>NC_089838.1:217462067-218662067 GCF_035609145.1 Eleutherodactylus coqui | reverse complement strand
CATCCAATAGATGGTGCTGTAGAGGTAATTTTCCATATTTCTGTTTTGCATAAATTTCCCAGAGTAGCATTGCCTTATAAGTCTCCTTCCTTAGCTTTTAGGTGTCCTCATACCCCTTCTGGGTGCTCTTCTTGGGGAAAGACTATACCATCCCCTGATCCACTCACCGCCTAGGACTCTCCACGCAGTTTTTGGGTGCTCTCCTTGTGGAGAGACGACACCTTCCCCCCAACTCACCCCTAGGTGTCTCCAAACCCTTTTTGACACCCCTTCTGACTGAGAGTGGCCTAAGAAATGTCATACACTATTAAAGATTGCATGTGGATTTAAACGATTGTGAGACACTGAAGGGGTTAATAATGAATGGTCGGTATATTTCACCTGGGTTCAGGTATTACGCCCAGTTGGTATGAAGGGAGTTCGTGTCTCACTACGTGAAACATGGAAAAAAACAGGGAATGTGATATGATCTCCAGCTAAGGTAGTTGCTGGAGATGCTTTGTTAAAATGTGTTTGGGCCTGGTTTTTTTTGGAATCGATGGCAGGCTCGGTAGTGGGGATGCCCATTCCACTCCCTCCACTCCAGGTCTTGTTAGAGGGAGGCAAGCTCCTCAGGTGCAGAGACTGGGCAATTAGCTAAGTCCGTAAAGTCTGCAAAGCTGCAGACAGAGTTGAGGCCAGGTGCAGCTAGGTATGCAGGAAGCTGCTGGTTTCAAGGGACGCTTTATCCCTGTCCAAGGGAAAAATTGGACTTTTGTGCAACGGTCTGTGTTTGTGTGGCTGCAGCTAGCCGTCCACGTATAGTCACCGAAGGACTCTGTATAGTAATCGCTGGAGAAGCAGGATTTTGTTTATGCCTGAAAGCTAAGGCTGTGTTTTGTGTATTTTGGACTTTTAAATAAACGCAGGCCAAGCCTGTATTTGGACTACATCTTGTACCCCCTGTCCACGGGCGTTGCGAAGTCCCGCAGCAGATCTCTGCCATGAGAGCCGCCGCCCGGGAGCAGGAGCCGCACACGAATCTCCGCCAGTCAGCCTAATCTGATAGATAGGCTGACTGTGGAAAATTGAGGCAATTCGCAGCATGCTGTGAATTGCCCGCCGCAAGCGGAGAATCGCAATGATTCTCTGCTCGTGGACATGGGGCCGGCGCTTTCCATAGCAATGCTATGGAAATCATGCCCGTGGACAGGCACCCTACCTCAGCTGACTTTCCCACACAATACATGCAGTTTTACCAGCATGGGTCATATCACTATATGCGCAGACCAGCTGTGCGGCGCGAGCACGCTGGAGCGGCCCCTTCAACGGGACAGAAGAGGCAGACTGCGCAAGCGCGTCTAATGGAGCCAGGAGAAGGATTCGGTCGGCGCCAGGGAGACGGGGACGCCAACACGGGGGGGGGGGGGGGGCCCTGTAGGTAAGTATATAACTTCTGTATGGCCAATATTTAATGCACGATGTATATTACAAAGTGCATGTATATGGCCATACAGAAGTGTTTAACTTTACTTTATTTTGCGGGACAACCCCTTTAAGGGAGGGGAATTCTCTTGCCTCCTCTGATTTAGTGGTGCATTGCAGGCGGCTATCCTCCTGGCTCATTTGTATAACTAAACTGGCACAGCCAATGCAGAGATTGAGGTAGGCTTAGTTATTGAACTGAGCTGCTGTCACAAGAGGAAAAGGAAGAATCTATATCATGTGACCTGATGTCACAACCGTATTAGAATGAAGGTGCTAGCACTACTGGACCTAGGCTGTGTCTAGTAAGCTTTTCTCCACCCATCCAAACTTTAAGTTAACCATCTAAGAATCATAGCACATAGTTATCTGTTCAAGTGTGTGCCTCTCCACAATGGGAAGATAAGTTATCAACGGTTTTTGGAACTGGGACGCTTGACATACAATTCCCTAGAGACCACTCCTTTTAGCTATAATGCCTGGTTCAGACATTCTATACCATGATTAATGAGGCTGCAGGAACCACAGCTTGTTACTGAGTGTATTGCCAGTAGTGTTAAAGTAACAATGTCTCCTTTGTAGTTTGCATTTGTATACCATGTACAGTAACATTTAAAGTTTTGCTGAAAATGATCATTGCCTCCATTTGCTTACTGCTGCACCATTTACCATCCATCTGCATAAAGCAAATCAACCATCACAACATTCTGCAGCAGAGACGTCTATAGTAGAGATGAGTGAGCACCAAAATGCTCGGGTGCTCGTTACTCGGGACGAAATTATCGCGATGCTCGAGGGTTCGTTTCGAGTAACGAACCCCATTGAAGTCAATGGGCGACCCGAGCATTTTTGTATTTCGCCGATGCTCGCTAAGGTTTTCATGTGTGAAAATCTGGGCAATTCAAGAAAGTGATAGGAACGACACAGCAACGGATAGGGCAGGCGAGGGGCTACATGTTGGGCTGCATCTCAAGTTCACAGGTCCCAATATTAAGCCACAATACCAGCAAGAGTGGGCCCCCCCCTCCCAACAACTTTTACTTCTGAAAAGCCCTCATTAGCAATGGATACCTTAGCTAAGCACCACACTACCTCCAACAAAGCACAATCACTGCCTGCATGACACTCCGTTGCCACTTCTCCAGGGTTACATGCTGCCCAACCCCCCCGCACGACCCAGTGTCCACAGCGCACACAAAAGTGTCCCTGCGCAGCCTTCAGCTGCCCTCATGCCACACCACCCTCATGTCTATTTATAAGTGTGTCTGCCATGACGAGGAACCGCAGGCACACACTGCAGAGGGTTGGCACGGCTAGGCAGCGACCCTCTTTAAAAGGGGCGGGGCGATAGCCCACAATGCTGTACAGAAGCAATGAGAAATATAATCCTGTGCCACCGCCATCAGGAGCTGCACACGTGGGCATAGCAATGGGGAACCTATGTGCCACACACTATTCATTCTGTCAAGGTGTCTGCATGCCCCAGTCAGACCGTGGTTTTTAATTCATAGACACAGGCAGGTACAACTCCCTATTGTGAAGTCCCTGTGGACCGACAGCATGGGTGGCTCCCTGGAACCCACCAGCGGTACATAAAAATATCCCATTGCATTGCCCAACACAGCTGAGGTAGTAATGTTGTGCTTAATGCAGGTGGGCTTCGGCCCACACTGCATGCCCCAGTCTGACTGGGGTTCTTTAGAAGTGGAAACAGATGCATTTATAATTCTCTGTGGACCCACAGCATGGGTGGGTGCCAGGAAGCCACCGGCGGTACATAAAAATATCCCATTGCATTGCCCAACACAGCTGAGGTAGTAATGTCGTGCTTAATGCAGGTGGACTTCGGCCCACACTGCATGCCCCAGTCAGACTGGGGTTCTTTAGAAGTGGAAACAGATGCATTTATAATTCCCTGTGGACCCACAGCATAGTAACATAGTAACATAGTAACATAGTATGTAAGGCCGAATGAAGACATTGTCCATCTAGTCCAGCCTGTCTATCCTACTGTGTTGATCCAGAGGAAGGCAAAAAACCCCAAGGCCAGAAGTCAATTAGCCCTTTTGGGGAAAAAATTCCTTCCCGACTCCCTAATGGCAATCAGACTGTTCCCTGGATCAACCCCTAATAGTTCCTACCTGCCTATATACCAGGATTGACACTTAACCTAATATTTATATCCTGTAATATCCTTCTTCTCCAGAAAGACATCAAGTCCCCTTTTAAACTCCTCTATGGATTTTGCCATCACCACTTCCTCCGGTAGAGAGTTCCACAGTCTAACTGCTCCCTACAGTAAAGAACCCCTTTCTGTGTTGGTGATGAAACCTACTTTCCTCTAATCGTAGCGGATGTCCTCTTGTTACCGTCGTGGTCCTGGGTGTAAACAGATCGCGGGAGAGATCCATGTGTTGTCCCCTCATGTACTTATACATGGTTATTTGGTCGCCTCTTAACCTTCTTTTTTCTAGAGTAAATAGTCCCAATTTTGATAGCCTCTCTGGGTATTCCAGTCCCGTCATTCCATGTATTAGTTTAGTCGCTCTTCTTTGAACCCCCTCAAGCACTGTGACATCTTTCCTGAGCACCGGTGTCCAGAATTGTACGCAGTATTCCATGTGAGGTCTGACAAGTGCCTTATATAGTGGGAGGATGATGTTCTCGTCCTTCGCCCCTATTCCTCTTTTGATGCACCCCAAGACTTTATTTGCCTTTGCAGCGGCTGACTGGCATTGGTTACTCCAGTTTAGTCTATTATCCACTAATACCCCCAGATCCTTTTCCATATCACTTTTCCCTAGTGGTACCCCATTAAGTGAATATTTGTGACATCCGTTCCTCTTGCCCATGTGCATAGTCTTACATTTTTCAACATTGAACTTCATTTGCCATTTTTCTGCCCAAGCCCCCAGCTTATCCAGGTCCGTTTGTAGCCGCACATTGTCCTCCGTTGCATTAATTACATTGTATAATTTTGTGTCATCTGCAAATATTGATATTTTGCTGTGCAGCCCCTCTATCAGGTCATTAATAAATATGTTGAACAGAGTGGGGCCTAATACTGAACCCTGTGGCACCCCGCTAGCGACTGTGGTCCAATCAGAGTACGAACCATTTATTACCACCCTCTGCTTTCTATCGTTGAGCCAATTTTTTACCCACTTACACACGTTTTCGCCCAGTCCGAGCTGCCTCATTTTGTATATTAGCCTATTATGTGGCACGGTGTCAAAGGCTTTAGAGAAGTCCAGATATACAAGATCAATAGATTCTCCCTGGTCCAGCTTAGAGCTTACTTCATCGTAGAAACTGATCAGATTTGTCTGACATGAGTGACCCTTCATGAATCCATGCTGGTGCGGAGTTATTCCCTTAATCTCCTTGAGGTACTCATCGATGGCGTCTCTCAGAATCCCCTCGAAAATTTTTCCCGTTACTGAAGTGAGACTTACTGGCCTGTAGTTACCAGGCTCACTTTTGCTCCCTTTTTTGTAAATTGGAACCACGTTGGCAATGCGCCAGTCCAATGGTACTACTCCGGTCTTGATAGTGTCTAGAAATATAAGGTATAGCGGCCTAGCTATCTCGTCACTTAGTTCCTTTAGTATCCTTGGGTGTAATCCATCAGGGCCCGGTGATTTATCAATTTTAGTTTTCTTTAGACGCTTCCGCACCTCCTCCTGCGTTAGGTATGAGATATTTTGTGAGGGGTTCGTTTTATTCCCCTGCACCTCGTGTGGCATTTCCTTTTCTTTGGTGAACACACTTGAGAAGAAACTGTTTATTAGATTTGCTTTCCCTTCGTCATCATCAATGATTTCTCCTGCATTGTTTTTTAAAGGGCCAGCGCTCTCCCTGCAAATCCTTTTGCTGTTTATGTAGTTGAAAAATAGCTTCGGGTTGTTTCTGCTCTCTTTTGTGATCCGTCTTTCCGCTTCCTCCTTGGCAGTTTTAATCGTATCTTTGCATATTTTGTTTTTTTCCCTGTATGATTTTAGCGCTTCTTCGCTGCCTTGTTGCTTTAGTAGTTTGAACGCTTTCTTCTTTTCGTTTATTGCCCCTCGTACCGTCTTGTCGAGCCACATTGGTTTCCTTTTAGCTGAGTTACTTTTATTTTTGAAGGGAATGAACTGCTCACATGAGGCGATTAGGATCCTTTTGAACTTTTCCCATTTTTCCTCCGTACTGATATTTTTGAGGATGTTGTCCCAATTAATGTTACCGATAGTAGTTCTAAGCTCATCAAATTTTGCTTTACTAAAGTTTAGTTTCTTTGTCACTCCTTGATAAGGCATCCTATTGATTGACAGCTGGAAGTTGATTATATTGTGGTCGCTGTTCCCCAAGTGCCCCTCAACCTGCACCCCCTTTATACGTTCCGGTTTGTTAGTTAGCACTAGGTCCAGAATGGCTTTCCCTCTTGTTGTTTCCTGCACAAGTTGGTTCAGGTAATTGTCTTTAATTACTCTCAAGAACTTATCACCCCTGTGAGATTTGCAGGTTTCGTTCTCCCATGTTATATCTGGGTAATTAAAGTCCCCCATGATAATTACTTCGTTTCGTTTTGACACCTCCTCTATCTGCCTTAGTAGTAAGTCTTCAGTTTCTGCTGTTGCTTTTGGTGGTCGATAGAAGACCCCTATCAGGATTTTGTTGTTTTTTCCTCCCTGTATTTCTACCCACAGAGATTCCACCTGTTCGTCTCCTACCCCTGTATCCTCCCGTAGCCTCGGCTTCAAGTTCGATTTGACGTACAGACATACCCCTCCCCCTTTCTGGTTCCTTCGGTCTCTTCTGAAGAGATTGTACCCCTGCAAATTCACCGCCCAATCGCACTTATCATCAAGCCATGTTTCAGTAATTCCGACCATATCATAGTTTTCATCAGTCATTCTCGCTTCAAGCTCGCCCACTTTACCGATCAGACTTCGTGCATTCGTGATCATACAATTTATTTCATTTTTTTTGTTTTTTAAATTTGTTTTGTTGCTATTCGTACTTATGGCTGATCTGTCAGTTCTAACTGTACTACCCCCACCCCCTGCTCGTCCCCCATTCCCTTTACTTGGACCCAGATCACTAATTACACTGGCTACCCCACTATTTCTCATTTTACCCTCCCCCCCAGTCCCTAGTTTAAACACTCCTCCAGCCTTCTAGCCATCTTTTCCCCCAGCACAGCTGCACCCTCCCCATTTAGATGCAGCCCGTCCCTACGGTACAGCCTGTAGCCGACCGCAAAGTTAGCCCAGTTCTCCAGGAACCCAAATCCCTCCTTCTTGCACCAACTCCGGAGCCACTTGTTTACCTCCCTAAGGTCCTGCTGCCTTTCTAGTGTGGCTTTTGGTACAGGTAGTATTTCCGAGAAAACTACCCTGGAGGTCCGCGCCCTGAGCTTGGACCCTAAGTCCCTGAAATCATTTTTGAGGGCCCTCCATTGACCTCTAACTTGTTCATTGGTGCCAACGTGCACCATGACTGCTGGATCCTCACCAGCCCCTCCCAGTAACCTGTCAATCCGATCCGCGATGTGTCGAACTCGAGCGCCAGGAAGACAACACACCGTTCGACGATCCCGGTCTTTATGGCAGATTGCCCTCTCTGTCCCCCTAATAATTGAGTCCCCCACCACTAGAACCTGTCTAGCCTGCCCTGCGCTCCCCGTCCCCGTCTCACTGGAGCAGTCATCCCCCTGGCGTTCAGAGGGCGTGTCGTGCTGCAGCGGTGCTGGCTCTGTAATGGCATCCCCCTCATCTGCCAATCGTGCAGACTTGTTGGGTTGTGCCAGTTCAGGACTAGCCTCCCTGGTTCTCTTCCCTCTATCCCTCCTTCTTTCTGTCACCCAGCTGACTGCCTGCTCCCCCTGCTCTTCCGTACTACCATCCGCCCCCGCCTCTACCCCAGCGAGTGCCTGCTCAGTGAGCACCAAACTCCTTTCCATGATGTCAATGGCTCTCAGTGTTGCCAGTTGCCCATTTAGATCCAGAATTTGGGCTTCTAAATTTGCAACGTGCATGCATCTTGCGCAACAGTATGCACCCTCGATCGGCTGATCAAGGACCGCATACATTGCACAAGTAGCACACTGGATGACATTGCCAGGCATGGAGCTCATCCTAATGGGGATCTACAATTTACTTGTGGAAGTAGTGAAGATAGCCTTGCTCACACTCCGCTCACACGCTGCCGCAACCGCTGTCCCGCTGCCGCAACCGCTGTCCCGCTGCCGCAACCGCTGTCCCGCTGCCGCAACCGCTGACCCGCTGCCGCAACCGCTGACCCGCTGCCGCAACCGCTGCCGCACCCACTGTCCCGCTGCCGCACCCGCTGTCCCGCTGCCGCTGTCCCGCTGCCGCACCCGCTGTCCCGCTGCCGCAACCGCTGACCCGCTGCCGCAACCGCTGACCCGCTGCCGCAACCGCTGACCCGCTGCCGCAACCGCTGACCCAACCGCTGACCCGCTGCCGCAACCGCTGACCCGCTGCCGCAACCTCTGACCCGCTACTGCAACCGCTAGCCCGCTGCCGCAACCGCTGACCCGCTGCCGCAACCGCTGACCCGCTGCCGCAACCGCTGACCCGCTGTCGCAACCGCTGACCCGCTGCCGCAACCCCTCACCCGCTGCCTCTCTCGCGCAACCTCTTACCCGCTGACACTTATGCGCAAACAGTCAAAATTTTCCCCCCCCCCCCCCCCCTCACAAACACTTAGACCCCCAGACACACACACACACAGAAGACACAACTAACCAGATACACAGAAGATACACAGCTCACAAACACACACAGAGGTAGATACTCAGCTCCTCCGCTCCTCCTGGTGACGTCACCCGCTGTCCCGGCGGCCGCTCACTCTGCCCTCCTGTCTCAGCTGCTCCGCTGAACTCCTGGTGGCCTCTTGGCGCCGGCTGCTGCGCTCCGGTCCCACTGGTCACTCCTGCCCCCGTACCTGCTTCGGCTGCCGCTGCCCCCGCGCCTGCTTCGGCTGCCGCTGCCCCCGCACCTGCTTCGGCTGCTGAGCTGCTCCGCTGTCCCCTTCAGCTCCCCGCTCGCTCGTGCCTCCGTCTCGTGTCGCTACTCCTGGCGTCTGACGTCACTTCCCAGAACTCGTATCTGCGCTGTTCACTCAACTGCAGGTCATAGTATGAGCATGGGTGGCTCCCTGGAACCCACCGGCGGTACATAAAAATATCCCATTGCATTGCCCAACACAGCGGATGTAACGTCAGCTGTAATGCAGGTGGGCTAAAAATTAATTGGATTACACTGTAGGCGAGGGCCCACAAAAATTGCTGTATCAACAGTACTAATGTACATCAGAAAAATTGGCCCTGGCCAACCAAGAGGGCAGGTGAAACCCATTAATTGCTTTGGTTAATGTGGCTTAAGTGGTAACTAGGCCTGGAGGCAGCCCAGTTTAACGAAAAATTGGTTCAAGTTGAAGTTTCAACGCTTTTAAGAGCATTGAAACGTATAAAAATTTTTAAGAAAAATTATGAGTGAGCCTTGTGGCCCTAAGAAAAATTGCCCGTTCGGCGTCATTACGTGAGGTTTCAGGAGGAGGAGCAGGAGGAGGAGGAATATTATACACAGATTGATGAAGCAGAAATGTCCCCGTTTTGGATGGTGAGAGAGAACGATGCTTCCATCCGCGGGTGCAGCCTACGTATTGCTTAGGTATCGCTGCTGTCCGCTGGTGGAGAAGAGAAGTCTGGGGAAATCCAGGCTTTGTTCATCTTGATGAGTGTAAGCCTGTCGGCACTGTCGGTTGACAGGCGGGTACGCTTATCTGTGATGATTCCCCCAGCCGCACTAAACACCCTCTCTGACAGGACGCTAGCCGCAGGACAAGCAAGCACCTCCAGGGCATAGAGCGCGAGTTCAGGCCACGTGTCCAGCTTCGACACCCAGTAGTTGTAGGTGGCAGAGGCGTCAGGGAGGACAGTCGTGCGATCGGCTACGTACTCCCTCACCATCCTTTTACAGTGCTCCCGCCGACTCAGCCTTGACTGGGGAGCGGTGACACAGTCTTGCTGGGGAGCCATAAAGCAGTCAAGGGCCTTAAAGACTGTTGTGTTGCCTGTGCTGTACACGCTGCTCGATCTCCGCACCTCCCCTGCTACCTGGCCCTCGGAACTGCGCCTTCTGCCACTAGCACTGTCGGATGGGAATTTTACCATCAGCTTGTCCGCCAGGGTCCTGTGGTATAGCAACACTCTCGAACCCCTTTCCTCTTCGGGAATGAGAGTGGAAAGGTTCTCCTTATACCGTGGGTCGAGCAGTGTGTACACCCAGTAATCCGTAGTGGCCAGAATGCGTGCAACGCGAGGGTCACGAGAAAGGCATCCTAACATGAAGTCAGCCATGTGTGCCAGGGTACCTGTACGCAACACATGGCTGTCCTCACTAGGAAGATCACTTTCAGGATCCTCCTCCTCCCCCTCCTCCTCCTCAGGCCATACACGCTGAAAGGATGACAGGCAAGCAGCATGGGTACCGTCAGCAGTGGGCCAAGCTGTCTCTTCCCCCTCCTCCTCATCCTCCTCATGCTCCTCCTCCTCCTCCTGAACGCGCTGAGATATAGACAGGAGGGTGCTCTGACTATCCAGCGACATACTGTCTTCCCCCGGCTCTGTTTCCGAGCGCAAAGCGTCTGCCTTTATGCTTTGCAGGGAACTTCTCAAGATGCATAGCAGAGGAATGGTGATGCTAATGATTGCAGCATCGCCGCTCACCACCTGGGTAGACTGCTCAAAGTTTCGAAGGACCTGGCAGATGTCTGCCAACCAGGCCCACTCTTCTGAAAATAATTGAGGAGGCTGACTCCCACTGCACCGCCCATGTTGGAGTTGGTATTCCACTATAGCTCTACGCTGCTCATAGAGCCTGGCCAACATGTGGAGCGTAGAGTTCCACCGTGTGGGCACGTCGCACAGCAGTCGGTGCACTGGCAGATTAAACCGATGTTGCAGGGTCCGCAGGGTGGCAGCGTCCGTGTGGGACTTGCGGAAATGTGCGCAGAGCTGGCGCACCTTAACGAGCAGGTCTGACAAGCGTGGGTAGCTTTTCAGAAAGCGCTGAACCACCAAATTAAAGACGTGGGTCAGGCATGGCACGTGCGTGAGGCTGCCGAGCTGCAGAGCCGCCACCAGGTTACGGCCGTTGTCACACACGACCATGCCCGGTTGGAGGCTCAGCGGCGCAAGCCAGTGGTCGGTCTGCTCTGTCAGACCCTGCAGCAGTTCGTGGGCTGTGTGCCTCTTATCTCCTAAGCTGAGTAGTTTCAGCACGGCCTGCTGACGCTTGCCCACCGCTGTGCTGTCACGACGCGCGACACCGACTGCTGGCGACGCGCTGCTGCTGCTGACACATCTTGATTGCGAGACAGAGGTTGCGTTGGAGGAGGAGGAGGAGGAGGGTGGTTTAGTGGAGGAAGCATACACCGCCGCAGATACCACCACCGAGCTGGGGCCCGCAATTCTGGGGGTGGGTAGGACGTGAGCGGTCCCAGGCTCTGACTCTGTCCCAGCCTCCACTAAATTCACCCAATGTGCCGTCAGGGAGATATAGTGGCCCTGCCCACCTGTGCTTGTCCACGTGTCCGTTGTTAAGTGGACCTTGGCAGTAACCGCGTTGGTGAGGGCGCGTACAATGTTGCGGGAGACGTGGTCGTGCAGGGCTGGGACGGCACATCGGGAAAAGTAGTGGCGACTGGGAACTGAGTAGCGACCAGCCGCCGCCGCCATCATACTTTTGAAGGACTCCGTTTCCACAACCCTATACGGCAGCATCTCAAGGCTGATAAATTTGGCTATGTGGACGGTTAACGCTTGAGCGTGCGGGTGCGTGGCGGCGTACTTGCGCTTGCGCTCAAACACTTGCGCTAGCGACGGCTGGACGGTGCGGTGCGAGACATTGCTGGATTGGGCCGAGGACAGCGGAGGTGAGGGTGTGGGTGTGGGTGCAGGCCAGGAGACGGTAGTGCCTGTGTCCTCAGAGCGGGGTTGGATCTCAGTGGCAGGTTGGGGCACAGGGGGAGAGGCAGCGGTGCAAACCGGAGGCGGTGAACGGCCTTCGTCCCACCTTGTGGGGTGCTTGGCCATCATATGTCTGCGCATGCTGGTGGTGGTGAGGCTATTGGTGGTGGCTTCCCGGCTGATCTTGGCGCGACAAAGGTTGCACACCACTGTTCGTCGGTCGTCAGGCGTCTCGGTGAAAAACTGCCAGACCTTAGAGCACCTTGGCCTCTGCAGGGTGGCATGGCGCGAGGTTGCGCTTTGGGAAACAGTTGGTGGATTATTCGGTCTGGCCCTGCCTCTACCCCTGGACACCGCACTGCCTCTTGCAACCTTCCCTGCTGCTGCCCTTGCCTCCCCCTCTGAAGACCTGTCCTGAGTAGGCGTTGCACACCAGGTGGGGTCAGTCACCTCATCGTCCTGCTGCTCTTCCTCCGAATCCTCTGTGTGCTCCTCCCTCGGACTTACTGCCCTTACTACTACCTCACCGATAGACAACTGTGTCTCATCGTCATCGTCCTCCTCACCCACTGAAAGGTCTTGAGACAGTTGCCGGAAGTCCCCAGCCTCATCCCCCGGACCCCGGGAACTTTCCAATGGTTGGGCATCAGTGACGATAAACTCCTCTGGTGGGAGAGGAACCACTGCTGCCCAATCTGAGCAGGGGCCCGAGAACAGTTCCTGGGAGTCTTCCCGCTCCTGAGCATGTGTCATTGTAGTGGAGTGAGGAGGCTGGGAGGAAGGAGGAGCAGCAGCCAGAGGATTCGGATTTGCAGCACTGGACGGCGCAGAACTGTGGGTGGATGATAGCTTGCTCGAAGCACTTTCTGCCATCCACGACAGGACCTGCTCACACTGCTCATTTTCTAATAAAGGTCTCCCGCCTGGACCCATTAATTGGGCGATGAATGTGGGGACGCCAGAAACGTGCCTCTCTCCTAATCGCGCAGCAGTCGGCTGCGATACACCTGGATCAGGAGCTCGGCCTGTGCCCACACCCTCACTTGGGCCTACGCGTCCTCGGCCACGTCCACGTCCTCTAGGCCTACCCCTACCCCTCATCATGCTGTATTACCAGTGATTTCCCAGGCAGGAAATAAATTGGCGCAAGCCTGCAGGAGAAATAGAATTTTTCCCTTTTTTTTAAAGAAAAGGCCCACTGACTATATTCAATCAGATAAGAAATCTGTTCCACAGAAATGCAGTTATATGAAGTGCAGCAGAGCGGTGATTTTCCCCAGGCAGGAAGGAAATAAATTGGCGCAAGACTGCTGTTAAACGTAGCTGGCTGCGTATGATTTTTTTTACTATCTCCACCCACCACACACGTACACAGAACGCTGAGGGCTGACAGAGGCAGGCCACATAGAATTTTTCCCTTTTTTTTAAAGAAAAGGCCCACTGACTATATTCAATCAGATAAGAAATCTGTTCCACAGAAATGCAGTTATATGAAGTGCAGCAGAGCGGTGATTTTCCCCAGGCAGGAAGGAAATAAATTGGCGCAAGACTGCTGTTAAACGTAGCTGGCTGCGTATGATTTTTTTACTATCTCCACCCACCACACACGTACCCAGAACGCTGAGGACTGACAGAGGCAGGCCACATAGAATTTTTCCCTATTTTTTAAAAGAAAAGGCCCACTGACTATATTCAATCAGATAAGAAATCTGTTCCACAGAAATGCAGTTATATGAAGTGCAGCAGAGCTGTGATTTTCCCCAGGCAGGAAGGAAATAAATTGGCGCAAGACTGCTGTTAAACGTAGCTGGCTGCGTATGATTTTTTTTACTATCTCCACCAACCACACACGTACACAGAACGCTGAGGACTGACAGAGGCAGGCCACATAGAATTTTTCCCTTTTTTTTAAAGAAAAGGCCCACTGACTATATTCAATCAGATAAGAAATCTGTTCCACAGAAATGCAGTTATATGAAGTGCAGCAGAGCGGTGATTTTCCCCTGTTAAACGTAGCTGGCTGCGTATGATTTTTTTACTATCTCCACCCACCACACACGTACCCAGAACGCTGAGGACTGACAGAGGCAGGCCACATAGAATTTTTCCCTTTTTTTTTTAAAGAAAAGGCCCACTGACTATATTCAATCAATAATATATGTCTTCTGGCCCTGCCTACACAATTCTCTCCCTGTAGTATTACTGCAGGTCGCAATGCTCTGCACAGCCGATTTTGAAAAAAAAAAAGATGCAACACTGCTAACAGCAGCCTGCACAGTACTGCACACGGTTAAATGTGGCCCTAAGAAGGAACGTTGGGGTTCTTGAAGCCTACACTCACTCCTAACACTCTCCCTGCCTAACCACCACTTCTGTCCCTGGACTATTACTGCAGGGCGCAATGCTCTGCAGACAGCCGATTTTGAAAAAAAAAAATTGTGCAACACTGCTAACAGCACCCTCCACAGTACTGCACACGGATAGATGTGGCCCTGAGAAGGACCGTTGGGGTTCTTGAAGCCTACACTCACTCCTAACACTCTCCCTACAGCAGCACCAGCAGCACTTTCCCTCAGCTAACTCACAAGGCATCTGAGGCGAGCCGCAGGAGGGGCCGACTTTTATACTCGGGTGACATCTGATCTCCCCAGCCACTCACAGCAGGGGGGTGGTATAGGGCTTGAACGTCACAGGGGGAAGTTGTAATGCCTTCCCTGTCTTTCAATTGGCCAGAAAAGCGCGCTAACGTCTCACAGAGGAAAGTGAAAGTAACCCGAACACCGCGTGGTGCTCGTTAAGAGTAACGAGCATCCCGAACACCCTAATATTCGCCCGAGCATCAAGCTCGGACGAGTACGTTCGCTCATCACTAGTCTATAGTCTTACTGCTCTGATGATGGTGAAAACTTCTTTTTTCCCCCCCCAGAGTTAACGTGTTAAGAGTAAAAAAAATCACTAGATTCTACTGTCCATTCATATATTTATACATTGTATTTGGATTGCCAGTAAGTCTTTTTTGACAAACTGAATAGATTTAGTAACCGGTCTTGTTATTCCAATCCACCTATTCTCTTAATTAAATTAGACACTCTTCTCTGCACCAGCTCTACCTCACTATGTTCTTCTTATATACAGGTGCCTAAAATAGTGCACAGTATTCCATGTATAGTCTGACTAGTGATTTGTATTTAGATAAAATGATGTTCTTAAGTAAGCAAAGATTAGAAAATTTGTAATAAATGTCTATTTTTCCCCTTATCTTTCACTTCTTCCCTTTTCCCCTGCCTCCTACATTGATC
Source organism: Eleutherodactylus coqui (assembly GCF_035609145.1). NCBI lineage: Eukaryota > Metazoa > Chordata > Amphibia > Anura > Eleutherodactylidae > Eleutherodactylus > Eleutherodactylus coqui. The sequence continues at coordinate 218,647,325 of NC_089838.1, read as the reverse complement.
ACGCTCAATTCACTGCTAAAACCTGTCTCGAGAGAAATCATTTCACTGAGGGTTCAGATTATAGATGTCATGCTGCCTATAGAAGTCTATGGCAATGCAAGATAGGGGGAGGGAGAAGTTGCAGAGAGAGAAGCATAGGCATACAATGACACTGCTGCAGCATCTGGTATGGCAAATGTTTTATTGATTACTGACCAATATTTGACTCATACTTGGTATTGTTCACCAGATTTTTCCTCTGCGGCTCCATTTTTAATTCTCAGTTTTCTACCTGCTATATTGCCTCCTATACACTGCACACAAAGAGGGGATCCTGCACCCCTATATCTATCTCTCACACATGGAAGCAGCTGCAACAGCATCAATGACAACCATTAAAAGTGCTATAAAAATGTGGAAACATTAAACTTATCCTGCATGTAAACGTGAATTTTTCTCTTTCACCTTGAACGTAGTGAGATATATTGGCCAAGTTGCATCTCAATAGGGCAGCAACATAACAGTGGGCAGGTATATTCATTTAATATAATATAGATCTGGAAGGGGTGGAGAAACAACCCCATCTGTTGCTGACTGAGGTGAGAGACGTAAAGTGCACCTTAGAGTATGTGCCCTGTCATTAACTTCATCTTCTCATTTTCTCTCCTTTCCATATACTTCAATTGGCAGCAGCTGTAACCTGATCCCTCAGTGAAGTTGAAAATCATCTCCTCTCTACCTCTCTCAAGACAGACTTTTAAAGTGAACTGAGAGTGAATAATTAGCTCAGGGGATATTACAAAGTTTCTTACCTTCTCTTGTACTGTTAATTTTTGAAAAGTTTGTTGAAACAGTGACATTTAATTTCTTTCCTATGACAAGGAGTCTAACAATCTCATAATAATAAAATTAACATTAATAATAATGTAATAATGAAGAGTCTTTGGATCTCAAAAAAGCTGCTTGCTCTTGATGTAGTTCCATATTTTATAACTGACACACTTCAGCAGATCACAGAGAAGTCATATTATTAATACATTTATTCTTGTATGGGAATCTGCCTTCTATATTTATTCCTGTAAGAGAATTTGCCTACAATCAGCAAATGTAGGAGCACACACAGGAAACTTTGCTGCAGATTCCACTTGTATAATATCAAATATTTGATACAAAAGATATGGGTACTTAAAGAAAGGACTTATACTTCTTCCTGCTGGACCCACTTCTGGCTTTGGCTCAAAAACTGCCACAAAAACTTTAACTAAAGTTAAACACTCACCCTAAATAAGAAAGTCCGCTTTTCCTCCCATACCCATATATTGATGGGTTACGAAGCAGAGCTGCTGGTTAGGAAGATGAACTTGAAAAAGACACAAATTGTGTCGAAACGCGTTGTTTTACAAGAATAAAAAAGATTGGTTTTCTGCCAAGGCGCGGGATAGTTTTTATTTCTATTTTTATACTCCGTTACCCAGCCAGACCGTGCTCACAAACACGGTGAAAGGATATCCCCGGACGCCGCTCCAAAAAGGAAACATGGAGAAGCAAGAAACCTGCTGAAGGCAAACGTGGACAACAGGTGCAGAGGGGTTGATTCCTTTACCAAGTCCACCTTTTATTTAACTATAAAAGCATTTTTAAATTGCTAGCGAGGCGCATTTTAAAGCACATTTTTCTATACCTCCCCTTGTGATACATGATGGATATATCCATCATAGGTCATTAAGGGGTTAAAGTAGAAGATGTGCAAAGTTCATACATACCACTTGTCTACATGCAAATATTTTTGAATATTCACCAGAACTGAATTGACCAAAAATCTATGCAGTCCAAATGACTGATGTTCTGTGTTGACAGATTTCTTGATTAGGTTCAGGGGCTGACTAGATGTGCACAAGGTCAATTTCTAACTCCTTCAATAGAAAGAAAAGACCCCACTTCTAAATGTGACCATCATAGAGCACATATAACCCCTTAAAGGGGTTGTCCCGCGATAGCAAGTGGGGTTATGCACTTCTGTATGGCCATATTAATGCACTTTGTAATATACATCGTACGCGTCATCGCGTAGCTCCGCCCCATGACGTGTGCCGATTCCAGCCTCCTGATTGGCTGGAATCGGCACATGTGACGGGGCGGAGCTACGCGATGATACGTACAAGGGGGCGGAGCCAGAACGCCGCTGCTGCCGAGCCGAGCCGAAGGAAAAAAAGACCCATCTGCGCAAGCGCATCTAATCGGGCGATTAGATGCTGAAATTAGACGGCACCATGGCGACGGGGACGCCAGCAACGGAGCAGGTAAGTGAATAACTTCTGTATGGCTCATATTTAATGCACGAGATATATTACAAAGTGCATTAATATTGCCATACAGAAGTGTATAACCCCACTTGCTGCCGCGGGACAACCCCTTTAAGGTCTTTTCATATGGGACAGAATAAGACGCACTGCAAGCCGCAGTAAATTACCCACCAAAATGTACAGGCTGCCTGCGGATTTTGATGCAGAATTGAAAATGGCTTAAAAACTAGCTGCAATTGTGCATCGAAATCTGCAGTTAGACCTGCAGCTTTTGGCATGGAATTCTGCAGCTGTGAATTTGGCTGCGTGCTATGGTATTATTCTATCGCATACGAAAAATCCCTCAATGATTGTCCCTGGTCCCTGACACAGGGACAAGTGCTCTGCTTTGTAGACAGGTCTTCCCTTATCTTAATAGATTAGAGACCGCTCCACATTTCCTCCTTTTGTAATACCTTCTGCCTATCTTTTGTTATCCACGTTACTGTAGTGTGTATATCTACAGCATCAGCCTGGATTGTAGGTTTTGATTGAATAAAAATTTTCATGAAAGAGAAACTTTTTCCCAATGTAATAATTTGGTAGGTAAGGTAAAGTCCCCTGGTGCAAGCAACGAGTTATGACCGATTCTCCCAGCGTGACGTCACATTGTGATATTTCCTTGGCAGACTGTTTTTGTGGGGTGGTTTGCCATTGCCTTCTCCAGTCATCTTTTACCCCCCAGCAAGCTGGGCACTCATTTTACTGACCTTGGAAGGATAGAAGGCTGAATCAAACCTTGAGCTGGCTACCTGAACCACACAGGGATTGAAGCGGCAACCTTCAGGTCGTGAGCGGGAGCTTAGGACAGCATTTCTACTGCCCTAACACTCTGCGCCACATGAGGCTTTGGTAGAGAGCACTACGAACCCCAAAACACACTGTTTTGCGCAAATAACACAGAGAAGGAACATTATTGTAAGGATCTTTGGGTGCTTGTTGAGATCCATCCTTATAACCTATTGTAGTAGAGAAGGGCTTCCAGTCCCAACATCTAGAAAGAAAAGGATGGCCACTGGTCCCCGGTGCTAAAGCATGTTCAGATGCAGTTTGTGTATTCATGCACTTCCCAGGCACAGCTCTTCTTTAAAAGAAAACTCCAGTTTTTGATAACATTTTAAAATACTCCAATTCAATTTACATAAAGATTTGAGATTTTGCTAATGTTTTGTAATTACTAGAGATGAGCGAACGTACTCGTCCGAGCTTGATATTCGTGCGAATATTAGGGTGTTCGGGATGCTCGTTACTCGTAACGAGTACCACGCGGTGTTCCGGTTACTTTCACTTTCCTCTCTGAGACGTTAGAGCGCTTTTCTGGCCAATTTAAAGACAGGGAAGGCATTACAACTTCCCCCTGTGACGTTCAAGCCCTATACCACCCCCCTGCTGTGAGTGGCTGGGGCGATCAGATGTCACCCCAGTATAAAAGTCGGCCCCTCCCGGGGCTCGCCACACATGCCTTGTGAGTTAGCTGAGGGACAGTGGTATCGTGCTGGAGCTGCTGTAGGGAGAGCGTTAGGAGTTAGTGTAGGCTTCAAGAACCCCAACGGTCCTTCTCAGGGCCACATCTAATAGTGTGCAGTACTGTGTTAGCACTGTATTTTTTTTTTTTTTTCAAAATTGGATCTGCAGAGCATTGCGCCCTGCAATAGGGACAGAAGTGGTGGTTAGGCAGGGAGAGTGTTAGCAGTGAGTGTAGGCTTCAAGAACCCCAACGGTCCTTTCTAGGGCCACATCTATCCGTGTGCAGTACTGTTCAGGCTGCTGTTAGCAGTGTTGCATATTTTTTTTTTCTTTCTCAAAACCGGCTGTGCAGACCATTGCACCCGGCATTAATACTACAGGAATAGAATTGTGTAGGCAGGGCCAGAAGACATACATTATTCATTGAATAGACGCAGTGTGGCTTGTCCTTTGAAAAACAAGGGAAAAAATTCTATTTCGCCTGCCTCTGACAGTCCTCAGGGCTCTGGGTACGTGTGTGCTGCGTGCAGAACGTTAAAAAAAATCAGACGCAGCCAGCTACGTTTTACTGCAGGCTTGCGCCAATTTTTTTCCTGCATGGGAAATCCCTGATCTGCTGGAGCCAATAACTTTGCATCACTGCAGTTCTCTGACACATTTGCAGGGCCACAACACAGTTATTAAACTTAGTAGTATTCATTGAATACACGCAGTGTGGCTTGTCCTTTGAAAAACAAGGGAAAAAATTCTATTTCGCCTGCCTCTGACAGTCCTCAGGGCTCTGGGTACGTGTGTGCTGCGTGCAGAACGTTAAAAAAAATCAGATGCAGCCAGCTACGTTTTACTGCAGGCTTGCGCCAATTTTTTTCCTGCATGGGAAATCCCTGATCTGCTGGAGCCAATAACTTTGCATCACTGCAGTTCACTGACACATTTGCAGGGCCACAACACAGTTATTAAACTTAGTAGTATTCATTGAATACACGCAGTGTGGCTTGTCCTTTGAAAAACAAGGGAAAAAATTCTATTTCGCCTGCCTCCGACAGTCCTCAGGGCTCTGGGTACGTGTGTGCTGCGTGCAGAACGTTAAAAAAGATCAGACGCAGCCAGCTATGTTTTACTGCAGGCTTGCGCCAATTTTTTTCCTGCATGGGAAATCCCTGATCTGCTGGAGCCAATAACTTTGCATCACTGCAGTTCTCTGACACATTTGCAGGGCCACAACACAGTTATTAAACTTAGTAGTATTCATTGAATACACGCAGTGTGGCTTGTCCTTTGAAAAACAAGGGAAAAAATTCTATTTTGCCTGCCTCTGACAGTCCTCAGGGCTCTGGGTACATGTGTGCTGCGTGCAGAACGTTAAAAAAAATCAGACGCAGCCAGCTACGTTTTACTGCAGGCTTGCGCCAATTTTTTTCCTGCATGGGAAATCCCTGATCTGCTGGAGCCAATAACTTTGCATCACTGCAGTTCTCTGACACATTTGCAGGGCCACAACACAGTTATTAAACTTAGTAGTATTCATTGAATACACGCAGTGTGGCTTGTCCTTTGAAAAACAAGGGAAAAAATTCTATTTTGGCTGCAGGCTTGCGCCAATTTCTTTCCTAGCTTGGAAATCACTGGTAATACAGCATGCTGAGGGGTAGGGGTAGGCCGAGAGGACGTGGACGCGGCCGAGGACGCGTAGGCCCAAGTGAGGGTGTGGGCAAAGACCGAGCTCCTGATCCAGGTGTGTCGCAGCCGACTGCTGCGCGATTAGGAGAGAGGCACGTTTCTGGCGTCCCCACATTCATCGCCCAATTAATGGGTCCACGCGGGAGACCTTTATTAGAAAATGAGCAGTGTGAGCAGGTCCTGTCGTGGATGGCAGAAAGTGCTTCGAGCAAGCTATCATCCACCCAGAGTTCTGCGCCGTCCAGTGCTGCAAATCCGAATCCTCTGTCTGCTGCATCCTCCTTCCTCCCAGCCTCCTCACTCCACTACAATGACACATGCTCAGGAGCGGGAAGACTCCCAGGAACTGTTCTCGGGCCCCTGCTCAGATTGGGCAGCAGTGGTTCCTCTCCCACCAGATGAGTTTATTGTCACTGATGCACAACCATTGGAAAGTTCCCGGGGTCCGGGGGATGAGGCTGGGGACTTCCGGCAACTGTCTCAAGACCTTTCAGTGGGTGAGGAGGACGATGACGATGAGACACAGTTGTCTTGCAGTGAGGTAGTAGTAAGGGCAGTAAGTCCGAGGGAGGAGCGCACAGAGGATTCGGAGGAAGAGCAGCAGGACGATGAGGTGACTGACCCCACCTGGTGTGCAACGCCTACACAGGACAGGTCTTCAGAGGGGGAAGCACGGGCAGCAGCAGGGCAGGTTGCAAGAGGCAGTGCGGTGTCCAGGGGTAGAGGCAGGGCCAGACCAAATAATCCACCAACTGTTTCCCAAAGCACACCCTCGCGCCATGCCACCCTGCAGAGGCCGAGGTGCTCTAAGGTCTGGCAGTTTTTCACCGAGACGCCTGACGACCGACGAACAGTGGTGTGCAACCTTTGTCGCGCCAAGATCAGCCGGGGAGCCACCACCAACAGCCTCACCACCACCAGCATGCGCAGACATATGATGGCCAAGCACCCCACAAGGTGGGACAAAGGCCATTCACCGCCTTCGGTTTGCACCGCTGCCTCTCCCCCTGTGCCCCAACCTGCCACTGAGATCCAACCCCCCTCTCAGGACACAGGCACTACCGTCTCATGGCCTGCACCCACACCCTCACCTCCGCTGTCCTCGGCCCCATCCACCAATGTCTCGCACCGCACAGTCCAGCCGTCGCTAGCGCAAGTGTTGGAGCGCAAGCGCAAGTACGCCGCCACACACCCGCACGCTCAATCGTTAACCGTCCACATAGCCAAATTTATCAGCCTTGAGATGCTGCCGTATAGGGTTGTGGAAACGGAGGCTTTCAAAGCTATGATGGCGGCGGCGGCCCCGCGCTACTCAGTTCCCAGTCGCCACTACTTTTCCCGATGTGCCGTCCCAGCCCTGCACGACCACGTCTCCCGCAACATTGTACGCGCCCTCACCAATGCGGTTAGTGGCAAGGTCCACTTAACTACGGACACGTGGACAAGCACAGGCGGGCAGGGCCACTACATCTCCCTGACGGCACATTGGGTGAATTTAGCGGAGGCTGGGACAGAGTCAGAGCCTGGGACCGCTCACGTCCTACCCACCCCCAGAATTGCGGGCCCCAGCTCGGTGGTGGTATGTTCGGCGGTGTATGCTTCTTCCACTAAAGCACCCTCCCCCTCCTCCTCCTCCTCAACCTCTGTCTCGCAATCTAGATGTGTCAGCAGCAGCAGGACGTCGCCAGCAGTCGGTGTCGCGCGGCGTGGCAGCACAGCGGTGGGCAAGCGTCAGCAGGCCGTGCTGAAACTACTCAGCTTAGGAGATAGGAGGCACACGGCCCACGAACTGCTGCAGGGTCTGACAGAGCAGACCGACCGTTGGCTTGCGCCGCTGAGCCTCCAACCGGGCATGGTCGTGTGTGACAACGGCCATAACCTGGTGGCGGCTCTGCAGCTCGGCAGCCTCACGCACGTGCCATGCCTGGCCCACGTCTTTAATTTGGTGGTTCAGCGCTTTCTGAAAAGCTACCCACGCTTGTCAGACCTGCTCGTAAAGGTGCGCCGGCTCTGCGCACATTTCCGCAAGTCCCACACGGACGCTGCCACCCTGCGCACCCTGCAACATCGGTTTAATCTGCCAGTGCACCAACTGCTGTGCGACGTACCCACACGGTGGAACTCTACGCTCCACATGTTGGCTAGGCTCTATGAGCAGCGTAGAGCTATAGTGGAATACCAACTCCAACATGGGCGGCGCAGTGGGAGTCAGCCTCCTCAATTCTTTTCAGAAGAGTGGGCCTGGTTGGCAGACATCTGCCAGGTCCTTTGAAACTTTGAGCAGTCTACCCAGGTGGTGAGCGGCGATGCTGCAATCATTAGCGTCACCATTCCTCTGCTATGCATCTTGAGAAGTTCCCTGCAAACTATAAAGGCAGCCGCTTTGCGCTCGGAAACAGAGCCGGGGGAAGACAGTATGTCGCTGGATAGTCAGAGCACCCTCCTGTCTATATCTCAGCACGTTCAGGAGGAGGAGCATGAGGAGGATGAGGAAGAGCGGGAAGAGACAGCTTGGCCCACTGCTGACGGTACCCATGCTGCTTGCCTGTCATCATTTCAGCGTGTATGGCCTGAGGAGGAGGAGGAGGAGGAGGAGGATCCTGAAAGTGATCTTCCTAGTGCGGACAGCCATGTGTTGCGTACAGGTACCCTGGCACACATGGCTGACTTCATGTTAGGATGCCTTTCTCGTGACCCTCGCGTTACACGCATTCTGGCCACTACGGATTACTGGGTGTACACACTGCTCGACCCACGGTATAAGGAGAGCCTTCCCACTCTCATTCCCGAAGAGGAAAGGGGTTCGAGAGTGTTGCTATACCACAGGACCCTGGCGGACAAGCTGATGGTAAAATTCCCATCCGACAGCGCTAGTGGCAGAAGGCGCAGTTCCGAGGGCCAGGTAGCAGGGGAGGTGCGGAGATCGAGCAGCATGTACAGCCCAGGCAGTGCAACAGTCTTTAAGGGCCTGGACAGCTTTATGGCTCCCCAGCAAGACTGTGTCACCGCTCCCCAGTCAAGGCTGAGTCGGCGGGAGCACTGTAAAAGGATGGTGAGGGAGTACGTAGCCGATCGCACGACCGTCCTCCGTGATGCCTCTGCCACCTACAACTACTGGGTGTCGAAGCTGGACACGTGGCCTGAACTAGCGCTGTATGCCCTGGAGGTGCTTGCTTGTCCTGCGGCTAGCGTCTTGTCGGAAAGGGTGTTTAGTGCGGCTGGGAGAATCATCACAGATAAGCGTACCCGCCTGTCAACCGACAGTGCCGACAGGCTAACACTCATCAAGATGAACAAAGCCTGGATTTCCCCAGGCTTCTCTTCTCCACCAGCGGACAGCAGCGATACGTAAGCAATACGTAGGCTGCACCCGCGGATGGAAGCTACGTTCTCTCTCACCATCCAAAACGGGGACATTTCTGCTTCATCAATCTGTGTCTAATATTCCTCCTCCTCCTCCTGAAACCTCACGTAATCACGCTGAACGGGCAATTTTTCTTAGGGCCACAAGGCTCACTCATCTAATTTTTTAAACAATTTTTATATGTTTCAATGCTCTTAAAAGCGTTGAAACTTTAACTTGAACCAATTTTTAGTTAAACTGGGCTGCCTCCAGGCCTAGTTACCACTTAAGCCACATTAACCAAAGCGATTAATGGGTTTCACCTGCCATCTTGGTTGGGCATGGCCAATTTTTACTGAGGTACATTAGTACTGTTGGTACACCAATGTTTTGGGGCCCTCACCTACAGTGTAATCATAGCAATTTGTATGTTCTTCGCCTGCACTCATGGTACAGAAGTGTGTGTGGGGTTGGCCTACACTTTAGCTACATAAATGTAACTTGGGCCTTGGCTATACTGCAGCTACTGAAATGGAATTAAGACTGCACTCCCACTATACTGCTGCTTCGGAATTGTTGCTGGGGCCTGTGTAGGCTGCTACTATTACTGAAATGGAACGAAGACTGCGCTCCCACTATACTGCTGCTTCGGAATTGTTACTGGGGCCTGTGTAGGCTGCTACTATTACTGAAATGGAACTAAGACTGTGCTCCCCCTATAATGCTGCTAGTGATATGTTAGTGGGGCCTGTCGCTAATGCTACGGCTGAAATGTTACTAATTCTGGGCTCTGCCTATACCGCTGCTAATGGTATGTCTCTGGGGTGTGGAAACAGAGGCTTCCCAAAGACATGATGGCGGCGAGGCCATTTCCCACCAACGCTGTTACTGTTAAGGTGCATATAACCACGGACACGTGGAGAGGACACGTAGTGCCTCAAAAACATCCCCCGCCACGGCCCACTTAATCCTGGCCACATTCCGAAAACCAACAAAATAAAACCGTGCTACTAGGTCCGCAGTCACCACCACATTACCACCAACGTGGTTACTGTTAAGGTACATATTACCAGTCTGACTGGGGCATGCAGTGTGGGCCGAAGCCCACCTGCATTAAGCACGACATTACTACCTCAGCTGTGTTGGGCAATGCAATGGGATATTTTTGTGTATCGCCGGTGGGTTCCAGGGAGCCACCCATGCTGTCGGTCGACAGGGACTTCACAATAGGGAGTTGTACCTGCCTGTGTCTATGAATTAAAAAGCCCGGTCTGACTGGGGCATGCAGAGACACCTTGACAGAATGAATAGTGTGTGGCACATAGGTTCCCCATTGCTATGCCCACGTGTGCAGCTCCTGATGGCGGTGGCACAGGATTCTATTTCTCATTGCTTCTGTACAGCATTGTGGGCTATCGCCCCGCCCCTTTTAAAGAGGGTCGCTGCCTAGCCGTGCCAACCCTCTGCAGTGTGTGCCTGCGGTTCCTCCTCATGGCAGACGCACTTCTAAATAGACATGAGGGTGGTGTGGCATGAGGGCAGCTGAAGGCTGCGCAGGGACACTTTGGTGTGCGCTGTGGGGGGGAGGGGGGGCGGTTGGGCAGCATGTAACCCAGGAGAAGTGGCAGTGGAGTGTCATGCAGGCAGTGATTGTGCTTTGTTGGAGGTAGTGTGGTGCTTAGCAAAGGTATGTCATGCTAATGAGGGCTTTTCAGAAGTAAAAGTTGTTGGGAGGGGGGGGGGCCCACTCTTGCCGCTATTGTGGCTTAATAGTGGGACCTGTGAACTTGAGATGCAGCCCAACATGTAGCCCCTCGCCTGCCCTATCCGTTGCTGTGTCGTTCTTATCACTTTCTTGAATTGCCCAGATTTTCACACAAGGAAACCTTAGCGAGCATCGGCGAAATACAAAAATGCTCGGGTCGCCCATTGACTTTAATGGGGTTCGTTACTCGAAACGAACCCTCGAGCATCGCGAAATGTTCGTCCCGAGTAACGAGCACCCGAGCATTTTGGTGCTCGCTCATCTCTAGTAATTACATAAACTTCCACATTTTTTGGAGACTACCAGAGAGTGAATTGAAGGAGCTCAAAGTTCAGAGGATAGTTACACAGTAACTGTGCTGCTAAGTCACCTGTAAAAGAATGAAGTGAGACTAAACTTTGCCTGGTTCAAGGGTAACCGGAGTGAATTTTGAAAGTAGTGAAGCATAAGAATTAATACTACTATAAATAGCTCAAGAAAAATACAAAGTAAGTGAATAAAATATTTTCAGTTACTCAACTTTTTATGTATATTTTCAGCAGCTCTATTATGGCTCTGCACAAATGGTACTATTTCTAGGGGCCCAATCAGTGACTTTGTGTGCCTCCCATCATATACAGAGGCATTTTATGTTGGATTTATCGAGTGTTATTTATACAGAATCCCTTAAAAATATTCTCTCTTGATGCCCCATTGTATGATGTATTACGGAGAACATTTCTGTAGAATGCCATAGGAAGGCATCACCTAGTGGCATGCAGAGTGCCTTTGACACTACATGAGGTTCCATGTTCCAGCATACAGGCTACAGTGCTGCATGCACGAGCCCTTAAATTGGGGCTTTTGTTAAAGACTGGTGTTACACAGCTATTTTTTTTAGGAAAAAAGCCTTGTTTTTGTGGTATTTTTAATGTGCCTTTTGCATTATTTTGTATGGCCAGATGCTATAGTGCAGTATGAAACAATGAAATTACATATGTTTTATTGTGTGCCATATTGGTGGAATTTAGTTTTTTTTCCCCAGAATGCAGCATATCAGGGTATGGAATTTTGTTTGAAGTTTTCCCATAGGCTTCTCTGTAGTTCAGAAAATACATATGTTTTAGTGAAATAAATACACCACCAAAAACGCTCATTAGAGATGAGCGAGCACCAAAATGCTCGGGTGCTCATTACTCGAGACGAACGTTTCGCGATGCTCGAGGGTTCGTTTCGAACAACGAACCCCATTGAAGTCAATGGGCGACCCGAGCATTTTTGTATTTCGCCGATGCTCGCTAAGGTTTTCGTTTGTGAAAATCTGGGCAATTCAAGAAAGTGATGGGAACGACACAGCAACAGATAGGGCAGGCGAGGGGCTACATGTTGGGCTGCATCTCAAGTTCCCAGGTCCCACTATTAAGCCACAATAGCGGCAAGAGTGCCCGCCCCCTCCCAACAACTTTTACTTCTGAAAAGCCCTCATTAGCAATGCATACCTTAGCTAAGCACCACACTACCTCCAACAAAGCGCAATCACTGCCTGCATGACTCTCCGCTGCCACTTCTCCTGGGTTACATGCTGCCAAAACCCCCCACCCCCCACGGCCCAGTGTCCACAGCGCACACCAAACTGTCCCTGCGCAGCCTTCAGCTGCCCTCATGCCACGCCACACTCATGTCTATTTATAAGTGCGTCTGCCATGAGGAGGAACCGCAGGCACACACTGCAGAGGGTTGGCACGGCTAGGCAGCGACCCTCTTTAAAAGGGGCGGGGCGATAGTCCACAATGCTGCACAGAAGCAATGAGAAATCCAATCCTGTGCCACCTCCATCTGGAGCTGCACACGTGGGCATAGCAATGGGGAACCTATGTGCCACACACTATTCATTCTGTCAAGGTGTCTGCATGCCGCAGTCAGACCGCGGTTTTTATAAATAGTCACAGGCAGGTACAACGCCGCAATGGGAATTCCGTGTGCACCCACAGCATGGGTGGCTCCCTGGAACCCACCGGCTGTACATAAATGTATCCCATTGCAGTGCCCATCACAGCTGAGGTAACGTCCGATTAAATGCAGGTGGGCTTCGGCCCACACTGCATGCCCCAACCTGACCGGGATTTTAATTCATAGACACAGGCAGGTACAACTCCCTATTGTGAAGTCCCTGTGGACCGACAGCATGGGTGGGTGCCAGGAAGCCACCGGCGGCACATAAATATATCCCATTGCATTGCCCAGCACAGCTGAGGTAATGTCATGTTTATTGCAGGTGGGCTTCGGCCCACACTGCATGCCCCAGTCAGACTGGGGTTCTTTAGAAGTGGACACATGCAGTTACAACTCCCTGTGGACCCACAGCATGGGTGGGTGCCAGGAAGCCACCGGCGGTACATAAATATATCCCATTGCATTGCCCATCACAGCTGAGGTAATGTCATGTTTAATGCAGGTGGGCTTCGGCCCACACTGCATGCCCCAGTCAGACTGGGGTTCTTTAGAAGTGGACAGATGCAGTTACAACTCCCTGTGGACCCACAGCATGGGTGGGTGCCAGGAAGCCACCGGCGGTACATAAATATATCCCATTGCATTGCCCATCACAGCTGAGGTAATGTCATGTTTAATGCAGGTGGGCTTCGGCCCACACTGCATGCCCCAGTCAGACTGGGGTTCTTTAGAAGTGGACACATGCAGTTACAACTCCCTGTGGACCCACAGCATGGGTGGCTCCCTGGAATCCACCGGCGGTACATAAATATATCCCATTGCATTGCCCATTACAGCTGAGGTAATGTCATGTTTAATGCAGGTGGGCTTCGGCCCACACTGCATGCTCCAGTCAGACTGGGGTTCTTTAGAAGTGGACACATGCAGTTACAACTCCCTGTGGACCCACAGCATGGGTGGGTGCCAGGAAGCCACCGGCGGTACATAAATATATCCCATTGCATTGCCCATCACAGCTGAGGTAATGTCATGTTTAATGCAGGTGGGCTTCGGCCCACACTGCATGCCCCAGTCAGACTGGGGTTCTTTAGAAGTGGACATATGCAGTTACAACTCCGTGTGGACCGACAGCATGGGTGGGTGCCAGGAAGCCACCGGCGGTACATAAATATATCCCATTGCATTGCCCATCACAGCTGAGGTAATGTCATGTTTAATATAAGTGGGCTTCGGCCCACACTGCATGCCCCAGTCAGACTGGGGTTCTTTAGAAGTGGACACATGCAGTTACAACTCCCTGTGAACCTACAGCATGGGTGGCTCCCTGGAACCCACCGGCGGTACATAAATATATCCCATTGCATTGCCCTTCACAGTTGAGGTAATGTCATGTTTAATGCAGGTGGGCTTCGGCCCACACTGCATGCCCCAGTCAGACTGGGGTTCTTTAGAAGTCGACACATGCAGTTACAACTCCCTGTGGACCCACAGCATGGGTGGCTCCCTGGAACCCACCGGCGGTACATAAATACATACCATTGCAGTGCCCAACACAGCTGATGTAACGTCAGCTGTAATGCAGGTGGGCTAAAAATTAATTTGATTACACTGTAGGCGAGGGCCCCCAAAAATTGGTGTACCAACAGTACTAATGGACCTGAGAAAAATTGCCCATGCCCAACCAAGAGGGCAGGTGAAACCCATTAATCACTTTGGTTAATGTGGCTTTCTTGGTAACTAGGCCTGGAGGCAGCCCAGTTAAAATAAAAATTGGTTCAGGTGAAAGTTTCAACGTTTTAATGAGCATTGAAACGTCTAAAAATTGTTTAGAAAAATTATATGACTGAGCCTTGTGGGCCTAAGAAAAATTGCCCGTTCGGCGTGATTATGTCAGGTTTCAGGAGGAGGAGCAGGGGGAGGAATATTATACACAGATTGATGAAGCAAAAAGGTTCCCGTTTTTGATGGGGATGGAGAACGATGCTTCCATCCGCGGGTGCAGCCTTCGTATTGCTTAGGTATCGCTGCTGTCCGCTGGTGGAGAAGAGAAGTCTGGAGAAATCCAGGCTTTGTTCATCTTGATGAGTGTAAGCCTGTCGGCACTGTCGGTTGACAGGTGGGTACGCTTATCTATGATGATTCCCCCAGCCGCACTAAACACCCTCTCTGACAGGACGCTAGCCGCAGGACAAGCAAGCACCTCCAGGGCATACAGCGCGAGTTCAGGCCACGTGTCCAGCTTCGACACCCAGTAGTTGTAGGGGGCAGAGGCATCACCGAGGACAGTCGTGTGATCGGCTACGTACTCCCTCACCATCCTTTTACAGTGCTCCCGCCGACTCAGCCTTGACTGGGGAGCGGTGACACAGTCTTGCTGGGGAGCCATAAAGCAGTCAAGGGCCTTAGAGAGTGTTGCCCTGCCTGTGCTGTACATGCTGCCTGATCTCCGCGCCTCCCCTGCTACCTGGCCCTCGGAACTGCGCCTTCGGCCACTAGCACTGTCGGATGGGAATT
Organism: Eleutherodactylus coqui; assembly: GCF_035609145.1. Classification (NCBI taxonomy): domain Eukaryota; kingdom Metazoa; phylum Chordata; class Amphibia; order Anura; family Eleutherodactylidae; genus Eleutherodactylus; species Eleutherodactylus coqui. The sequence continues at coordinate 218,632,303 of NC_089838.1, read as the reverse complement.
TTACCATCAGTTTGTCCGCCAGGGCCCTGTGGTATAGCATCACTCTCGAACCCCTTTCCTCTTCGGGTATGAGAGTGGAAAGGTTCTCCTTATACCGTGGGTCAAGCAGTGTGTACACCCAGTAATCCGTAGTGGCAGAATGCGTGTAACGCGAGGGTCACGAGAAAGGCATCCTAACATGAAGTCAGCCATGTGTGCCAGGGTACCTGTACGCAACACATGGCTGTCCTCACTAGGAAGATCACTTTCAGGATCCTCCTCCTCCTCAGGCCATACACACTGAAAGGATGACAGGCAAGCAGCATGTGTACACTCAGCAGTAGGCCAAACTGTCTCTTCCCCCTCCTCCTCATCTTCCTCCTCCTCCTCCTCCTCACCACGCTGAGATATAGACAGGAGGGTGCTCTGACTATCCAGCGACATACTGTCTTCCCCCGGCTCTGTTTCCGAGCGCAAAGCGTCTGCCTTTATGCTTTGCAGGGAACTTCTCAAGAGGCATAGCAGAGGAATGGTGACGCTAATGATTGCAGCATCGCCGCTCACCACCTGGGTAGACTCCTCAAACTTTCCAAGGACCTGGCAGATGTCTGCCAACCAGGCCCACTCTTCTGAAAAGAATTGAGGAGGCTGACTCCCACTGCGCCGCCCATGTTGGAGTTGGTATTCCACTATAGCTCTACGCTGCTCATAGAGTCTAGCCAACATGTGGAGCGTAGAGTTCCACCGTGTGGGCACGTCGCACAGCAGTCGGTGCACTGGCAGATTAAACCGATGTTGCAGGGTTCGCAGGGTGGCAGCGTCCGTGTGCGACTTGCGGAAATGTGCGCAGAGCCGGCGCACCTTTACGAGCAGGTCTGACAAGCGTGGGTAGCTTTTCAGAAAGCGCTGAACCACCAAATTAAAGACGTGGGCCAGGCATGGCACGTGCGTGAGGCTGCCGAGCTGCAGAGCCGCCACCAGGTTACGGCCGTTGTCACACACGACCATGCCCGGTTGGAGGCTCAGCGGCGCAAGCCAGCGGTCGGTCTGCTCTGTCAGACCCTGCAGCAGTTCGTGGGCCATGTGCCTCTTATCTCCTAAGCTGAGTAGTTTCAGCACGGCCTGCTGACGCTTGCCCACCGCTGTGCTGCCACGCCGCGCGACACCGGCTGCTGGCGACGTGCTGCTGCTGACACATCTTGATTGCGAGACAGAGGTTGCGTTGGAGGAGGAGGAGGAGGAGGAGGGTGCTTTAGTTGAGGAAGCATACACCGCCGCAGATACCAGCACCGAGCTGGGGCCCGCAATTCTGGGGGTGGGTAGGACGTGAGCGGTCCCAGGCTCTGACTCGGTCCCAGCCTCCACTAAATTCACCCAATGTGCCATCAGGGAGATATAGTGGCCCTGCCCGCCTGTGTTTGTCCACGTGTCCATTGTTAAGTGGACCTTGGCAGTAACCGCGTTGGTGAGGGCGCGTACAATGTTGCGGGAGACGTGGTCGTGCAGGGCTGGGATGGCACATTGGGAAAAGTAGTGGCGACTGGGAACTGAGTAGCGCGGGGCCGCCGCCATCATACTTTTGAAGGACTCCGTTTCCACAACCCTATACGGCAGCATCTCCAGGCTGATAAATTTGGCTATGTGCACGTTTAACGCTTGAGCGTGCGGGTGCGTGGCGGCGTACTTGCGCTTGCGCTCAAACACTTGCGCTAGCGACGGCTGGACGATGCGCTGACAGACATTGGTGGATGGGGCCGAGGACAGCGGAGGTGAGGGTGTGGGTGCAGGCCAGGAGACGGTAGTGCCTGTGTCCTGAGAGCGGGGTTGGACCTCAGTGGCAGGTTGGGGCACAGGGGGAGAGGCAGCGGTGCAAACCGGAGGCGGTGAACGGCCTTCGTCCCACCTTGTGTGGTGCTTGGCCATCATATGTCTGCACATGCTGGTGGTGGTGGCTTCCCGGCTGATCTTGGCGCGACAAAGGTTGCGCACCACTGTTCGTCGGTCGTCTGCACTCTCAGTGAAAAACTGCCAGACCTTTGAGCACCTCGGCCTCTGCAGGGTGGCATGGCGCGAGGGGGCGCTTTGGGAAACAGTTGGTGGATTATTCGGTCTGGCCCTGCCTCTACTGATGGGAGAGGAAACTCCTCTGATGGGAGAGGAACCATTGCTGCACATTCTGGGCAGGGGCCCGAGAACAGTTCCTGGGAGTCTGCCTGCTCCTCAGAATGTGTCATTGTAATGGAGTGAGGAGGCTGGGAGGAAGGAGGAGCAGTAGCCAGAGAATTCAGAGTTGCAGCAGTGGACTGTGTAGAAGTCTGGGTGGTCGATAGATTGCTGGATGCACTTTCTGCCATCCACGACAGGACCTGCTCACACTGCTCATTTTCTAATAAAGGTCTACCGCGTGGACCCATTAATTGTGCGATGAATGTGGGGACGCCAGGAACGTGCCTCTCTCCTAATCCCGCAGCAGTCGGCTGCGATACACCTGGATCAGGAGCTCGGCCTGTGCCCACACCCTGACTTGGGCCTCCGCGTCCTCGGCCGCATCCACGTCCTCTCGGCCTACCCCTACCCCTCAGCATGCTGTATTACCAGTAATGCAGAAACAGAACGCTGTAATTAAATGTGCCGCTTATTGGCCTGTGGTTGGAGGCTGACTTCGCTTACGGAACGCCAGGAAATAATTTTGCGCAAGCCTGCTGTAACACTTAGCTGGCTGCGTATGAATTTGGAGAACTACTACACCCAGCACAGACCCAGAACACTAAGGACACTCACAGGCAGGCCAAATAGATTTTTTTCCCCAAATTTATTTGCAAAGGCCCACTGCCTATATTCAATCAATAATCAATATGTCTTCTGTCCCTGCCTAAGCGCTTCTGGCCCTGGAGTATGTCAAAGAACTGCAGAGTGTTGCACTGTGAACTGCAATACAGCGGTGATTTCACAGCCCAGACAGAGCCAGGAAATAATTTTGCGCAAGCCTGCTGTAACACTTAGCTGGCTGCGTATGAATTTGGAGAACTACTACACCCAGCACAGACCCAGAAAACTGAGGACACTCACAGGCAGCCCAAATAGATTTTTTTCCCCAAATTTTTTTGCAAAGGCCCACTGCCTATATTCAATCAATATGTCTTCTGTCCCTGCCTAAGCGCTTCTGGCCCTGGGGTATGTCACAGAACTGCAGACTGTTGCACTGTGAACTGCAATACAGCGGTGATTTCACAGCCCAGACAGAGCCAGGAAATAATTTTGCGCAAGCCTGCTGTAACACTTAGCTGGCTGCGTATGAATTTGGAGAACTACTACACCTCTGCTCCTTTTCCCTAGTGAGTATAGAGACCGTTGCCCAGTTGTCTCCCTGGGGCTTAGCCCAGGGGGGCAAGTAGGTAAGGACAGGGGTTGCGGGTAGCTTTTAGGGACTTCCAGTACCCGGACCCCAGTTCTGTGACAGTTAAACTGGCCCAAAGGGTCAGACTTTTTTTGTCCAACCGGCTACGTTAACTGCTTCTATGGAGGCCGTGTTGGTCTTGGCAAACCAGGTCCAGGCCCTGACTAACCTAGCACAGGACCTGACTTCCCGTTTGGAGCACCAGGAACAGGTGTTGTCTAAGGCTCAGGCTCAGCCTTCCTCAGTGCTGGCGTCTATCTCTAAGCCTCAGGCCACGCTGCCCAACCTTTTTTCTGGGGAAAGGAAGCAATTCTTCTCTTTCCAGGAAGGCTGTAAGCTGTTTTTTGATTTGTGACCCCCACTCGTCTGGCACTGAGTACCAGAGGATGGGCATCGTAATTTCCTGACTGAGAGGAGAACCCCAAAACTGGGCTTTCTCCTTACCCTCTGACTCTCCCACATGACAGTCTTTAGACACGTTCTTCTCTGCTCTGGGTCAGATCTATGACGAACCCGACCATGCTGCCTACGCTGTCGCTCAACTGTTGTCCTTGCACCAGGGTCGGAAGGTGGCAAAAGACTATTGTTCCCAATTCAGACAGCACTGCACTGAGTCGGGGTGGAACGACTCAGCCCTCAAGGACTTCTTCTTGACCGGTCTATTTGAAGACCTAAAGGATCTGCTGGTGGCCCAGGTGGAGCCTGGTACCCTGGAGCAAGCAATGTCGTTAGCCATCTGGTCCACCTGGCCTTCCCGGCAACTTCCCCTGTAAGACCGACAACTTCACCTCCCTCCGCCGAACCCCTGGAATTGGGGACGATGTCGCCTAAACAGCGAAGTGAATATAGGTTAAAAAAGAACCTTTGTTTGTATTGTGGAGAGTCTGGTCATCGGATCGCTATCTGCGGGAAGAAACCTCTGCAGGAAAAACTTCCACTCCTAGGCAGTTGTCGGGAGGACTGTCTAGGAGCTCAGGTACTCCCTGTTGTGTCTAAAATGTTCTTGCCCTGTGTTTTAGAGTTCTGTTCCTTCTCCCGTGCAGGGCAAGCCTTTGTTGATTCTGGAGCAGCAGCAAACTTTGTAAATTTTGATTTTGTGGCTCAGATTATTGGTTCCTTGCTACATTTAGATCCACCTATTCAGGTTTCAGGGGTAGATTCCACTCCATTGCATGCCGGCTTCGTCAATCTTGTTACTCCAGAGTTGAAATTTACCATAGGAGTCCTGCATACTGAGACTTGCGTCTTCCTCATTATGAAAGACTTGTTGGTGGATATAGTCTTAGGGCTCCCTTGGTTAAGGAAACACAATCCCATTATTAATTGGAACACGCTGCAGTTGGTCAAGTGGGGGTCCCACTGTACCAATCACATGAATCTGGTGAATTTGGATACTTCCGTTTTGGAGGGGGTCAAGTTACCAGACTATATCGCTGACTTTTCTGATGTTTTCTCCAAACAACTCTCTGAAGTATGGCCTCTTCATATAGAATTTGATTGTAAGATTGATCTGATCCCAATTGCCAAACTCCCTAAGGGTCGGAACTACAACGTAACTGTTCCTGAGTCCATGAAGGACAATATTTAGGACAGTTTGACCAAGTGACACATTCGACCCTCGGAGTCTCCTGTGGGCGCGCCGGATTTTTTTCGTTGAGAAGGACGGGGGATCTCAGACCCTGTATTGATTACAGGGAGCTCAACCAGATAACAATCAGAAACCAATACACTCTTCCTCTCATCTCCAACCTCGTCAATCGGGTTTCCGGGGCTCAGTGGTTCTCCAAGCTCGACTTGAGGGGAGCCTATAATCTCATCCGTATTCGGGAAGGGGATGGGTGGAAGACGGCTTTTAATACACCTCTGAGCCACTTTGAATACCTTGTTATGCCTTTTGGGTTATGTAATGCTCCAGCGATTTTTTTTTTTTTTTTCCCCCCAAGGGTATATGAGTTCGATTTTCCAGGATATCATGGATGTGTTTGTTGTGGTATACCTGGACGACATCCTGATTTTCTCTCCTGACTGGGAGACACACTGTGTCCAGGTACGAATCGTGCTGACTCGCCTCAGGGCTAACAAATTATTTGCAAAATTTGAAAAATGTGTTTTCGGTGTTCGGAAAATATCATTCCTGGGGTATATCTTTACACCATGTGATATTCAAATGGATCCAGTTAAGGTGAAAGCTATCACGAAATGGGCTCAGCCAGTTACCCTAAAAGCTCTGCAGCGCTTCTTTGGGTTCGCTAATTATTATCGTAAGTTCATTAAGAACTTCTCCTTGGTGGCTAAGCCTTTAATGAATCTCACCAGAAAGGGGGCGGATGTGAGTAATTAGTCTCCGGATGCGCTTGCAGCCTTCTCTACCCTGAAGGCTGCTTTCTCTTCAGCGCCCGTTCTCATCCAACCTGATCTATCCAGTGCATTTGTGGTGGAGGTAGACGCCTCCGAGTTTGGAGTTGGAGCAGTACTGTCCCAAGGTCCCTCCACACTCACAAACCTTGGGCCTTGTGCCTACTTTATCAGAAAATTCTCCTTCACAGAACGAAATTATGACGTAGGTAACCGGGAGTTACTAGCTATTAAATGGGCATTTGAGGAATGGAGGCACTTCCTGGAAGGAGCATTCCATCAAATCACTGTACTTACAGACCACAAAAACCTCATGTATCTAGACTCCGCTAAGAGGTTAAATGCTCGATAAGCCCGCTGGGCCCTGTTCTTTTCACGGTTCAATTTTGTAGTGATTTACAGACCCGGCTCAAAAATGTTAAAGCAGATGCCTTGTATAGAAGTTTTGGTACCCCGGAACCTGCAGAATCTGAGCCAGAGAGTATTGTCTCCCCCGGGGTGGTTCTCGCTGCTGTCTCCTCTGACCTTTCACCTCTGATACACGCTGCTCAACAATCTGCCCCTGAAGCCCTTCCGGAAGGCAAACTGTTTGTCCCTTTGTCCTTGAGGTTGAAAGTGTTAGAGGAGACGCATGCTTCGGTCCTAGCTGGGCACCCTGGTATCAGGGGTACTCAGGAACTACTGTCCAGAATTTATTGGTGGCCTCATATGGCCAGGAATGTCCGGTCTTTTGTGATGGCATGTCCGGTTTGCACCAGAGGGAAGAGTCTCAGGAGACGTCCTGAGGGTCCTCTTCTCCCCTTGCCCATTCCATCAAGGCCATGGTCCTATCTGTCCATGGACTTTATAACTGATTTGCCTCCCTCGCTTGGGAACACTGTCATTTGGGTCATAGTTGATCGTTTCAACAAGATGGCACATTTTGTTCCGCTAGGCAAGCTACCTAATGCCAAATTATTATCTGAAATATTTATCAAGGAGGTAGTTTGACTGCATGGGATTCCGGAGGATATTGTCTCTGATAGAGGGGTACAGTTTGTTGCTCGCTTCTGGCGAGCTTTCCGCAAAAACCTAAATATTAATTTGTCTTTTTCATAGACACAGTTGGGCCCAGATTCGTAAGAACCTTCAGGGTTCCCAGGAGAAACTACTTAGGCAGTCGAATAAGAGACGCACTATTTCTGCACCATTTGTGGTTGGGGAGCAGGTGTTACTATCTTCCAAAAATTTGAAACTTAAGGTTCCATCCTTAAAACTGGCTCCACGTTTTGTTGGTCCATTCATGATCTCTCAGGTCATTAACCCAGTGGCATATAAAATATCCCTTCCTGCATCATGGAAGATCCACAATGTCTTCCATAAAGACTTGTTAAAAAGATATGTGACTCCAGTTTTGCCCACCCACGACCCGCCCTCTCCTACACTGGTGCAAGGAGAATTAGAATTTGAGCTGGAGAGAATTGTTGACTCCAGGCGGGTTCGGGGCTTGATACAGTATCTGGTCCACTGGAGAGGGTTCGGGCCTGAGGAACGGACGTGGATCCCTGCCAGGGATGTTCATGCCCCACATCAGGTCCAATTATTCCACAGGGCCTTTCCTCTCAAGCCCGCTCCAGGTCGTGGGGGTCCGGTGCCCCCCCCCCCCCGTAGAAGGGGGGGGGTTACTGTCAGGACCGCCATCTCTCGGGGTCTCCGTGCCGAACCACCAGTCCTATCACCCGAGCTAATAGGGTGTGGCACAAGGGAGCCCCGGTCTTGGTGACCTCCTCGGGATGCCAGGGTCCCGGACAAAGGCTCCAGGCGCACGCTCCTGTGCTCAGGGGGCGGCGCCTGGGTAATCGGGTTGCTGGGGATGCGGCGATGCCGTTGCCATGACATTCTGATTAGCATGTTCTGCACTCGCTGCCTTAGGTCTGGGTCTCTGCACTCGCTGCTTTAGGTCTGGGTCTTGCTGCTGGCAGGCTCCCACCCCAATCAGCTGCTGGGGCAAGAGTTCTGACAGCATTTAAACGTGCCTGTTTTCTTCCAGCATTGCCAGTGTATGTTTGTCTCCAGGCTACACCTGCGTTATTCTTATCTGATTTCCCGTTGTGACCCTCTGCTTTGGGATCTGACTTTGACCTCGCCTGATACCGCGTATTTTCCTGTTGCCGACCCAGACTTCCTGACTTGCCTCTGTGTCTGTTTGTCTCTGTATTTGTTTGTAAGTCTGACCCCCTGCCCCGCTTCCCTATTGAGTATAGCGACCGTTGCCCAGTTGTCGCCCTGGGGCCTAGCTCAGGGGGGCAAGTAGGTAGGGACAGGGGTTGCGGGTAGCTTTTAGGGACTTCCAGTACCCAGCCCCCAGTTCTGTGACAGTGTGTTTGTGTAAAGGAGACCAAAACGTAAGATTATGCTTGAGCCTTGCTTTTCTGCAGTTCTAAAAAGAAAGATTGACAAAGGAAGTCAGCACTAGCGTATTCCAGGTCAACAGCCAGACTATGGAAATGTAAAAACAAATACCACCCCAACCATCCATGAACACAGAGCCTGAATATAAGCATTGCACAGCTGCTTACAATGGAAATGCTACCCTTCAATCTAGTGAACACAGACGCCTTCCGTTACATGATGCTCTGTGCTAACCCACAGTACCAGATGTTAGCCACCATTTCTTTGCCCCAAAAGCCATCCCTGCCCTCTTCACCATGTAACTGATCACTTGTCCCTGGCACTGAAGAATACTGTCAGGGTTCACCTGACCATGGTCATTAGGTCCAGCAAGCATGGCCAGGGATGTTACATGTCCTTAATAGCACACTGGGCCAAGGTTCTGCAGATGGGGCATAAAGCCTGAAGTGCTAGTTCACATTTCATTGTCTCCCTAAGAGTTGTGGGACATTCATCCTTGTCTGTCCACCTCCTGTACTGAGCAGGGGGTTGGACCAGATGATCCTGGAGGTCCCTTCCAACTCTACCATTCTATGATTCCTCCTCCTTCTCCCAATAGGAACATTTTCTAAAGCACAAGAAACAGCAGTAGCTTTACAGCTTTTCCTTGGAGAAGGCCCGTGCTAGGCTGTTCTGTTCTCCTCGTAGAATTTGTCATTTGCAAACTTTATGACATAAATATTCAAGTAAAGGTAATGATCTCACCTATGCAGCAGGTTATGTTAGCTCCCGTCTTATATTTCTTGCTGTGTCCTCTTTTCAGCATGAAGAAAGCAGTCTCTCATCCATACCGCTCGATTCTAGGCGGTTTCTTGACACATGTGCATTTAAATGATAGGAGCTTGGATACATAGAGATAAAAGCTTTCTCCTATTTATTCAGTATGTGCCCATCATAACAAGAAAAATGCAAACGTCCTGAGGACGCGTTTCAACCGTCTCAGGTCTTGATCAAAGCTTTTAGCATCCAAGCTCCTATTATTTAAACGCAAACTTTATGACATTGCTTTTGTTAGGTTGTGCTGCTGGGATCTGTAGTACTATGGTTTCTAACAGCACAGGCCCTCAGATGTGGCATAATTGTGCTGGCTGGGTGTGGTGATATCCTGCTAGCCAATCCCCTAGGTCTTTGTTCACATATAAACCCAGCTCCTGTCAGTGTCTGTTTGGTGCCCAGAGTGAACAGTCATGTATCCTTGTCTGTTGCAGCTTGCTGTGTGTTTGGTGTCTGGTTGGTTCATGTCTGTTCTTGCGTGTATTTTGTGTCAGTTTTTTGTCAGTTTCTCTGCTTTGCCCTGCTGAGTTTGTTTGCCATATCTGTGCTAGGGTGCCCCTAGGGTCCTCTAGTAGATGTGTCTTGCTTGTGTGGGAACCGCAAGACACGAGGAGCCTTGTCATGGCCTTGCAGCTTAAGTTCATTGGCCAATGTACAGACCAATTCCTCGTACATTTATAGCTATAACATCTTCTTATGTGTACAAGTATGCAAGGTGAGTGTTTGGGTCATTTGTCAGTCCCTATGTTTATGTCTGTCCATCAGTCCAGTCCGCAGTATGCAGTTCTCTGTCCAGTTGGTGTTTCCGTCACCATGTCCAGTCTGAAACCCATTTTAGGTCCCTGTATTTGTGTTATAAGCAGCCTGTTTTGGGCACATTCGTATGGGCCATGTGCTTATTTGCCCACACGAACGTAACAACTTTTTTGTGTTTAACAAATATTTATCTATAGCAGTGAAAAGGCATCTAGAGTAAATGCAATATTACATTAAATATCCCATCTTCCCAGCATGCCAGAAATTGGTAAAATAATAATCTTTTATTATATTAATCTACAAAGCTTTTTATGCCTGTCCAATATCAGGGGGGATAAGTTTGAGGGCAATTCACCATCTATTCAGGAGGAAAAATTATAATAGAGGGATCACTGGGGTGTGGGAGGTGAGATAGTTAGTTTGTTGGAAGGGCAACCAAAGGTCCCAAATTTGTTTGATTCTGGCATGTTGTCTGTTCTCCCAGGAGATCAACTACTCCATTCTACAGATGTGATCAAGTTTGTTGATCCATGATTGAATGGATGGTGGTTCAGGGTCTCTGCAATTTGTTGGAATTAGAAGGCTTGTGTATTGTGTTTTTTTTTCCCTCTAAGGGAATCCTGTATGTGTGGGGCACCCAGCCCCAGATGCTTTGCCTGTATGTCAAGGTATCTCAGTTATGAAATAACACAGAAAAAAATTAAAAAAACAGGTGCCTTGAGCTGGACTGCTGTAGGGAGCAGACTTATTTGGAAGTCCAGTACAGAAATAAGAGCCTCAGAAGCATCAGAGGTGCAAATTCATGAACAGATTTATTCTCCAATCACAAAAACACAGTGACGTTTTGGCCTGTAGCCTTTTTCCTTGCAAAATTTATGACATTGCTTTTAGAACAAGCAGCTCACCTGCTGTCTTACGTGGCAAAATTTTTGGTGACACTACAGCGGTTCCCTAGAGCAGACCCATGCAGAACACCTTCTGTCTTCCATGGTGCAATTTATTTTTATCTAGGAGACCCTATATGGGCCTTCTTTTGTTTTTAGTGACACCCCTGTGTTACAATTGACCCCCTACACCACATTATTTTGACCAATTTTTGGGACTAGCACAGTATTCCCAAGATGAATGGCTGTATTTCCATGCAATCCGGGGGGCTTTAGGTGCATTGGGGATCATTGGAGGGCAAATTAGTGAACCTAATTTTTACTCCCATTGACTTTTATGGGAGTCAGAATTGGCTGTCCCTATTCCCAATGATTTTTGTGAGATCAGCCGAATATGGACTTGGATCGAGTATTCCACTAATTGCTCATCACTAGAGATGAGCGAACGTACTCGTCCGAGCTTGATATTCGTGCGAATATTAGGGTGTTCGGGATGCTCGTTACTCTTAACGAGTACCACGCGATGTTCGGGTTACTTTCACTTTCATCTCTAAGACGTTAGCGCGCTTTTCTGGCCAATTGAAAGACAGGGAAGGCATTACAACTTCCCCCTGTGACATTCAAGCCCTATACCACCCACCTGCTGTGAGTGGCTGGGGAGATCAGATGTCACCGGAGTATAAAAATCGGCCCCTCCCGCGGCTCGCCTCAGATGCCTTGTGAGTTAGCTGAGGGACAGTGCTGCTGGTGCCGGAGCTGCTGTAGGGAGAGTGTTAGTAGTGAGTAGAGATGAGCGAACACCAAAATGTTCGGGTGTTCGTTATTCGGAACGAACTTCCCGCGATGCTCGAGGGTTCGTTTCGAACAACGAACCCCATTGAAGTCAATGGGCGACCAGAGCATTTTTGTATTTCGCCGATGCTCGCTAAGGTTTTCATGTGTGAAAATCTGGGCAATTCAACAAAGTGATGGGAACGACACAGCAACGGATAGGGCAGGCGAGGGGCTACATGTTGGGCTGCATCTCAAGTTCACAGGTCCCACTATTAAGCCACAATACCGGCAAGAGTGGGCCCCCCCCCCTCCCAACAACTTTTACTTCTGAAAAGCCCTCATTAGCATGGCATACCTTTGCTAAGCACCACACTAGCTACAACAAAGCACAATCACTGCCTGGATGACACTCCACTGCCACTTCTCCTGGGTTACATGCTGCCCAACCGCCCCCCCTCCCCCCCCACAGTGCACACCAAAGTGTCCCTGGGCAGCCTTCAGCTGCCCTCATGCCACACCACGCTCATGTCTATTTAGAATTGCGTCTGCCATGACGAGGGACCGCAGGCACACACTGCAGAGGTTGGCACGGCTAGGCAGCGACCCTCTTTAAAAGGGGCGGAGCGATAGCCCACAATGCTGTACAGAAGCAATGAGAAATAGAATCCTGTGCCACCGCCATCAGGAGCTGCACACGTGGGCATAGCAATGGGGAACCTATGTGCCACACACTATTCATTCTGTCAAGGTGTCTGCATGCCCCAGTCAGACCGGGCTTTTTAATTCATAGACACAGGCAGGTACAACTCCCTATTGTGAAGTCCCTGTCGACCCACAGCATGGGTGGCTCCCTGGAACCCACCGGCGGTACACAGAAATATCCCATTGCATTGCCCAACACAGCTGAGGTAGTAATGTCGTGCTTAATGCAGGTGGGCTTCGGCCCACACTGCATGCCCCAGTCTGACTGGGGTTCTTTATAAGTGTACAGATGTAGTAAAAACTCCGTGTGCACCTACAGCATGGGTGGGTGCCAGGAAGCCACCGGCGGTACATAGAAATATCCCATTGCATTGCCCAACACAGCTGAGGTAGTAATGTTGTGCTTAACCCTTTCCAATCCAATTTGTATATGGTTTTCCTAGGGGGCTTACTCTTTTTCTGCTGTTATACAACGGCGCTATATGCTGGCTAAAGCCAGTACTGCATGAGCTGACACGTAGGATAGGCTCCGACAGCAGAGAGGCTGGCAATATACAGAAAGAGAACCCCGACGGACGTCTACCAACAACGGAGCTGTACAGCCTTAAACCCTAATGTCTTCACAGGTCACACAGTGGACTGAAAAGGGTTAATGCAGGTGGGTTTCGGCCCACACTGCATGCCCCAGTCAGACTGGGGTTCTTTACAAGTGGACACATGTAGGTTAAACTCCCTGTGGACCCACTGCCTGGGTGGGTGCCAGGAAGCCACCGGCGGTACATAGAAATATCCCATTGCATTGCCCAACACAGCTGAGGTAGTAATGTCGTGCGTAATACAGGTGGGCTTCGGCCCACACTGCATGGCCCAGTCAGACGGGTTCTTTAGAAGTGTACAGATGTATTAAAAACTCAGTGTGCACCTACAGCATGGGTGGCTCCCTGGAACCCACCGGCGGTACATAAAAATATCCCATTGCATTGCCCAACACAGCTGAGGTAGTAATGTCGTGCTTAATGCAGGTGGGCTTCGGTCCACACTGCATGCCCCAGTCTGACTGGGGTTCTTTACAAGTGGACACATGTAGGTTAAACTCCCTGTGGACCCACTGCCTGGGTGGGTGCCAGGAAGCCACCGGCGGTACATAGAAATATCCCATTGCATTGCCCAACACAGCTGAGGTAGTAATGTCGTGCGTAATACAGGTGGGCTTTGGCCCACACTGCATGGCCCAATCAGACGGGTTCTTTAGAAGTGTACAGATGTATTAAAAACTCAGTGTGCACCTACAGCATGGGTGGCTCCCTGGAACCCACCGGCGGTACATAAAAATATCCCATTGCATTGCCCAACACAGCTGAGGTAGTAATGTCGTGCTTAATGCAGGTGGGCTTCGGCCCACACTGCATGCCCCAGTCTGACTGGGGTTCTTTACAAGTGGACACATGTAGGTTAAACTCCCTGTGGACCCACTGCCTGGGTGGGTGCCAGGAAGCCACCGGCGGTACATAGAAATATCCCATTGCATTGCCCAACACAGCTGAGGTAGTAATGTCGTGCTTAATGCAGGTGGGCTTCGGCCCACACTGCATGCCCCAGTCTGACTGGGGTTCTTTACAAGTGGACACATGTAGGTTAAACTCCCTGTGGACCCACTGCCTGGGTGGGTGCCAGGAAGCCACCGGCGGTACATAGAAATATCCCATTGCATTGCCCAACACAGCTGAGGTAGTAATGTCGTGCGTAATACAGGTGGGCTTCGGCCCACACTGCATGGCCCAGTCAGACGGGTTCTTTAGAAGTGTACAGATGTATTAAAAACTCAGTGTGCACCTACAGCATGGGTGGCTCCCTGGAACCCACCGGCGGTACATAAAAATATCCCATTGCATTGCCCAACACAGCTGAGGTAGTAATGTCGTGCTTAATGCAGGTGGGCTTCGGCCCACACTGCATGCCCCAGTCTGACTGGGGTTCTTTACAAGTGGACACATGTAGGTTAAACTCCCTGTGGACCCACTGCCTGGGTGGGTGCCAGGAAGCCACCGGCGGTACATAGAAATATCCCATTGCATTGCCCAACACAGCTGAGGTAGTAATGTCGTGCGTAATACAGGTGGGCTTCGGCCCACACTGCATGGCCCAGTCAGACGGGTTCTTTAGAAGTGTACAGATGTATTAAAAACTCAGTGTGCACCTACAGCATGGGTGGCTCCCTGGAACCCACCGGCGGTACATAAAAATATCCCATTGCATTGCCCAACACAGCTGAGGTAACGTCAGCTATAATGCAGGTGGGCTAAAAATTAATTTGATTACACTGTAGGCGAGGGCCCACAAAAATTGCTGTATCAACAGTACTAATGTACATCCCAAAAATTGGCCATGGCCAGCCAAGAGGGCAGGTGAAACCCATTAATCGCTTTGGTTAATGTGGCTTAAGTGGTAACTAGGCCTGGAGGCAGCCCAGTATAACGAAAAATTGGTTCAAGTTAAAGTTCCAATGCTTTTAAGCGCATTGAAACTTATAAAAATTGTTCTGAAAAATTATTTGAGTGAGCCTTGTGGCCCTAAGAAAAATTGCCCGTTCAGCGTGATTACGTGAGGTTTCAGGAGGAGGAGCAGGAGGAGGAGGAGGAATATTAGACACAGATTGATGAAGCAGAAATGTCCCCGTTTTGGATGGTGAGAGAGAACGTAGCTTCCATCCGCGGGTACAGCCTACGTATTGCTTACGTATCGCTGCTGTCAGCTGGTGGAGAAGAGAAGCCTGGGGAAATCCAGGCTTTGTTCATCTTGATGAGTGTTAGCCTGTCGGCACTGTCGGTTGACAAGCGGCTACGCTTATCTGTGATGATTCCCCCAGCCGCACTAAACACCCTCTCCGACAAGACGCTAGCCGCAGGACAAGCAAGCACCTCCAGGGCATACAGCGCTAGTTCAGGCCACATGTCCAGCTTCGACACCCAGTAGTTGTAGGGGGCAGAGGCGTCACCAAGGATGGTCGTGCGATCCGCTACGTACTCCCTCACCATCCTTTTACAGTGCTCCCGCCGACTCAGCCGTGACTGGGGAGAGGTGACACAGTCTTGGTGGGGAGCCATAAAGCTGGCCAGGCCCTTAAAGACTGTTGCACTGCCTGGGATGTACATGCTGCTCGATCTACGCACATCCCCTGCTACCTTGCCCTCGGTACTGCGCCTTCTGCCACTAGCGCTGTCGGCTGGGAATTTTACCATCAGCTTGTCCGCAAGGGTCCTGTGGTATAGCAACACTCTCGAACCCCTTTCCTCTTCGGGAATCAGAGTGGGCAGGTTCTCCTTATACCGTGGATCGAGCAGTGTGTACACCCAGTAATCCGTCGTGGCCAGAATGCGTGCAACGCGAGGGTCACGAGAAAGGCATCCTAACATGAAGTCAGCCATGTGTGCCAGGGTACCTGTACGCAACACATGGCTGTCTTCACTAGGAAGATCACTATCAGGATCCTCCTCCTCCTCCTCCTCCTCAGGCCATACACGCTGAAAGGATGACAGGCAATCAGCCGGTGTACCGTCAGCAGCGGGCCAAGCTGTCTCTTCCCCCTCCTCCTCATCCTCCTCATGCTCCTCCTCCTCCTCCTGTACGCGCTGAGAAATAGACAGGAGGGTGCCCTGACTATCCAGCGGCATACTGTCTTCCCCCGCCCCCGTTTCCGAGCGCAAAGCAGCTGCCTTTATGGTTTGCAGGGAATTTCTCAAGATGCATAGCAGAGGAATGGTGACGCTAATGATTGTAGCATCGCCGCTCACCACCTGGGTAGACTCCTCAAAATTACCAAGGACATGGCAGATGTCTGCCAACCAGGCCCACTCTTCTGAAAGGAATTGAGGAGGCTGACTCCCACTGCGCCGCCCATGTTGGAGTTGGTATTCGACTATAGCTCTACGTTGTTCATAGAGCCTGGCCAACATGTGGAGCGTAGAGTTCCACCGTGTGGGCACGTCGCACAGCAGTCGGTGCACTGGCAGCTTAAAGTGATGTTGCAGGGTGCGCAGGGTGGCAGCGTCCGTGTGGGACTTGCGGAAATGTGCGCAGAGCCGGCGCGCCTTTACGAGCAGGTCTGACAAGCGTGGGTAGCTTTTCAGAAACCGCTGAACCACCAAATTAAAGACGTGGGCCAGGCATGGCACGTGCGTGAGGCTGCCGAGCTGCAGAGCCGCCACCAGGTTACGGCCGTTGTCACACACGACCATGCCCGGTTGGAGGCTCAGCGGCGCAAGCCAGCGGTCGGTCTGATGTGTCAGACCCTGCAGCAGTTCGTGGGCCGTGTGCCTCTTATCGCCTAAACTGAGTAGTTTCAGCACGGCCTGCTGACGCTTGCCCACCGCTGTGCTGCCACACCGCGCGACACCGACTGCTGGCGACATGCTGCTGCTAACACATCTTGATTGCGAGACAGAGGAGGAGGAGGAGGGTGCTTTAGTGGAGGAAGCATACACCTCCGCAGATACCAGCACCGAGCTGGGGCCCGCAATTCTGGGGGTGGGTAGGACGTGAGCGGTCCCAGGCTCTGACTCTGTCCCAGCCTCCACTAAATTCACCCAATGTGCCGTCAGGGAGATGTAGTGGCCCTGCCCGCCTGTGCTTGTCCACGTGTCCGTAGTTAAGTGGACCGTGGCAGTAACCCCGTTGGTGAGGGCGCGCACAATGTTGCGGGAGACGTGGTCGTGCAGGGCTGGGACGGCACATCGGGAAAAGTAGTGGCGACTGGGAACTGAGTAGCGCGGGGCCGCCGCCTCCATGATACTTTTGAAGGACTCAGTTTCCACAACCCTATACGGCAGCATCTCAAGGCTGATGAATTTTGCTATGCGGACGGTTAACGTTTGAGCGTGCGGGTGCGTGGCGGCGTACTTGCGCTTGCGCTCGAACACTTGCGCAAGCGACGGCTGAACGGTGCGCTGAACTACACTGCTGGATGGGGCCGAGGACAGCGGAGATGAGGGTGTGGGTGCAGGCCATGAGGCGGTAGTGCCTGTGTCCTGAGAGGGGGGTTGCATCTCAGTGGCAGGTTGGGGCACAGGGGGAGAGGCAGGGGTGCAAACCGGAGGCGGTGAACGGCCTTCGTCCCACCTTGTGGGGTGCTTGGCCATCATATGTCTGCGCATGGTGGTGGTGGTGAGGCTGTTGGTGTTGGCTCCCCGGCTGAGCTTTGCGCAACAAAGGTTGCACACCACTGTTCGTCGGTCGTCAGGCGTCTCTGTGAAAAACTGCCAGACCTTAGAGCACCTCGGCCTCTGCAGGGTGGCATGGCGCGAGGGGGCGCTTTGGGAAACACTTGGTGGATTATTCGGTCTGGCCCTGCCTCTACCCCTGGCCACCGCACTGCCTCTTGCAACCTGCCCTGCTGATGCCCTTGACTCCCCCTCTGAAGACCTGTCCTCCTGAGTAAGCGTTGCACACCAGGTGGGGTCAGTCACCTCATCGTCCTGCTGCTCTTCCTCCGAATCCTCTGTGCGCTGCTCCCTCGGACTTACTGCCCTTACTACTACCTCACTGCAAGACAACTGTGTCTGATCGTCATCGTCCTCCTCACCCACAGAAAGTTGTTGAGACAGTTGGCGGAAGTCCCCAGCCTCTTCCCCCGGACCCCGGGAACTTTCGAATGGTTGGGCATCAGTGACGATAAACTCCTCTGGTGGGAGAGGAACCGCTGCTGCCCAATCTAAGCAGGGGCCCGAGAACAGTTCCTGGGAGTGTTCCCGCTCCTGAGCAGGTGTTATTGTAGTGGAGTGAGGAGGCTGGGAGGAAGGAGGAGCAGCAGACAGAGGATTCGGATTGGCAGCAGTGGACGGCGCAGAACTGCGGGTAGACGATAGGTTGCTCGAAGCACTTTCTGCCATCCAGGACAGGACCTGCTCACACTGCTCATTTTCTAATAACCGTCTCCCGCGTGGACCCATTAATTGGGCGATGAATGTGGGGACGCCAGAAACGTGCCTCTCTCCTAATCGCGCAGCAGTCGGCTGCGACACACCAGGATCAGGAGCTCGGGCTGTGCCCACACCCTGACTTGGCCCTCCGCGTCCTCGGCCGCGTCCACGTCCTCTAGGCCTACCCCTACCCCTCAGCATGCTGTATTACCAGTGATTTGATTTCACAGGCAGGAAATAAATTGGCGCAAGACTGCAGGCCAAATATAATTTTTGCCTTTTTTGGAAAACGAAAGGCCCCACTGCCTCTAGTGAATGAATTATCTAAGTTTAACAACTGTGCTGTGTCCCTGCTAATGTGTCACAGAACGTGAGGGTAGCAGAGTTATTATAACTCTTGGAGAGCAGGTATTTTTTTCCCAATTAAGGAAAGCAAATGGCGAAGCCAGCAGTAAAGCGTAGCTGGGTGCGTCTGATTTAGCAATGTTGTTCACGCAGCTCACACGTCTCCACCGCCCTTAGGACGGACAGAGGCTGGACAAATAGATTTGTTTTCAGTTTTTTTCCACCAAAAGGCAGCACTGCGTATATTCAATGAACATGAGAAGTTTAATAACTGTGCTGTGTCCCTGCTTATGTGTCACAGAACGTGAGGGTAGCAGAGTTATTATAACTCTTGGAGAGCAGGTATTTTTTTCCCAATTAAGGAAAGCAAATGGCGAAGCCAGCAGTAAAGCGTAGCTGGGTGCGTC
Organism: Eleutherodactylus coqui; assembly: GCF_035609145.1. NCBI lineage: Eukaryota > Metazoa > Chordata > Amphibia > Anura > Eleutherodactylidae > Eleutherodactylus > Eleutherodactylus coqui. The sequence continues at coordinate 218,613,585 of NC_089838.1, read as the reverse complement.
TGATTTAGCAATGTTGTTCACGCAGCTCACACGTCTCCACCGCCCTTAGGACGGACAGAGGCTGGACAAATAGATTTGTTTTCAGTTTTTTGGCACCAAAAGGCAGCACTGCGTATATTCAATGAATAACAACTGTGTTGTCGCCCTGCCTATACAATTCTTTCCCTGCAGTATCAATGGAGGGTGCAATGGTCTGCAGAGGCGATTTTGAGAAGCAAAAAAAAATGCAGCACAGCTAACAGCAGCCTGGACAGTACTGCACACGGATAAATATGGCCCTAGAAAGGACCGTTGAGGTTCTTGAAGGCTACACTCACTCCTAACACTCTCCCTGCCTATGCAGCACTGCTGTCCCTAATGCCAGGTGCAACGGTCTGCAGAGCCGATTTTGAGATAAAAAAAATTTGCCACTGCTAACAGCAGCCAACACACAGCTATCAGTGGCCCTAATAAGGACCTTTGGGGGGTCTTGAAGCCTACACTAACTACCAATTCTTTCCCTACAGCAGCTCCGGTACAAACAGCACTGTCCCTCATCTAACTCACACCGCATCTGAGGCGAACCGCGGGAGGGGCCGACTTTTATGTTCGGGTGACACCTGATCTTCCCAGCCACTCACAGCAGGGGGGTGGTATAGGGCTTGAACGTCACAGGGGGAAGTTGTAATGCCTTCCCTGTCTTTCAATTGGCCAGAAAAGCGCGCTAACGTCTCAGGGAAGGAAGTGAAAATAACCAGAACACCGCATGGTGTTCGTTACGAATAACGAACATCCCGAACACCCTAATATTCGCACGAATATCAAGCTCGGAAGAACACGTTCGCTCATCTCTAGTAGTGAGTGTAGGCTTCAAGAACCCCAACGGTCCTTCTTAGGGCCACATCTACCTGTGTGCAGGCTGCTGTTAGCAGTGGATATTTTTTTTTTTCTCAAAATCGGCTGTGCATTGCACCCTGCATTAGGGACAGAAGTGGTGGTTAGGCAGGGAGAGTGTTAGCAGTGAGTGTAGGCTTCAAGAACCCCAACGGTCCTTTCTAGGGCCACATTTAACCGTGTGGAGTACTGTGCAGGCTGCTGTTAGCTGTGTTGCATTTTTTTTTTCTCAAAATCGGCTGTGCAGAGCATTGCACCCTGCATTGATACTACAGGGACAGAATTGTGTAGGCAGGGCAAGAAGACATATATTATTGATTGAATATAGTCAGTGGGCCTTTTCTTTAAAAAAAAAGTGAAAAAATTATATTTGGCCTGCCTCTGTCAGTCCTAAGGGCTCTGGGTACGTGTGTGCTGCGTGGAGAACGTAAAAATAATCAGACGCAGCCAGCTACGGTTGACTGCAGGCTTGCGCCAATTTCTTTCCTGCCTGGGAAATACCTGCTCTGCCATAGTTAATAACTCTGCAACACTAAAGTTCTGTGACACATTTGCAGGGGCACAAAACAGTTATTATTCATTGAATAGACGCAGTGGGCCTTTCCTTTTAAAAAAAAGGGAAAAAAGTATATTTGGCCTGCCTCTGACAGTCCTCGGGGCTCTGGGTACGTGTGTGCTGCGTGGAGAACGTAAAAAAATCAGACGCAGCCAGCTACGTTTTACAGCAGGCTTGCGCCACTTTCTTTCCTGCCTGTGAAATTCCTTGCTCTGCTCTAGTTAATAACTCTGCAACACTAAAGTTCTGTGACACATTTGCAGGGGCACAACACAGTTATTAAACTTATTATTCATTGAATAGATGCAGTGGGCCTTTCCTTTTAAAAAAAAGGGAAAAAAGTATATTTGGCCTGCTTCTGACAGTCCTCAGGGCTCTGGGTACGTGTGTGCTGCGCGGAGAACGTAAAAAAAAAATCAGACGCAGCCAGCTACGTTTTACAGCAGGCTTGCGCCACTTTCTTTCCTGCCTGTGAAATTCCTTGCTCTGCTGTAGTTAATAACTCTGCAACCCTGCAGTTCTGTGACACATTTGCAGGGCCAGAAGACATATATTATTGATTGAATATACGCAGTGGGCCTTTTCTTTACCAAAAAAAGGGAAACATTCAATTTGGCCTGCCTCTGACAGTCCTCAGCGTTCTGGGTACGTGTGTGGTGGGTGCAGAACGTAAACAGAAATCATACGCAGCCAGCTACGTTTAGCAGCAGGCTTGCGCCAATTTCTTTCCTGCCTGGGAAATCAAATCACTGGTAATACACCATGCTGAGGGGTAGGGGTAGGCCTATAGGACGTGGACGCGGGCGAGGACGCGGAGGCCCAAGTCAGGGTGTGGGCACAGGCCGGGTAGAGGCAGGGCCAGACCGAATAATCCACCAACTGTTTCCCAAAGCGCCCCCTCGCGCCATGCCACCCTGCAGAGGTCAAGGTGCTCTACGGTGTGGCAGTTTTTCACAGAGACGCCTGACGACCGACGAACAGTGGTGTGCAACCTTTGTCGCGCCAAGATCAGCTGGGGAGGCACCACCAACAGCATGCGCAGGCATATGATGGCCAAGCACCCCACAAGGTGGGACGATGCCCGTCCACCGCCTCCGGTTTGCACCACTGCCTCTCCCCCTGTGCCTCAACCTGCCACTGAGATTCAACCCCCCTCTGAGGACACAGGCACTACCGTCTCCTGGCCTGCACCCACACCCTCACCTCCGCTGTCCTCGGCCCCATCCAGCAATGTCTCTCAGCGTAGCGTCCAGACGTCGCTAGCGCCACAGTTTGAGCGCAAGTACGACGCCACGCACCCGCACGCTCAAGCGTTAAACGTGCACATTGCAAAATTGATCTGCCTAGAGATGCTGCCGTATAGGCTTGTGGAAACGGAAGCTTTCAAAAGCATGATGGCGGCGGCGGCCCCGCGCTACTCGGTTCCCAGTCGCCACTACTTTTCCCGATGTGCCGTCCCAGCCCTGCACGACCACGTCTCCCGCAACATTGTACGCGCCCTCACCAACGCGGTTACTGCCAAGGTCCACTTAACAACAGACACGTGGACAAGCACAGGCGGGCAGGGCCACTATATCTCCCTGACGGCACATTGGGTGAATTTAGTGGAGGCTGGGACCGAGTCAGAGCCTGGGACCGCTCACGTCCTACCCACCCCCAGAATTGCGTGCCCCAGCTCGGTGGTGGTATCTGCGGGGGTGTATGCTTCCTCCACTAAACCACCCTCCTCTTCCTCCAACGCAACCTCTGTCTCGCAATCAAGATGTGTCAGCAGCAGCACGTCGCCAGCAGTCGGTGTCACGCGGCGTGGCAGCACAGCGGTGGGCAAGCGTCAGCAGGCCGTGCTGAAACTACTCAGCTTAGGAGAAAAGAGGCACACGGCCCACGAACTGCTGCAGGGTCTGACAGAGCAGACTGACCGCTGGTTTGCGCCGCTGAGCCTCCAACCGGGCATGGTCATGTGTGACAACGGCCGTAACCTGGTGGCAGCTCTGCAGCTCGGCAGCCTCACGCACGTGCCATGCCTGGCCCATGTGTTTAATTTGGTGGTTCAGCGCTTTCTGAAAAGCTACCCCCACTTGTCATACCTGCTCGGAAAGGTGCGCCAGCTCTGCGCACATTTTCGCAAATCACACACGCACGCTGCCACCCTGCGGACCCTGCAACATCGGTTTAATCTGCCAGTGCACCGACTGCTGTGCGACGTGCCCACACAGTGGAACTCTACGCTCCACATGTTGGCCAGACTCTATGAGCAGCGTAGAGCTATAGTGGAATACCAACTCCAACTTGCGCGGCGCAGTGGGAGTCAGCCTCCTCAATTATTTACAGAAGAGTGGGCCTGGTTGGCAGCCATCTGCCAGGTCCTTGGAAAATTTGAGGAGTCTACCCAGATGGTGAGCGGCGATGCTGCAATCATTAGCATCACCATTCCTCTGCTATGCATCTTGAGAAGTTCCCTGCAAAGCATAAAGGCAGACGCTTTGCGCTCGGAAACAGAGCCGGGGGAAGACAGTATGTCGCTGGATAGTCAGAGCACCCTCCTGTCTATATCTCAGCGCGTTCAGGAGGAGGAGGAGCATGAGGAGGAGGGGGAAGAGACAGCTTGGCCCACTGCTGACGGTACCCATGCTGCTTGCCTGTCATCCTTTCAGCGTGTATGGCCTGAGGAGGAGGAGGAGGAGGAGGAGGAGGAGGATCCTGAAAGTGATCTTCCTAGTGAAGACAGCCATGTGTTGCGTACAGGTACCCTGAAACACATGGCTGACTTCATGTTAGGATGCCTTTCTCGTGACCCTCGCATTACACGCATTCTGGCCACTACGGATTACTGGGTGTACACACTGCTCGATCCACGGTATAAGGAGAGCCTTTGCACTCTCATTCCCGAAGAGGAAAGGGGTTTGAGAATGATGCTATACCACAGGGCGCTGGTGGACAAACTGATGGTAAACTTCCCATCCGACAGCGCTAGTGGCAGAAGGCGCAGTTCCGAGGGCCAGGTAGCAGGGGAGGCGCAGAGATCAGGCAGCATGTACAGCGCAGGCAGGGGAACATTCTCCAAGGCCTTTGCCAGCTTTATGGCTCCCCAGCAAGACTGTGTCACCGCTCCCCAGTCAAGGCTGAGTTGGCGGGAGCACTGTAAAAGGATGGTGAGGGAGTACGTAGCCGATTGCAGCACCGTCCTCGGTGACGCCTCTGCCACCTACAACTACTGGGTGTCGAAGCTGGACACGTGGCCTGAACTCGCGCTGTATGCCCTGGAGGTGCTTGCTTGTCCTGCGGCTAGCGTCTTGTCAGAGAGGGTGTTTAGTGCGGCTGGGGGAATCATCATAGATAAGCGTACCCGCCTGTCAACCGACAGTGCCGACAGGCTTACACTCATCAAGATGAACAAAGCCTGGATTTCCCCAGACTTCTCTTCTCCACCAGCGGACAGCAGCGATACCTAAGCAATACGTAGGCTGCACCCGCGGATGGAAGCATCGTTCTCTCTCACCATCCAAAACAGGGACATTTCTGCTTCATCAATCTGTGTATAATATTCCTCCCCCTCCTCCTGCTCCTTCTCCTGAAACCTCACGTAATGACGCCGAACGGGCAATTTTTCTTAGGGCCACAAGGCTCACTCATATAATTTTTCTTAAAATTTTTTATAGGTTTCAATGCTCTTAAAAGCGTTGAAACTTTAACTTGAACCAATTTTTCGTTAAACTGGGCTGCCTCCAGGCCTAGTTACCACTTAAGCCACATTAACCAAAGCGATTAATGGGTTTCACCTGCCCTCTTGGTTGGCCATGGCCAATTTTTCTGATGTACATTAGTACTGTTGATACAGCAATTTTTGTGGGCCCTCGCCTACAGTGTAATCAAATTAATTTTTAGCTCACCTGCATTACAGCTGACGTTACATCCGCTGTGTTGGGCAATGCAATGGGATATTTTTATGTACCGCCGGTGGCTTCCTGGCACCCACCCATGCTGTGGGTCCACAGAGAATTATAAATGCATCTGTTTCCACTTCTAAAGAACCCCAGTCTGACTAGGGCATGCAGTGTGGGCCGAAGCCCACCTGCATTAAGCACGACATTACTACCTCAGCTGTGTTGGGCAATGCAATGGGATATTTTTATGTACCGCCGGTGGGTTCCAGGGAGCCACCCATGCTGTGGGTCCACAGGGACTTGTAAATGCATCTGTTTCCACTTCTAAAGAGCCCCAGTCTGACTGGGGCATGCAGTGTGGGCCGAAGCCCACCTGCATTAAGCACGACATTACTACCTCAGCTGTGTTGGGCAATGCAATGGGATATTTTTATGTACCGCCGGTGGGTTCCAGGGAGCCACCCATGCTGTCGGTCCACAGGGACTTCACAATAGGGAGTTGTACCTGCTTGTGTCTATGAATTAAAAACCGCGGTCTGACTGGGGCATGCAGACACCTTGACAGAATGAATAGTGTGTGGCACATAGGTTCCCCATTGCTATGCCCATGTGTGCAGCTCCTGATGGCGGTGGCACAGGATTATATTTCTCATTGCTTCTGTACAGCATTGTGGGCTATCGCCCCGCCCCTTTTAAAGAGGGTCGCTGCCTAGCCATGCCAACCCTCTGCAGTGTGTGCCTGCGGTTCCTCCTCATGGCAGACGCACTTCTAAATAGACATGAGTGTGGCGTGGCATGAGGGCAGCTGAAGGCTGCGCAGGGACACTTTGGTGTGCGCTGTGGACACTGCGTCGTGCGGGGGGGGGGGGGTTGGGCAGCATGTAACCCAGGAGAAGTGGCAGCGGAGTGTCATGCAGGCAGTGATTGTGCTTTGTTGGAGGTAGTGTGGTGCTTAGCTAAGGTATGCATTGCTAATGAGGGCTTTTCAGAAGTAAAAGTTGTTGTGAGGGGGGGGGCCCACTCTTGCCGCTATTGTGGCTTAATAGTGGGACCTGTGAACTTGAGATGCAGCCCAACATGTAGCCCCTCGCCTGCCCTATCCGTTGCTGTGTCGTTCCCATCACTTTCTTGAATTGCCCAGATTTTCACACATGAAAACCTTAGCGAGCATCGGCGAAATACAAAAATGCTCGGGTCGCCCATTGACTTCAATGGGGTTCGTTACTCGAAACGAACCCTCGAGCATCGCGATAATTTCGTCCCGAGTAACGAGCACCCGAGCATTTTGGTGCTCGCTCATCTCCACTCATCACTAATCAAGATAGCTTCTGATTCCTGACAGCATAAAATACATAAAATGCTAACACTGGCATACCTTGAGTTTCTGTGCTGTGCTTTAGGGCTCACACTCACTTGCGATAGTGTTTTTGCAAGAAAAAAATAGCAGCGATATCGCTGGTGCGAACCTGCGTTTTTTTGTGCAGTTGCGATGCGTTTTTGTTCTCTGAAAGCTTGCATCACATGGTGTGAGTATTTAATGCCTCTCTTGCTTTTTTTATGGTCTTGCTTTTTCCAAACTTCCACACAGAAAACATAGCACCATCGCATCACATTCCCGCACGCGCTATGCGTTTTGCGATGCGATATTGCAGCACTCCATTGACTTACATGGGCGAGAAGAAAATAGCACATCACAAAGAAAAAGGACCATAGCATGTGAGAAAAAAACGCAACTTCACAGACGTGAAAACATCGCAAATGAGCACAGCTACATTAGACTTAATGCATTTCAATGTCATACAAAAAAATGCAGCCTCGTAACATCGCAAAAACGCTATCACAAGTGCGTGTGAGTCCTAAGTGAAAGATTAGTCTTTTAGCCACTTCATAACTTTAAAGAGCAAGTGTTAAATTACCTGTTTCTTATTTCCTAAGTTATACCTACCATTGTACAAGATAAAACAAAAAGGGAAAAATTCTTCAGCGCTCACACCAAATACTGTGCACGCAGGTGTAGATGAAAAAAGATGGAACTTACTCGGTGGAGGCGCCTATAGCCAGAAAAAGGCCTCCTGGCCGAAACGCGTTGTGTATACCTTGATTGCACTATTAAAAGTTGTGAAAATACCTCCGCTACCGCTGGCTTCCATCTCCGTGTGATAAGTTAACCCCGGATTGGGAGGCGCCTGGGCTATAGGTGCCTCCACCGAGTAAGTTCCATCTTTTTTCATCTACAACTGCATGCACAGTATTTGGTGTGAGCGCTGAAGAATTTTTCCCTTTTTGTTTTATCATTTCACTGTCTCCTTCACTCTGTGAATGGAGTTTCCTTTGGCTGCCGTCTCATCAATGATATGAGACCTCTTCGGAGCACCTTTAAGTTTCTGGTTCTATCTGAGAAGATTGACCCTCCAACCGTAGAAGTATCTCGCTGGACCACTACATCTCTGACATTTCCGCAGTGAGCGCTCTCCTATATATATCCTTCACCATTGTACAAGAATACTGTTGAACTGTTGTGCGTTTAGCACCATCTTGTGTTTGCTAGGTGTATTAATCATGTGTAGTAAAAACAGTGCAGTACCGTGTTAGCCAGGATAAATACAGTATTTAGATAAGATAGATTATATAATGGATCATTGGTTAGACAAAATAGATATCATTCCTATACTACTTTTTTTTTGTCTTTTCTTACACAAAAGTATTTAACACTATGTATAGCAGCACACAATCATATGAGTGATCTCGAAATTGGAATCATAAGATTATGGACATAAAAAACTGTAACATATTGTTGTTATCTGCATGTTACATGTAGATCTATCATGGATTTTGATGAACATTTGCACTGGAATTAACCCTGATCATTGAAAAAAGTTAAAGGGGTTGTCCCGCAAAAGCAAGTGAAGTTAAGCACTTCTGTATGGCCATATTAATGCACTTTGTAATATACATCGTGCATTAAATATTGGCCATACAGAAGTTATATACTTACCCCCCCGGGGGTTGGCGTCAACCTGTGCGGCGCGAGCACGCTGTAGCGGCCCCTTCAACGGGACAGAAGAGGCAGACTGCGCAAGCGCGTCTAATCGAGGCAGAAGAAGACTTCGGTCGGCGCCATGGAGACGGGGACGCCAACACCGGGGTGGTAAGTATATAATTTCTGTATGGCCAATATTTAATGCATGATGTATATTACAAAGTGCATTTATATGGCCGTACAGAAGTGTTTAACTTCACTTGATTTTGCGGGACAACCCCTTTAATTCTGACGTAAAAATCCATAGCAAGATTGCTTCCTGGTTTCAGGATTCATAAATCCTGCCTGGAAGCGATGGCTCTGATTGGTTCTTGAGCGCTATAAGCCAATCAATGCAACGTTCGATGAAACAATGCGATAGCTGTGGCTGAGCAACACTTTAAGAGCCAATCACCAGCCATCACGTTGTGGAGGTGGGATTTTTGAATTGGCTGGGACATCAACCGCCAAAATAAGACCTAGTGCCTCTTTTGGGGCAAAAATGTATATAAGACAGGGTCTTTTTTTTCAGGGAAACACAGTAATTTATGGTATTTATGGTAATATGGTATCCTCAAACGTGTTGCAGAAATAATCTGAATGGCGTTGTTTCAGCGGGCAGCACATTGATTTCTGCAAGCACTATTTGAGTGAGTGGAATACTCTCAGAAGTTTCTGAAATTTTGCCACATGTGAATATACAGAAACTTCCTAACCATCTTTCATTTATCATTGAAAACAGAGTTTGTACAATACTCAAATTATATTTTTGCACTTGTTCTTAGTAAACAACATACAGATATATTGATTACAGTCATTTATTTTCCGTTTCAAGAGCATTTTTAATTCTATACATTCAACTTTACCAAGCACAATATTGCCTATGCAGATATTCATTCTCTATGTTCTAACACAGTTATCTAATTTAATCAGAAAGGATAATAATATTTTATAAATCTATTATTTAAGGGGTTTGCTAGAGTATTTTTTTTTTAAACTAATGAGCCCGCTGCCCCAAAGCACATCTCATACTTGTATTTACCATGACACTGGAGCGCTACTTCTGTGCAACGGTATAGGGATCGTGACATTACCGGGACTTCTAACCTAGTGACATCCCATAAACTTGTCATATGGGCGTGCAATTTAGAAGTCCCAGTAGGTTTATGGGATGTCACTGATGATGTCCTATTGCGGGGCTCCTATTGGCTGCAGTGATCGCATGGCTAAACAACACATGTGACCACCGTAGACCAAGTGAATCAACCACTGGAGGATGGGAGCAGCGCGGCAGCGGAGAGGTGATTGTATGTTTGTTTTTTTTAACATATGTTTAGCCCCTCCAATGTCACCAATGATTTTTTTTATATAAGAAACCCCTTTAATGCTCATTTAATTCATTTTTACCATGTTGCTGTTTTTCCGCGCTGGCAAATACCCAACATATGCATAAGACCACCGTCTTAGAACCTCCAAGTTGTAGAGAGTCATAAACAGACCTTCATAAAAGTCTAAAAGGCTTCTTTCAGACCACGTTTTCACCTTCGCCTCTTTCTGTCTCCATAGACGGTTATGAGCTGCAGCTATAACCTGATCTCACAGTGAGATGCTTACTTGTTTTCACTCTAAGCAGATTGGGCAGCAAATTGAAAGTGAGAGATCAGTCGAGGATAGAGATGAGCTTGATACTCGTTCGAGTATTAGCGTGTTCAAGATGCTCATTACTCGTGACGAGTACCACGCGATGTTCGAGTTACTTTCACTTTCATCTCTGAGACGTTAGCGCGCTTTTCTGGCCAATAGAAAGACAGGGAAGGCATTACAACTTCCCCCTGCGACGTTCAAGCCCTATACCACCCCCCTGCAGTGAGTGGCTGGCGAGATCAGGTGTCACCCGAGTATAAAAATTGGCCCATTCCGCGGCTCGCCACAGATTTATTCTGACATAGAGGAGGGAAAGTGCTGTTGGTGCCGGAGCTGCTATAGGGAGAGTGTTAGGAGTATTTTAGGCTTCTGTACTGGGTGTACAGTGTACTGGGTCTGTGCTGGGTGTAGTTGTCCTCCTAATTCATACGCAGCCAGCTAAGTGTTACAGCAGGCTTGCGCAAAATTATTTCCTGGCTCTGTGTTGGCTGTTACATCACCGCTGTATTCCAGTCCACAGTGCAACAGTCTGCAGTTATTTTACATACTCCAGGGCCAGTAGTGGTGAGGCAGGGACAGAAGACACATATTTATTGAATATAGGCAGTGGGCCTTTCCAAAAACATTAGGGAAAAAAAATCTATTTGGGCTGCCTGTGACTGTCCTCAGTGTACTGGGTCTGTGCTGGGTGTAGTTGTCCTCCTAATTTATACGCAGCCAGCTAAGTGTTACAGCAGGCTTGCGCAAAATTATTTCCTGGCTCTGCTGTGTGTTCGGCAAGCGAAGTCAGCCTCCAACCACAGGCCAAAAAGCGGCACATTTAATTACAGTGTTCTGTTTCTGTACTACTGGTAATACACCATGCTGAGGGGTAGGGGTAAGCCTAGAGGACGTGGACGCGGGCGAGGACGCGGAGGCCCAAGTTAGGGTGTGGGCACAGGCCGAGCCAGTGCGGTGGCCAGGGGTAGTGACAGGGCCAGACCGAATAATCCACCAACTGTTTCCCAAAGTGCCCCCTCGCGCCATGCCACCCTGCAGAGGTCAAGGTGCTCTACGGTGTGGCAGTTTTTCACAGAGACGCCTGACGACCGACGAACAGTGGTGTGCAACCTTTGTCACGCCAAGATCAGCTGGGGAGCCACCACCACCAGCAGGCGCAGGCATATGATGGCCAAGCACCCCACAAGGTGGGACGAAGGCCGTTCACCGCCTCCGGTTTGCACCACTGCCTCTCCCCCTGTGCCCCAACCTGCCACTGAGATCCAACCCCCCTCTGAGGACACAGGCACTACCGTCTCCTGGCCTGCACCCACACCCTCACCTCCGCTGTCCTCGGCCCCATCCAGCAATGTCTCTCAGCGCAGTGTCCAAACGTTGCTAGCGCCACTGTTTGAGCGCACGCGCAAGTATGCCGCCACGCACCCGCACGCTCAAGCGTTAAACGTGCACATTGTCAAATTGATCAGCCTGGAGATGCTGCCGTATAGGCTTGTGGAAACGGAGGCTTTCAAAAGCATGATGGCGGCGGCGGCCCCACGCTACTCGGTTCCCAGTTGCCACTACTTTTCCCGATGTGCCGTCCCAGCCCTGCACGACCACGTCTCCCGCAACATTGTATGCGCCCTCACCAACGCGGTTACTGCCAAGGTCCACTTAACAATAGACACGTGGACAAGCACAGGCGGGCAGGGCCACTATATCTCCCTGACGGCACATTGGGTGAATTTAGTGGAGGCTGGGACCGAGTCAGAGCCTTGGACCGCTCACGTCCTACCCACCCCCAGAATTGCGGGCCCCAGCTCGGTGCTGGTAGCTGTGGCGGTGTATGCTTCCTCCACTAAACCACCCTCCTCCTCCTCCAACGCAACCTCTGTCTCGCAATCAAGATGTGTCAGCAGCAGCAGCACGTCGCCAACAGTCGGTGTCGCACGGCGTGGCAGCACAGAGGTGGGCAAGCGTCAGCAGGCTGTGCTGAAACTACTCAGCTTAGGAGAGAAGAGGCACACGGCCCACGAACTGCTGCAGGGTCTGACAGAGCAGACCGACCGCTGGCTTGCGCCGCTGAGCCTCCAACCGGGCATGGTCGTGTGTGACAACGGCCGTAAGCTGGTGGCGGCTCTGCAGCTTGGCAGCCTCACGCATGTGCCATGCCTGGCCCATGTGTTTAATTTGGTGGCTCAGCGCTTTCTGAAAAGCTACCCACACTTGTCATACCTGCTCGGAAAGGTGCGCCGGGTCAGCGGACATTTCCGCAACTCCAAGACAGACGCTGCCACCCTGCGGACCCTGCAACATCGGTTTAATCTGCCAGTGCACCGACTGCTGTGCGACGTGCCCACACAGTGGAACTCTACGCTCCACATGTTGGCCAGGCTCTATGAGCAGCATAGAGCTATAGTGGAATACCAACTCCAACATGGGCGGCGTAGTGGGAGTCAGCCTCCTCAATTCTTTACAGAAGAGTGGGCCTGGTTGGCAGACATCTGCCAGGTCCTTGGAAACTTTGAGGAGTCTACCCAGATGGTGAGCGGGGATGCTGCAATCATTAGCGTCACCATTCTTCTGCTATGCCTCTTGAGAAGTTCCCTGCAAAGCATAAAGGCAGACGCTTTGCACTCGGAAACGGAGGCGTGGGAAGACAGTATGTCGCTGGATAGTCAGAGCACCCTCATGTCTATATCTCAGCGCGTTGAGGAGGAGGAGGAGGGGGAGGAGCATGAGGAGGAGGGGGAAGAGACAGCTTGGCCCACTGCTGAGGGTACACATGCTGCTTGCCTGTCATCCTTTCAGCGTGTATGGCCTGAGGAGGAGGAGGATCCTGAAAGTGATCTTCCTAGTGAGGACAGCCATGTGTTGCGTACAGGTACCCTGGCACACATGGCTGACTTCATGTTAGGATGCCTTTCTCGTGACCCTCGCGTTACACGCATTCTGGCCACTACGGATTACTGGGTGTACACACTGCTTGACCCACGGTATGAGGAGAACCTTTCCACTCTCATTCCCGAAGAGGAAAGGGGTTCGAGAGTGATGCTATACCACAGGGCGCTGGTGGACAAACTGATGGTAAACTTCCCATCCGACAGCGCTAGTGGCCGAAGGCGCAGTTCCGAGGGCCAGGTAGCAGGGGAGGCACAGAGATCAGGCAGCATGTACAGCGCAGGCAGGGGAACATTCTCCAAGGCCTTTGCCAGCTTTATGGCTCCCCAGCAAGACTGTGTCACCGGTCCCCAGTCAAGGCTGAGTTGGCGGAAGCACCGTAAAAGGATGGTGAGGGAGTACGTAGCTGATCGCACGACCGTCCTCGGTGACGCCTCTGCCCCCTACAACTACTGGGTGTCGAAGCTGGACACGTGGCCTGAACTCGCGCTGTATGCCCTGGAGGTGCTTGCTTGTCCTGCGGCTAGCGTCTTGTCAGAGAGGGTGTTTAGTGCGGCTGGGGGAATCATCACGGATAAGCGTACCTGCCTGCCAACCAACAGTGCCGACAGGCTTACACTCATCAAGATGAACAAAGCCTGGATTTCCCCAGACTTCTCTTCTTCACCAGCGGACAGCAGCGATACCTAAGCAATACGTAGGCTGCACCCGCGGATGGAAGCATCGTTCTCTATCACCATCAAAAATGGGGACATTTTTGCTTCATCAATCTGTGTATAATATTCCTCCTCCTCCTCCTGAAACCTCACATAATCACGCCGAACGGGCAATTTTTCTTAGGCCCACAAGGCTCAGTCATATAATTTTTCTAAACAATTTTTATACGTTTCAATGCTCATTAAAGCGTTGAAACTTGCACCTGAACCAATTTTTATTTTAACTGGGCTGCCTCCAGGCCTAGTTACCAATTAAGCCACATTAACCAAAGCGATTAATGGGTTTCACCTGCCCTCTTGGTTGGGCATGGGCAATTTTTCTGAGGTACATTAGTACACCAATTTTTTGGGGCCCTCGCCTACAGTGTAATCAAATTAATTTTTTGCCCACCTGCATTACGGCTGACGTTACATCAGCTGTGTTGGGCACTGCAATGGGATATATTTATGTACCGCCGGTGGGTTCCAGGGAGCCACCCATGCCGTGGGTCCACACGGAGTTGTAACTACATGTGTCCACTTCTAAAGAGCCCCAGTCTGACTGGGGCATGCAGTGTGGGCCGAGGCCCACTTGCATTATACATGACATTACCTCAGCTGTGATGGGCAATGCAATGGGATATATTTATGTACCGCCGGTGGCTTCCTGGCACCCACCCATGCTGTCGGTCCACACGAAGTTGTAACTAGATGTGTCCACTTCTAAAGAACCCCAGTCTGACTGGGGCATGCAGTGTGGGCCGAAGCCCACCTGCATTTAATCGGACGTTACCTCAGCTATGATGGGCACTGCAATGGGATACATTAATGTATAGCCGGTGGGTTCCAGGGAGCCACCCATGCTGTGGGTGCACACGGAATTCCCATTGCAGAGTTGTACCTGCCTGTGACTATAAAAAACCGCGGTCTGACTGGGGCATGCAGACACCTTGACAGAATGAAAAGTGTGTGGCACATAGGTTCCCCATTGCTATGCCCACGTGTGCAGCTCCTGATGGCGGTGGCACAGGATTATATTTCTCATTGCTTCTGTACAGCATTGTGGGCTATCGCCCCACCCCTTTTAAAGAGGGTCGCTGCCTAGCCGTGCCAACCCTCTGCAGTGTATGCCTGCGGTTCCTCTGGCAGACACCCTTATAAATAGGCATGAGGGTGGTGTGGCATGAGTGCAGCTGAAGGCTGCGCAGGGACACTTTGGTGTGCGCTGTGGACACTGCGTCGTGCGGGGGGGGGGGGGGGGGGGTTGGGCAGCATGTAACCCAGGAGAAGTGGCAGCGGAGTGTCATGCAGGCAGTGATTGTGCTTTGTTGGAGGTATGGAGGTAGTGTGGTGCTTAGCTAAGGTATGCATTGCTAATGAGGGCTTTTCAGAAGTAAAAGTTGTTGGGAGGGGGGGGCACTCTTGCCGCTATTGTGGCTTAATAGTGGGACCTGGGAACTTGAGATGCAGCCCAACATGTAGCCCCTCGCCTGCCCTATCCATTGCTGTGTCGTTCCCATCACTTTCTTGAATTGCCCAGATTTTCACAAATGGAAACCTTAGCGAGCATCGGCGATATACAAAAATGCTCGGGTCGCCCATTGACTTCAATGGGGTTCGTTACTCGAGACGAACCCTCGAGCATCGCGATAATTTCGTCCCGAGTAACGAGCACCCGAGCATTTTGGTGCTCGCTCATCTCTAGTAGGGATCCCAGGGATAGCTAGTCAAAATCAATGTGACAATTCAAGGGTGTAAACATGCCTCATTGCCCACATATACGTGCAGTATAGCTATATATAAGGAGTTGCCCACTAAGAAGGTTGTTGACTGAAGTGATATCAGTAGTCAGAGAGTTGGTGAGGGAACACATAGCTAACTTAAATGAATTCAAGTCTCAAGGTCCAGATGAATTACATCCTATGATACTAAAGGAAGCAGCGGAGGTAATTTCCGAACCACTTGCCACAATCTTTGAAGATTCCTTAAGAACAGGACAAGTCCGAGAAGATTGGAAAAAGGCAAATGTTGTTCCTATCTTCAAAAAAGGGAAGAAGGTGGATCCAGTAAACTACAGGCCTGTGAACCTGACTTCTATACTAGGAAAGATCTTTGAACAAATTATTAAACAGCACGTATGCAAGTACTTGGATAAAAATGTAGTGATTAACCAGAGCCAGAGGGGGTCATTATCCCCCTCTACTCTTCCTTAGTCAGACCTCATCTGGAATACTGTGTCCAGAGAAGTCTGGGGAAATCCAGGTTTTGTTCATCTTGATGAGTGTAAGCCTGTCGGCACTGTCGGTTGACAGGTGGGTACGCTTATCCGTGATGATTCCCCCAGCCACACTAAACACACTCTCTGACAAGACGCTAGCCGCAGGACAAGCAAGCACCTCCAGGGCATACAGCGCGAGTTCAGGCCACGTGTCCAGCTTCGACACCCAGTAGTTGTAGGTGGCAGAGGCGTCACGGAGGACGGTCGTGCGATCGGCTACGTACTCCCTCACCATCCTTTAACAGTGCTCCCGCCGACTCAGCCTTGACTGGCGAGCGGTGACAGTCTTGCTGGGGAGCCATAAAGCTGGCAAAGGCCTTGGAGAATGTTCCCCTGCCTGCGCTGTACATGCTGCCTGATCTCTGTGCCTCCCCTGCTACCTGGCCCTCGGAACTGCGCCTTCTGCCACTAGCGCTGTCGGATGGGAAGTTTACCATCAGTTTGTCCACCAGCGCCCTGTGGTATAGCATCATTCTCGAACCCCTTTCCTCTTCGGGAATGAGAGTGCAAAGGCTCTCCTTATACCGTAGATCGAGCAGTGTGTACACCCAGTAATCCGTAGTGGCCAGAATGCGTGTAACGCGAGGGTCACGAGAAAGGCATCCTAACATGAAGTCAGCCATGTGTGCCAGGGTACCTGTACGCAACACATGGCTGTCTTCACTAGGAAGATCACTTTCCGGATCTTCCTCCTCCTCCTCCTCCTCAGGCCATACACGCTGAAAGGATGACAGGCAAGCAGCATGGGTACCGTCAGCAGTGGGCCAAGCTGTCTCTTCCCCCTCCTACTCATCCTCCTCATGCTCCTCCTCCTCCTGAACGCGCTGAGATATAGACAGGAGGGTGCTCTGACTATCCAGCGACATACTGTCTTCCCCCGGCTCTGTTTCCGAGCGCAAAGTGTCTGCCTTTATGCTTTGCAGGGAACTTCTCAAGATGCATAGCAGAGGAATGGTGACACTAATGATTGCAGCATCGCCGCTCACCACCTGGGTAGACTCCTCAAATTTTCCAAGGACCTGGCAGATGGCTGCCAACCAGGCCCACTCTTCTGTAAATAATTGAGGAGGCTGACTCCCACTGCGCCGCGCAAGTTGGAGTTGGTATTCCACTATAGCTCTACGCTGCTCATAGAGTCTGGCCAACATGTGGAGCGTAGAGTTCCACTGTGTGGGCACGTCGCACAGCAGTCGGTGCACTGGCAGATAAAACCGATGTTGCAGGGTCCGCAGGGTGGCAGCGTGCGTGTGTGATTTGCGGAAATGTGCGCAGATCCGGCGCACCTTTCCGAGCAGGTATGACAAGTGGGGGTAGCTTTTCAGAAAGCGCTGAACCGGCCCGCCGATCCATCCGCCCTCCGCCAGAGCGGCGCGAGGGCCGTTCAACGTCTCCCTCTATCGTCCTGTGGACAGCCATGGGGCAACCCCTTCCCGCGCTGGACTTACCCTTCCCAACCATCTCTGCTCCGCTCCTGGTAAGACCCGCGAATCCTCCCGTATTCGCTCCAGTGCCGCTTCCTGGCTGCTTCTTGCCGTTAAGCGCTGCGACCGCGCTCCGCTGCCGCCACTCGCTCTCGCCGGTCTTGGGCTCGTATTCCGGCCCCCCTTCTTCGCGGCTGGACTCTGGCTCAGCCTGGCAGGGGGGATTCTGCTCCTCTGGGGCCTTCCACGGGGCTCGCTACTCACGACTTGTACTGGAAGGTCCCGTCCAGCCCCGGCTTCTCCCGACGATGTAGCTCCCACTTCAGCGGCCATTCTCATCAGCCATTCCAGTCCCTGGCTGGCAACCGCCTCTTTTATCTGTTGGATGAGCTGGTCCATGGTATTTTCTTTCCCAATGTCCTCACACGTCTTCTCTCTTCTTTTACTCCACGTGGACTGACCGCTCCTCCTCCTCCTTTCTCCTCTTCCCTGTACTAACTCCTCCTACCTACTCCGGTCGCTTTCTTAACCCTTTCCTGTCCTAACACCCGCCCCCCCCCCCCCCCCCCCCCCCCCCCCCAGTCACTTGCTCCCTCGCTAATTGCTTTGTAGCTATCTAAGACCACAATGGCAGATAAAGTCCATACAGGCTTGACCTGTGTTTATTAGAAAGCATAAAATAAACAAAATACAGCCTTAACTTCAGGCATAAACAAAAATCCTGCTTATCCAGCACTTACTATACAGAGTTCTTCCCTGTCTATATGGATAGCTCGCTGCAGCCGCACGAAAACCACACAGTCCAGTTTGTCCCTTGGGAAGGGATAAGGCATCTCACGAGACCAGCAGCTTCCAGCATCTAGCTGCACTGGGCCTCCTCCCTGTCTGCAAAGCTGCAGACTTTATGGACTGGGTTAATTACACCTGGGGAGCTTGCCTTCCCCTTATAAGACCTGGAGTGGAGGGCCTGCCATCCATTCCAAAAAAACATCTCCAGCAACTACTCTTGCTGGAGATCATATTGCATCCCTGTTTTTTCCCCGTGTCCCATGCAGTGAAACACGAACTCCCTTCATACCCACTGGGCATAACCTCTGATCTGAGGTGAAACATACTGACTGTCCACAATTAACCCCTTCAGTGTCTCACATACCCTCCCCCTCTTTTCGAACCTGTGGGGGCAAACACTTTTAGCCACCAAACAGTGGGTTCTGGACAACAGCATTCCCATGCAGCTTGCCAGCTCTGTGCTCTATGGGGAACTTGTAGTTCTGTAAAGTGAGAAACCACCTTGTCACCCGTGCATTTCGGTCCTTAGCCTGGCTCATCCAGGTGAGAAGGGAGTGGTCTGTCACGAACCTGAAGTGACGACCTAGCAGGTAGAACCTCAAAGACTCTAGAGCCCACTTTACCGCCAGACACTCACTTTCAACGAAGCTGTAGTTTTTCTCTGCAGTTGTAAGCTTCCTACTCAGATAGGTGACTGGGTGCTCCTCACCTCCAACCTCTTGGGAAAAGACAGCTCCAAAACCCACATCGGAAGCATCTGTCTGCACTGCAAATCTTTTTGCGAAGTCGGGAGTAATTAGGACTGACTCTCTACAAAGGACTGAATTCAGCTTCTGGAACGCCAGTTCGGCCTCTTCATGCCACTTTACCATGACGGGCATACCTCCCTTGGTTAGATTTGTCTGGGGTGCTGCAATAGTGGCAAAGTTAGGGATGAATCTGCAGTAGTAGCCCACAATACCCAGAAAAGGACTGTCATATTGTGCTGACACTGCATGTTATGGATGAAAGCATAAGAAGGCTGCTAACATAAAGTACCTGGTCAGACAGATTGTGCAGGTCAGTCTGCAGCAACAAGAAACCAATCGCCTACTGCTGGAACAAATGGCTGGACTTCGTGAGGCGGTGGCTATGCAGTGGACTGCGACTGCTAAGGGGCCAAAACGCAAACCTGCAAGGGGCCTGTGGTGTGCAACCATCAGCGGGGGCCACAGTGCAAGCCTCGCTGCAAAAGATAACTCCTACTGATGACGTGGAAGCCTACCTCAGCATCTTTAAAAGGGTAGCAGAGCAGGAAAGGCTGCCTATGGACCTGTGGGTGGATGTTGTAGTGCCTTTCCTGACAGGTGAACCCCAAAAGCCTATTATCTGAGCAACGTGAACTCCCGTGACTACACTAAGCTAAAGGCGGAGATCCTGGCTCGTCTGGGGGTTACCATGCAGGTGCGCACAGGTCAGGTCCACGCTTGGACTTTTTCTGAGAGCCTACCACCACGGTTCCAGATGCATTACCTTATCCACCTGGTGACAAAGTGGCTACAACGAGAGGAGTGCACTCCAGTGCAGCTGCTCGAGAGGGTCATCCTGGGCAAGTTCAACCGCTCCTTGCCGCCTAGGGTACAGCGCTGAGTTGTACAAGCAGGACCTACAGACGCGGACCAACTGGTGAGCCTGGTGGAGAGATATCGTGTCACCGAGGAGCTGCTACAGTCTTCTTTCAGCCGGGGCAGTGCCAGGGAGGCCAAGTCTCCCAAGGGAGCCGGGAAGACTGCTCCGTTTACTTCTGGCGGGAGGCGTGAGGAAAAGGAAGCTGGCTCAGAGGCCGAGCCAGCGGCTGGGCCTTTGCGGGGGTCTTGTGACAGAGGTCCAGACCGCGTGCAGTGCTGGAGGTGACATGAGTGGGGCCACATAGCAGCCCACTGTCCCCTTGCCACTGAGCCCATTGACTGCAGCAACTCCAGACGTGTATCCCTGTATGCACGCCCTGTTCTGGCTGCAGAGACTATGGCCAAGACTGAGCCACAGGTGTGCACTGTGTGAATTGGGGGTCATCCCGTACTGGCTTTGTTGGACTCTGAAAGCCTGGTGACATTAGTACACGGAGATCTAGTCACTTCGGGGGCATACAGCGGTCGGAAAGTTGGAGTACTTTGCATCCACGGGGACACTCGGGAGTACCCCACACCGCTGTTGTTCGCATTGACACACCTTGTGGAACCACTACCCATAAAGTGGGGGTAGTTCCGGCACTAGTCCATAAAGTCATACTCGGAAGGGGCTTTCCGTTATTTTGGGACTTGTGGATGGGTAAAAACCACGGGTCTTCTAAAAATGTCTGTGTTGATAATGTGTGCCAGTAGGTAACACCAGAACCATATGACCCAGATGCCAAGGTACCAGCTGTAGGGGTGACCACAGGTGACAAGGACAATTTTCCCCTAGCTGTGCTGGCTGGTGACGCAGAGAGTCAGAGGATGTTCCTGACATGCCTGAACTTGAAATGTCACATGAAAATGTTGGTACTACGCAACTCCGGGATCCCACCTTGTTAAGGGCCCGAGAAAATGAGGAGAGCGCGGCCGCGACGAAAATAAACAAAAAAAGAAAGGTAAATAGACATGCTGCATCTCCTGAAACCGCGGCTGCGGCGGCTGCAGCCGCGGTTTCAGCCGGACTTACCGCAGCGGATTGGCCGTCCCATGTGGACGAGGTATCTGAGAAATCTCGTCCACATGGCTGGCTAATCCCGAGATTAGCGGCCGCGGGCGGATTTGCCACGGCAAATCTGCCCTGTGTGAACCCAGCCTGTGTACATCCTGTTGCGTTAAGTACCCCTTTGCCAGAACGTACATTTACGTCCTGTGGCATTAAGGGGTTAAAGGATCTGCCAGAGATCCTTTTCTTATAACTCTGTATTGTGCTTTTTTCTGCTTTTCTATCTGGAAATACATTGATAATTGGATGCTACTTTATACCACAAACCCCCCTATTGCAAAGGGAATAGTAATACCCAGTTGTCAATGTATTCACACACATCCAGGAGGAATAATACAGAAAAGGTACAATGCAGATTTCTAAAAGATGCTCCAGCACTGGTACTTCACAGAGACTACAAGAATTTGTTTATGGGATTCTTTATTACACATGTTGACATTTCACGTTCTATGTTAAGCGCTGAGCGGGGAGTATTTACATGTAATGTGAAGCCAGCGTGCCTTCAGTAGTTTTTTCGCTGACAGAAAGTCAGTGATAACCAAAAATGAATGCATAGTGAGCGTTTTTTTTTTTGCATTCATACTAAACGATAATCGCTAAAATCGTTGATTTGAACTAATTTTGTGTGATAATCATTAAGTGTAAATGGGCCATTAGTTGTTGATATACTCTACAGTCTTGTGAACAAACAAAAATGTGATCATCACCTTGTTCCCTGTTACAGAACAAAAGGTAATAAACTGGGTGTAAATATTAACTGCAAAAACAATAGTGCAATCATTCAAGCGCCCAGCAGGGGTCCCCGTGATTCCTGTACTTTCACACGAAGAGATTACGCAGTGAATGGAGGCGGAGCGTGACAGAGATCACTCCATCCAGCCAACCGCCTCCAATCACAGTAAACAGGCAGTCCTTCATAGATAAATGACTGTCTGTTTACACGGACCTATTGTCGCTTGATTTTATTGCCTGCACAAACTGAACAACGATAAGCAGGCAGTCATGCATAGATGAAAAATTGCCGGTTTGCAAGGGCTGAATATCAGCATATTCTGAACAATGAATGATAGGCAAATGAATTATCGTTCAGCGTCCAGTCATTGGCCATGTTTATACTTTTTTTTTAAAGGAATGCTTATTGGAATCTTTTTATACAATACAGTACAAATATGAAAAGGAAAGAAACATCAGCAGTATTTCGTAAATTTCAGTGATCAGAACTCTTGATCTCTTTCATCCTTTATAGTTGCGGATACTAGAGATGAGCGAGCACCAAAATGCTCGGGTGCTCGTTACTCGGGACGAACTTTTCGCGAAACTCGAGGGTTCGTTTCGAGTAACGAACCCCATTGAAGTCAATGGGCGACCCGAGCATTTTTGTATATCGCCGATGCTCGCTAAGGTTTTCATTTGTGAAAATCTGGGCAATTCAAGAAAGTGATGGGACTGACACAGAAACGGATAGGGCAGGCACGGGGCTACATGTTGGGCTGCATCTCAAGTTCCCAGGTCCCACTATTAAGCCACAATAGCGGCAAGAGTGCCCCCCCCCCCCACTGTCAGCATAAAGATCGTTCTCCTCTGCCATAGCTGTAACAGCTGTGGCAGAGAAGAACGATGTTAGCCCATTGAATTCAATGGAGCCGGCAATACAGCAGGTTCCACTGAAAGCAATGGGCTGCCGGCGATCACAGGATGAATTGTCGGGAAGGGCTTAAATATATAAGCCCTTCCCTGCAATTCATCCAGAAATGTGTTACAATAAAAATATATACCGTATATACCGGCGTATAAGGCGACGGGGCGTATAAGACGACCCCCCAACTGTCACCTTATACGCCGGGAATACAGCGGAGAAAAGAATAATCATTACTCACTTCTCCTGGCGTTCTGCGGTGCTGCTGCAGGCTGTCGCTCCCTCCTGGTCCCCGGCAGAGCATTGCTTTCTGGACACAGGGCTTGAAATCCCCGCCTCCAGAAAACACACGTGCCTTCAGCCAATCACAGCCATTCAATGACATCATTGTCATTGGCTGTGATTGGCTGAAGGCACGTGTGTTTTCTGGAGGCGGGGATTTCAAGCCCTGTGTCCAGAAAGCAATGCTCTGCCGGGGACCAGGAGGGAGCGACAGCCTGCAGCAGCACCGCAGAACGCCGGGGGAAGTGAGTAATGATTTTTATTCTTTGCTCCGCTGTATTCCCGGCGTATAAGGTGACAGTTGGGGGGTCGTCTTATACGCCCCGTCGCCTTATACGCCGGTATATACGGTATATATTTTTATTGTAGCACATTTCTGGATGAATTGCAGGGAAGGGCTTGTATATTTAAGCCCTTCCCGACAATTCATCCCACGATCGCCGCCAGCCCATTGCTTTCAGTGGAACCTGCTGTATTGCCGGCTCCATTGAATTCAATGGGCAAACATCGTTCTTCTCTGCCACAGCTGTTACAGCTGTGGCAGAGAAGAATGATTTGTCTTCTATATGTTCTCAATGGGGTCGGCGCTGCTGCCGCCGGCCCCATTGAGAGCATATAGAGAAGAGAACAGGAATCGCAGATCGCACATAGGTGCGATCTGCGATTTCTATGGCCTAAGAAGGACCGTTGGGGTTCTTGAAGCCTAAAATAACTCCTAACGCTCTCCCTATAGCAGCAGCACTTTCCCTGATTTATGTCAGAAGGCATCTGTGGCGAGCGGCGGGAGGGCAGATTTTAATACTCGGGTGACACCTAATCTCGCCAGCCACTCACTGCAGGGGGGTGGTATAGGGCTTGAACGTTGCAGGGGGAAGTTGTAATGCCTTCCCTGTCTTTCTATTGGCCAGAAAAGCGCGCAAATTTCTCAGGGAAGAAAATGAAAGTAACTCGAACATCGCGTGGTACTCGTCACGAGTAACGAGCATCTCGAACACCCTAATACTCGAACGAGTATCAAGCTCGAACGAGTATGCTCGCTCATCTCTAGCGGATACCCTTTTATTGTCTTCTCCCATAACCTTCCCCCAAAACAGAACCCGAAAATGTACTTTAAAATGCGCCTCACTTGCAGTTTAAAATGCTTTTATAGCTAAAATAAGAGGGGGACTTACCCGGTGCCAGAAGGGTTAATCCGGTGATGGAGTTAACCCCTCTGCACCTGTTGTCCACGTTAGCCTTCAGCAGGTTTCTTGCTTCTCCATGTTTCTTTATGGAGCGGCATCCGGGGATATCCTTTCACCGTGTTTATAAGCACGGTCGGGCTGGATAACTGAGTATAAAAGTAAAAATAAAAACAAAAACTATCCCGCGCCTAGGTGCGGGATAGTTTTTATTTTTACTTTTATACTCCAAAACAGAACTCAAGATTCCTAACCTGGGAAATCATAGTAACTAAACATATAAACAAGAACTTTACCCACCACATGACTGTCATCACAGTAAGGACTCACAGAAAGGAGTTCTAATACTGAACCCTGTGGCACCCCACTAGCAACGGTGGCCCAATCAGAGTACGAACCATTGATTACCACCCTCTGCTTTCTATCTCTGACCCAGTTATTTACCCAGATACATGTTTTCGCCCATTCCGAGTTGTCTCATTTTATATATTCGCTTATTATGCGGCACAGTGTCAAATGATTTTGTGTCTTGTGGCTGGCCGATATCCGCTTCCATCTGAGCAGTCCCCCCCTTCACCGGCTCTCTGGACGAAGCTAAGCTCTGCTCTGTCCCGCCCACTCCCATTGCTGGCTATGGACAAGGGGAGGGGAGGGAGCTTATCCCCAACCCCATCCCACCCACTTCCATTGCCAACCGCTCAGAGGGGAGGAGAGAGACAGAGAGCCGGTGAGGGGGAGGGAAGAGGGGGACTGTTCAGATGGAAGCGTATATCGGCCGGCCGTGAAAATGCCGGCCGATATACACGCTTGTGTAAATAAGCCCTTAGGCTAGGTTCACACAGGGCAGATTTGCCGCGGAATTTCGCTATGGCAAATCTGCCTGTGGCCACTAATCCCCGGATTAAACAGCCATGTAGACACGATTTATCAGAAATCTAGTCCACACGGGGTGGACAATCCGTTGCAGCAAAGCTGGCATTAGCCGGTGTTACAGCATGGATTTCCGGGACACACATGTTCATTCTTTTTTCCCAAAACGGCAGCGGCTGACAGAATAAACTGGCGTAAGACTTTAAATGATTTGCTACTCGTGATAGAGTAGGGGAGGATGGTAACAAATCAATCAGTTTGTGATGCCAGCCCTTTCACCGGCCCCCAACCGGCTCCGGGGCAAAATTAAAATAAAATGGATAAAATAAAAGTTGGGGATGATCCTTTCCATGGGCGATAGTATTAGTGTGGTACTTGTAGGGCAGGAGTTACTGTGGCAAGAAGGGACTCCAGGAGGCAGGAATGAACGGTAAACCAAAACAGCAGTTTATTTCTTTGGAGAGCCGTCCTCAATGTGGTAATTAATTTCATGAGGTAAGTCTTCACAGGCAATACATCTCCTGAGGTAAACTATTCTATATACGAGTGCAGGAACCACATCTGTGCTCTGATTGTGTTCCTTACCTTTTGTTAGTACTCACACTACTGCCTTCTTCCCTCACTAAAGGTCTTTCTCTCCTGCTCTACTCTTTACATCCTCTCCCTTCAATATCTTCTCCTCACTCCTCTCAACTGCCAGTGTACGCACACTTAAAATGAGTCTGACTGGAATCTCTCCACCAATCACAGACCTGTTTCTGGGTGGTGAAATACCCAATCAAAACAATGCTCCTGACAGCCAATCAGAGAGAGGCTGCAGGTTGTCCTGCAGAATAGATGATCAGTAATAAAGAAACATTTACTTTGAAAGCACATACACACTTTAAACATGAATAGACGCATCTATGTTTTGTAGTGCCCAACTCTGGGACACTACATGTTTAACATATCAACACTGGTATATCCAATTAGACAATGTGTTTTCATCATCCACACGGTTTAAATTACTATTTTTATCTCCAATATGGCCAACATTAAAAGAATGCTGTTTTATAATAAGGTATCGTGCAAATGTATTAATATGTAACAGAATTTTAAAAAAATGTTCATTTTCAGGTCTGGAATATGCTGAGAGATCAACCATAGGGCTTATTTAGACGACCGTATATCAGCTCAGTTTTCATGCCGAGCCCATATACGGTGTCCTTGTTTGCGGGGGGGGGGGAGGATGGAACAGCAAGGAGCAGGAACTGAGCTCCCGCCCCTTCCCCGCCCCTCGCCACTATTTGCAATGTTGCCCCACAGCTATTATGTTTTATTGAACCTAATAGCACAATGCTCACGGTGCGGAATTCCGTCCACACCCGTGGCATGCTCTATTTGCTGCGGGTGTACGCGCGGACGGCTTCCATTGCAGTCATTGGAAGCCATCCGTCACGCTATCTTCCGCTGGCGCATCACATGACACTGCCAGCACGTCACGCGTTCTATTACGCATGTTCGTCGAAGCATCGTGCAGGGCGGCGGATCCGAAGGTAAGTATGGGGTCTCTGAAGGGGCACCGTGACGGGCTCTGCTGCGAAATTCCGCCTGCGGAGCCCGTCACGGCCGTGTGAAGTCGACCTTAAATAGAGCAACAACTATGATTGGCCACAGAGCAGGTGGAATCAATAGTTAATCCCAGTATGCACGAAGCACAAAGATAACAAGGGTAAGAACAACAAGGTTTTGGATAGCATGATGGTCAAGGTTGCAAGTTACTTTCTGTTACTTTTCTTCAGCTACCAGTATGATCTGAAAAGCAGTGAAGATGGTCGTAGGGGCACAACGTTCGGGTGAGTGCTGCAGCCCCTCCATCACTGCAACAGGATCCTCTCTGATCAAAACTTTTGACACGTCTCAAATCAGAAATATGGAAAAATACGTCTACAGCGCCATCTATTGGAAGGCAGCATTTCTTCAATTCAAAGTGACAAAAAAAAGTCCACAATGATTAGGAATATTAAACTAAGCCAGAAACCATGCCATAGACAGACTGTTTCGTGGTGTTTGGCCATCATCAGTATGCAGTAGGTCTCTGGCTTAGTCTGTGAGGGGCCTATGATGTGGGTCAGAAGCGGTGTCGTGTCTACTTAAGGAGAGCACCCTAAAAGTGTGTGGGGGCACCTAGGGGTGAGTGGATCAGGGGATGAGTGCCAAACTCATTTTCACCGAGGGCCACGTCAGGCTTATGGTGACCTTCAAAGGGCCAATTGTAAGACAGTATAGTAAGGGCCTGTTTACACAAGCGTATTTGGGTGCATAATGTGCAGTGATTAGAAGCCATTGATTTCAATGAGTTCATTGACATGATGTATATTTTCACACAGCATGACCTATTTTGTTGCGTACCACGCACCCCAATAGGCCATTGAAGTAAATGGGCCGCGCAAATATGTGGTGAATGCGCAGGAAACCTATGTATTTACTGCATATTTGCACACCATTTCAGTGGGCCCATCTGCGTTCTTTCTTGCGTGGCTAAATATGCAGGCATGAGCGATTTTGGATTGCGCAAATACGCGGCGTATTTGTGCGACTGAAATACGATTACGCCCGTGTGAACGAGCCCTAGTAGTCACCCTTATTCTGGTTGCAGTAGTAATAGTGAACCCTATAGTGCTTGCAGTAGTAATAGTGACCCTCACAGTGGCCCCAGTAATAATATTGACCCCCACAGTGGCCCCAGTAATAATATTGACCCCCACAGTGGCCAAATTAGTAATAGCGACCCCCCACAGTGACCAAATTAGTAATAGCGACCCCCACAGTGGCCAAATTAGCAATAGCAACCCCCACAGTGGCCAGATTAGTAATAGCGACCCCCCCCCACAGATGCCAAATTAGTAATAGTGACCCCCACAGTGGCCAAATTAGTAATGGCACCCCCCACAGTGGTCAAATTATGAAATAGCGACCCTCACAATGGCCAAATTAGTAATATCAACCCCCACAGTGGCCACAATAGTAATAGCGACGCCCACAGTAATAATATTAACCCTCAGTAGTAATAACCCCACAGTAAAATTATCCCCCTCCGCAATAATATTATCCCCCTCAGTTAATAATAACCCCCCCTGTTGTAATATTAACTCCCTCAGTAATAATATTAATAACCCCCCAACCCATATACTTACCTCCTCCTTGCTCTCAGTGCCGCGCCCCCTCTGCTCGCTCTGATGCCTGAGTGCATACTGACATCACGCATATTAACTTTTTCCACAACACTTCTGCTCTATTTAGCAATTCCATCAACCTGATTGGTTGTTTGGTGAATCAGCCAACCCAAACAACCAATCAGGTTGCTTGAATTGCTGAATAGGGCAGAAGTGTTGCGGAAAAAGTTAATATGCGCCCAGCACACTTCCTCCCTGAGTCCTCTCCTGAGGAGTAGGGGACTCAGGGGAGGAGGATCCCAGCTGCACACTGACGTCAGAGTGTGCGCCGGGATCAGCGCTAACAGTGATTACCAGCGGGGAGCTGCGGTACCCCAGCTGCTAATTGCGTCAGTGGTGAGCGGGCGTCGGCACACAACGGGCCACATAAGATGAGACAGCGGGCCGGATTTGGCCCGCGGGCCTTGTGTTTGACACATGTGATATGAACTATACCATTCCTTCATCCACTCAATAGATGTCCCCACACACTTTTTGGGTGCTGTCCTTAAGGAGACACAACACCTTTTCTGATCTATGACATGTCAAATGTTTAGTTAAAAGTGCAGTTACTCTAACCATTTCTATAATATCACCTTTTAATAAGTGTATTATCTTAGTATTAGGCCTCATGTCCACGGGGAAAATCAGGCCCGCTACGGATTCTACATGTAGAATCTGCAGCGGGTCCCTCCTGCCCCGCGGACATGAGGGCTGAAAATAAGAATTTAAAAGAACTTACCTATCCGTAGCGGGCGGGGAAGGTCTGCTGTTCCTCACGGCCGGATCTTCTTTTTCGGCCGGCGGATGAATTCGTCACGCCGGCGGCACGTCGCCGACACGTCGTCGACGTGCCGCGCGCATGCACCGGGCACATCCGCCGAGCCGAAGCAAGAAAGATGCGGCCGTGAGGAAGAGAAGACCTTCCCGGTCCGCTCCGGATGGGTAAATACTTTTAAATTCCTATTTTAGGTCCCCCGCGGATCCGGACGGCTTCCATAGGCTTCAATAGAAGCCCGCGGGAGCCGTCCCCGCGGGAGACCCGCACGAAAATAGAGCATGGTCCAGATTTTTTCATGCTCCATTTTTTTTTAAATCCCTTTTATTGACCATCCGCGGGTATTTATCGATGACGCGTACAAGGGGGCGGAGCCAAAACGCTGATGCTGCCGAGCTGAGCCGAAGGGAGAAGACCCATCTACGCAAGCGCGTCTAACAAAGCAAGAAGACACCGAAATTAGACGGAACCATGGCGACAGGGACGCTAGCAACGGAGCAGGTAAGTGAATAACTTCTGTATGGCTCATATTTAATGCACGATGTATATTACAAAGTGCATTAATATGGCCATACAGAAGTGTATAACCCCACTTGATTTCGCGAGACAATCCCTTTAAGCCTTAGGGCTCAGTCACACGGGCACATCTGAGTGCCAATGCGCCCGTGTTACTGCAGGATAAGACGGCCGCACTGCAGGTGCAAAGAAAGAACACATAACCAGCTCCATTGCCGGTCCTGTGTTCTTTCTTCCGGCGCTGCAGAGAGTCGTCCGCACTGCAGGTGCAGCCGTCTTCTTCGTGCAGGAAACAGGCGCATCGACACCCGGAATGCGCCCGTGTGACTGAGCCCTTATACAACAAAAACTCTTCCTGGCATTGCTGTATCATCCACTGCCAGGTTAAACATACTGGCAAAGAGATTATGCTATTTTAAGAGCCAATGCAAATCTCCAGAACCAGACACAAATAAAGTGCTGATAGATGCCTGCACATGGCTGGTATTAAGCACCATTAGACAAATTTCCTGTATGACGCAACTACTTCACCAACCTTGAAACAGAATGCAGGTCTGAAAGATCATATTTTTCATTATGAAGAATTGTGGCAGGAACAACATGCATATGGTTCAGTGTTGGCCAAATGTTCTCTGTGCTATGTGTTCTTTTCACACTGATTGAATTGTTGTATCTGTGGACTCTCAAATATGTATGTTACAAAATCTTTAGGAACAATAATTGAAGATATACTTTTCTAGAAATCAGTCCCTACAATGAATGTCCCTCACTCATATTGAAAGAGCCACTTTACTATTTTGTCTGGTGAGATTTTCATGGATACCATATTATTTTGTTCCTTTAATAACCTAAGTGCTGTCACATTCTCAGCATTTGTCCTTAGTGGAAAATCTCTCCCAGAAATATTTAGTATATATTTCCAGTGATCATTGCTTTTCCAGCACATCCTCCATACATTTGAGGTCAGCTCTTGCCCATGACTCATAGACCAACTTCTCCAATTTAGATGCCACAAACATGTTATTTAAGCACGAGGTTGATGATTCTGTCTTCTTATACAGCTTTGAAGACTTTTCATCCATCTGGATGCAGTAAATTGCTCTTCAGATAACTTTTCTTCTTCATAGCTAAGTGTAAATAAAATGTACTACCTGCTGTTTTTAAATCTGTACAGTCTTGTATGATATTCCAATAGTCTTTTTCAGTTAGAAGTATTGTTCAACTTATAGCTGTTTTACTGCAGGATGCAGACAGCTCCGTACATTGTGTAGTGGTCTGGGTTGGTACTGCAAGCTCCCTTATTCACTTCAATAGCAGTCAGCCTGCAGTACCAACCTAGTCCACTGTGCAATGTACAGAGCTGTCTGCTTCCTGCAACAAAACAGTGAGAAGTGGGACAATCCCTTTAAAGATATCCTTCCGTTCTTGAAATGCAATCAGTATAAATATACTTTAGTTGGAGCTTCCATGTCACCCTTGATAACTTTGGGAAAGGTTCTGGAAAAGACTGGTGCACATTTGTCAGATTTTCTTATATGTGCTTAGTTCTTACTTCATTTAACGCTTTGTATATTGCATTTATGGGTTAGTAATGCAAGAGGCTAGTACCAAAAATCGAAGACATATACGGACTGAAGCAAAGAAGTAATCTGAAAGTGACAATGAAGAACCATTTATGAGTTTGAAGAGCCTTTTTCTATGACACAGTTATAAGGTAAAGAAGATACAAACTACTTACATCAAATTATGGTTTTAGTTGTTGAAATGCTCCAGAGACTTTTGAACAAACAATATGTAGTCATCACCACCTTGTTCAGTGTTACAGAACAAAAAGATAAGTAGTAATACATCTCGTCAAACCGCCCCCTTTTTGGAAAGTGACAGGTACCACGCCCCCTGTCACTTTTTGACTCTTATGCTAAATGTGATAGCTGCCCCCCTTCTAGAGGCTGTATCCAGGGACCAACATTAGCCTAGGTCATTATGTTGCCCCCTTCAGTTCGCCCAAATTAGCATAGGATAGCAGAAATCCCCGTCATATGACGTGCCGATCATATTATACTCTGCGGAGCAGAGTATATTATGATTATGACCGGCTTTATCTACAGCCGATATGAACTAAATGAGTATGATTATGAGACTTTATCTACAGTCCCTTCATGAAGTTATCTATCCCTGAGAGTGTGTTATAAGGCTTTATCTCCCACAGCCTTTATGTCAGGAAGCTATATATATGCTTATAGAATTAATACATAAATATCAGTCATATAGTTACAGTGGTAATAAATACATAATTATATCAAATGTATTGTATAAACTAAAGCACTTGTATAAACTTAAATACAGCCCATAGCCAAGGCCTTCACGAGATAGGGGCTTAGAAGGCTGTATAAAGTTGTTTGCTTGAGGTCCATCACAGAGGTAGAGGGTTTATGCCAGTCGCTGCACACCATGATTCCCTCTCTGCAGAAGGAGCTTTGGCAATAGGGGCTTGTACAGTTGTTTGCTGGTCAGATTGCCAAAGTAGAATGGCATTTTTCTGTGCTAGAAGCTAGCGAAATGCAACACCCACAGGGGCATGCAAATGTACATAGAAACGAGTTAATGAAAAAAAAGCTGTCAGTGGCTACTGATGGCCATGGCTGCCAACACGGCAAGTGACTGGGACCAGAAATGTGAAGGCATATGCAAAGGCAAGCCAACACTACAGGCAGTTACTGCGTACATATTTATATAGCTTCCACAAGTAAGAGGGGCTGTCCAGGTTTAAATAAAAAAAAAAAACAGCAAGTTTTTTAAAATGGGCTGATGAAGCGAACATTACATCTTCAACCCCCACTGATCCATGTAGATGCTCAAATAGTCCCCTTGCCAGTCTTTATTTACAGGTTTCCAGCTACCTGACCTCTTCATCTAATTGCTGGCCTTAGCGGTGCTGAGCAGGAGACCCCCCAGAACACCGGCAAAGCTGATTGTCGGGGGCTGAACAGTTGCATACTGGTTGTTTTATTATGTTATTTGAGAACATTTGTTTCTTTCTTCTCTTTTTTATATCTTTTATAATACATATGTAGTTAACCTCCCTAATGGTAGCTTACTGCAGCCAGAATTACAATATAAATCATTTTATCAAGTCATAAAAACAGAACTACAGAAGATTGGACCTAAAAACAAAATGAGTGGAGGTTAACTTTAATAAAGGCTTAGCAAGAGTAATCTAGATAAGTGTAAGGTGATGCATTTGGCTTGAGATAAGTCATTTTAGAATTATGTATTAAATAGTAAAACAAGGTAAAATGTTACTGAAAGAACATTGATATATTGCTGGTCAGTGAAGTCCCCTTTAGGACCTAGTCATATGGGCACTTAAAGACCATGGATTTAAATTGGACCATTTGGACCTGCAAATTAAAAAAAATAAAGAAAGAAAGAAAACAAAAAACACAGCATGTCCTATTTTGGCGTGCATCACACGCCAATGTAATCTATGTGTACCTCCAATACGCAGTGAACACGCTTGTTACATGTGTATCTGCTTCATACGGCGAACATGTTTGCAGAGGCTTTTACGCACGTGAAAATCATGCCAGCAAAATGTGACAAAGCAAAGCCAATTATTTGAATGGTTTCATTCTCATGAGCGTGTTTCACAAGCACAATTCCTATTGGAGTAGCCGAGAGTGTAGTCTAAATCTGAGGGGTTTGTATTGTCTGTACAATTATAAATAATCCGGCTGATGAAGGGGGTCAGTTTACTCTGAAACACATTATCTGCTGGTCCTTAATAATTAAACACAAAAAAGGGAAACAAACCTAATGCTAAATAAATTTTGTGTGTATAAATATAAGGTACACCAAACCACTAAGTCCAACACACAAGACACAGGAGCATAATAAATAGAGTTTTATTAGACCGCAAGATTACTAAAAATTGTAAAAAACTTTTTAAAAACATGGTATGCAGTGTCCATAAAGACAGGTTCACACAAACTGGGCAATATTACCTTTAGACAAGCCAATACATTGATATAAAAATTATATATAGATGCAGTCAGACCTTATACATGTACAAATTCAGTCCAATATGCATAAAGAAAAAAGGAGGGCTACTGATATACCACTAGTGTGTTCCTGACCTTTACAAACATATTGGACTTGATCCGTCATGCTGCACAGATCCATAATGCTACCAAGAAAATTCTGCCTCTGGGTTGGGATGCTTTTATGGGATCGATGTCCGAGATTAATATACCTACTACGGTCGTTGGCAACCATGGCACTAGAGAAATTCTCCAGACCCTGAAAATGGACTTGAACGCCGGTTCTGCACACGCTGTCCGTAAGGGAAAAAGCTGCACTTATCCTCCCCCACCCCCAGGAGTAACACAGGCTAGCTTGCTGCCTAAAAAAAGGACTCTACGATTGCTTCAAATTGCATGGTTAAATTTGTAAATTATTGTAAAAATGCGGCTATATCTGTGTTAGAGATGCGCGTTCTCATTGTGTTTGCACATGCGTTCAATAAAGCTTTTTAAAACTTTGCATCAGGCTATTGCATGATCTCTATTTTGCTGTACCGGCACCGCATACTGTAAATATGATAGTTTACGCCGTCAATCCTGCTATTCTAGAAATAGACCACGTTGTAATTCAAAAACGGCTGTCTACATTGTTAACATCGGCGAATCTCATCAGCATGGACGCCATTGGGTCACTATTGTGTCTTTTTACTTAATCAAATTGCTAGGGATTATTTTATAAACCCT
Source organism: Eleutherodactylus coqui (assembly GCF_035609145.1). Taxonomy (NCBI): domain Eukaryota; kingdom Metazoa; phylum Chordata; class Amphibia; order Anura; family Eleutherodactylidae; genus Eleutherodactylus; species Eleutherodactylus coqui. The sequence continues at coordinate 218,579,608 of NC_089838.1, read as the reverse complement.
TCACACACACATAAGGGCACAATTGCCATGTGGTGAACGCCCTGTGGGTAGATGGGTTAGGGGCGCAACCAGTAGGGCAGTAATTAGACACAGCTATACACTCAGACATTCAAAACAGACAATGAACTAACTGGTGTTTGGGGTCTATAGATAGTTTGTGGTTAAACCCAAGAAGAATATTCTTATTTTTCTAAATAATAAATATAATAAGTGCCTCAAACCAGAAACAGTCATTAATTATTCGTAGTTCCAGCTAAAATTCGTGGCTCAAACAGATGGTCGTATTCTCTAAATGGTGAGCATACGAGGTGCCGCAATTCAAGAAACCGACATCAATTTGTAGTAGTACAGGCTCGGTATGGAGACTGTAGTACTCCAAGCTCAAATACAAGACTTAATGTGTTTCACTGCGAATGGAGCCGATCTTCGGGAGATTTAAAGAGCTTATTGGAAGTGAAGGACTTGTGTAGCCCCTCTAGATTGAATCAATAAAAAGTCAAGGCTGTTAGAATAATTCTAATAGGGAGATAGGTCACAATCACCCTCCTAAACCCTAAGGTACCCCCAGGGGTATAGTCCTGAAAGAGTATATAGCGCTTTTAGGCAGAAAAGACATGGCCCGATAAGTGGCCACGTTTCTCTTTTATCTACAGTGCTCGGCTACATTAGAGATTGGATTTGCCTATATAGGAGCATTGGTGTTCTCCACCCGGATTTGTTACCAGAGATAAGGAGACTCGTAACGTTGTCCTGCAAGCGGTACTGCCGAACCTCATGTAGGCAATTATTAAGATGCGAATATTGTCCAATTAATGAGGTCAGTCCCTTTACTGGCTTGAGAGACAACGTTCAAAAGGCTATCTATGTATTGTATCTCAGAGAGCCTATTAGCTCGAGCTGTGAGATCTGTCCCTATATTGCCTATATGGTAGAGATCAGGAACCTATTTGCATGATCTGTGAAAGAGCCCAATCACCCTATTCAGAAAATCCCATAGGTAGAAAAATAACAAAATGAAGCAGAACCTCTGGTCTTGATGGTAGACCATGGCTATCTTATAAAAAAGCCTTACGTTTCTTTAGTGGTGATTTTAAAGCGAATGACAAATTAGTATCAGTGTTTGTAAAGTGCAATATATCACTCATAAAAAGCAGATGTATACAGAACTGCACGTATAGCCAGCGATGAATCCCTTTAGGGATTTGAGCAAATTTTTTTCAGAAAGCGGCTATTAATCAAATAAGCCGGACATATGGCATGTCTTAGTTTATTAAGTTTGCATGTAGTGGCTGGCTGTAATAAATTGTCTCTTTCAATCACGTGCTACAGCCTTGATGTCAGGCCGGATGAATGGCACATGTTCGCCTGATTGATTGGACTTATTTCCTGCTTTTGACAGCTTTTCTTTATTAACTTGTTTCTATGTACATTTGCACGCCCCTGTGGGTGTCGCATTGCGCTAGCTTCTAGCACAGAAAAAAAACTAAAGTAAAATGTGATTTTTCTCAGCAAGAGAAACCAAGTAATCTTGTAGATTTGATACCTTTTAATGGCAAACAAAAATACATGATCTTATAGTGAGCTTTCAAACCTCTCAGGGTTCTTCGTCAGGCATAAGGAAATAGATCCGAAGAGGCATTCATATATATACACACATACTTATGACAAGGCACAGACATGGATGTGATTAATTTGCACTTAAAAAATACTAGGACAGGTTGAGTAAATAAATAAATAGTTAAATAGTCCACTGATAAAGATGTGAAGGCTTATGGCCCCTGAATTAGTGTTAGCGGGTCAGCAGGCCAACAGTGTTATCTGTGTTATAAATTTCTCATACTTCCCAGTCACGCATGAATCCTCATGAAGAATTTATTTCACCGATGGTCACTACTAAATTATAAAACTTAGCTTTTATTCAATATAGTTTTAAAAAACTCATGTGCATGATATGATGTGTTGGATTATTATCTATGCTAATAAGAATAGATGGAGAAGGCCTATCATCTGCATTGATTTATTCAGACACAGACATTGATATCCTCCCTAAAACAGGGATGGACCAGTAACTGGGCTCAATGATGTAACAATTGGAGCCTTAAAAGGGGAAGCACTAATGCCCTCCTGGATCGTCAGGTTTAGACAGTAGCTCACTCTGCTTTATATTTTATATAATCACATAGCAGGGAGATTCAGGAAGAGCCTGTTGCTTCTCACTCGTAAGCCACAGTTAGATACGGAGTCAATGATTGGCAAAACCATCCAACAACTGCAGAAGACGAGTGATAGCGCACATTGGCAACATAGATCAAGGGGAACATACTAGCCTGGCAACACATGTAAAGGAGAAACACAACAATAATCCTGAAGTTTTGAAATTTCAAGGCATTGAACTACTAAGAGAAAATGGAAGACGTGGTAAGCGCGATCGGAAAGTGCTCCAAAAAGAAAGCCAGTGGATATATAGATTAGACTCTTGTACCCCTAGAGGTTTAAATGAGTGCCAATCCTTCTCCACTTTCATCTGAATGTTTTTTCTGTCCCACCATCATAAGGCTTTATGATAACTATGTGAGACAGCATTTATACACTAATTGGATCGATACCTATATCTCTATGTCTTGGATAATAGATCCATATCTTGTTTGGCTATATATATTATCTAATATTGAGGTTTTTAAGACAATTCAGGACACATGATCGGGTTTCCTTCTAGTTACTGCATTCCATTATAGAGAATGGGGACATTATCATTTATGGCATTAATTACCATTATGAACACAGATGTATCAATTGATGCCTATCAAAGGATCAATGTCCCTTTTTGAAAATTACTAGATTGTATTGTGATGGAGACTGATTCAGGGTTACCATCATCCTTCACTAGAAGATCAGCCCTTAATATGCATCCGGGAGATCAGGATGTACTGATGACATAAAATATGAATGGAATTTCTGCTTCATTATCCTAGTTAACCATCTGCATAAGTAATGTAGCCAAGATCATTTATCCATTTGGCAGTGGCTGCTGACATGCAAATTATGGTAACATGCATACTTTCTCAGACACGAAAATACATGTAGTGTCAGATTGTAAAAGTATCATCCTCCTTATTATGCATTATGCATTTAGCAGTCACAGTATTAGTGATATTCAGTCGCTATATGTATCTTTGATTCAATGTACTTTCGAACTGTCCGTTTTGTAAGTCCATTATTCTCATGGCACATCAAGCTTCCATTCTGTATATCACCCAAATATTGGGTTTAGTTGTCCCATACTCACCTACACCGCTGCCTCCTGTCATCCGCCGTGCCTTGTTGTCATGGCAACGGATAGCGGCCATGTCATCAGTTGGCAATTCACCCGTGGTTGGCAGTGGCTTGCGTCCTACGCCGGGATATACACTGCACATTCGCGAGGTCGCCCAAACATCGCGATATTTCGGCAGGGGTTAGTGAGTGGTGCAGGATGTTGATTGGAGGTATGGTGACCAGCCCCCACTGATTGGGAGGCGTGGATGACTCTATATAAACCCCATTTTGTGGTATATTTACCATCTATGCTCAAACATCAGTGGCCATTGTGCTGTGTAGCTCTGTCTCCAATATTATACCATCCTGATGACGCTGCAATATTACCTTAGCAGCAGAAATGCGTTGATGGACTTTGGAGGACAATTAGTGTGACTGATACTAACAAATATGAAAACCCAGCCAATATACTGTACGTTCGTCTGAATCCAGCCTTAGGGAGGATATCAATGTCTGTGTCTGAATAAATCAATGCAGATGATAGGCCTTCTCTATTTATTCTTATTAACATAGATAATAATCCAACACATCGTATCACGCACATGAGTTTTTTAAAACTATATTGAATAACAGCTACGTTTTATAATTTAGTGGTTCCCGTCGGTGAAATATACTTACTTTGAAGGGAACTTATCTGTCTCGGTGACATAATCTCATGAAGAATTTAGGCCTCTGTTGAAAGTATTGGAACTACACAAGAGCCCGACAGTTGTCCCAGCGATTATCAAAGCGTGATTGCACAGTGAATGGAGGCAGAGCTGGTTGGAGATCACCTCAGCCAGTTGTCCGGCAGCCTCAATTCACAGTAAGCAGACAGTCATTCATAGATAAATGACTGTCTATTTAGACAGGTCAATTGTCGCTTGATTTTGTTTTATGGAAAACTGAACGACAAACGTGACCGAGTGGTTAAATGTCCTAATTGGCTTCCCCATGATAAGATTCCAGGGTTGCCGTCCAGATGTCATGACAGCCTGGGGTCTTCTGAAGGCCCCCAGGGCTACCATGATTGTTTGCCTATTAAAGATGTGCCTGTGGCCCATCTTTAATAGGCAGCCTGGTAAAGTACTGTATAATCCAACACTACAGTATTGAATTATACTGTATAAGCTATCAAACATTCGCAAGTTAGACTCCCCTATGGGGACTAATATAAAAAAATGTAAAAATTAATAAAAAAAGATTTTTTTAAAATCATTCTAAAAATAAAAAATAATACTTTTAAAATCACCATAATCCCTGTTGTCACATCAAAAAAATGTAAAAAAAAATCTAAAAATTTGTTATCTATGTAAAGGGGTTGTGATCCAAATTTGTTTTGTTTGCTGTAATAGTGTTGTATTCCATACAATGTAATTTATGCTGTTACTGTGCTGCTAGGAAGGAGGGTTCAGGAAGCAGCAAACTGTACCATGCTATTTCTGACTGGTTTCAGCAAGGAGGGTAATTGGAGAGAGAGACTGACAAGAGAGGTTGTGCCAAGAAATTGCTCCGAGGGAGAGGAGAAAGATCAGGCTACCATGCCCTAAGGGCATGAATAGGAAAGTAGTGCTGCAGCGGTTAGTCCTGCAGGCGTATTCCTCTCCTAATATAAGGTCCTTTAGACAGGATGAATGTTGGGCAAACAATGCCCGACACTTGTCCCCTGCACTTAAAGGGGTTGTCCCGCAAAAGCAAGTGGGGGTATACACTTCTGTATGGCCATATTAATGCACTTTGTAATGTACATTGTGCATTAATTATGAGCCATACAGAAGTTATTCACTTACCTGTTCCGTTGCTAGCGTCCTCGTCTCCATGGTGCCGCCTAATCTTCAGCGTCTAATTGCCCGATTAGACCCGCTTGCGCAGTCCTGTCTTCTGTCTTCTGAATGGGGCCGCTCGTGCCAGAGAGCGGCTCCTCGTAGCTCCGCCCCGTCACGTGTGCCGATTCCAGCCAATCAGGAGGCTGGAATCGGCAATGGACCGCACAGAAGCCCTGCGGTCCACCGAGGGTGAAGATCCCGGCGGCCATCTTCACAAGGTAAGTCAGAAGTCACCGGAGCGCGGGGATTCGGGTAAGTACTGGCCGGTTTGGTTTTTTTTTATGCCTGCATCGGGTTTGTCTCGCGCCGAACGGGGAAGGCTATTGAAAAAAAAAACCCGTTTCGGCGCGGGACAACCCCTTTAAGCTAGTATTGTTCGCTCTCACCGGGGAGGCTGGAGGAGATTTCTTTTCTCGCTCACCCCCGCCCGTCTTCATTGACTTAACATAGCGGCAGTTCAGTACTGAATGGACGCTATTTACACTAAACGATGAGCGATCAGCTCATCGTCCATTGTTAATGCAGCATAAATGATAGATGATGGGCTGATCGCTTATCGCTCAGTGTAAATAGTGGCTGTTCAGTATTGAACGGTCGCTCTATTATGTCAATGGAGAGGGGCGGGCGAGCAAGAGGAGAGAAATCTCCTCCAGTCACCCCGCCCCCCTGCTGACCGCTCTGTGAGCAAGACAGTGCTTCTAGCTCCCGTGCAGGAGCATGGGAACGAAGGACGCACAGGGACGAGTGTTGGGCATCGTTTGCCCAAAAGTAGCAGAGAAGTGGCAGCATAAGATGATGCAAAAAAAACTTCTTTAATTAAAGGAACATTTTATTGTTTCAAAGTTAAAAAGGCAACGTTTCAACCTTCACGAGGTCTTTATCAAGCCTATAGAAATGTATACAAAAAACATAAAAGACATGTGAAACAAAAATACATAAAACAGATATGATAAAATAAACAGAATAAAAAACTTTAAAAAAATGCATATTACATACCGCATACCAAGAGAAACAAGGTGTGCTGTCCATGTTCCGCATACCCACTGTGTAAAACAACACTCCCTTAAATAGTAGCAGGCTATGACTCAAATGAGCCAGGTTACACCCTTAATTGTGCAATTTCCTGTGTCCCAGAGTATCCATCTTATGCTGCCACTTCTCTGCTACTTTTCTCCATATATTTAAAGTGTGTGGTCTGTATTATGTGTGTTTAACTGCCATTGGTGTTGAAAATGTTTGTTGTCACAGTGTGCACTAAAGTACGATTGTGGCCATATCTTTTATTGCCAATTTTCTCCTGCAGACTGATCATGCATCCCGCCGCCACCGTCGGTACTGGATCCATCCCCTGCTTACCCAATTGTCATTTTTTTTCTCTCCCCCTCTCTCTCTCTCTCTCTCTCTCTCTCTCTCTCTCTCTCTCTCCCTCTCCCTCCCCCCCATGGAGGCCTTTGAGCGCCTTCTGCAGCTGGTGCGCCAGGACCTTACGTATCAAAATACACAGATGAGGAAAGCGATCACTGCAGAAGAAAGGCTGCTCATCACCCTTCGGTATGTAACCTTTGTTATCCTATCACTTTTGTTTATTATGTCGGGTATTTCGTGTTTGCACACCATGGACGTCTGTATAGGACTCCGCATTGTTATGCAATCCTATGTCAGCGGCTATATTTATTAATCCAGCGAAAGACTCCATCGTGAAATTCACGCCCAGCTAGGAGGAGTTGCAAAGTCGTTTGTTATCCTAATGTACGTGGTTGTGAGTATTCTCGCCGCATCCATGCATTAAGACCCCATGCTTAACCCTTTCCAACCCTATGTCGTGTCTGTCCCGACATCATTTCTTTGCACTGCTCCGATGTTGATACAGACCACACACTTCCGTACAAGAGTGCGTCAGCACCCGATCATCAGACACATCGGGTGCAGGTGCACTTCTGCACTGATCCTCTTCCAGTACCCCCAAGGAGAAGGCAGAAAAGATTTTTTACCCTTCCTGCCCACGCCTATACACATTACGAAGCGATCAATGAGCGAAGGTTAATGCATGTAGCTTGCTGCTTGCAATCAGGAGACTGCCGGAGTTACCTGTTCCCACCGTGGCCTCTTAAACGTGACTCGGAATCCTGAACCTTTGGGAGGATCTGTTTAACTGTTCGCTGTCTTTAGCATTCTCTCTTCTGCCACCTAGCCCAGCCATCATGTTGCCGCTGGTTGACTTCTGAACCCAGCGGCAGAAGAGAGAGTGTTGAACTCACTGAACAAGTAAGCTGCCTCTACTGCCGGTGCGCAGCAGCACACCAGCACCCTCCGGACCTTTGTCAGTTTATGAGGGTGTAGGGAACATTTATGTCTTTTCTCATTCTCTCTCCCTATCTACAATTATGTTGTGGATAGGGAGAATGGATGAGGATAAATGGAGAGCTTGTAAAGTGTAAATCCAACAGCCCAAATGCTCCCTCCTGCTGCAATGTAGATCTTATTTCTGTGCCACAAATTCGACAATGTTCTCCTATAAATTGTGTTTAGAGTGCACAAATTTAATACTGTGTATATTTCTGTTGTGACAATGTAGGTCTTGTGAGTATACTAACATATCTTTTTTTTCTCTGCTTTTCAGCTTTCTGGCCACAGGAGAGAGCTATGCATCCCTGCATCTCCAATTTCGAGTTGGTAAATCAACCATCTCCAAAATTGTGAGGTGCACATGCATCGCCATCTGGCAGAAGTTGCAGCCCATTGTGATGCCTTCACCATCCGAGGACACTTGGCACCGTGTCGCAGCAGGCTTTCAAACTGTTGCCAAATTTCCAAACTGCCTAGGCGTGGTTGATGGCAAACATGTCCGTGTGCTGCGAACTTCACAGATTGGGATGCAAATTCTCCAAGATGGTGTTACGCTCCCAGCCCCCCAACCTTTGCCGGGAACCACACATCCAGTCCCCTTTGTGATGGTATCAGATGAGGCTTTCCCTTTAATGCCAAACCTGCTGCGCCCATACCCGCGAAGAGGACTGAGTGCCCGGAAAAGGATTTTTAATTATCGGCTGAGCCGGGCACGTTGAGTGGTTGAGTGTGCCTTCAGGATTATGGTTAGTCAGTGGAGAGTGTTAGGGACTACCCTGATGGTAGACCCCAACACAGTTGATGACCTTGTCAAGGCATGTTGTGTTCTTCACAACTATCTCCGGGTATATCGCCCCGATTTAGATGTTGAAGAACTCGACACGGCCATCAATTGGGGTGCTGGTCGCCCGGCTGCTACTGCTGTGCAGGTCAGGAAACACTTCACTGACTATTTCCTTAGTCCCGAAGGCACCGTGCCATGGCAGTTCTCCTGTGTTGGTGGTGTGCAGCCCTAACTGCAGCTTGATTCCCCGGCGACCAATTCCAGAAGGACGCGGAAGACTTCGTTGCAAACCCAAATTTCTTTATTTATGCACCATCATAGATGCTCCGCCACATGTGACGGAGTGTTCACAGCAGTTTTCAATATTGTTCACATTACAAAGTTACATTTAAATAAAAAAATAATAATAATCTCGTCTTCCATTTTTCGCCGACAACAATGTGTGAAAGTTTAATATAAATGGTGTATTCCAAACCCAATCTGGACTTGGACTACAATTATTCTCAACATTGCTTGTATATAGGTTTTTCTATGTATTTTTGGTACGCGCATAAATATTCAACTATGCAAACTGCATGTATTGGAAAACAAATATATAAAACAGTGGGCCGCATACAAATGCAGCACGCAACACCACAACCTCGGGAGACATTCGGCCAGCATCAGGTGGGCATGAATTGTCAGGCTGTAAGACATTGTTTTCCACCATTTTTTAATAAAATGTACAGCGAGCGTGTCGGTTGCTTACTGTGCAAGCATGTAGTACACATACACATACATTTTTTTAAAAACTCTCTTCATGCTAAATTCCTTTAAGAAAGGTGCTTATGTACAGGTTTTGTAATTTTTGCTAAATTAAAGGAATCGTTACATTTCCTTGTCCACATCCAACTGAAATTATAGCTTTTGATTAAGTGAAGAATGTGGGGTTGGTTTTTAAACGTTTCCTTCCAAAATGGAAAACTTCAATTCCCAAATTTTTGCTAAGAGCAAGCCTGCTATAATAGCCCCTGAAACAATTGCCTTATGGCACGTGATCACAGCAGTTTCGTGTGAAGCGCTGCGTTCTTGTATGTTACAAGGCAATCCACTAGCGAATTAGCTATCGCCTAACTTGACGGAGAGACCGCAAGCAAACATACTGAGGGGAGCAGTCCGGCATAATGCCCCTGTTCACAGCAGTATTTTTTATTAATATTTCATGTAGTCTGAACTCAAATGTAGGGTACATTTGAAAGAACATGTACATATACAGTAAAAAAAAAGGGACATTGACCTTGAGAAGTTTGTAACCCGAACCTAGGAGGACAGCCAGCCAGGTAATAAAAAGGCACCCTGAGGGAGAAATTGGAACAAGAAAATAGACATTCCTTCGCATTCAGTTACACCACAATTGGAGCATTTCACAGTAATGGAACTGAAGGGAAGGAATGTGTCAGCATTGTAGATTTAGCAGCAGAGCAGTAAGTAACCGGCAGTGATCCATCGTACAAATTTGTCCCCAATCTTTCCCATGACCATCCGGAAGAATTTCTGGAACACCCGGCAATCCCATGCAGTGTCCCAGAAGGCTACAGCAGTTTGAAAGGGGCCATTTCCAGTGGTTACGTTGACGACATTGCAGTGATCCCCCTACAACTGTCGTGATCACTGCAATTTTGTATAACTCATGAATGACCCTTCTCCACTTCCCGATTGAGAACTTGATTGTGGCGAATACAGGACAGAGGTTGTGTGTTGCGATGTTTGATGTAAAGGGCTGCTCATCATTGACAGGAACAACGGTAGCGAAGGGGACCAGCCCGTCACTGTGTCGGTGTAGCCATTGTCTTGAGAGACATATTGAATGGGGTATCCCGGCGTCCTAGAAACCCCCCCCCCCCCCCCCCGGTTGGTCTGGGAAAGATTGGGGTGGAGGCAACAGTCATGTGGATGGCGGCACAGCAAAGGCCGCATTTTTCATAGCCTTAATTATGTCGCAGCAGTCAGCAGTGGGCCTTGGAGCTGCAAAAACCTCCAGAACTGCGTAAATTGCTGGTGCAATAGCCCACTGGCGCTCAGATGTTAGTTCACGAATGCGTGCCGCCACGGCCGCACCCATCGTGTCCCAATGATCCTCGGTGTCAGCGCGGTGCAACATCGCCAGCGCTTCTTGGGCGGCATCCGGTTGATTATTTTTCCGCCGCGGGCGAGCTGCAACGCTGCGACTTGAACGCTTGGAACTGACCTCCCCGTTACTCCCTGCTCTGCTGCCAGTACTGCTGCTATGCAAAACATTTTGATCCGCCACTTCTGGTGTAACAGAAACAGGGTCCAAATCTGGCATGCTCAGCTGGCTGTCGTCCAAGGTTGGGGTACCTTCTCGTGGTTCAGCATCCTCAGACTCTAGTCCCGCCCGCTCAATATCGCCTTGCGAAGTCTGGACGCTCCTGGCTTGCGCCGTCTTGACATTCCCGCTGGATCTGTGGAAGAAACAACAGTAAGTTTTAGAGAGGTACAACCAAAAATTCAAATTATGTCACGTAAAGAAGGAAGCCGGATGTAAGAAAAATTAACCTTACGGACGCAATTCTCTACTGGTTCTCAGGAACGCCAATGCGTCTTGGTGGGGACATTTCTTCTTGGACGGGGAAGAGCCACTTTTCTCACAGTCGTTCTCGTGCTTTTTAAAACAATTGCATACAGACCACCAGCGATTTTCACTGCAAAATAAAAATTGAGTTATAAGACAAGCCAGGAAAACAATTTTATCCATATTGTGCTGCAATAAAGAGTGTTGTTAAATCCAGGACATCGTTACTTCATGAACAAATGACACACAAAACCTGGCAAATAGCAATGTCAACTTACGTATCTCACTTTGAACGGCAGCAGTGGCGGTGTCCCAATCGGGATACATTCCGGTAGACATCGCTAGCCAGGCGTCCGCCTTCACGTCCCGGTCGCTATAGCCCGGCTCAGCTGGGTCCCAAATTTGGGGCTTGCTTTCCACTTACAAGGAAGAGTGAAAAGAACATGTAACATTGCATTCCGACTGGAAGGCAATTCGAGTGGCAGCTGGCCATTAACTCACCAACATTATCATTCTGGAGACGTTTAGCCCCATCCGCTGGTACCACGCCATAGCACGGATTTAGTAAGAGGACTATCCGATTGAAATTGACTTGTCGCCTGGAGATAGTGTGTGGGCTGCAGGGAAAATTCGGGAAAATTCCAGTTAAGTGGATCCACGACATGCAACTGGGGCAGGAGTGCACAATAGGAAATTGCCAAAAATAAGGGCAATGCTCACATGCAAAAAAGAGTGCCATGCAACAGGGTGAGCAATGAAAAAAATGGAAAATGGCAAAAAAATGGTGGCCGCGCCCTTGCAGAGCCATGCTATGACACAGGGGGAGCGATGCAAAAGCGGAAAATGCACGACAAAATGGGGGCCGCGCCCATGCAAAGCCACGCCATGCAACAGGGGAAGCGATGCAAAAGCGGAAAGTGCTCGACAAAACGGGGGCCGCGCACATGCAAAGCAGCGCCCTGCAACAGGGGGAGCGATGCAAGGGAGGAAATGCATGACAAACTGGGGGCCGCGCCCATGCAAAGCCACGCCATGCAACAGGGGGAGCGATGCAAAAGCGGGAAATGCACGACAAAACGGGGGGAGCGCCCATGCAAAGCAACACAACAGGGGGAGCGATGCAAGGGAGGAAATGCATGACAAAACGGGGGCCGCGCCCGTGCAAAGCCACGCCATGCAACAGGGGGAGCGATGCAAAAAAGCAGGAGACCGCAAACATGCAATAGAGCGCCATGCTGCGACTAAAGCCATAAAAACTTTTGGGGGGCGAATACAGGCACAATCACACTATGTGTAATTGGGTTGGGGGGGGTGGGCCACGAAGATTGGAACCAAAAATTCATGTTGTGCATTACCTTTTTAGGCCGTGGGAGAAGATTGTGGTGGTGCTGCCGCCGCTGCTGGTGGTTTTCCCGCCACTGGCAGGGTGGGGATGTTGCCGCCGCTGCTGGTGGTGGTAGTGGTGCCTCTGGTGGTGCCGCTGGGGGTTGTGGTGCCACTGGGGGTGGTGGTAGTGGTGGTGGTGCCGCTGGGGGTTGTGGTGCCACTGGGGGTGGTGCTGCTGCTTGTTGTTTTCCTGCCACTGGCGGGGATGTTGCCGCCGCTGCCGGTGGATTTACCGCGGCAGGCGTTGGTGCCGCTGCCGGTGGTGGTAGTGGTGGTGGTTGTGCCGCTGGGGATTGTGGTGCCGCTGGGGTGGTGCTGCCGGAGGAGCTCCTGCTCCCTGCTTCCTAGCAGCACGATATCCAGGCTCAAATGGCGCCAAGCTCCTAAAATGGCCGCTGTAGCACTTCCTGTGAACAAACTTTATTGCCTCTCTTCTGCTGCGGAATCGCTATAAAAAACCGCTGCAAAAAAAGCAATTGCGGATTTTATAGTGGTTTTAGCTGCGTTCATGGAAAAAAAAAAGCGCTGCGGAAAGGTCGAAAGAATGGACATGCTGCATCTTCAAAATCCGCGCTGCAGTTGCATATCCGCACTGTGGCTCTGCGGAAAAATATACGCCCTGTGAGAACAGCATTTTTGCCAAACACATTTGCACTGCATTGCACTGCAAACGCAACGGAATGGCCGCAAAAAATAAAACAAGGGCAAAAAGTTTTCTGTACCCCAAAATTGGAATAATAAAAACTACAGCTTACCCCACAAGAAACAAGGACTTCACAGGTCTCGCAACAGAAAAATAATTAAAAAAAAAAAAAGAGTATGGAAATCTGAATATGGTGATGTTAAAAAAAAAAGAAAAATGCTTTTATCGTGTTAAAGCTTGAGGTCTCCTGCACATGGGCGTATTTGCATTGCAGAGTCCGCGGTGGGCGTCCGCCTCTGGACTCCGCAGCTCATACAACCCAAAGCATTGATTGCAATTTTCCGCTCGTGGAGAATAAATCGCAGCATGCTGCAATTTTAAGCGGGTTTCGCAAGGCTGGCTTTCTTTGAAATCCATTGAGCACTGCGGAAGTATTGCAGGATACGTGTCACCCCCCCACCCCCCCAGCGCCGGCGGCTACTGTGCATGCGCAACAGAGTCCCGGTCGGCACATCCGCAGCATGTGCAGAACCCACCGGACAGGTAAGCCGGAGTCACCGGCCAGGCACCAGGTCGAACTCCGCTGCGGGAATCCTGCATGCTGGATCAGACCTGCCCATGTGCAAGAGGCCTAAGATGGTAAAAAGAACTTGCAGGATTGATATCACTGTAATCGCACTGACCTGCATAATAAAGATACCACATGGTAAATGCTGTAGAAAGTTAAATAAATTAAAAAAAGCAATACCAGAATAGCTGGTTTTCAGTCCACTCATCTCAAAAAAAGATTTTTAAAAAAGTGATCAAAAAATCACATGTACACCACAATAAAATAAGTCCTCACACAGCTATATTGACACAAAAATAAAGTCGCCATCCCCTCCCCTAAAAAAGATAATTTTTTTCCTAGGAAAAATGCCCTTACTGTGAAAAGTAGAGAAACATTTTTAAAACGTTATTAATTTAGTATCATTGTAATCACACTAACCCACAGAGGGATAACATGTTATTTGTGGCACACAGGGAAGGGCACAAAATGTAAAGGAAACCTGTCATTACCTTTGAACACCATAAACTACCAATGTATGGGAAGCTATGTTTTATATTCATTAACCCCTTAGTGACCACCCTATAGTGTTTTTACGTCCTGCAGCTGCAGGACGTGTATGGAGGGAGGTAGCGCCGCTATCTCCCTCCATACAGCGCGGGCGTCAGCTGTTTATTACAGCTGACACCCGCGGGCAATAGCCGCGCTCGGCCATTCGGCCGAACGCGGCTATTAACCCTTTAAATGCCTTTAACCCCTTAGCGACCAGCCCATAGTGTTTTTACGTCCTCCCGAAGTGGGCTCTATTCTCTGAGGACGTAAAAACATGCTTCCTGCAGAGAATAGTGCCCCTCGGGCTGTGGACGTGACAGCTCCATGCTGTCGGTGTCCGCAGGTAGCTGACAGCATGGAGCTGTCATCCCGGGCTGTTCGGAGCCCCCCCCCCCCCCGGCATTGCGATCGGCGCTATGCAATGGATAGCGCCGATCGCAAAAAAAGTAAATAAAAGTACATAAAAGTTAAAGATTCAGCTGCACTGATGGATCGGATCCATCGGAGCAGCTGAAATTACTCACCGAGGTCTGGCACGCTGCTCCCCGCTCTCCTGCCGCTCCGGGGCCCGAAGCCGGTCTTCTGCGCGCCAGGCGGCATTACGTCAGCAGCATGCGCAGAAGGCCCGGCGGCGCGGGAGATTTAAAATCTCCTGGCTCCCGGCTCCTGTAGGTAGCCGGGAGGCAGGAGATGTCAGCGGGGACTGCGGTGAGCGGTCCCCGGTACCGCGATCGCCGTTATCCAATGGTTAGCGGCGATCGCGAAAAAGTTAAAAAAAAGTTTTAAAAAAGTCAGTTTCACCTCCCCTCATGGATCGGATCCATGAGGGGAGGTGAAAATACTCACCCCCAGTCCTCAGCGGTGTCCCGATGTCCCGGGACCCTAATCCCCGTCTGCGCATGCGCGCCCGATGATTGACATCGGGCGCGTGAACAGACGGGCTCGAGCCCCGGGAAATTTAAAATCCCTCTGCTTCTGGCTGCCATGTGTAGCTAGGAGCAGAGAGATTATATCGGGGACATGATCACTGTCATCCAATGGATGACAGTGATCATGTAAAGTGAGAAAAAAGTGTAAAAAAGTTAAAAAAAAAAAAAGTTAAAAAAAGTTTTTAAAAGTTTAAAAAGCGTACGTTTCATCTCCCCTCATGGATCATATCCGTGAGGGAGGATGAAAGTACGTACCTAAGGCCCCCAGATTTATCCGCGGACCTTACCACAGCTTCTGCACACGCGCCCGTCGCCAAAATGGCGGGCGCATGCGCAAAAGCTGTGGATTGCCAGGATAATTTAAATTCTCCCTGCTCCTGGCTACAAAACGTAGCCAAGAGCATGGAGATTTAATGGGGGTCCGCGGTGAGCGGTTCCTGGTCACGTGTTCGCCATTATCCAATAATGGCGATCACGTAAAAGTAAAAAAAAAAATTTGAAGTTTCATCTCCCCTCACTGATGCGATCGGTGAGAGGAGATGAATCTTTTTACCGGAGGCCTGCGTATTTGAATCCCGACGCGATCTTCCTCCGTGGACCTTCCAGGATTCTGCACATGCGATTGCCGGCAAAAAGCCGGACACATGCGCAGGAGTCAGGGAGCCCAGGAAATTTAAAATCTCCTTGCTCCCAGCGACCAACGGTCACAGAGAGCCTGGAGCAGTGACGGGTGGCCTCGTTGAGCGGTCCCCGGTCACGTGATAAAAAGGTAGCGATCTACCTTAGGCCGGTCTCACATGACCGGATAGGAATGACGGATTCCGCATGCGTCTGATCCGTGGTAATACGCAGATCAATCGCATTAGATTACACAATTCCGCTCACATTAGCGGGTCAGAATTGCGTAATCCACTCGCAGAAAAGAGAACGCAGCAGGTTCTATTTTACTGCGGATATCGGCAACATAGAGGCCATTGTGCTCCATGGTCGCGGATATACCCGCAGTCCATACGCAACTACATTGTATACGGGCTGCGGGTACCCATGTCATCGCTAAGCGATGGTGCGGGAAATACAAACAAAGGTGTACTGTGCATGACCGCCTGTGTGAGTACGCAGTTATGCGCAGTACATTACGCAGCCGTACGCAGGGTCACAGCCGGGCTCACAGATGGGATCCGCTGTGGGCCTCCGCAAGCGGATTCCGCCTGCACCCGCGTGAGCCCGGCGTTATTCAGACCGCTACCTGTGATACGTATTTTACAAGAAGCCCCGGGAACGCT
The DNA here is from genome assembly GCF_035609145.1 of Eleutherodactylus coqui. Lineage (NCBI taxonomy): Eukaryota > Metazoa > Chordata > Amphibia > Anura > Eleutherodactylidae > Eleutherodactylus > Eleutherodactylus coqui. Next base: position 218,563,446 of record NC_089838.1, on the reverse strand, counting down.
CGCTTTCCTGCAGTTCCAGGAGCACCTTGTTGAGCGCCTTCTGTGTGAGACCGCCGCACCTCATCAAGCTTACGGAGACTCACGGAACGCCACTTTTTACACCCCATACCCGCCACTGAGGTCATGAAATACCCCCAAAAAGCATGAGAGGAGGGGGGGGGGGAATACCCGGTTTTATTGCCCCATGGGCCCATTCCAACCAGCCTCCGTAATTACCCCTGTCTTCGGAAATACTACACAGTTCACATTTTTACTTTTATCTAAGATTTGCGAACGCCAAAAAGGGCGCGGAGGGGGAGGGGGGGAATTTTTAGGGAGTCAATCTTTATTCTGTACAAATAAGCAATAGGGCCTGGAATTTATTCAGTTGTGCCCTAAAATCCAACAGGTGTTCCGTCCTTTATAGGCCTTGCCATGCGTCCTGTAAGTAGATTAGGGCCACAATGGGTATGTTTCTGAACTCGGGACAAACGGGGGTATCCATTTTGGGGTGAACGTCTTCATTCCTATGTGCACTGTACAAAAAAACTGTTTTTAAATTGAAAAAATTGCCCAAAAAATTGAAAATCGTAACTTTTTCCTTCTGCTTTGCTTAGATTCATTCAAATACTGTGGGGTCAAAATACGCAGTACACCCCTAGATGAATTTGTTAAGGGGTCTAGTTTTCAAAATGGGGTCATTTGAGGGGGTTCTTTATAGTTTTGGCCGCTCAATGGCTCTATAAGTGGGCAATGGGGCCTGAAATTTATTCAGTGGTACCCTGAAATCCAACGGGTATTCCTTTCATTGTAGGCCTAGCCATGGGTCCTGTAAGTCTATTAGGGCCACAATGGGTATGTTTCTGAACACGGGACAAACAGGGGTATCCATTTTGGGGTGAAAGCCTTCATTTATATGTGTGCTGTACAAAAAAACCTGTTTTTAAATTGACACAATAGCCCAAAAAATGAAAATCCTATTTTTTTCCTTTTGCTTTGCTTAAATTTATTCAAAAACTGTGGGGTCAAAATATGCAGTACATCCCTAGATAAATTCGTTAAGGGGTCTAGTTTTCAAAATGGGGTCATTTGTGGGGGTTCTATATGGTTTTGGGCGCTCAAGAACTCTACAAGTGGGCAATGGGGCCTAAAAGGACTTCAAGCAAAATCTATGTTCTGCAAGCCACCGATTACTCCTTTTATTTTGGGCCCCGTTGTGCATGCGGACATAAGATTAGGGCCACAATGGGTATATTTCTGAAAACAGCACAAACAGGGGTATCCATTTTGGGGTGCAAGTCTTCCTTCATATGTGTGCTGTACAAAAAAAGCTGTTTTTAAAATGACAGAATTGCCAAAAAAACAAAAATCCAAATTTTTTCCTTTTGCTTTGCTTGAATTTATTCAAAAACTGTGGGGTCAAAATGCACAGTACACCCCTAGATAAATTCGTTAAGGAGTCTAGTTTTCAAAATGGGGTCATTTGTGGGGGTTCTCTATGGTTTTGGGCGCTCAAGAACTCTACAAGTGGGCAATGGGGCCTAAAAGGACTTCAAGCAAAATTTGTGTTCCGAAAGCCACCGGTCGCTCCTTTCATTTTGGGCTCCGTTGTGTATCCAGACATAAGATTAGGGCCACAATGGGTATGTCTCTGAACACGGGACAAACAGGGGTATCCATTTTTGGGTGCAAGTCTTCATTCATATGTGTGCTGTACAAAAAAAGCTGTTTTTAAAATGACAGAATTGCCAAAAAAACGAAAATCACAATTTTTTCCTTTTGCTTGGTTTGAATTCATTCAAAAACTGTGGGGTCAAAATATGCAGTACACCCCTAGATAAATTCCTTAAGGGGTCGAGTTTTCAAAATGGGGTCATTTGTGGGGGTTTTCTATGGTTTTGGGCACTCAAGAACTCTACATGTGTGCTATGGGGCCTAAAAGGACTTCAAGCAAAATTTCTGTTTTGAAAGACACTGACTACTCCTTTCATTTTGGGCCCCGTTGTGGACTCAGATATAACAATAGGGCCACAATGGGTATATTTCTGAACACGGGAGAAATAGGGGTATCCATTTTGGGGTGTAAATCCTGATTTTCATGTAAACTATAGGAAAAAAATATGTCTTTAAAATGACAGATTTGCAAAAATATGAAATTTTACTTTTTCTCCTCTAAATTGAATTAATTCCTGAAAAAAAACTGTGGGGTCAAAATACTCATGACACCCCTCAGTGAATACATTAAGGGGTGTAGTTTTTAAAATGAGGTCATTTGGGGGGGTATCTATTATTCTGACACTCATGAGCCTTTCCAATCTCGGCTTGGTATAGGAAAACAAAGTGTTCCTCAAAATGCTAAAAAGTAATGTTAAATTTGTACGTCTCCTAAATAGTTAAAAAAAAACGAAAGTTTTTCCAATGTGCGCCCAAAATAAAGTAAACGGGTGGAAATATAAATCTTAGCAAAAATTTCTATATAATGTTTGCACATATTTAAGATATTGCAGTTGGAAATGTGAAAAAATGACGATTTTTTCAAAATTTTCCCAATTTTGGCGCTTTTAATAAATAAACACAATTTCTATCGGTCTATTTTTTCCGCCTAAATGAAGCACAACATGTGGCGAAAAAACAATGTCAGAATCGCTTGGATATGCAAAACCTTTCTGGTGTTTTTCCATGTTAAAGTGACACATGTCAGATTTGCAAAATTTGGCCTGGTCATTAAGGCGCAAACAGGCTTGGTCACTAAGGGGTTAAATCCCCTGAACGCTGTTTGGGGGTCCCGCACGGCCCCCCCGCGGTGAGATCGGGGGATCTGTGCAGGTGTCATGGCAGCCGGGGGCCTAATGAATGGCCCCAGGCTGCCTTAGCAGACTGCCTATCAAGCTATCCACACAGGGTGGCTTGATAGACTGCCTGTAAAAAAGCAGTATGACGTAATGCTATAGCATTACGTCATACTGCAGGAGAGATCAAAGCATCGCATGTTAAAGTCCCCCAGGGGGACTTCAAAGTAAAGTTAAAAAAAAGATCAATAAAGTTTTTTAAATTGTAAAAAAAAAAAAGTTTAAATCACTCCCTTTTGCCATATCAATTACTAAAAAATCTAAATCATAAAATAAAAATATGTATTTGGTATCGCCGCGTCCGTAAAAGTCCGATCTATCAAAGTAGTGCATTATTTTTCCTGCACGGTGAACGTCGTCCGAAAAAAAAAATAAAGAATGCCAGAAATACACTTTAGTTACCCTGTCTTCCAGAAAAAATGCAATAAAAAGCGATCAAAAAGTTGTATGTATTCCAAATTGATACTATTGGAAACTACAGGACATCCTGCAAAAATTGAGCCCTTGCACAACTATGTCGACAGAAAAATAAAAAAGTTATTGCGCGCACAAAATGACCGCAGAAAATAATTGAAAAAAATTAAATATCTTAAAAAAAAAAATACAAGTGCTACAGCAAAAAAAAAACTATATAAGTTTGGTATCGTAGTAATCGTACTGACCCATAGAATAAAAATATCAGGTCGTTTTTGTTGCAGTTTGTGTGCCGTAGAAACAGGACGCACCGAAAGATGGTGGAATGTCGGGTTTTTTTCCATTTCTCTCCGCTAAGAATTTTTAAAAAGTTTTTCAGTACATTATATGGTACAATAAATAGTGCCATTGAAAAATAAAACTCGTCCCGCAAAACAAAGCCCTCATACAGCGACGTCGATGGATAAATAAAGGAGCTACGATTTTTTAAAAGGGAGTAGGAAAAAACAAAAAGGGAAAAAGCAAAAAAGCCTGGTCACTAAGGGGTTAAGTGCCCCATTTCAGCGCTGTTGCTGTGAATTTACCATGCGCACAAAGAGTGACCTTTTTTCAATTGTCTGTGTGTCCGCACTTTCCCATAGGGATGAATGGCGATGCATGCAGATAGACACACTGTGCGCACGTCAATTTCTCAAGGAAACATCGCTGGAACTTGGTGAGTAGGAAACATAGCTCCTCGGACTCCACGTTCCCTCACTTTTGAGCCCTATAACATAGCTTACACGGCTCAAAGGTGATGACAAGTTCCCTATATTAATTAAAAAATACATGTTGAAAACAATGGCAAAACTGCTATTAATAGTAATAATAATAATGGCTAAATGATAAAGTATAGAGAACCTATAAAAACAATCCAGAATTCCTTGACAGGGTATTTAAAAATTAGTTCTCTAAACCAGATAACCTCTTTAAAGGGAACCTGCTTGTTCTCTCCACTGCACTTGGCAGTCTGCTTTATGCAGCTAGTGCGAGTTTGTGGTTGCACAGCCGAGGAATGGGATGGAGTAAAAGTATGTCAATGTCACATTTGAACTTGGCTTCCCTTCTACATGCAGTCACCACTTTATGTTATGGGACTCACTGAAAATGACATACTACCCTTTAACAGAAAACCCATTGATGGCCCATTTTTAGGCTATTTATGTGTGATTGCTCAGGGTCTGATTCCTATGATCCTCACAGAACAGCAGAAAGAAGCGATTGCTCAGGGTCTGATTCCTACGATCCTCACAGAACAGCAGAAAGAAGCCCCAGAGAATATTGCACCTCCAGCATTCTGCTGTTGGGTGGGTGTTCCAGGGTTTGGACCTTACCACTCGCACACATCAGTGTGCTTTCCCAACAAAAACTTATAGAAAGAAACTTACTAAATTCCGACTATTATAGCAGTATACAAGAGAAAGTTATGCCAAATGTATTATGTAGCTGACACCTTTTAATAAATTTAGCTCATCTTTTTGCTCTCTGTGCATTAGAAAATCAAACCTACTCCAACTACAGTAGCTAGGATAGCCATTTGCTATAATTTGTACCAGTTGCTGGTTTAAATTACAGTTAATTTGTTGGACCACTGCTGGCCCCACCACTTCACCAAGCCCTACAAAAAGCACTGACAAATTCTCTCCCATAATCTGTTTTTCTACATATACTGGCAAGCTGGTTAGATCTGATTAACATGACAAACTTTCTACAACCAGTCTCTATTCTACTGAAATTAATACTGGCAATCTAATTGCATTTTAATTATGCATAATAAACATATACTGTAGATGAAATGAAAGGAAGGAAGAAGTTAGCAGCGATAATAAGTACAAAGGTTGAAGTTAATAAATTACTACTACAGTATCAATTACACAATATTTCCATAGAACATCTTGTGCCTGAGATATTCCTCCAAACATTGGATCGCATGATCATCGACTCTTGGATCAAATTTATTAGCAAAGAAATGGTGTTGCTGGGCCAACCAGTGCAAGTCCCCTGTCCCATAAACACACACTTGTCTTCTGTACTTTCCGCTACATGCAGGATATGGAGCTCCTTGTTCCATGTCTCCTCCTAGGCCGACCCATTTCACCAATCTGGCCAATGCATTTAAGTCTGATTTATCATATTTGATGTGACTGGGTACAGATCCAGGCATCTCGGGAAGCCTATGCAGTGTAGCCCAAATATACTCATCTGGACTAAATGTGTCATTAGCCCATTCTAAAAATTTTTTTGCTATGGAGTTTTTAAACAAGGATTGCACAAAGTCTCTGGTGAGCACTACATAGGCATTGCCACTAAAAATTGGAATATTTATTGGTGGTGGTTTTTTCTTTATTTTGGTCTGCTTTACGATAGAGTCTACAATTGTAAATTCATATTCCCAGCGCCTCTTCTTATATGAAGGCGGTCTCTCAGACTCCATGTTGTTTTTGCCATTTAAAAGCTTTAATGCTTTGACAATTTCAGCATTTGTCTTTAAAGGGAAATCTGTTCCACACGTGTTTATAACATACTTCCAGGCAACACTGCTCTTCAACAGGTCCTCCATGCAGTTTAGATCAGCTTGGACCCGAGACCATGAAGCGTAGACCACAAGCTCCCGTTTAGATGCCACAAATACATTAGGTAAGCATGAACTTATGGCTTTCACCGCCTCAAAGAATGTTTCGGATGATTTCATGTCCACATGTATGCAGTAAACATTCTGAGGCATGTAAATTGATCGTAAGAGCCTTTCAAACATTTCAATGTTTTCATGGATTACCATGGAATAAGCAATTGGATAATTTCTTTCTTTGTCACTGAGACTAAATGTGACATATTTTTTCAGCTTTTTAAAGTTTGTACAGTCTTTAGTTAGTTCTAAATAGTCTTTGTCTGTGGCAAGTACTCTTCTATTTGTGACAATCAAATTATCAATCTGAGTTTTCTTTACCTCATCTAGGTCACCACTGATGATCTTCGAGCAGTTCTTTGTCCCAGAAGCTAAAAGCTTTAAATCCTGGTAGTACAGATTCCTGCAATATTCACTCCATAGAGCACAATTCTGATTGCTGTAGCTCAGGTTGAAGTCCAGGTTATATTTCAACACTATTGTAAGGAAGAAGAGAACACTTCCAAAAATGAGACATTGGTTTAGAGTCGGTCTACATAGGCATATGTTGAAATAGTTTGCCATTGTCCGTGATTTTATAAGTGCCAAAAACACCCGAAGTCTCCTTATGAAACGTCCTTTTCTATATCCACTTCACATCCTTCACAAGATATTTCTGCAGTAAGACAGAGTGTTTAAGTATATGCTGCATTTCACAATCATCTTATAATTGCAAAACTAACATAACTAGTAACATAAGTAGCCAACAATTAAGCAAATTGAGTGTGACATTTCATAAAGGACTGGCAAATCCAGTTTTCTTACTTTCTACTCAGTAACTTGACAGACTTTTTTTCAATAGAGAAACTGCATTAACTGTCTTTTGGGGTACCCAAAAGAAGCAGGAATCTGCTTCTGGTGGGAGGGGAGTTACTAGTACAGGTTTCTGTTGCTAGGTGAATGTCTATGGAACCTTTCTGAGGTGGTATGCTGGCCAGCGTTGTTGGGGAAAGTTGCATTCGGCTCCAGTGATTTTCTTCTCAATTAGTTGTTCAATCTTTCACCTGCTTTGTGATTGCTCATTCATACAAATAATGAAAACAAAGGTTTGGTATGGTGTTAGCCAGTAGAGCAAAATGTGATTGTTCCCAGCAAGAGAAACCACATAATCTTGTAGATATGGTACCTTTTAATGGCTAACAAAAATACATGATGATACAGCGAGCTTCCGAACCAATGCAGGGTTCTTCTTCAGGCTTTAAATGGATTGGGTCTGAAGAGGCATGGATATTTATACACACTTATAACATACATACTTATGACAAGGCACAGACATGGATGTGATTGGTTCGCACTTAAAAGGAATTCTGCAACAGCAAAAAAACTTTTTTTGTCTAGGCACTGATAGCGGAGTGAAAGTTTTATGGTCCCTAGATTACTGTTGGGGGGGGAAAGGTCATCAAGCTAGAAGTGCTACAAGAGGTGCACTGACATTTTTAACTAAACACTGATAAGGGAGTAAAAGTTTATGGTCCCTGAATTACTGTTGATGGGGGTCTTATCTGTGCAATAAATGTCTCACACTTCCCATTCATGCATAAATCCTGGGAAACAATTTAACCCAGTATTCAACGTGTCAAAGGTTGTTATCAATTTATATTCCCAAATTCTTCTGTGGTTTTGTGACTTGAAACCACCCCACACGAGGGTGGACTGACTGCCTGCCAGGCGCACCTTGAGGCCAATGGGGTCGCCTTTGACGCAGTGCTACAACTCACTAGATTTATCCTCACACACAATTATTTCTCCTTTGGCAAAGAGATATTCCTGCAACTCACCGGGACTGCCATGGACAGTAAAATGGCTCTGCAATATGCCAACCTTTTTATGGCAAAACTGGAGAATGACTTTCTGGCCTCCTGCCCCAGCAAACCATTGGCCTACTTCCGCTACATTGACAACATCATGATCATCTGGACCCACACCAAACAAGAATTAATAAAATTCCATGAAAGATTCAATGCATTTCACCCCACCATAAACCTGACATTAAACTACTTGCATACAGAAATCAACTTTTTGGACACCACCATAAAGATTTTAAACAACTAAATACAGACATCCCTATACCGAAAACCGATTGATCGGCCTACATACCTCAGATGGGACAGTTTCCATCCTAAACACATCAAAAAGTCCATTGTCTACAGCCAGGCCATCAGGTATAACCGGATCTGCTCCAACCCAACAGACAGAGAGGAACATTTGTACCATCTTAAAAGGTCATTTTTAAATCAGGGCTACCATCCCACCTCAATTGATGACCAAATCACTAGAGCCACCAGAATACCCAGGAATCAACTACTCCAATACAAGGGGAAGGAAAGAAACAATTGTGTGCCTCTAGTAGTGACCTACAATCCGCAACTAGAGGTACTAAGGAAAACCGCAAAGAAACTCCACCATACCCTACACAAGGATGACCGTCTGAAAACCATATTCCCGGACCCTCCCCTTCTGTGTTACAGGCAACCTCCTAACTTGAGGAACTTTATAGTCAGGAGTGCATTACCTTCTGACACACAAAAAAGAACTTCTCCCTGTAATGTAAGGAGCTGTAAGACCTGCTCACATATACTGACTGCGGACAGGATACGGATCCCTAACACACAGCAGGACTAGAAGATCCCAGGGACATTCACATGTTCCACATCCAATGTTGTGTACCTGATCATGTGCAGTAAATGTCCTGTTGGGGGGCTTTATGTCGGAGAAACAGGGCAAAGACTGAAAGTGAGGATGAGATCTCATCGCCACACGATTAAACACAGAAAAAGAGAATTACCTGTGGCGGAGCACTTTTCTAACCATGCACATGACATAGAAGATATGAGAGTTTTGATATTGAAGGGTGGTTTCAAGTCACAAAACCACAGAAGAATTTGGGAATATAAATTGATAAATTTTGACATGTTGAATACTGGGTTAAATTATTCCCCAGGATTTATACGTGAATGGGAGGTGTGAGACATTTATTGCACAGATAAGACCCCCATCAACAGTAATTCAGGGACCATAAACTTTCACTCCCTTATCAGTGTTTAGTTAAAAATGTCAGTAGCATTTCTAGCCTGACCACCATGCCCCTTCAGATCCAATCCATTTAAGCCTGAAGAAGAACCCTGCGTTGGTTCGAAAGCTCGCTGTAACATCATGTATTTTTGTTAGCCATTAAACGGTATATCTACAAGATTACGTGGTTTCTCTTGCTGGGAACAATCACATTCATACAAATAACATGCAGCTGTGAAATTTTCTTTCCTTTTCCTGTGTACAGAGTGAGTTTAAGTAAATACAGAGGGTGAGGCCGGGGTGTCATGCCAGTTTTTTTTTTTCAAACATTGCTTAACCCCTTAAGAACATGGCCTATTTTGGGCTTACAGACTCAACGATTTTTGGTGGATTCTCATCTCCATTTTTCAAAAGCCATAAGTTTTTTAATTTTCTGTCAACACAGCAGTATAAGAGCTTGTTTTTCGCGTGGCGAACTGTAGTTTTTATGAGTGCTATTTTTGGGTACACAGACTACCGTATATACCGGCGTATAAGGCGACGGGGCGTATAAGACGACCCCCCAACTGTCACCTTATACGCCGGTATACAGTGGAGAAAAAAAAATAATTCATTACTCACCTCCCACGGCGTTCTGTCGCGCTCCGGCGGGATGTCGCTCGCTCCGGCAGGCTGTCGCTCGCTCCTCGTCCCCGGCGCAGCATAGCTTTCTGAATGCGGGGCTTGAAATCCCCGCCTCCAGAAAGCTAATACACACGCCGGCAGCCATGACATCATTGAATGGCTGTGATTGGCTAAAGCACACGTGGCTTCAGCCAATCACACTATTCAATGACATCATTGAATGGGTGTGATTGCTAACACGTGCGCCTTCAGCCAATCACAGCCATTCAATGCTGTCATGGCCGCCGGCGTGTGTATTAGCTTTCTGGAAGCGGGGATTTCAAGCCCCGCATTCAGAAAGCTATGCTGCGCCGGGGACGAGGAGCGAGCGACAGCCTGCCGGAGCGAGCGACATCCCGCCGGAGCGCGACAGAACGCCGTGGGAGGTGAGTAATAAATTTTTTTTTTTTACACTTTTTTTTTTTTTGTATTACCGGCGCATAAGACGACCCCCGACTGCAGAGCAGATTTTTCGGGGTTCAAAAGTCGTCTTATACGCCGGTATATACGGTATATTGTAAAACGTTTATTTATTTTTTTATAGCAGGGAGAGAAAACGCATCAATTCTGCCATAGATTTTTTTACAGTGTTATCATGCAGCATAAATGACACAATATTTTTTTTTGCGGGCTGGTACGATTACAACGATACCAAAATTCTTATTATTTTCTAGGTTTTTCCACTTTTTTGCAATAAAAACCCTTTTTTTGGAAAGCTTTTTTTTTCTAAATCACTGCATTCAAAGACCTGTAACTTCTTTATTTTTCTATGTACGGAGCTCTGTGAGGGCTTATTTTTTGGTAGAAGAGCTGTAGTTTTTATTGGTACCATTTTAGAGTACATACTGCTTTTTTGATCACTTTTATTGCGTTTTTTGGGAGGCAAAATGCTAAAAATTAGCATTTTGCCTTAGCTTTTTTTAACGTTTTCTACAGTGCATGATTAAATAGCATGTGACACTTATTGCACACATTGTTACGCAAGCAAAGAAACCAAATATGTCAGATTGAATTTTTTTCCGTGATGCTAATATTAGAAAAAACACCTAAAAAGGTTTTTTTTTTAAACATTCTTACATTTTTATTTTTTGTACATTATTTTGATCTTTTTTTTTTTTTACACCATTTGTGTTCCTCTGAGGGACTTTCACCATAGCACTGATGATCGCTGTGATAAAGCATTGCAGGACTTCTCTCCTGCAATGCCTTATCACTAGAGATGAGCGAGTACCAAAATGCTCGGGTGCTCGTTACTCGAGTCGAAATTTTCGTGATGCTCGAGGGTTCGTTTCGAGTAACGAACCCCATTGAAGTCAATGGGCGACCCGAGCATTTTTGTATATCGCCGTTGCTCGCTAAGGTTTTCATTTGTGAAAATCCGGGAAATTCAATAAAGTGATGGGAACGACACAGAAACGGATAGGGCAGGCGAGGGGCTACATGTTGGGCTGTATCTCAAGTTCCCAGGTCCCACTATTAAGCCACAACAGCGGCAAGAGTGGGCCGCCCCTCTCCCAACAATTTTTACTTCTGAAAAACCCTCATTAGCAAGGCATACCTTAGCTAAGCAGCACACTACCTCCAACAAAGCACAATCACTGCCTGCATGACACTCCGCTGCCACTTCTCCTGGGGTACATGCTGCCCAAACCCCCCCCCCGCGCGCGCACACGACCCAGTGTCCACAGTGCACACCAAAGTGTCCCTGCGCAGCCTTCAGCTGCCCTCATGCCACACGCTGGTCTCATAGCCACACCACCCTCATGTCTATTTATAAGTGCATCTGCCATGAGGAGGAACCGGAGGCACACACTGCAGAGGGTTGGCAGGGCCAGGCAGCGACCCTCTTTAAAAGGGGCGGGGCGATAGCCCACAATGCTGTACAGAAGCAATGAGAAATCCAATCCTGTGCCACCTCCATCAGGAGCTGCACACGTGGGCATAGCAATGGGGAACCCATGTGCCACACACTATTCATTCTGTCAAGGTGTCTGCATGCCCCAGTCAGACCTGGTTTTTTTTATAAATAGTCACAGGCAGGTACAAATCCGCAATGGGAATTCCGTGTGCACCCACAGCATGGGTGGCTCCCTGGAACTCACCGGCTGTACATACATGTATCCCATTGCAGTGCCCTGGACAGCAGAGCTAACGTCAGATTAAATGCAGGTGGGCTTCGGCCCACACTGCATGCCCCAGTCAGACTGGGGTTTTTTATAAGTAGACACAGGCAGGTACAACTCCCTATTGTGAAGTCCGTGTGGACCGACAGCATGGGAGGCTCCCTGGAACCCACCGGCGGTACATAAATAAATCCCATTGCAGTGCCCAGCACAGCTGAGGTAACGTCAGGTTTAATGCAGGTGGGCTTCGGCCCACACTGCATGCCCCAGTCAGACTGGGGTTCTTTATAAGTAGACACATGCAGTTACAACTCCGTGTGGACCGACAGCATAGGTGGGTCCCAGGAAGCCACCGGCGGTACATAAATATATCCCATTGCAGTGCCCTGGACAGCAAAGCTAACGTCCGATTAAATGCAGGTGGTCTTCGGCCAACACTGCATGCCCCAACCTGACTGGGGTTTTTAATTCATAGACACTGGCAGGTACAAATCCCTAATGTGAAGTCCCTGTGGACCCACAGCATGGGTGACTCACTGGAACCCATCGGCGGTACATAAATGTATCCCATTGCAGTGCCCTGCTCAGCAGAGCTAACGTCACATACAATACAGGTGTGCTTCGACCCACAGTGCATGCCCCAGTCAGAGTGGTAATATGTACCTTAACAGTAACCGCGTTGGTGGGAATGTGGTGGCGACTGCGGACCTAGTAGCACGGTTTTATTTAGTTGGTTTTCGGAATGTGGCCAGGATTAAGTGGGCCGTGGCGGGGGGATGGTGGGGGGGCTCTCTTGTTGTGTCGGTAAAGGTGAAATTCTTGGACTGCCACCAGACGGACCAATGCAAAGGTATTTGCCAAGAATGTTTTCATTGTTGGAGGAGGAGGGGGATGTTTTTGAGGCACTACGTGTCCTCGCCATGTGTCCGTGGTTATATGCACCTTAACAGTAACCGCGTTGGTGGGAAATGGCCTCGCCACCATCATGTCTTTGGGAAGCCTCCGTTTCCACACCCCAGTGACATAGCATTAGCAGCGGTATAGGCAGAGCCCAGAATTAGTAACATTTCAGCGGTAGCATTAGGGACAGGCCCCAGTAACATATCACTAGCAGCATTATAGGGGGAGCACAGTCTTAGTTCCATTTCAGTAGTAGTAGCAGTCCAGACAGGCCCCCAGTAACAATTCCGAAGCAGCAGCATAGGGGGAGCACAGTCTTAGTTCCATTTCAGTAATAGTAGCAGTCAAGACAGGCCACAGTAACATTCCCGTTGCAGCAGTTTAGGGAGATAACAGTCTCTTTCACATTTCAGTAGTTGCAGTATAGACAAGGCCCCAGTTACATTTATGTAGCAAAAGTGTAGGCCAACCCCACACACCTTACTGTACCATGAGTGCAGGCGAAGCCCATAAAAATTACTAGGATTACACTGTAGGCGAGGGCCCAAAAAAATTGGTGTACCAACAGTACTAATGTACCTCAGAAAAATTGCCCATGCCCAACCAAGAGGGCAGGTGAAACCCATTAATCGCTTTGGTTAATGTGGCTTAATTTGTAACTAGGCCTGGAGGCAGCCCAGTTAAAATAAAAATTGGTTGAGGTGCAAGTTTCAACGCTTTAATGAGCATTAATTACGTGAGGTTTCAGGAATAGGAGGAGCAGGAGGAGGAGGATGAATATAATACACAGATTGATGAAGCTAAAAGGTCCCCGTTTTTGATGGTGAGAGAGAACGATGCTTCCATCCGTGGGTGCAGCCTACGTATTATTTCGGTACTGCTGCTGTCCGCTGGTGGAGAAGAGAAGTCTGGGGAAATCCAGGCTTGTTCATCTTTATGAGTGTAAGCCTGTCGGCACTGTCGATTGACAGGCAGGTACGCTCATCAGTGATGATTCCCCCAGCCGCATTAAACACCCTCTCTGACAAGACGCTAGCCGCAGGACAAGCAAGCACCTCCAGGGCATACAGCGCGAGTTCAGGCCACGTGTCCAGCTACACGTGTCCAGTAGTTGTAGGGGGCAGAGGCGTTATGAAGGACGGTCGTGCGATCGGCTACGTACTCCCTCACCATCCTTTTACAGTGCTCCCGCCGACTCAGCCTTGACTGGGGAGCGGTGACACAGTCTTGCTGGGGAGCCATAAAGCTGGCAAAGGCCTTGGAGAGTGTTCCCCTGCCTGTACTGTACATGCTGCTCGATCTCCGTGCCTCCCCTGCTACCTGGCCCGCGGAACTGCGCCTTCTGCCACTAGCGCTGTCGGATGGGAAGTTTATCAGTTTGTCCGCCAGGGTCCTGTGGTATAGCATCACTCTCTAACCCCTTTCCTCTTCGGGTATGAGAGTGGAAAGGTTCTCCTTATACCGTGGGTCGAACAGTGTGTACACCCAGTAATCCGTAGTGGCCAGAATGCGTGTAACGCGAGGGTCACGAGAAAGGCATCCTAACATGAAGTCAGCCATGTTGCCAGGGTACCTGTACGCAACACATGGCTGTCCTCACTAGGAAGATCACTTTCAGGATCCTCCTCCTCAGGCCATACACACTGAAAGGATGACAGGCAAGCAGCATGGGTACCCTCAGCAGTGGGCCAAGCTGTCTCTTCCCCCTCCTCATCCTCCTCCTCAACGCGCTGAGATATAGACATGAGGGTGCTCTGACTATCCAGCGACATACTGTTTTCCCCCGCCTCCGTTTCCGAGCGCAAAGTGTCTGCCTTTCTGCTTTGCAGGGAACTTCTCAAGAGGCATAGCAGAGGAATGGTGACGCTAATGATTGCAGCATCGCCGCTCACCATCTGGGTAGACTCCTCAAAGTTTCCGAGGACCTGGCAGATGTCTGCCAACCAGGCCCACTCTTCTGTAAAGAATTGAGGAGGCTGACTCCCACTACGCCGCCCATGTTGGAGTTGGTATTCCACTATAGCTCTACGCTGCTCATAGAGCCTGGCCAACACGTGGAGCATCGAGTTCCACCGTGTGGGCACGTCGCACAGCAGTCGGTGCACTGGCAGATTAAACCGATGTTGCAGGGTCCGCAGGGTGGCAGCGTCCGTGTTGGACTTGCGGAAATGTGCGCTGAACCGGCGCACCTTTCCAAACAGGTCTGACAAGCATGGGTAGCTTTTCAGAAAGCGCTGAACCACCAAATTAAAGACGTGGGCCAGGCATGGCACGTGCGTGAGGCTGCCGAGCCGCCACTAGGTTACGGCCGTTGTCACACACGACCATGCCCGGTTGGAGGCTCAGCGGCAAAAGCCAGCGGTCGGTCTGCTCTGTCAGACCCTGCAGCAGTTCGTGGGCCGTGTGCCTCTTCTCTCCTAAGCTGAGTAGTTTCAGCACGGCCTGCTGACGCTTGCCCACCGCTGTGCTGCCACGCCGCGTGACACTGACTGCTGGCGACGTGCTGCAGCTGACATATCTTGATTGCGAGACAGAGGTTGCGTAGGGGGAGGAGGAGGAGGAGGAGGAGGAGGGTTTAGTGGAGGAAGCATACACCGCCGCAGATACCAGCACCGAGCTGGGGCCCGCAATTCTGGGGGTGGGTAGGACGTGAGCGGTCCCAGGCTCTGACTCGGTCCCAGCCTCCACTAAATTCACCCAATGTGCCGTCAGGGAGATAAAGTGGCCCTGCCCGCCTGTGCTTGTCCACGTGTCCGTTGTTAAGTGGACCTTGGCAGTAACCGCGTTGGTGAGGGCGCGTACAATGTTGCGGGAGACGTGGTCGTGCAGGGCTGAGACGGCACATCGGGAAAAGTAGTGGCGACTGGGAACAGAGTAGCGCGGGGCCGCCGCCGCCATCATGTTTTTCAAAAAAGCCTCCATTTCCACAAGCCTATACGGCAGCATCTCCAGGCTGATCAATTTGGCTATGTGCACGTTTAACGCTTGAGCGTGCGGGTGCGTGGTGGCGTACTTGCGCTTGCGCTCAAACAGTTGCGCTAGCGATAGCTGGACGCTGCGCTGAGAGACATTGCTGGATGGGGCCGAGGGCAGCAGAGGTGAGGGTGTGGGTGCAGGCCGGGAGACGGTCGTGCCTGTGTCCTGAGAGGGGGGTTGGATCTCAGTGGCAGGTTGCGGCCCAAGGGGAGAGGCAGTGGTGCAAACCGGAGGCGGTGAACGGCCTTCGTCCCACCTTGTGGGGTGCTTGGCCATCATATGCCTGCGCATGCTGGTGGTGGTGAGGCTGGTGGTGGTGGCTCCCCGGCTGATCTTGGCGCAACAAACCTTGCACACCACAGTTCGTCGGTCGTCTGCACTTTCAGTGAAGAACTGCCATACCTTTGAGCACCTCGGCCTCTGCAGGGTGGCATGGCGCGAGGGGGCGCTTTGGGAAACAGTTGGTGAATTATTCGGTCTGGCCCAGCCTCTACCCCTGGCCACCACACTGCCTCTTCCAACCTGCCCTGCTGCTGCACTTGCCTCCCCCTCTGAAGACCTGCAAAAGAGCTATCAGCAAACAAAATTTTCTGCGCTCGATAAATAGTGTGTAACCACAAATAGTAATCTGTCAGAGAATATATAGGAGTTACACTTACTGGGGAGGAGGGGGGTATGATGACCATGGACCCCCTCCTTGAAGTGATGACTCCTTCAGCCTCCAAATTGATGTTTACCACACGTATTAGAAGTGAAGCAATAACACCTTTAATTCCACACTTCGCTAAAATAACAGGCGACGCGTTTCAGTGCACACAGGCACCTTTCTCAAGCCATAATACAACATAAAATCATCACATATATATAGAAAATGGATTACTTACAAAACATGCTGCTGGTGGGGGCAGCCATGATGGAGGCGTGTCATAATGTGCCGACGTCACGGCGCCGGTCACATGGTCGGCGTCTAGACATTCTATTGCTGCTGATAAGATATGGAGGCAGCCGTGATGGGGGCGTGTCATAATGTGCCCGCGTCACAGCGCCGGTCACATGGTTGACATCTTGACACTGCTAATGAGACATGGGGGCGTGCTATGGTGTGCTGTGGTGAACCTACGTCATTGCGCCGGTCACCTGACCGGCGTCCCGACGCCCACCACTAAAAACATCTCCCGATGGTGGTGGCTATATTTATGGCATGTGTTAGATTATACAGCGTCATCGCGTCAGTCAATTGACCGGCGCGGTGACGTGTGTCAACGCAAGGAGCGTCTGACAATCGCGGCCCTGGTAGGGGCAATGTCTAGTAAGCCCACGTCATCGCGCCGGTCATATGACCGGCGTTCTGACCTACTGATGTTGCTGATGTATCCTGGCAACGACGGCCATAATAGGGATGTAAACAGAACTCCAAGACCCCAAATGGAGAAATGACACTCAAGAAACCGATGACCTTGCAGATCAGACCCCGACAAGATGCACAAATGAGTCCGGTAACAACACGGAGTTTAGCATCCAGAATGGTGAAACCAGTCCCAGTCCCCAGGACGAAAATAACAGAATTCTACAATCCAGCCAGAACACATCAGAACCAGACAAGAAGATTGTCAAAAGGAGAAGGGGAAGAAGGAGCGGGAAAAAACTACACAAAAAAATGGAAAGGAAATCAGCAAACGAAATAGTAGGTAAAGAAGAAGAACTAAAAGGGATATTCAATGTCTCAAAATATTTGTTAAAAAGAAAAGAACTGGAGGCCCTCTCCGAAGGTTTATCCTTTAGCCCCCCTACAAAGGCTAATCTGTTTGACTTATTCGTCGATCTGAATTGTTTCATTAGAAAATTAACCATCAAACGATATTTTGAAATAAAAAATCTTTCAGGGAGTGATAGATTACAAGAGTTAGCGCAAACTGATATACCTGACCTTATAACAACTACACTAAAACCAAAAAGTCGTTTTTACCCTCTAGAGAGCAAGGGATGCTATATCGAAACTTTTTACCAGAAAGTATTAAAAGATCTCACTACACTGTGTAATACAAATGTACCAGCATTTGGGTATAAAAATACAAAACAGAGAAGTATACTTCTCAATCTAGCCAAAAATGACCTAATTGTAATTAAAAGGGCAGATAAGGGAGGAGCGACGGTGATCATGAACATTGACTACTATGAAAAAGAAGCCAATAGGATCCTGGGAGATTCTGAATATTATACTAGGCTATACGAAAATCCTCTGAAGAAAATATCTCAGAAACTATATGAATTAATAGATGAAGCGTTAGAGGAAAAATGTCTCACGAAAGAAGAGAGGAATTATATTTGCAACAAAGAACCGGAGACCCCATACTTTTACTTTTTACCAAAAACACACAAAAATAAAGAGAGCCCTCCAGGACGCCCAATAATTGCAGGAATTAACTCGATCACATGTGCATTATCAGAATACGTAGATCATCAATTACAAAGAATTGTAATTAATTTACCAGCATATATTAAGGACACCGGTGACTTTCTGGAAGCATTAAAAATGAACAGTTGGCAAGAAAATTACTGGTTGTGTACTTTGGATGTAACATCCTTATATTCGAACATCCCACATGAGAAGGGTATATCAGCAGTCAATCACTTTTTGACTAGGGATACATCCATGCCGGATCACCAAAAAATGTTTATTCTCAGAGCAATCAGATTTATTCTACAAAATAATTATTTTACTTATAAAGATCGTTTTTATATTCAAAACAAAGGTACCGCCATGGGCACGAAATTTGCGCCGGCGTATGCCAACCTATTTATGGGAGCCTTGGAGGAAGAGATAAAAGATAAAAATATTATTTTTTACCGTCGTTTTATTGATGATGTATTTTTTATATGGGGAGGAGAAGAATATGAATTAGAGAATTTTATAAAAAATTTAAATTCGAGAGAATGGGGACTCGAGTTCACAGGAAATTTTAGTCAAAAGAGTATAGTCTTTCTGGACGTTGAAATTTTTATTGACGATAGAAAAGTAATTAACACAAAAAATTATTTTAAACCTACCGACACAAACAGCTATTTAAAGTTTACTAGTTGTCACGCAAAATCGTGGAAAAGTAATATTCCATATGGCCAGTTTGTACGTATGCGTCGGAACTGTTCCAAAGTTGAGGACTTCATTACGCAATCAGTAATATTAAAAAAACGATTCCATGAAAAACAATACCCTACACAACTTGTTGAAACAGCCTACAAGAAAGCGTTGACAAGAACAACTGAACAAAAAAGAGGAAACCAGGAACGAAAAAAGAAAAGGGCGGAAGAAGAGAACCATAGCCTTCAATCAAGATTTATAACAAAGTACAATATACAACATGGAGGAATTCGAAATATTCTGCAGAAGCATTGGAACATTTTAAAAGATGACCCCTTTTTACAAAAAGATCTATCTGAAAGACCAATAGTTACGTTCAGACGAAATAAAACAATTAAAGACATACTAGCTCCCTCTTGTCCTTTTAAAAAACAAAAAAATAAACAGAATAAAGTTACAAAAGATGCGAATCAATTGCTAAAACCCATCCAAGGTGCATTCAAATGTGGAATTTCTAGATGTAAATGCTGCACACATATCACGCATGGAAAAAAAGAAATACCATTATCAATAACAACTCCAAAGAAAACACACAAGATCCAATCACTTCTGACATGCAGCTCCAAATTCGTGATATACCTCCTACAATGCCCTTGTGGGTTAAGGTATATAGGACGCACTATTAATCCTTTACGAACGTGTATCAACAAACATCGCAACAACATAGTGAATGGTTTCGAAAAACACAGCATTTCAAAACATTTTAAAAAAGAACATAATAAAGACGCCAGAGGTTTAAAAGTTACACCCCTTGAGAAGGTCAAACCAGAAATATTTTCCTTGCTTAAAAAACGAGAAATGTACTGGATTTTCCGACTACAAACATTGAATCCAAGAGGATTGAATGAAACTCTGGAAAAAAACTTTTAAATAAAAAAAATAAATAAATAAAAAATTTTTTAAAAAAAACTCTTTTTCATTTAATTTTTTAAGGTTTTCTATATCATGTGAATATATTTTTAGCGAATTTTGAATGCTAGTGTATACTAGGAAAATTCTCTTCTTTGATATGTACAAACCATTGATTGCATTTTTAACAAAATACGAAAGACCAGAATTAATATGAATAATGTTTAATGAATTTTAATTGAACAAAATACTGCCTTCCTGATAGATTCCTAATAATGTTATGACATAATGCATGAATTTATTCTTATATATATGATATCGCCCACAATGCATGAATTCCTAATAATGTTACGACATAATGCATGAATTTATTCTTATATATGATATCGCCCACAACTTATTGGATAAAGGCTGAGTAAAAATTGATTAGGTGACCTTATTGAGGCATTGTGAGCTAACCACGTATATATCAAAAATGTTCTAATATCTCCCTTTGGTAGGATAGTGAGACGCCGATTAGGTTGCCGGCGTTGGGTTAATATACCCCCAATATGGCCGATGTTGCTAAGATATACCAATAACATGAATACGTCAGAACGCCGGTCATGTGACCGGCTCAATGACGTGGGCTCACTAGACACTGCCCCCATCAAGGCCTCTACCGCCAGGAAAATACATCCCTATTATGGCCGTCGTTGCCAGGATACATCAGCAACATCAGTACGTCAGAACGCCGGTCATATGACCGGCGCGATGACGTGGGCTTACTAGACATTGCCCCTACCAGGGCCGCGATTGTCAGACGCTCCTTGCGTTGACACACGTCACCGCGCCGGTCAATTGACTGACGCGATGACGCTGTATAATCTAACACATGCCATAAATATAGCCACCACCATCGGGAGATGTTTTTAGTGGTGGGCGTCGGGACGCCGGTCAGGTGACCGGCGCAATGACGTAGGTTCACCACAGCACACCATAGCACGCCCCCATGTCTCATTAGCAGTGTCAAGATGTCAACCATGTGACCGGCGCTGTGACGCCGGCACATTATGACACCCCCCATCACGGCTGCCTCCATATCTTATCAGCAGCAATAGAATGTCTAGACGCCGACCATGTGACCGGCGCCGTGACGTCGGCACATTATGACACGCCTCCATCATGGCTGCCCCCACCAGCAGCATGTTTTGTAAGTAATCCATTTTCTATATATATGTGATGATTTTATGTTGTATTATGGCTTGAGAAAGGTGCCTGTGTGCACTGAAACGCGTCGCCTGTTATTTTAGCGAAGTGTGGAATTAAAGGTGTTATTGCTTCACTTCTAATACGTGTGGTAAACATCAATTTGGAGGCTGAAGGAGTCATCACTTCAAGGAGGGGGTCCATGGTCATCATACCCCCCTCCTCCCCAGTAAGTGTAACTCCTATATATTCTCTGACAGATTACTATTTGTGGTTACACACTATTTATCGAGCGCAGAAAATTTTGTTTGCTGATAGCTCTTTTGCATTCTATTTCTTTGGGACCACTCTCTTATGAGAGACCCCAATTATTTCTGCAGCTCTTCCCCCGGGTTCTGGAGGATCAAAATAGTGTTGGCTTCCACTGAATGTCAACCTCGAGGCGCTATCTGGTTTATCTTCTTGTCCTCTGAAGACCTGTCCTTAGTAGGCTTAGCAAACCAGGTGGGGTCAGTCACCTCATCGTCCTGCTGCTCTTCCTCCGAATCCTCTGTGCGCTCCTCCCTCGGACTTACTGCCCTTACTACTACCTCACTGATAGACAACTGTGTCTCATCGTCATCGTCCTCCTCACCCACTGAAAGCTCTTGAGACAGTTGCCGGAAGTCCCCAGCCTCATCCCCCGGACCCTGGGAACTTTCCAAAGGTTGGGCATCGGTCACGACAAACTCCTCCGGTGGGAGAGGAACCATTGCTGCCCAATCTGGGCAGGGGCCCGAGAACAGTTCCTGGGAGTCTGCCTGCTCCTCAGAATATGTCATTTTCATGGAGTGAGGAGGCTGGGAGGAAGGAGGAGCAGCAGCCAGAGGATTCAGAGTTGCAGCAGTGGACGGCGTAGAAGTCTGGGTGGTCGATAGATTGCTGGATGCACTTTCTGCCATCCACGACAGGACCTGCTCACACTGCTCATTTTCTAATAAAGGTCTACTGCGTGGACCCATTAATTGTGAGATGAATCTGGGGACACCAGAAACTTGCCTCTCTCCCAATCCCGCAGCAGTCGGCTGCGATACACCTGGATCAGGAGCTCGGCCTGTGCCCACACCCTGACTTGGGCCTCCGCATCCTCGCCCTCGTCCTCTAGGCCTACCCCTACCCCTCAGCATGGTGTATTACGAGATTAGCAGAAACAGAACCCTGTAATTAAATGTGCCGCTTATTGGCCTGTGGTTGGAGGCTGACTTCGCGTACGTAACGCACTGCAGAGGAAGGAAACAATTATGCGCAAGGCTGGGTATTAATTCACCAACTACTACCCCCAGCAGAGACTCTGTAAACGGAAGGCACTGACAGGCAGGCCAAATATTGTATATTTTTTAACTTTGTGGGAACAACCACACTGCCTGTGATATACACTGTATTTCGATTGCCCTGTTGGAGGCTGACTTCGCGTACGTAACGCACTGCAGAGGCAAGAAACAATTATGCGCAAGGCTGGGTATTAATTCACCAACTACTACCCCCAGCAGAGACTCTGTAAACTGAAGGCACTGACAGGCAGGCCAAATATTGTATATTTTTTTACTTTGTGGGAACAACCACACTGCCTATATAGCCAGTATACCTTTCACCTTTCCCACTGTCCCTGCCTCACCAGTACTGCCCCTATACTCTGTAAAATGACTGCAGACTGAGGACACTATGGTCTGCATGCCCGATATACAAAAAAAATAAAAAATAAAATTGTGCAACACTGCTCCCAGCAGCCTCAACAGTACTGCACACGGTCAGATGTGGCCCTAAGAAGGACCGTTGGGGTTCTTGAAGACTAAAATAACACCTAACACTCTCCCTATAGCAGCTACAGCAAGACAGCACTTTCCCTGATCTCTGTCAGCATGCATCTGTGGCGAGCCGCGGGCGGGGCAGATTTTAATACTCGGGTGTCACCTGATCTCCCCAGCCACTCACTGCAGGGGGGGTGGTATAGGGCTGGAATGTCACAGGAGGAAGTTGTAATGCCTTCCATGTCTTTCTATTGGCCAGAAAAGCGCGCACATTTCTCAGGGAAGAAAGTGAAAGTAACTCCAACATCGCGTGGTGCTCGCCTCTAGTAACAAGCATCTCGAACACCCTAATACTCGAACGAGTATCAAGCTCGGACGAGTATGCTCGCTCATCTCTACTTATCACTAATTACAGCGATCACAGGCACTGGCAATACAGGATGCTGGTATCTGGCATCCTGTTACCATGGCAATCAGCTGGGCTATCTGCGATTATATCAATGTTATAGAGGGAGTGCGCTCCCTCTGTAAACCCTTCCCACTCCGCGATCTACATAGATCGCAGGAGGAAAGGGGTTAACAGCGGGAGGGGGGGCACATCTCTGATACACCCCCGCTGTTGCAGCGGGAAGCCGGCTATCACTGACAGCTGGCTTCCACTGCCAGATAGCGTGAGATTGCTTGTGATCTTGCGCTATCCCCAGGACGTAAGTTTACGCCCTGTTGGCGGGAAGTACCCGCTGTCAGGAGGTAAACTTACGCCCTGGAGCAGAAAGGGTTAACAGTCAGTGCTGTGTGGGCAGGTTCATTGTCATTATGGAAGAACCATTTATCTGTTCCGCAGATATTGAGCATGAAACAGAAGCCTGTCCTAGTAACGCCCCACCCACCAGAAGGAGATTCCTGGGGTTTTTTTGGGTACCCCTTCGTATATGGCTATGGTGCAGTACATCATACCATACTCTGCAATGTTTTCTATGTGACATGATAATATATTAACAAATAGACTTGAGTTTACTGGATGCAAATGTTACCAGTACAAGTAGCTTCATGTAAGACATATACAGGCTGTAGTCAAACAGACTGATCCAGTGCTATATCTCAATACTTGTGTCCTGTATTGACATTATAATAACTACATGATAAGATGGCACAGAGGCCACTGGGGGCCCCAGAACTTGGATTTCAAATTTTTACTGTAGCCCCTGTAAGTGGATCACCGAGGGAACCACTAAATAATATAGTATAAAATATAACCTTTATTTTTAAAAAAAATTAAAATATTTTATGCAAAAGGGCGTGATTAATCTATGATAAGTATCGTGCCTGTCACGACCAAATGGCACCGTACCATACGTTTGATATCTAGGACCTATGTGATATTATGGTTACCATGCGATGTTGTATTTAACACGGTGAAGATTCCCCACACAGTAGATACCGTCTAACCGTGTGTTCACCGTGTATCAACATCCACTATATATCCAACAGTCTGTTAGATCTCATCCAATAGTTTAAGATTGATCTAGTGTATCTGTGACATTGATAGTATAATCACAAGATAATTTAATACTGGATGATCCAATGATCCACAAACTATGATGCATAAGCTATCACAGAGATGTTTTCTGAGGATATTTAAACTCCTGTCACTATCACCCTTTGACAGTAAGTGGTAGTGATATAGAAACAGGAGCTACACCCCTGATGATAGAATAGCGATGAAAGTATGCATGCTCATATGATGGTTATGACATGCAAGAGTTCCACCATTAAATGATATGGATCGAACTCATTGGATGGTGGGAGGATATGTAACCACTGTCCCAAGTATCAATAGATATGGTGTATAACTGTTAGCTAAGATGTATTGTTAACAGCAATACACCAAGCTGCCAGAACGTGCTTATTCTTATTTCAATTATATTGAATAAGCACTAAGTACTTATAACAGTGACAGCGGAAAATAGAAAAGTGCAGCTGTTCATAAGTTATAAAGTACTTAAAGATCTGGTGTGAAAGGCAGGACTAATTCATGGTCCAACAATCGCCTAACACCTGATCTTCTACTGAACTCCGTTTAGATAGCTCAAATAGAACCAGCATCTAAGGCAAGACTGATTTAATGCACATGCATGCCTGATGCTTAGTCTATTAATTCACTTGATAGCACAGTGATGAACTAACAGTAAGTGGTCTATAAAAAGACTCACTACTGATTACTTAATCAAATGAGACCATCTCAAATAGAACCAACATAGAACCATCTACGCGTTTCAACAGCTCAATCATAAAGCTGTATCATCAGGATGGTATGGATTGATGCAAGCAAACATAAGGAGATTGCATCAAAAATTGCTAAGTGCTGCACCAGTCATAGATATAAGACCGTGCAGCACACTTAGCTAATATTAGGGATGGTAAACTTAGTTGCAATCCAGATGGAGCGATTGCATCTATAAATCAGCTCAATACTGCAACAGTCATAGATGTAAGACTGTGCAGTAAGAATAGCTAGTATCGAACGGATAGAGATGTGAACAGCCTGACCGGCTGTATACAACTGAGCAACTGAGCCCCTGTAAGTGAGAGCGTAAAACCCAATTTTAAAGTTGAAGAGTAGCATGTGAGAAGCAAAAATCTGCTTACCACATCTCCCTAAGTACCATAGGACCGCTGCTATAAGTGAAGTAAGGAAATGTACGTTCCGGTAATGCGGTCTATGCGAAAGCATGATCGAAGTGGCCCCCATCCACCTTTGTCTGCAGTAGACTCGTATACCAATCCGTCTTGGCCTTTTTCAAGTACGGTATTGTATAGACTATACTATTAGAACATATATTTCCTTACTTCAGTCATAGTAGCAGTCCCACGGCACTTAAAGAGATGCGGTAAGCGGATATCTGCTTCTCACATGGTTCTCTTCAAATGTGCAATTAAATTTCCTTCTTTCTCTCTCTTACAGGGGCCACAACACAAAATTGAAATCCATGTTCTGGGGCCCACAGGTGCCCATGCGCCATATCATCGTGTAGCACATCCATGCCTCCCTATTCAAGTATACTATTGTTATTTCAATATAGGACACCAGTAAGACTGGATCAGCCTTTATCTACACTCGGTATAAAATAGCTATGTTTTTCCATAAACTTGTTTAAAAAACTGGCATTAAAAACTGAGTAATTTACATAAACAGAGTTCCTTTGTTTAACAACATTTTCTAAGACCATATTCCATTATTAGAAGACTATTTATCATTCCTATCAACATAACAGATTCATGACACCCACCTGAAAATATCAGGTCTCATGCAGCTGCAAAGGTATGTCAACAAGAATGTACATCGAGTCCCTGCAACTCTGTTATGGAGCCATAACCTCACCCTCAGTAGAAATAATTCTTCTAGCGAAAAAAGCAGCTCTGTAATGTGGCATCTGAAGGAATATAGTACAGATACTCTTTCTGTCACATTAATACAGAATTTTAGCAGAAAAACTATACCTGAATAAAGCTTTGGAATCAGCTAAATTATTCTTTCAAGATTCAGCTCAATGCTTTCTGCTCTTCTCTCTGTCCATTGTGTCATGACATTTGACTGTGTTGGGATGAACTATTTCCTCCTATTCAGATGTTTGTTTTTGCATATTACACACACAGATTACTCACATTTGCATGTTCTGCAATATTTGACAAAGCGAGCACAGATAAGCAATTTTCACAGTTTCTGAATTGCTACTTATCTTACTGTACTTGAAAAACAAAGTTATAAAACCTTCATAAAACTTAAAAACTGGTTTCACTACTGATAATTGCAACCAAATGCCTTCTGAAGTTTTAGATCACTCTTACTCATTCGTTATAATTTAACTTCAGTTTACAGACTAGATATTCTATTTAAAGGTTTATTCCCAACTTGTAAAGTTATGGCACATTGCTAGGATATATCACTTCTTGCCATGCCATACACAGTAGTCATGGAGTCCAATGGCAAACCGAAATTTGCCCATCCCCACAAAAAAACAAAATTAATATATATAATAATAATATACATACACACACACACACACACACACACACACACACACACACACACACACACAGAGAGAGAGAGAGCATATTGAGCATTGACAATTCAAAGCTGGACAAATTTGTTGTTTAACATGGCATTAAGATTGTTGGAGGCTAGGGGAGGGGGGATAATGGGGAGAAATAAAAATGGAAGGTATATGCGTGGGCAAGGTAATGCTTTATACACAAAAAAACATTAAACTAGAAAGTTTTCTTGGACATCTAGTGGCGAAGTCGCTACTGTAATTGAAACGTATAGTTTGTTACTAGAGATGAGCGAGCATACTTGTCCGAGCTTGATGCTCGTTCGAGTATTAGGGTGATCGAGATGCTCTCAGCTGAATGACAGCTGAGCCGAGCCAATCAGTGGCAGCACTCACTCACCATTCATGAATTCATGAATGGGTGTGAGTGAGAGCTGCCTCTGATTGGTCAGGCTGTGACCAATCAGAGGCAACTCATTCAGCAGGCGGGGATTTTACATCCCCGGCTGCTGAATACTACAGAGAGCAGTTCAGGAGAACTGCCGCCGGCCGCAGCTGAACTCCGTCTGCCGGGACCAGGTGGGTATATATATTTTTCTTATTTTTACACATTTCTGGATGAATTGCAGGGAAGGGCTTATATATTTAAGCCCTTCCCGAAAATTCATTGTGCGATCGCCGGCAGCCCATTGCTTTCAATGGAGCCGGCTGTATTGCCGGCTCCATTGAATTCAATGGGCTAACATCGTTCAGCCGGGACAAGGTGAGTATATTTTTTTTTCACTTTTTACACATTTTAGAATGATTTTAAGGTAAGGGCTTATATTTTTAAGCCCTTCCCGAAAATTCATCCCGCGCTCGCCGGCAGCCCATTCAATGGAGCCGGCTATATTGCCGGCTCCATTGAATTCAATGGGCTAACATCGTTCTGCTCTGCCACAGCTGTTACAGCTGTGGAAGAGGAGAACAATCATTATGCTGACAGTGTGGGGGGGGGGGGTCTCACTCTTGTCACTATTGTGGCTTAATAGTGAGACCTCGGAGCCCGAAATGTAGCCCTGCATGTTGCTCCTCGCCTGCCCTATCCTTTTCTGTGTTTTTTACATGACTTTGGTGATTTGCTAAGATTTTCACAAATGAAAACCTTAGCGGAGCACCAGTCATATACAAAAATGCTCGAGTCGCCCATTGACTTCAATGGGGTTCGTTACTCAAAACGAACTCTCGAGCATCACTGAAAGTTCGACTCGAGTAACGAGCACTCGAGCATTTTGGTGCTCGCTCATCTCTATTTGTTACGAAGATTTTTTGTAACCTGCTCATGTATGTTCTTAAATGCCAATAATAAAAGAGTTAAAAAAAAAAAAAAGTTCACTAAAGTATTCATTAAACGTTGAAGGTGTTAAATATATTTATTAACGACCTGATAGATGGACTGCACAGTAAAATATCAATATTTGCAGATGACACAAAATTATACAATATAATCAATGCAACGGAGGACAATGTACGGCTACAAATGGACCTGGATAAGCTGGGGGCCTGGGCAGAAAAATGGCAAATGAAGTTCAATGTTGATAAATGTAAGGTTATGCACATGGGCAGGAGAAACGGATGTCACCAATACACACTAAATGGGGTACTGCTAGGGAAAAGTGATATGGAAAAAGACCTGGGGGTACTAGTGGATTATAGACTAAACTGGAGTAACCAATGCCAGTCAGCTGCTGCAAAGGCTAATAAAGTCTTGGGGCGCATTAAAAGAGGTATAGAGGTGAGGGTCGAGAACATTATTCTTCCATTATATAAGGCACTTGTCAGGCCTCACATGGAATAGTGCGCACAGTTCTGGTCACCGGTGCTCAGGAAAGATGTTACAGTGCTGGAGGGGGTTCAAAGAAGGGCAACTAAACTAGTACATGGAATGAAGGGACTGGAATACCCAGAGAGGCTATCCAAATTGGGATTATTTACCCTGGAAAAAAGATGGCTACGGAGCGATCAAATAACTATGTATAAATACATGAGGGGACAATACAAGGATCTCTCCCATGATCTGTTTATACCCAGGACTGCGACTGTAGCAAGAGGGCATCCGCTACGTCTAGAAGAAAGCAGGTTTCATCGCCAACACAGAAAAGGGTTTTTTACTGTAAGAGCAGTTAGACTGTGGAACTCTCTGCCTGAGGATGTGGTGATGGCAAAATCCATAGAGGAGTTTAAAAGGAGACTTGATGTCTTTCTGGAGCGGAAGGATATTATAGGTTATAAATCTTAGGTTAATTGTTAATCCGGGTATACAGGCAGGTAGGAACTATTAGGGGTTTATCCTGGGATTAGTCTGATTGCCATTAGGGAGTCGGGAAGGAATTTTTTCCCCAAAAGGGGTATGTGGCTTCTGCTGTTGGGGTTTTTTGCCTTCCTCTGGATCAACAAAACAGGAGGATAAACAGGCTGGACTAGATGGACATTGTCTTCATTCGGCCTTACAAACTATGTTACTATGTTACTATGTCTTCTGAACAAATGCAATTGATGACTTATCCTAGCCTTGTCACAAAGTCATAAGCGCATTTACGTGTGCATTTGCGCAGTGAATGTTTCATTTTTGTACATGCCTGTGTTTTACTGTACAGCGTGAACAAAAAATACAGTAAAACACGCACAGGCATGTGCAAAAAAAGCATGCTACTATTGATTGTAATGGGCAATTAAGTTAATTAGTTCAATATGTGCTATTTTTGTGCGAAAATGCACATGAAAATAGAGCATGCTGTGTATTTTTGCGCGCATAAAAAGGCACACAATATATGCTCATACCAGCTATACTTATATAATTATATACAGGAGATACCCAGGTTATTCCAGTAAGATCCATATCACTACATAAAGGGAGATGTATGTGTGTATATATGTATGTGTGTATGTGCCATCATAACTCATGAACGCCTGGATCAATTTCAACCAAACTTGGTACATATAAAACTCATCCCATGGGGACAAATATGAGGAGGATAATACAGCCCCATTACCCCTGGTGGATGGGGGAATGCTAGAATTGCACTTGAGCAGATGGTTTTTATTTTATAGTCTTATCTAACACAGACGACCTCCTCATCATCATACAATAATCTATTACACAGACAACCTCCTCCTCCTCAAATACTAATATATTACATAAACCTCCTGCTCCTCAGATAATAATATCTTACACAGATAACCTCCTCCTCTGTTCCAATTACCACACAGCTTCCCACCAGCACCAAGCCACTATGTACCACACAGGAATAAGCCCAGTACCCACTCTTATGAAAGCTTGCAAAAGGAAATCCGTGATGCCCATAGCAACCAATCACAGCACAGCTTTCATTTTACCTAAGCAGTATATCAAGTGAAAGCTGAGCTGTGATTGGTTGCTATTGGCAACAAAAATTACAGGGGAAGTCGGTGAGTTTGATTTTTAATTGCGCCAGTATTACACAGACCTCCTGCTCCTCAGATAATAATATCTTACACAGACAACTTCCTCCTCCTCAAATACTAATATTACACAGATGACCTCCTCCTCATATACCAATATATTACACAGAAGGTCTCCTCCTCATGCAGTAAGGTATTACACAGACCTCCTGCTCCTCAGATAATAATATCTTACACAGACAACTTCCTCCTCCTCAAATACTAATATTACACAGATCATCTCCTCATATACCAGTATATTACACAGACGACCTCTTTCTCATGCAGTAAGATATTGCACAGATGACCTCCTCCTCATATACCAATATATTACACAGATGACCTCCTCCTCCTGATGCAGTTAGATATTACACGGACAGCCACCTCCTGATGCAGTAAGATATTACACAGACGACCTCCTCCTCATATACTAATATATTACACAGACGACCTCCTCCTCATGCAGTAATATATTACACAGACGACCTCCTCCTCACGCAGTAAGATATTACACAGACAACCTCCTCCTCATGTATTAATATATTATACAAATGACCTAAAAATAAAATACACGCGTAAGCAACTAATATAATTATATACAGGAGATACCCTGGTTAGACCAGCATGCTCCATATCACTATATACAGAAGATGTATAACTTATACCAGCTGTGTATATATATGTAATTATATACAGAAGATGCCCAGGTTATATCAGCATGCTCAATGTCACTATGTACAGAAGACGTATAACTTATACAAGCTGTACATATACAATTATATACAGGAGATACCCAGGTTACACCAGCATGTGTATATATTTAGAATATAGATTAATTTATACCAGCTGCATAAATATCTATATATACATATGCATTGGCCTATATATAGTGATATGGACCATGCAGGTATAACCTGGACATTAATGTTGCGAGGTAGTCCTGCCTAGACTTAGAGAACTTGTGGAAAGTATGCCTCGACGTGTTGCCGCTGTAATACAAGCAAAAGGAAGGCCGACGCGTTACTAAATAGAATAATAAAGCACTTTTTCTGAAAAACATGCAGTGTCCAAATACTTTTGTCCATATGGTGTACGTTCTAATAAAATAGTGCAGGCAGCTTTTGGTTTATCAACTTCTTTTTTTTAAGCAGATTCACGTGGAATATTTTCCCTTCCTATTCTGCCGGATATGGAATGCTCATAATCTACAGATGCAGTATGACGCTAGACTTTAATGGTCTCTGCCAATTTATCAGCAGTTCACAAGAAGTTGGCTGTAGAAGTAGAACCTTATCATCTAGTAATAAACATTGCTCCTTAGTAGATTTGTCATTCCGTGTATAATATGTGAATAAGTCTCTGCAAAGGCCCTTTTACACGGAACTATTATATCGTTCAAAAAATAATTGAAACAAGCGAAAGTGAATGATACCGTTCAGTCCAAACGCTGCCAATGACCTACGATAAATCGTTCACTCTTCGTGCAGCGTTCATTTTATGCAGGGATAAAAATCACCGTTGGCTCGTTTTACTAATCGATCAATTTAAATACCGATCGTTCTCATTCACATTTTTTATTTTCTAACAAGGATATTGTTTATGTTCCTCTGCCGAATCAATCTTGTGAGGAAACGGCAAATCAGAGGTGTTTTTGTTTAAGGGCTCTCTCATACGAGCGTTTTTAACACACATTTTACACACGGTAATACAATTTACTACAGATCTCTCACGGGTTTATGTTGCTCTGAGGATAGCATATACTAGTGACTGACTTCCTGATTCCTACATTGTGTCACTTACTTTAACGTTACTTTTCATAAAATTACTGTTTCTCTGTTGCATCGAGAGCCAAATGAGGTAGTACTCACAATGACGTGTGCCTGCAGTGCACAATATTCATGAGCTGAGGCTCTTTCCATCCACTGCTGATGGACAGCTTTCTTCCTATGCACAGTACTGGAAGAAAGCTGTCAATCAGTAGAGCGCGGGGTTAACCTACTGATCATAAATATCATAGACTACAGCCTTGGCCACCACTGCAGCAGAGAAACAGTGATTTTATGAAAAGTACAGCAAGAAATATAGCAAGTAGCCTAATGCAGAAATTGGTGTCTAGTTCACTAGTTTATGCGGCCTTCATTTAGGGAAGGGCAGTTATAGCAGAAACAGGGAAGTTAGATAAACTATGATAAGCCTAATAAATGCAAAGTGATAGAACCAACTGGTATCATCTAGCACTAATAAAATTTGCTTACTACTAGTGTAGTGTCCCAGAACCAGAGTCCTTGATACACCCCAGTGCAAAGTTGTCGTGTGGTTTCATAAAGCATAGTTTTCACAATGCATAAAAATCTATATTGTATGTATCTTGCACTGCACTGCCTTATATTTGCAGAACATTGCATAAATTCAGGCTATGCAGAGATATAAGGGTTAAATTGTAAAAATTAGATTTAATTTTGGTTATCAAGCAGACCCTCAGCAGATGTTCCAGAGTTCCACATCCTCCAGGAATGTCAGTTGTCTCTTGGAGGGAGAAAGAGGTAGAGTAACATGTGAGTGAAGAACAAAGGGCAGACAGAGAGAGAGCTCCTGGGATCTTAACCCACTCTGCCATTTTTGTGCCAGTTTACGCTGTGAAGGGGATTACTGAGAAAGAGAGACAGAGCTGAAGCTAAAGACAGAGAGGATAAGTTGAACAAGGACCTCCTTGCGTATGCTGTTTGTAACTTTTGGTGGAGAGCAGTATTGGTCAGCTAGCACGCTGATTAATTGTCCCCACATGCTTCCCTCCAGGTACCGTGTGACAGAACGGAATTGTGAGTACCAAGTGAATATTGTAATGCAATTTGAATGGAGCCCCATAGCAGAGGTTAATCTAAATTGGACTGTGCTAACAGTTATTCAATTCTTGACATGCAAAGATATTCCTGCTACCAGCCAAGTAAGAGACATTTCCAAGAGCATCATAGGCTGTATCTTCAATAACTCTGCTAAAGCAGCCACCTTTAAAGTCACGATAACCATATGATCATCCCTCTACTGCTTATTAGTAATACCTCACGTTACGCTTTGATTGACTTCGTAACCTGGAATGTACATAAGCAATTGCAGTAAAATTAAAGCTGTTTCACGAAATGCCAGTGTCAGAACTCCATCCCGCACTCCGTATAACTGAAGCAGCTTCCTTGACAAAATGGTATGGTGTGCAGCCCGGGGCCTGCAAATTAGTGAAGCTACTCGGCCATGTGACATGAGAACTACAGCCCCTGTTGTTAGCCTGTTCTATTTAACCCCGGTGCACCACAACTGGTTCCATGATTTCCACGATCATTGGTTGTGATGGTAAATTACTGCCTTAAGTAATTAATTCAACTGCATTTGCATATTTGCTATTGCACTTTATAATTTATGGCATTCTATGCGATATTATATTGGCCCAAAATTGATTTGTGAGTATTACGTGAGTGGTTTTAGGGCTCGTTCCCATGAGCGCTGTGAGCGCGCAGTATAGCCACACACAGAAAGCGCTTCTATAGGAACCAATGGTTTCCTATAGAAACGTTTACATGAGAGAATATTAGACGAGCTACATGTGCGCACCTCAGAAAGATAGGTAATGTGGCTGCAAGGTCGCATCTAAGGTCCGTGGTGCGCGCAAAGTTAGGACCTGACCTATCTTTGGTGCATGCTTTCCATAGACTCCCATGGGAGCTGGAAAGCATGCACCTTGTATCTCGGATCGT
This sequence comes from Eleutherodactylus coqui, assembly GCF_035609145.1. Taxonomy (NCBI): domain Eukaryota; kingdom Metazoa; phylum Chordata; class Amphibia; order Anura; family Eleutherodactylidae; genus Eleutherodactylus; species Eleutherodactylus coqui. Next base: position 218,529,606 of record NC_089838.1, on the reverse strand, counting down.
GTGAACGGGCTAATTCAAGTAGCTGGAATTAGGCAATTCACGCGATCTTTAGTGCAGTATAGCGACGGTCTTTTCTCGAGGCTATACTACACTTCCACAGTGCTCTTCTAAACAAGCCCTTAACCCCTTTCCTCTCTATGACGTATAGGTACGTCATGGAGCGGCGGAGTATGTATGAATAGCTGACACCTGCGGGCAATAGCCGCTATTGGCTGTTTGGCCGATTGCAGCTATTAACCCTATAAATGCCGCTGTCAATTCTGACAGCAGCATTTAAATCCCCCGAACACCTGCACGGCCCCCCCGCGGTGAGATCAGGGGAGCCGTGCAGGTGTCATAGCAGCCGGGGGCCTTAAGAAAGGCCCCAGGGCTGCCTTAGCAGACTGCCTATCAAGCCATCCCTGTGGGGTGGCTTGATAGACTGCCTGTTACATGGCAGTATGACGTAATGCTATATCAAAGCATCGCTGGTTGTAGTCCCCCATGGGGACTTTAAAGTAAAGTAAAAAATAAATAAATAAATAAAGTTATTTTAATTGTAAAAAAAAAAGTTATAAAAGTTTAAAATCACCCCCTTTTTGTCATATCTATTATTAAAAAATCTAAATCATAAAATAAGAATATGTGTTTGGTATCGCAGCGTCTGTAAAAGTCCAATCAATCAAAGTATAGCATTATTTTACCCGCACAGTGAACTCCGTCCGAAAAAAAAATAAAGAACACCAGAAATGCACTTTTTTAGTTACCCTGTCTCCCAGAAAAAAACGCAATAAAAAGCGATCAAAAAGTCATATGTATTCCGAATTGGTACTATCGGAAACTACAGGACATCCCGCAAAAAATGAGCCCTTGCTCAACTACGTCCACAAAAATTTAAAAAGTTATTGTGCGCACAAAATGACCGCAGAAAATAATTGAAAAAAATTAATTGTCTTTGAAAAAAAAAAAAAAAAGTAGTACAGTAAAAAAGAAAAAAACAAAAACTATACAAGTTTGGTATCGTAGTAATCATACAGACCCATAGAATGAAGTTATCATGTCGCTTTTGTTGCCATTTGTGCGCCATAGAAACAAGACGCACTGAAAGATGGCAAAATGTTTTTTTTTTTCATTTTACTCCACTTAGAATTTTTTGAAAGTTTTTCAGTACATTATATGGTATTTTATATAGCAACATTGAAAAATACAACTCATCCCGCAAAAAACAAGCCCTCATACAGCGACGTCAATGGATAAATAAAGCAGTTACGATTTTTTTGAAGGGGGGGGGGGGGGGGGGGGGAAACGAAAATGGAAGAAGAAAAAAAGGGGCCACGTCATTAAGGGGTTAATGGTATCGCAATCAATTGACTTATGTGCACTTTTTAGATGTATTCCTGGAATCAGTGAAGCTTACACATAACCTGCACTTTAATATATGAATAAATGGTATATGTGCAGCAGTGTGATTAGGTGTATAGTGCAGTTACATTCCTCCCAAGTAGTTGATATGAATTATTCAAGTGGCATTTGTAAAATATGAAGTTTGTAGTTGTTCTGGCACATCCTGTTTGTGCCATTGTTTAATGACCTCAATATCTTTCTGAGTATAATAATTTAATATTATAATTATCAGAATTTTCTGAATAGGTTTTTAATAGAGATGGGCAAGCATGCTCGTCTGAGCTTGATGCTCGATTAAGCATTAACAACCTACTCGTTGCTGCTTGTTACTGGCTCGAGCACCACAAGGTGCTCGAGAAACTTTAATGTCCCCTCCCCGCATGTTTAGCTCCATTTTTAGTCGCTAAACATGCCGGAAAGGCTTTACCACTTCCTGCTGTGATGTGCCAACCCTCTACACGTCTACAGCAGTGAGTGGCTGCCCAGATCAGGTGACCACCGAGTACCTAAACTGTTGCTGCCTGCGGCTCGCCTCAGACGCATGCTGGTAGAGTTTAGGGATAAAACTGCTGCGATAGGGAAAGATTTAGGGTAGGGATTAGAGTTGCAGTTAGGCAGGGATCCTGGCTACAAGAACCCAACAGTCCTTTCTAGGACTACTACTCTCATTGTGTGCATCAGCATTTTGGCTGGCTGGTACCAGTAGTGCGCACAATTTTTTTTTTTCAAGCATCCCGGCTGTATTCTGCCCACTGTTAGAGGTTTTATGCAGTGTACTGCCAGGGGTGTACACTGAGTACATAAGAATTTACCAAACTCCAATCATTATCTGCCCGACTCTGTGGGGCGGTGAATTAGCTCTGGGTCTCAGCACTTTTCACTGGAAAAATTTATCTGGCCTTGCTCAGAGTCTCTCAAATCTACCAGTCTCTGTGGGCGGTGACTTAGCCCTAGTTCTCAGTGCTATACAGTGGGTTAATTTTTTCTAGCACTGCATAGAGCCTCTCATATCTACCAGTCTCTGAGCGGTGAATTGGGCCTAGGTATCAGCAGTATACCATGGGTTAATTATTTTTGGCGCAGCTCAGAGCCTCTCAAATCTACCAGTCACTGTGGGCGGTGCATTTGGCCTAGGTTTCAGCACTATACAGTGCTTTAATTTTTTCTGGCACTGCATAGAGCCTCTCATATCTACCAGTCTCTGTGGGCGGTGAATTAGCCCAAGGTATCAGGGTTATACACTGGTTAAGTTATTTCTGGTGCAACTCAGAGCCTCTCAAATCTACCAGTCCCTGTGGGCGGTGAATTAGGCCTAGATCTTAGCGCTTTAAACTGGTTAAAGGGGTTGTCCCGCGCCGAAACGGGCTTTTTTTTTTTTTAAACCCCCCCCCCCCGTTCGGCGCGAGACAACCCCGATGCAGGGGTTAAAAAAACCACCCGCACAGCGCTTACCTGAATCCCGGCGGTCCGGCGTCTTCATACTCACCTGCTGAAGATGGCCGCCGGGATCCTCTGTCTTCATGGACCGCAGGGCTTCTGTGCGGTCCATTGCCGATTCCAGCCTCCTGATTGGCTGGAATCGGCACGTGACGGGGCGGAGCTACACGGAGCTACACGGAGCCCCATTCAGAAAAGAAGAAGACCCGGACTGCGCAAGCGCGGCTAATTTGGCCATCGGAGGGCGAAAATTAGTCGGCACCATGGAGACGAGGACGCCAGCAACGGAGCAGGTAAGTATAAAACTTTTTATAACTTCTCTATGGCTCATAATTAATGCACAATGTACATTACAAAGTGCATTATTATGGCCATGCAGAAGTGTATAGACCCACTTGCTGCCTCGGGACAACCCCTTTAAATATTTTCTGGCCTTGCTCAGAGTCTCTTAAATCTACCAGTCTCTGTGGGCAGTGAATTAGCCCTAGTTCTCAGCGCTTTACACTGGTTTGATTTTTTCTGGCATTGCTCAGAGTCTCTCAAATCTTCAAGTCTCTGTGGGTGGTGAATTAGGCCTAGATCTTAGCGCTTTACACTGGTTATATTTTTTCTGACCCAGCTCAAAGCCTCTCAAATCTTCAAGTCTCTGTGGTAGAGATGAGCGAGCACCAAGATGCTCGGGTGCTCGTTACTCGAGATGAACTTTTCGCGATGCTCGAGGGTTCATTTCGAGTAACGAACCCCATTGAAGTCAATGGGCGACCCGAGCATTTTTATATATCGCCGATGCTCGCTAAGGTTTTCGTTTGTGAAAATCTGGGCAATTCAAGAAAGTGATGGGAACGACACAGCAACAGATAGGGCAGGCGAGGGGCTACATGTTGGGCTGCATCTCAAGTTCCCAGGTCCCACTATTAAGCCACAATAGCGGCAAGAGTGGGTCTCCCCTCCCTCCTAACAACTTTTACTTCTGAAAAGCCCTCATTAGCAATGCATACCTTAGCTAAGCACCACACTACCTCCAACAAAGCACAATCCCTGCCTGCATGACACTCCGCTGCCACTTCTCCTGGGTAACATGCTGCCCAACCCCCCCCCCCCCACAACCCAGTATCCACAGCGCACACCAAAGTGTCTCTGCGCAGCCTTCAGCTGCACTCATGCCACACCACCCTCATGTCTATTTATAAGTGCATCTGCCATGAGGAGGAACCGCAGGTACACACTGCAGAGGGTTGGCACGGCTAGGCACCGACCCTCTTTAAAAGGGGTGATAGTCCACAATGCTGTACATAAGCAATGAGAAATCCAATCCTGTGCCACCTCCATCTGGAGCTGCACAAGTAGGCATAGCAATGGGGAACCTATGTGCCACACACTATTCATTCTGTCAAGGTGTCTGCATGCCCCAGTCAGACCGCGTTTTTTTATAAATAGTCACAGGCAGGTACAACTCCGCAATGGGAATTCCGTGTGCACCCACAGCATGGGTGGCTCCCTGGAACCCACCGGCTGTACATAAATGTATCCCATTGCAGTGCCCTGGACAGCAGAGCTAACGTCAGATTAAATGCAGGTGGGCTTCGGCCCACACTGCATGCCCCAACCTGACCGGGGTTTTTAATTCATAGACACAGGCAGGTACAACTCCCTATTGTGAAGTCCCTGTGGACCGACAGCATGGGTGGGTGCCAGGAAGCCACCGGCGGTACATAAATATATCCCATTGCATTGCCCATCACAGCTGAGGTAATGTCATGTTTAATGCAGGTGGGCTTCGGCCCACACTGCATGCCCCAGTCAGACTGGGGTTCTTTAGAAGTGGACACATGCAGTTACAACTCCCTGTTGACCCACAGCATGGGTGGCTCCCTGGAACCCACAGGCGGTACATAAATACATCCCATTGCAGTGCCCAACACAGCTGATGTAACGTCAGCTGTAATGCAGGTGGGCTAAAAATTAATTTGATTACACTGTAGGCGAGGGCCCCCAAAAATTGGTGTAACAACAGTACTAATGTACCTCAGAAAAATTGCCCATGCCCAACCAAGAGGGCAGGTGAAACCCATTAATCGCTTTGGTTAATGTGGCTTAAATGGTAACTAGGCCTGGAGGCAGCCCAGTTAAAATAAAAATTGGTTCAGGTGAAAGTTTCAACGCTTTAATCAGCATTGAAACGTATAAAAATTGTTTAGAAAAATTATATGACTGAGCCTTGTGGGCCTAAGAAAAATTGCCCGTTCGGCGTGATTATGTGAGGTTTCAGGAGGAGGAGGAAGAATATTATACACAGATTGATGAAGCAAAAAGGTCCCCGTTTTTGATGGGGATAGAGAACGATGCTTCCATCCGCGGGTGCAGCCTACGTATTGCTTAGGTATCGCTGCTGTCCGCTGGTGGAGAAGAGAAGTCTGGGGAAATCCAGGCTTTGTTCATCTTGATGAGTGTAAGCCTGTCGGCACTGTCGGTTGACAGGCGGGTACGCTTATCCGTGATGATTCCCCCAGCCGCACTAAACACCCTCTCTGACAAGACGCTAGCCGCAGGACAAGCAAGCACCTCCAGGGCATACAGCGCGAGTTCAGGCCACGTGTCCAGCTTCGACACTCAGTAGTTGTAGGGGGCAGAGGCGTCACGGAGGACGGTCGTGCGATCGGCTACGTACTCCCTCACCATCCTTTTACAGTGCTCCTGCCGACTCAGCCTTGACTGGGGAGCGGTGACACAGTCTTGCTGGGGAGCCAGAAAGCTGTCAAAGGCCTTAGAGAGTGTTCCCCTGCCTGTGCTGTACATGCTGCCTGATCTCCGCGCCTCCCCTGCTACCTGGCCCTCGGAACTGCGCCTTCGGCCACTAGCGCTGTCGGATGGGAATTTTAGCATCAGCTTGTCCGCCAGGGTCCTGTGGTATAGCATCACTCTGGAACCCCTTTCCTCTTCGGGTATGAGAGTGGAAAGGTTCTCCTTATACCGTGGGTCAAGCAGTGTGTACACCCAGTAACCCGTAGTGGCCAGAATGCGTGTAACGCGAGGGTCACGAGAAAGGCATCCTAACATGAAGTCAGCCATGTGTGCCAGGGTACCTGTACGCAACACATGGCTGTCCTCACTAGGAAGATCACTTTCAGGATCCTCCTCCTCCTCCTCAGGCCATACACGCTGAAAGGATGACAGGCAAGCAGCATGTGTACCCTCAGCAGTGGGCCAAGCTGTCTCTTCCCCCTCCTCCTCATCTTCCTCCTCCTCCTCACCGCGCTGAAATATAGACAGGAGGGTGCTCTGACTATCCAGCGACATACTGTCTTCCCCCGGCTCTGTTTCCGAGCACAAAGCGTCTGCCTTTATGCTTTGCAGGGAACTTCTTAAGAGGCATAGCAGAGGAATGCTGATGCTAATGATTGCAGCATCGCCGCTCACCACCTGGGTAGACTCCTCAAACTTTCCAAGGACCTGGCAGATGTCTGCCAACCAGGCTCACTCTTCTGAAAAGAATTGAGGAGGCTGACTCCCACTGTGCCGCCCATGTTGGAGTTGGTATTCCACTATAGCTCTATGCTGCTCATAGAGCCTGGCCAACATGTGGAGCGTAGAGTTCCACCGTGTGGGCACGTCGCACAGCAGTCGGTGCACTGGCAGATTAAACCAATATTGCAGGGTGCGCAGGGTGGCAGCGTCCGTGTGTGACTTGCGGAAATGTGCGCAGAGCCGGCGCACCTTTCCGAGAAGGTCTGACAAGCGTGGGTAGCTTTTCAGAAAGCGCTGAACCACCAAATTAAAGACGTGGGCCAGGCATGGCACGTGCATGAGGCTGCCGAGCTGCAGAGCCGCCACCAGGTTACGGCCGTTGTCACACACGACCATGCCCGGTTGGAGGCTCAGCGGCGCAAGCCAGCGGTCGGTCTGCTCTGTCAGACCCAGCAGCATTTCGTGGGCCGTGTGCCTCTTCTCTCCTAAGCTCAGTAGTTTCAGCATGGCCTGCTGACGCTTGCCCACCGCTGTGCTGCCACGCCGCGCGACACCGACTGCTGGCGACGTGCTGCTGCTGCTGACACATCTTGATTGCGAGACAGAGGTTGCGTTGGAGGAGGAGGAGGAGGATGATGCTTTAGTGGAGGAAGCATACACCGCCGCAGATACCAGGACCGAGCTGGGCCCCGCAATTCTGGGGGTGGGTAGGACGTGAGCGGTCCCAGGCTCTGACTCGGTCCCAGCCTCCACTAAATTCACCCAATATGCCGTCAGGGAGATATAGTGGCCCTGCCCGCCTGTGCTGGTCCACGTGTCCGTTGTTAAGTGGACCTTGGCAGTAACCGCGTTGGTGAGGGCGCGTACAACGTTGCGAGAGACGTGGTCGTGCAGGGCTGGGACGGCACATCGGGAAAAGTAGGTGCGACTGGGAACTGAGTAGCGCGGGGCCGCCACCGCCATCATACTTTTGAAGGACTCAGTTTCCACAACCCTATACGGCAGCATCTCCCGGCTGATAAATTTGGCTATGTGCACGTTTAACGCTTGAGTGTGCGGGTGCGTGGTAGCGTACTTGCGCTTGCGCTCAAACACTTGCGCTAGCGACGGCTGGACGCTGCGCTAAGAGACATTGCTGGATGGGGCAGAGGACAGCAGAGGTGAGGGTGTGGGTGCAGGCCAGGAGACGCTCGTGCCTGTGTCCTTGGAGCCGGGTTGGATCTCAGTGGCAGGTTGGGGCACAGGGGGAGAGGCAGCGGTGCAAACCGGAGGCGGTGAACGGCCTTCGTCCCACCTTGTGGGGTGCTTGGCCATCATATGTCTGCACATGCTGGTGGTGGTGGCTCCCCGGCTGATCTTGGCGCGACAAAGGTTGCACACCAGTGTTCGTCGGTCGTCTGCACTCTCAGTGAAAAACTGCCAGACCTTTGAGCACCTCGGCCTCTGCAGGGTGGCATGGCGCGAGGGGGCGCTTTGGGAAACAGTTGGTGGATTATTCGGTCTGGCCCTGCCTCTACCCCTGGACACCGCACTGCCTCTTGCAACCTGCCCTGCTGCTGCCCTTGCCTCCCCCTCTGAAGACCTGTCCTCAGTAGGCGTAGCAAACCAGGTGGGGTCAGTCACCTCATTGTCCTGCTGCTCTTCCTCCGAATCCTCTGTGCGCTCCTCCCTCGGACTTACTGCCCTTACTACTACCTCACTGATAGACAACTGTGTCTCAACGTCATCGTCCTCCTCACCCACTGAAAAGTCTTGAGACAGTTGCCGGAAGTCCCCAGCCTCATCCCCCGGACCCCGGGAACTTTCCAATGGTTGGGCATCAGTCACGATAAACTCCTCTGGTGAGAGAGGAACCACTGCTGCCCAATCTGGGCAGGGGCCCGAGAACAGTTCCTGGGAGTCTGCCCGCTCCTCAGAATGTGTCATTGTAAGTGAGGAGGCTGGGAGGAAGGAGGAGCAGCAGCCAGAGGATTCTGAGTTGCAGCAGTGGACGGCGCAGAACTGTGGGTGGACGATAGATTGCTGGAAGCACTTTCTGCCATCCACAACAGGACCTGCTCACACTGCTCATTTTCTAATAAAGGTCTACCGCGTGGACCCATTAATTGTGCGATGAATGTGGGGACGCCAGAAACGTGCCTCTCTCCTAATCCCGCAGCAGTCGGCTGCGATACACCTGGATCAGGAGCTCGGCCTGTGCCCACACCCTGACTTGGGCCTCCGCGTCCTCGGCCGCGTCCATGTCCTCTAGGCCTACCCCTACCCCTCAGCATGCTGTATTACCAGTAATGCAGAAACAGAACGCTGTAATTAAACGTGCCACTTATTGGCCTGTGGTTGGAGGCTGACTTCGCTTACGGAACGCCAGGAAATAATTTTGCGCAAGCCTGCTGTAACACTTAGCTGGCTGCGTATGAATTTGGAGAACTACTACACCCAGCACAGACCCAGAACACTGAGGACACTCACAGGCAGCCCAAATAGATTTTTTTCCCCAAATGTTTCGCAAAGGCCCACTGCCTATATTCAATCAATATGTCTTCTGTCCCTGCCTAAGTGCTTCTGGCCCTGGGGTATGTCACAGAACTGTTGAGTGTTGCACTGTGAACTGCAATACAGTGGTGATTTCACAGCCCAGACAGAGCCAGGAAATAATTTTGCGCAAGCCTGCTGTAACACTTAGCTGGCTGCGTATGAATTAGGAGAACTACTACACCCAGCACAGACCCAGAACACTGAGGACACTCACAGGCAGCCCAAATAGATTTTTTTCCCCAAATTTTTTTGCAAAGGCCCACTGCCTATATTCAATCAATAATCAATATGTCTTCTGTTCCTGTCTAAGCGCTACTGGCCCTGGAGTATTACTGCAGGGCGCAATTCTCTGCATGGCCGATATACAAAAAAAAAAAAAAGTGCAACACTGCAAAAAGCAGCCTCCACAGTACTGCACACGGTTAGATGTGGCCCTAAGAAGGACCGTTGTGGTTCTTGAAGCCTAAAATACTCCTAACACTCTCCCTATAGCAGCTCCAACAAGATAGTACTTTCCCTCCTCTATGTCAGAACGCATCTGTGGCAAGCCGTGGGAGGGGCCGATTTTTATACTCGGGTGACACCTGATCTCGCCAGCCACTCACTGCAGGGGGGTGGTATAGGGCTTGAACGTCGCAGGGGGTAGTTGTAATGCCTTCCCTGTCTTTCAATTGGCCAGAAAAGCGCGCTAACGTCTCAGAGATGAAAGTGAAAGTAACCCGAACATCGCGTGGTACTCGTTACAAGTAACGAGCATCTCTAACACGCTAATACTCGAACGAGTATCAAGCTCGGACGAGTACGTTCGCTCATCTCTACTCTGTGGGTAGTGAATTAGACCTAGATCTCAGCGCTTTATACTGGTTTAATTTTTTCTGGCACTGCATACAGCCTCTCACATCTACCAGTCTCTGTGAGCGGTGAATTCGCCCTAGTTCTCAGCACTATACAGTGGGTTGATTTTTTTTTCTAGCCTTGCTTAGAGTCTATCAAATCTACAAGTCTCTGTGGGCAGTGAATTAGGCCCAGATTTCAGCATTATACATTGGTTAAGTATTTTCGGGCCTTGCTCAGAGTCTCTCAAATCTACCATTCTCTGTGGGTGGTGATTTAGGCATAGGTCTCAGCGTTATACACTGGTTAAATATTTTCTGGCCTTGCTCAGAGTCTCAAATCTAAAAGTCTCTGTGGGCGGTGAATTAGACCTAGATCTCAGCGCTTTACACTGGTTATATTTTTCTGGCACTGCATAGAGCCTCTCATATCTACCAGTCTCTGTGAGCGGTGAATGGGGCCTAGGTATTAGTGGTATACAGGGGTTAATTATTTTTGGCACAGCTCAGAGCCTCTCAAATCTACCAGTCTCTGTGGGCAGTGAATTAAGCCCAGATCTCAACGCTTTACACTGGTTACATTTTTTCTGGCCTTGCTCAGAGTCTCTCATATTTACTAGTCTCTGTGGGCGGTGAATTAGCCCTAGTTCTCAGCGCTATATAGTGGGTTAATTTTTTCTGGCCTTGCTCAGAGTCTCTCAAATCAACCAGTCTCTGTGGGCAGTGAATTAGGCCTAGATCTCAGCACTTTACACTGATTTAATTTTATCTGGCACTGCATAGAGCCTCTCATATCCATTAGTCTCTGTGGGTGGTGAATTAGCCCTAGTCCTCAGCACTATACAGTGGGTTGATTTTTTTTCTAGCCTTGCTTAGCCCTCATGTCCACGGGGAAAATCAGATCCGCTGCGGATTTGGGCTGCAGATGCAGTGCGGATGCACTGTAATTGTCTTATTTTTCATGCGGGAGATCAATTGAGCTATGTGCTCTATGAGCTCCCGCACGCATGATCTGCACCTAAATGGAGCATGTTCATTTTTTTTCATGTTCCAGAAATTTTTACATTCACTTTTATTGACCATCCGCGGGTATTTATGTACCCGCGGGTGGTCAATGCATTCCTATGGGGCGCGGATCCACGTGCGGGAAAAACGCTCCGTATTTTAATTCTTAATTTGCCCGTGGATATGAGGCCTTAGAGTCTCCAAAATCTACAAGTCTCTGTGGGCAGTGAATTAGGCAGCCTGCAGACGAGCGGAAATCCCGCGGCGGGATTTCCGCCGCTCAAAGCCTGCATAGGATTGCGTTAACAAACGCAATCCTATGCAGACGGCCGCGGTTTGGCCGCGCGAAATGTCGCACGGCAAACAAACCGCGGCATGTCCTATTTTTGTGCGGGGCTCGCAGAGCCTCGCACAGAGACGTCACTCACGCAGCCGGCGGCTCCGGTCTGCGCATGCGCCAGCTGCCCGGCAGCCGGCACATGAAAGAGCCGGGGCCGCTGGGTGCGGGTGAGTACGCGCTCGTCTCCGCAGGCGCTCGGGTCGGGTCCCGCGGCGAGAATTCTCGCCGCAGGATCCGACCTGCTCGTCTGCAGGCAGCCTTAGGCCTAGATTTCAGCGTTATACACTGGTTAAATATTTTCTGGCCTTGCTCAGAGTCTCTCAAATCTACCATTGTCTGTAGGCGGTGATTTAGGGTACATTCAGATGAACGTATTTTCGCGCGCCCATTAAAACCATGTAGTTCCTATGAAGTGTTCATATGCCCGTGTTTTTACTGCGTGCAAACGTGTGCAGCAACGAAAAAAAGGACATGTATGGCTGTTCGGTCCATACTGCACTGCTCTTTACATTGGCTCCTATGGGACACACAGCACGGGAGTCCGGCTGTGTGAACGACCCAATAGACAGCAATGTAATTTTTTTTTTTTTTTATGCTAAAGCCAAATGCTTTTGTGCATTTCCCTTTGCATTAATCACTCCAGGTTGTGTTCCGAACGTGTATTGTTGTAAACACAAATAAACGATGTGCATCCGCAAACTTTGTGCAGCTTGTTATAAGTATCTGGGTCAAAACTGTGCATTGTGCATGCGGGTGTTCCCTAGCATTTTTTCTTTATTAGTATAGGTGGGTTTTTTTTTTTTAAATTAGTTTTAAAGGGGTTGTCCCACCATAGCAAGTGGGGTTAAGCACTTCTGTATGGCCATATTAATGCACTTTGTAATATACATCGTGAATTAAATATTGGCCATACAAAAGTTATACACTTACCCCCTCCGGTGTTGGCGTCCCCGTCTCCATGGCGCTGACCGAAGCCTTCTTCTGCCTGGATTAGACGCGCTTGCGCAGTCTGCCCTCTTCTGTCCGGCTCCGGCGTGCTCGCGCCGCAGAGGTCTTCTGTGCATGCAGTGCGGCGCGAGCACGCCGGAGTGGCCCCTTCAGCGGGACAGAAGAAGCAGACTGCGCAATATGGCCATACAGAAGTGCTTAACCCCACTTGCTTTCGCGGGACAACCCCTTTAACTTTGTCCACAAATATATTGTATGATTTTTCATACCATCCTCAGATGAATAGTTCTGTTATTGTAGTTTTTTGGCTCACAGGCAAAAATGCGCTCAAGGAAATACCTCTGTCTCTAGCTTGCTATCCTTGTGGTTTGCATTCATGCCTAGGTCCCTACTTGATATGCCGACACTTTTTTAGGCTATGGCAGCCTTCTTCAAGGCTCTCATTCAACAATGTCTGATCCAAAACTCTGGCAACATTGTGTCAGAGGTAGCATTTCTTTTTTTTTACATTTTCTAAAGTTAAGCTGGTGGGACGTGTTCACTAAAGCTTTCATGATAAATCTGTTGACCAGAGGATTTTGGGCGCACAAAGTATTGTCTTCCACTGCACAAGGCCATGGCTTTCATAGAGAGACTAATTTAGACCTGCGTCTTTGCACTTTGCCTTACAGGAGTCCTACTCATTGCCATTGCATACCTGGCAGATGAGTTCACAAGGCCTTGTGAAAAGTGACACATATTTCCTAATACACCCTCCATCAATCATGATTGATGCAGTGATGTTTGGCAGCATGAGACATAAGTCCCTGTATTTGGGCGTTAAAAAAAAACATGCAAGTACAAGTTATGTTGGGCAACCTGCCCTTCACTATGTAGTTGGGATGCATTATCCTAAGCACACAGCATGGTTTATATAGTGCTGTGTATATCACCTTATCTTGCTCTTCAATATATATTTCTTCCTTCAAAATATCTATTAGTGCTGTTTTGAAAACTGTCCCATCATAGCTTGTTTCACAAGTTAGGATGAAGCAGCATAAATGCTGCTGCTTTTGTTACAAAGTTTAGACAGATCTGGGCCGTTCTCAATTTTTCAGTAAGTATCAGCATTCCCCAAAGTGCCCACACGGTCGCTTGCAACACTCCTTCTAGTCGTTGTTCATAGCACATCCTCAGCAAACTGTCACAATATTGCTTCGCAACAACCACATGGTGTTCGGAATTTGGGTTACTTAATGGGAGCGGATATGGCCCTTCAACACGGTCCACAGCGCTAAAGAGTTCGCGGTGGATTTGAAAGGTTGTAAAAGATTGGCCAAACGCGCGGTCTTTGTTCTTAAGTCGAGCCTCATTACTACCGTTCTGAAATTATTGTGATATCCATTTTGTAGCATGTTCAGAGCGTACAGTTAGAGTTTAAAAGATGAGTATGAGAAAACAAGTGTTGTAGGCCGCAGATAGGCGTACATCTCAGTTTATGTAAGTGTCACCCCTAAAAGCGTTACTTTGGGCGTGCGCCTCAGCGCACTAAAAAACCAAGCGTAGCAGCACTACGGCAGCCAAAACATATGTAGAAGACACTATAGGAGGAGTCAGGCGTCCATATGGCGTCATTATTGTATGCCCCAACCCGCGTAAAAGGCGCGCGAAACAGGTGCAAAAGCCACACCCAGGCGCCATTTTGAGATTGCATCTTGAACCAAACAGACATGCCAGGAAGAGCATCACCTCTTGGACGGCGCAAAACTCGCCTTATGGTCCAGATGATGGACCAGATGGATTATGACAGGAGGCTAGGACCCTATTCGCATCCCAACAGTCATAAGACTGAAGTGCTGCAACAGATCTCACGGGCGATGGCAGCACGCTACAATACCATGCGGAGCCGGCAGCAACTCCAAAAGCGCTGCAGTGACCTGAAGACCAAAGATCCGATCCAGCTGCGGCGTATCAGGCGCGAACTTCGGAGGCGGGAAGAAAGTAAGTTTTTGCGTGTGTTAAGAATGTAGTCTGATTGGCGCATGTGACTTGTGGGCGTGACTTACTGTTGTGAAAGTGTCCTTCCGTTTGTTAGCGAATTTTCGGCGCGTGAATTATGCGCACAAACGCACGTTCGCAACATGAGCAGGAACGTCAACATTATAGTGAAAGTGCCATACAACACACACAAGAAACAATTGACGTTTGACGTCAGCCTCCACAAATTACAAGCAGTAATTGGCTAATTAATGCTCTAGAGCTTTTACATCCCCCCCCCCCCCCCAAAAAAAAAATCTGCACTAGTCCTCCAGATTTTGTTTTTTGTGGTTTGCCCATGTCCTTTTGCTTGTCCATGTATATAAGGAAGACACTTGTAACAACTCTACTATACAAAGGTTATGCAAAGCTATGCATTTAGATGTTGAAGTCACACCTTTTTTAATTTAAAAAAAAAATGAAAAGCAACAACAAAAACAAAATAAAAAAAACATATTGATTGTCTACTTGCTTTTTCTCCACCCAGGCAAAACATCACAAAGAAGGGCTGGGCGACGCCCTGCAAGGCCAACAGCGCAGAGGCAAGAACCCCAGCCCTCCGATCAACCACCAAGTGCCGTGGAGGGACACTCTTGTAAGTTTGAAGGGGGATCAGATTTAAATGAATAATCCAAAAAGGTTTGCTGTTACAGTTTGCCTATAGCATTTTGCCTTTTTTGCAGCTTGGGAAAGCCCAGCTCGCTTCTCTCCCGAGCCTAAGGTTTCCCAAGAGGAGGTCCCTCGTGTGAGATCTCCACAGGCGGTGGTGGATTTGGCTGCCCGCCTCCTTTCGGAGTACCCCCCTGCTACAGGTATTTGAATAACACAGCCGCTTAAAAGTAATAAAGTGGAGCTGCGTTTTGTCCCTGTGTGCGCATATTTCTGATGATTGCTAGTTACAAATATGTACTTAGAAGTTGCAGATATACCGTATATACCGGCGTATAAGACGACTTTTGAACCCCGAAAAATCGGGTCTGAAGTCGGGGGTCGTCTTATGCGCCGGTAATACAAAAAAAAAAAAAGTGTAAAAAAAAAAAATTCATTACTCACCTCCCCCGGCGTTCTGTCGCGCTCCGGCAGGATGTCGCTCGCTCCTCGTCCCCGGCGCAGCATTGCTTTCTGAATGCGGGGCTTGAAATCCCCGCTTCCAGAAAGCTAGTACACACGCCGGCAGCCATGACAGCATTGAATGGCTGTGATTGGCTGAAGGCGCACGTGTTAGCAATCACACCCATTCAATGATGTCATTGAATAGTGTGATTAGCTGAAGCCACGTGTGTTTTAGCCAATCACAGCCATTCAATGATGTCATTGAATAGTGTGATTGGCTGAAGCCACGTGTGTTTTAGCCAATCACAGCCATTCAATGATGTCATGGCTGCCGGCGTGTGTATTAGCTTTCTGGAAGCGGGGATTTCAAGCCCCGCATGCAGAAAGCAATGCTGCGCCAGGGACGAGGAGCGAGCGACATCCTGCCGGAGCGCGACAGGACGCCGGGGGAGGTGAGTAATGATTTTTTTTTTTTCTCCACTGTATACCGGCGTATAAGGTGAAAGTTGGGGGGTCGTCTTATACGCCCCGTCGCCTTATACGCCGGTATATACAGTATGTATCTGCAAATGGGTTGCCTACACAGGTTCCTTGGTAGTATTTTAACAAATTTTCCTCCACAAACAACTTCACAAGATGCTCTTCTGCCTTTTAAACGTCTATGTCAAAATATATAGATATGTAATATAACAAAAAAACTTTTCCTCTGCGCTACAGGTTGTGGGATCTCGCAGTGCAAGTGGTGTACTGACGGCTCAGAAAAACCTGTTAATCCAGCACACGTTTATTAACATTGGCAATCAGTGATGCAAATATAAAATTTAATTAAAATGAAAAAGACAAACAGAATAGAGATATGCAATGAGTTTCGTTGTACAGTAACATGCCCTTCTCAAGCATACCATACGAGAGAAATACAATGAAGTTTATAGGGAAGTGCTTACCCGCGGGAGATGGTCCGGGTGCATGGCGCTAGACGCCGGTCGATTTATTTTTATGGCTACTAATTTAATCCCAATTAATTTTTATTCCTTTGATTGGTTTTATAAAGATAGTTATTTTAGGGAGACAAATCCATCTCTACTAATAGGATGTATTTATAAGATGATATTAATAATTCCTCATTAATATGAACCACCACTGGGGTAAATCTAGAAAGGAGTCCTTTTAACCTCTTGAGTGGCGGGTTTCCTACCACCCTGTCGTGCCCACCAGGGCAGGTTTTTTAAAATGGTCTAATCATTGAATTTCAACTAGTTTTGCAGTTGCGTCTCAAGAGCCATAACTTTTTCATTTTTCCATTGACATGGCCATATAAGGGCTTGTTTTTTGGGGGCCAAGTTGTGATTTTTTAAACAGGGGGGAGGAAAAAAAAGAAATGGGGAAAAAAGAAAAAAGGGGCCATGTCATTAAGGGGTTAAATAATGTATTAACTTCCTTCTCTGGGTCATTACGACGCACATGGATACCACATGTGTGATTGTATTTTTGATTTTTTACAAAGCAAAGAGAGACAAGTGTTTTTTTTATTTTTTTAATAATTTTTTTACTTTTTTTTTTTTAATTTTTAAAAAAAATTTATTTTTTTTTGTCCCTTTAGGGGACTTCCACAGGGACCCATCAGGACCCCTGATCACATTCCAGGGGTCCGATGGTGACAGCCCTTTACATGCTGCAGTGACAGCCCTTTACATGCTGCAGTCACATAGACTGCAGCATGTAAAGGGTTAACACAGCAGAGATCGGAGGTTTTCTCTGATCTCTGCTGTAAGAGCTAGTACCTAGCTGTCCTCTGACAGCTAACAACCAGCTCTCCCTGCCACAGAGACCATCGGCTTGCTTCTGACAAGCCGATGGTCTCTATGGCAACCTGTAAACAAAGCAGGACATTGCCGACATGTCGGCAATATCTTCTGCTGGTTTTTCAAAGCCCTTGCTTTGTTCTCTGTGGGACTGTGCAGGCAGAGCACACTGTCACAGCTTGTGGCATTGTGCTCTGCAGCTCCCATAGTGATACATAGCCCGGAAATCTTCCGGGGTATATCACTATGGGCAGTGGAGCTCGTCACGGAACTTTTCCGGGCGTGCCACTCAAGGGGTTAATGGTCGTATCTGTATGTATTTTATGAATGGCTAGCCCCACTGAGATGTTGTATTCCAGGGCGCATGCGCTACACTGAAATTACGCAGATTGCGTAAGTGGTTACCGCATACTTGTGCTTTTCCATTGTAAGCAAAGTAAATTGAATAACCTGACGCTTATGGATGACGTCTGCCAAAGATCGACCAGCGTCCAGCGCCATGCACCTGGACCATCTCCAGCGGGTAAGCACTTCCCTATAAATGTCATTGTATTTCTCTCCTATGGTATGCTTGAGAAGGGCGTGTTACTGTATGCCGAAACGCGTTGCAGATCTCTATTCTGTTTGTCTTTTTCATTTAATTTTATTTTATATTGGCACCGCTGTTTGCCAATGTTAATAAACGTGTGCTGGATTAACCGGTTTTGCTGAGCCATCAGTACATCACTTGCACTGCGAGATCCCACAACCTGTAGCGCAGAGGAAAAGGTTTTTTTTATATATTACATATCTTTTTCCCTATTTGGGTTTAATCCCTCTTGGGGTATATTTTTTCCTGTTCTGCTGCTCTCCCAGTATTTTGGGATCGTTGAGGACTAGAGATAAGCGAGTGTACTCGTCCGAGCTTGATACTCGGTCGAGTATTAGGGTGTTTGAGATGCTCGTTACTCGAGATGAGCACCACGCGTTACTTGAGTCAATTCCATTTCCTTCCCTGAAACTTTTGCGCCATTTTCTGGCCAATAGACATGCAGGGAAGGCATTACAACTTCCTCCTGTGACGTTCCAGCCCTATCCCACCCCCCTGCAGTGAGTGGCTGGTGAGATCAAGTGACCGCCGAGTAATTAAAGCAGTCACGCCCGCTGCTCGCCTCAGACACAAGCTGGCCGAGATTAGGGAGAGTGTTGTTCCTGCTGTTTCTGCTACAGGGAGAGTGTTAAGCTGTTAGCGTCTTCAAGAACCCCAACTGTCCTTCTTAGGGCCACATCTTACCATGTGCATTACTGTTGTGGCTGCTAGGAGCAGTTTTGCACCAATTTTTTCTTTTCATCTTGGGCTCTGCAGACTATTGCGTTCTCAGTCTGGAGCCAATTATACATATAATATATGGGTATGGGGTATAGAGTATAGGGGAAGTATTGGTGAGACAGGGACAGTGCTAGTGCAGAATCCTGTCAACAAGTACCCCAAAAAAGCTCCTGCTTAGGGCTATCTGTGACCGTGTGCATTTAACTCCGTGGCTGCTGGCAGTTGTAGTACCTTACTATTTCACAGCTAGGCCTGCTTGCAGGTTTCTGTATTATTGTTTTCCTGGGTGCAGTTTGCATAACATAAGCGCTGTTTCCCTCCAACTGCACGCTAATAATTCAAAAAAATTTTTCACCGCTGTGTGCCTGCCGTCAACTGCACGCACAGCGGACGGCAACAGCCCCTGATAGAGGGAAAGTCAGCTACACACTATATAGCTTGCATTGCATTTCCCAAAAATAAAAATAAAAAAACCTCTTACGGCTAGCTGTGACTGTCTGCATTTCACTGCGTGGCTGCTGTGAGTTCAGGTGCATCACTATTGCATATTGCACAGCTAGGCCTGCTTGCAGGCTTCCGTATTATTTTTTTCCTGGCTGCAGTTTGCATAACATAAGCGCTGCCTCCTTCCAACTGCACGCCAATAATTAAAAAAACGTTTACACCGCTCTGTGTCTGCTCTACTCGTAATCCACCATGCTGAGGGGTAGCATAGGGCTAGAGGACGTGGGCGAGGACGCGGATTTCCAAGTGAGGGTGTGGGCATAAGCCGAGTTCCTGGTCCAGGTGAATCGCAGCTGGCTGCTGCGGGATTAGGAGAGAGAAAAGTTTCAGGGGTCCCCAGCTTCATATCACAATTTTAGGGTCCACGTCGTAGAGCTTTATTACAAAATGAACAGTGTGAGCAGGTCCTGTTGTGGATGGCAGAAAGTGCATCCAGCAATGTCTCCAGCAACCTGTCTTCTACGTCGTCCACTGCTGCAACTCTGAATCCTCTCGATGCTGCTCCTCCTTCCTCCCAACCTCCTCACTCCATGAAAATTACACATTCTGATGAGCAGACAGACACCCAGGAACTGTTTTCGGGCCCCTGCCCAGATTGGGGAAAAATGGTTCCTCTCCCACCTGAGGAGTTTGTAGTGACCGATGCCCAACCTTTGGAAAGTTCCCGTGGTCCGGGTGATGAGGCTGGTGACTTCCGGCAACTGTCTCAAGAGCTTTCAGTGGGTGAGGAGGTCGATGATGATGAGACGTCGTTGTCCATCAGTGAGGCAGTAGTAAGGGCAGTCAGTCTGAGGGAGGAGCGCACAGAGGATTCGAAGGAAGAGCCGCTGGACGATGAGGTGACTGACCCCACCTGGTTTGATAAGCCAACAGAGTACAGGTCTTCAGCGGGGGAGGCAAGTGCAGCCGCAGGACAGGTTGGAAGAGGCAGTGGGGTGGCCAGGGGTAGAGGCAGGGCCAGAGCGAATAATCCCCCAACTGTTTCCCAAAGCATCCCCTCGCTCCAAGCCAACATGCAGAGGCCAAGGTGCTCAAAGGTGTGGCAGTTTTTCACTTGGAGCGCGGACGACCGACGAACAGTGGTGTGCAACCTTTGTCGCGCCAAGATCAGCCGGGGAGCCACCACTACCAGCCTCACCACCACCAGCATGTGCAGGCATATGATGGCCAAGCACCCCACAAGGTGGAACGAAGGCCGTTCACCGCCTCCGGGTTGCACCACTGCCTCTCCCCCTGTGCCCCAACCTGCCACTGAGATCCAACCCCCCTCTTAGGACACAGGCACGAGCGTCTCCTGGCCTGCACCCACACCCTCACCTCCGCTGTCCTCGGCCCCATCCAGCAATGTCTCTCAGCGCAGCCTCCAGCTGTTGCTAGCACAAGCGTTGGAGCGAAAGCGCAAATACGCCGCCACGCACCCGCACGCTCAAGCTTTAAACGTTCACATTGCCAATTTGATCAGCCTGGAGATGCTGCCGTACAGGCATGTGGAAACGGAGGCTTTCAAAAACATGATGGCGGCGGTCCCGCACTACTCGGTCCCCAGTCGCCACTATTTTTCACAGTGTGTCGTCCCAGCCCTGCACGACCACGTCTCCTGCAACATTGTACGCGCCCTCACCAACGCGGTTACTGGGAAGGTCCACTTAACAACGGACACGTGGACAAGCACAGGCGGGCAGGGCCAGTATATCTTCCTGACGGCACATTGAGTGAATTTAGTGGAGGCTGGGACCGGAGTCAGAGCCTGGGACTGCACAATTCCTACCCACCCCCAGAATAGCGGGCCCCAGCTCGGTGCTGGTATCTGCGGCGGTGTATGCCACCTCCACTAAACCTTCCCCCTCCTCCTACGCAACCTCTAACTCGTAATTAAGGTGTGTCTGCAGTACGTCGCCAGCAGTCGGTGTCGCGCGGCAGCATAGCGGTGGGCAAGCGTCAGCAGGCCGTGCTGAAACTAATCAGCTTAGGAGAGAAGAGGCACACGGCCCACGAACTGTTGCATAGTCTGACAGAGCAGACCAACTGCTGGCTTTCGCCGCTGAGCCTCCAACCGAGCATGGTCATGTGTGACAACGGCCATAAGCAGAAAAGAGAAATATGGGCTCACCTCACCAGCAGTATCTTCCAATGTTGCAGGGAGATCTGAATTTCAATGGGAGCTCCGTCCTCAAACAGCCGGCGGCAGCCGGCTAAATTCCATATGAAGAAAAATAGAAGTGGAGAGGAGCTGCTACCGTTAAAAAAAATTTTTCATACTTTATTGAATAAAAAGCATACAGCTCACAGGTCCACGCTGAACGCATTTTGGCTACAGTAGCCTTTATCAACAGCTATGAGGTATGGGATACACAAGACATTTATAGACAAAATACAAATTAAAATCAAAGAAGCAATACCTGTGTGTGCTAGCTTGTCAGGAGGAGAAATGGCTGAGGAATGGTATGGAGGGTGTGTTCAGGAGTAAATTGCACCACATGTTGTAACTAGCATGCAGAGATTTGTTACAAAAAGGTTTAAAACAGATAGAGAAACGAAAGCTTTTTCCTGAATACATACTCTTAGATCTCATAGATATATGTTTACATAAATTGTCTCTGCATAGTAATAAAACGATTGCAGGATATGTAAGTTTCATCAAAATATACAAAACAGAAATCAAGAGGAAAAAAAATAAAACATTTCTCTATAAACAAATACTCTTATATCTCATAGGCATGTGACTACATCAATTGTCTCTGCATAGCAGTAGATAGATTGCAAGGTATATGAGTTCACCAAAATATACAAAACAGAAATCAAGCGGTAACCTGGTGGCGGCTCTGCAGCTCGGCAGCCTCACGCACGTGTCATGCCTGGCCCACGTCTTTAATTTCGTGCTTCAGCGGTTTCTGAAAAACTACCCACACTTCTCAGACCTCCTCAGCAAGGTGCGCCGGGTCAGCGCACATTTCCGCAAGTCCAACACAGACGCTGCCACCCTGCAGACCCTGCAACATCGGTTTAATCTGCCAGTGCACCAACTGCTGTGCGACGTGCCCACATGGTGGAACTCTGCGCTGCACATGTTGGCCAGGTTGTATGAGCAGCGTAGAGCTATAGTGGAATACCAACTCCAACATGGGCGGCATAGTGGGAGTCAGCCTCCTCAATTCTTTACAGAGGAGTGGGCATGGATGGCAGATATCTGCCAGGTCCTTGGAAACTTTGAGGAGTCTACCCAGATGGTGAACGGCGATGCTGCAATCATTAGCGTCACCATTCCTCTGCTATGCCTGCTAAGAAGTTCCCTGCAAAGCAAAAAGGCTGAGACTTTGTGGTTGGAACAGGAGACGGGGGGAAGACAGTATGTCGCTGGATAGTCAGAGCACCCTCATGTCTATATCTCAGCGCGTTGAGGAGGAGGAGGGGGAAGAGACTGCTGGGCCCACTTGCCTGTCATCTGTTCAGCGTGTATGGCCTGTGGAGGAGGAGGAGGATCCTGAAAGTGATCTTCCTAGTGAGGACAGCGATGTGTTGCGTACAGGTACCCTGGCACACATGGCTGACTTCATGTTAAGATGCCTTTCTCATGACCCTCGCGTTAGACGCATTCTGCCCACTACGGATTACTGGGTGTACACACTGCTAGACCCACAGTATAAGGAGAACCTTTCGACTCTCATTCCCGAAGAGGAAAGGGGTTTGAGAGTGATGCAATACCACAGGGCCCTGGTGGACAAACTGATGGTAAACTTCCCATCTGACAGCGCTAGTGGCAGAAGGCGCAGGTCCGAGGGCCAAGTAGCAGGGGAGGCACGGAGATCAGGCAGCATGTTCAGCGCAGGCAGGGGAACACTCTCTAAGGCCTTTGACCGCTTTATGGCTCCCCAACAAGACTGCGTCACCGCTCCCCAGTCAAGGCTGAGTCGGAGGGAGCACTGTAAAAAGATGGTGAGGGATTTTTCTGCGGCCCAAAAGGCTCATATAACTTTTTTCAAACAATATTTCTACGTTTCTAACTAAAGCATTGAAACTTCAACATGAACCAATTTTTTTTAACAGGGCTGCCTCCAGGCTCTGTTACAAATTAAGCCACAGTAAGCTAAAAGATTAATGGGTTTCACCTGCACTCTCGGTTGAGCAATTTTTCTGGGGTACATTTGTACTGTTGGTACACTAATTTTTTGGGCCCTCGCCTACACTGTAATCCAAGTAATTTTTATGGCCTTCGCCTACACTCATGGTACACCAATGTGTCAGGGGTTGGCCCACACTCTTGCTATAGAAATGTAACTCAGGTCTGCCTGCCTATACTTCTGCCACAGTAATGCTACAGGGGTCTGCCTATACTTCTGCAACAGAAATGTTACTTCGGTCTGCCTATACTTCTGCTCCTGAAATGTTACTGTGCTCTGTCTATACTGTAACTAAAGAAATGTTACTGGGGTTTCCCTACACTTCTGCAACATAACTGTTAGTGGGGTCAGCTTATACCTTTGCTACAGGAATATTACAGGGGTCTGTGCATAGTATGGGTGCACTACGTTTTCACATTGCGGTGTTCTACGTATCTGGCCCAAAAAAAACCAAAACCCAGACTGACTAGGGCATGGAGTGTGGGCCGAAGCCAACCTGTATTTTATCTCACGTTACTGCAGCTATCCGGGGCAATGCATTGGGACTAACAAGAGGAGCGATACAGCGCTAATGAGACGTTCACAGCTACGCAAGCATTGGAGTCCGCTCTAGGCCCACGATTGCTAACGGTTTGTGCAGAGGCCTATGTCCTGGGTGCAGTGAAAGTCTGCTTCCTGCCTACGATTGCTGAAACTGTTGGCCGAGGCCTATATCCCGGGGGAACTGCAACTGCGCCAGGTTGGGGCTGTGCAACTTTTTCCTGGCTAATCCAGTCATTGCAGCTGGGAAAGAAAACACAGCTTATTTACTTAGCCAGCTGGCCTTTCTGCAGGTAAGCGTATAATTTTTTCAGCTTACAGTGTGCATTACAGTACCGCTGTCAGCCTCCATCGCCTATTTTTTTACAACGTGTCTGTGTCTGCTCTATTCGAAATACACCATGCTGAGGGGTAGGGGTAGGCCTAGAGGATGTGGCCGTGGACAAGGACATGGAGGTCCAAGTGAGGGTGTGGGCACAGGCCGAGTTCCTGTATGAGGGTTAAAATTTCTAAGTGCAACACCAATCGGGCCCACCCCACTTGCCCCGTTGCCGGCCGTAAGAAGAGACACCACACACAGGAGTCTGGTCTAGCTCCTCACACGGGAGAAAAAACTGCGCGCTTTATTACAGATTACATGAGATCTTATACATTCTGCCCCCCTCACCACCAAGGGGTGATGGGCTTATAACCATATATGGGCAGTCCGGTTTTCTGGCCTGAGACAGTGAAAATTATGTACATGGTTGAACATCTTGATATGGGCTTCTGGGAAAACAGCCAAGTACATGCGTCCTTGCGTCTGGTTCGGTATCTTCTCTGAATTTCTAGAACATCTTCTTGCAAAGCCTTGGGATATCTGATGTAAGGTGACATTTAAGTTTTTTCTCATTTGGAATTGAATAAAACTTGCATATAGGTATAAAAGTATAAAGAACATATGGCAATATATATATATACCCTCACACCTGGTCCAGGTCAATCGCAGCCGGCTGCTGCGGGATTAGGAGAGAGGCAAGTTTCTGGGGTCCCCAGCTTCATGTCACAATGTTTGGGTCCACGTCCTAGACCTTTATTACAAAATCAGCTGTGTGAGCAGGTCCTGTCGTGGATAGCAGAAAATGCATCCAGCGATGTATCGACCACCCAGTCTTCTACACCGTCCACTGCTGCAACTCTGAATCCTCTGGCTGCTGCTCCTCCTTCCTCCCAGCCTCCTCACTCCATGAAAATGACACATTCTGATGAGCAGACAGACTCCCAGGAACTGTTTTTGGGCCCCTGCTTTGATTGGGAAAAAATGGTTCCTCTCCCACCTGAGGAGTTTGTAGTGACCGATGCCCAACCTTTGGAAAGTTCCCGTGGTCCGGGTGATGAGGCTGGTGACTTCCGGCTAAGTACTAAAATATCTGGGTGTCCAAACAGTTCTCTCCAGCTAGTTGTTGATCTAAGAACTGATTGTCCTTGTAGATCCCTGAATACAAAATCAGTCTAACATGATTTTGTACTCAACATTATCCATTATAGCATTAGTTCCACCTTTATCAGACAGTTTAATGACTACTGATTTATCCTCTACAAGACTGACCTATAGCCGTCTTGCAGAGATTGAATTATACCTACTGTATGTTATGGCGACTCTCTAGTTCCCGAGTTACAACCTTAGTAATAAATAATATCACCCATCAAGGCTATTCTGATGAGCAGGCAGACTCCGCTGTCCTTGGCCCCATCCAGCAATGTCTCTCAGCGCAGTGTCCAGCTGTCGCTCGCAAGCGCAAATACGTCGCCACGCACCCGCACGCTCAAGCATTAAACGTGCACATTGGCAAATATATCAGCCTGGAGATGCTGCCGTACAAGCTTGTGGAAATGGAGGCTTTCCAAAAACATGATGGCAGCGATCCCACGCTACTCGGTCCCCAGTCGTCATTATTTTTCCCCGTGTGCCGTCGCAGCCCTACAGCAGCACGTCTCCCGCAACATCAATCGTGCCCTCACCAGCACGGTTACTGGGAAGATCCACTTAACCACAGACACGAGGACAAGTACTGGCGGGCAGGGCCTCTATATCTCCCTGACGGCACATTGGGTGAATTTGCTGGAGGCTGGGACCAAGTCAGAGCCTGGGACCGCACACGTCCTACCCACACCCAGAATTGCGGGTCCTCCCTCGGTTCTGGTATCTGCGGCGGTCTATGCCACCTCCTCTAAACCTTCCCTCTCCTCCTCCTCCAACAATGAAAACATTCTTGGCAAATGCTTTCGCTGTGCTCTGTCTTGCGCCGGTCCAAGAATTTCACCTAAACCGGCACAATAGGAATCCCCCCCCCCCCAACCGTCCCTCTTAATCCTGGCCACAGTTCTAAAAAAAACCAACTAAATACAACCGGGGTCGTATTCGATTATCCCTAGCTGAAGCATTCAGCCGACCGTTAGAGCAATAGTGGCTTCCATCTTGTTGGTACGGATAATAATTACATATTTTAGTGTACAGCTGAGGTAGGAATAGAGCCGACTATAGAACACAGCATCCCTGCAGGGCTGGGGACAGAGTAGCAGCAGGCACATATCCTTGTTGGAAGCAGGCCAGCTGAGATCCACATACTCCCGGACTGATTTTGGACTGATTGATGAGGCCTTTACTTGTGATCATCTTTGGTAATTCCTGACAAAGATGAGTGGTATAGCCAAAAACTTGCATTGCTAACACTTTGAAATGGTCAACAGAAAACATATGAATGAAGCCTTTCCATATTTCTGATTGATATGAGGAGGAGTCCAGACTTTTAGTTCCTACAATCTCCTTTTCATTGCTATCAAATGCCCCTCTTGTCTCAGAAAATACTAGCTTTTCCACATAGCTGTTGTCGCTTCCACTTTTGTTCTGTGGCTTTACCTTTGTCCATTGGCTCTTATTCGTATCTGAAGGTTGATTTTGCCCATGGAGGCAAAATTCAAGGTGAAGGCGCGGAACCGAGCCTGACCCTGGGTCCGCTAACGTGCTTCCCACACAGACTATAGCGGGTCCTGGACATGGTGTCTTGGGCTTGTAATGGCACCTCCTCCTCCCGCTTGGGGTCAGGGGATCAGCAATGTGCATCATGTATTTTCTCTCGTGTTACCACAGTTATCAGAGAAAGTTGTTTGTGCCAAAGGAGAGGGGCGTAACTGCATTAACGTTACAGGGGTCTGCCTATACTTCAGCTGCAGAAATGTTACAGGGGTCTGCCAATACTGCTGCTACATAAATGTTTCTGGGGTCTGCGTATACTTCTGCAACTAAAATGTTAATGGGGTCTGTCTTTACTGTTACTACTTAAATGTACCTAATACTGGGCTCTGCCTATACTGCTGCTACGGAAATGTTACTGGGGTCTGTCTATACTGTAACTACAGAAATGTTACTGGGGTCTACCTAGACTTCTGCAACATAACTGTTAGTGGGGTCAGCTTATACCTTTGCTACAGGAATACTACAGGGGTCTGTGCATAGTATGGGTGCAGTAAGTTTTCCCATCTCGGTGTTCTACGTATCTGGCCCTCCAAAAAACCCCTGACTGACTAGGGCATGCAGTGTGGGCCGAAGCCCACCTGTATTTTATCTGACGTTAGCTCAACTATCCGGGGCACTGCAATGGGATTTATTAATGTACCGTCGGTGGCTTCCTGGGACCAACCCATGCTGTGGGTGCACACTGACTTCCCATAGCGCAGTTGTACCTGTCTGTGACTATTAATTTAAAAAACCCAGTCTGACTCTGGCATGTAGTGTGGGCCGAAGCCAACCTGCATTTTATCTGACATTAGCTCAGCTATCTGGGGCACTGCAATGGGATTTATTAATGTACCGTCAGTGGCTTCCTGGGACCAACCCATGCTGTGGGTGCGCATTGACTTCCCATAGCGGAGTTGTACCTGCCAGTGACTATGAAAAAAGGCCAGACTGACTAGGGCATGGACTGTGGGCCGAAGCCAACCTGTACTTTATCTCACTTTAGCTCAGCTATTCGGAGGACTGCATTGGGACAAACAAGAGGAGCGATACAGCGCTAATGAGACATTTACAGCTACGCTAGCATTGGAGTCCGCTCTAGGCCCGCGATCGCTGAGGGTTTGTGCAGAGGCCTATGTCCAGGGTGCAGTGAAAGTCTGCTTCCTGCCTACGATTGCTGAAGCTGTGGGCCGAGGCCTATGACGTTGGTGCGGTGCAAGTCTGCCATGTTTGGCCGCTCTGATTTATTCATTGTTCGTGTCTTGGGTTGCCTAGGACCCACCTATGCTGTTGGTGCACACTTAGTTCCCATCGCGGTGTTTGACCTGTTTGGCACAAAGACACTGACTGACTTGGGTAGGGGGCAGAGTGCAGATGGCTTTCCCCTTGCGGTGTCAATTGAGCTATGCGACACCTTGACAGAATGAATACTGTGTGGGCACATGGATTCCCCATAGCTATGTAACTCATGCCCACATTTGCAGCTCCTGACGGAGGTGGCAGAGGATTGGAATGAAGATCGAACGACAATTTATCATCGATTCTCAACAGCATTGTGCGCTATCGTCCCGCCCCTTTTAAAGAGGGTCGCTACCTGGCCCTGCCAACCCTCAGCAGTGTGTGCCTGCGGTTCCTCCTCATGGCAGATGCACTTATAAATAGACATGAGGGTGGTGTGGCTATGAGGCCAGCGTGTGGCATGAGGGCAGCTGAAGGCTGCACAGGGGTCGTGCGGGGGGTTGGGCAGCATGTAACCCAGGAGAAGAGGCAGCGGTGTGTCCCGCAGGCAGTGATTGTGCTTGGTTGGAGGTAGTGTGGTGCTTAGCTAAGGTGTGCCTTGCTAATGAGGTTTTGTCCTAAGTAAAAATTGTTAGGGGGGGCCCCACTCTTGCCGCTATTGTGGCTTAATAGTGGGACACCTGGGAACCTGAGTTGCAGCCCTGTATGTTGCCCCTCGCCTGCCCTATCCGTATCTCTGTCGTTTCCATCACTTTCGTAGGTTTTGAAGAGTTGCACAAATGAAAACCTTAGTGAGCATCGGCGATATACAAAAATGCGCGAGTCGCCCATTGACTTCAATGGGGTTCATTACTCGAAACGAACCCTCGAGCATCGGGGAAAGCTCGACTCGAGCAACAAGCACCCGAGCATTTTGGTGCTCGCTCATCTCCATTAAGGACCCTCAAGTTATTCACTACACGCTGATTAGGACCATAGGTGTAAGCAGGATGCCCATTCCATAGACACGGGCCCCGCTATGCACCAGGTGAGTTCATTTCAATTTGAGAATTGATTTCATCCTTGCTGTGTTGGCGCGGATCGTCACTATTTATTCAAAATATATAGAGTTATACAACGCCAAACTTGGCAACAGCAAACACATTGTTGGTCGTTTTAAATCACCAATTCTAAACCAACATCACATAGGCAGGATAGATTTTAGATCTCACATGTAACTTGCGTATACATCAACAAGCATCACAAACACATAGAAACGTGATAAAGCAAGCAGGGTGCAAGCTTACTAATGGTTTAGCATAATGGTTTAGCATTCTCAGTATGTTCATAACGGTATAAGTTAACCAGCAACCTTAAAGGGGTTGTCTCGCGAAATCAAGTGGGGTTATACACTTCTGTATGGCCATATTAATGCACTTTGTAATATACATCGTGCATTAAATATGAGCCATACAGAAGTTATTCACTTACCTGCTCCGTTGCTAGCGTCCTCGTCTCCATGGTTCCGTCTAAATTCGCTAGCAGCTTGCTTTTTTAGACGCGCTTGCGCAGTCCGGTCTTCTCTCAGCACGAGCCGCTTCAGTGTGCTCGCCGCTACAGCTCTTCTGCGCATGCGCAGACGAGCTGTCACTGCTCGGGAGCGTGCTGGAGCGGCCATTCTGTACCATCCTCTGTTAGAGGAAGGTGCAGAGCCGCCGAGCTGTCACGAGAAGCCGCCCTGCTGTCCCGCCGTCCTGCCGTCCTGCCGCCCAGGTAAGTGATGGGCCGGGGGGTGGCTGTCGCTGTGCCGGGGGGGGGGCTGTCGCTGTGCCAGGGGGGCTGTCGCTGTACCGGGGGGGCTGCCGCTGTGCCGGGGGGGCTGCCGCTGTGCCGGGGGGGGCTGTCGCTGTGCCGGGGGGGGCTGCCGCTGTGCCGGGGGGGCTGTCGCTATGCCGGGGGGGCTGTCGCTGTGCCGGGGGGGGCTGTCGCTGTGCCGGGGGAGGGCTGTCGCTGGGCCAGGGGGGCTGCCACTGGGCCGGGGGGGCTGCTGCTGGGCCCGGGGGGCTGCCGCTGGGCCGGGGGGGCCTTCGTCTTGTGTCAGGGGTCTAGCACCGGTTACCTGCTGCCTGGCGGTGGGTGACTGTGTGCCGTGGTCGGCCACGTTCAATCCAGAGGTCCGGTCGGCGGCTGCGGGGCGTCTGGTTGTCAGGGAGACACAGCTGGTAGCGTCTCGGGAGCGCGCACGTCGGGCTACAGCAAGCGATGAGAAAAGAGCCGGCAGCCATCTTGGGAAAATTTTTATAAGTTGCCGAAACGCTGGAACTGTAAGTACAAACCAGCTAGAAAAGTCATTTACAGGGGGGCTTAGTAATGTATGCTTAATTAGGGGGACTGGGCAAAAAAAAATTCACTGCTTCCTCGAGACAACCCCTTTAAGGCGATGAATAAGCAAGATATAGCTATTCGTCCTACAAACGTGTATCATTACAACATGCATCCTTCACATCTGCACAAAACATTACTGTGTGGCCCATCATTTGCCTCATGATAGGGCACACATTTGTGTTTGTTACAGATTGTAATGATCCATATTGTGATGTAACAATGTTTGGAGGACATGCATAATGCTGCAGGATGTGCCTTAAGGTAGCTCTCCTTTAGCAAATGGTATACCTATCTGGGTGATCCTATTATTGTATTGTGAACTGTTATGTGCTGCTTTATCATACAAGTAACCCAGCCTTTATAATCTGCCTTGCCTACATGCCATGTCATTGGTGAACACCTTTCAAGTATGCCAACGAAATATTTGTAATCCCTTACACACAAAATAACTACATAAGGCTTGTGGTATATGAGCAGTCATGAAGAGTCTGCACATAAACACCTTACAGTTATTGTAAAAAATTACAATCTTTGTACTGGAGGCGCAGGCCCCAGGAAGATACAATAACATTACCTTATGTTGTGTAAATTTTGCCACACAACATACTACCCAACTGTGCAGTAGTTGCAATATTCAATATACCCAATGGTTAGATGTCACGCACTGTGTAGGTGTGACACTTAAATGTCACTCCAGCAGTGTCACGCGTTAAAGGTCAACGTATACATAAGCTGTATTGTTGTATTGGCTCCAGCTGTTTAGCCTTTTAGTGACCCGTAATCTAATATGTTCCTTTTGTTTGTCCCTCAATGCCTGGCCAGATGTCCCCTCCCCCCGGAGAACGCATTAGGTGGTTCTTTGTGGAGATGCGTCAATGCCAGATGCACTTGGAGGCAGTGCAGACGGCTGTGACGCATCTCCGCAATAGAATCACCAATGTGATTCGTTGGGGGGAGCACCACTTTGGCCAGTCGGATCGTGGGTCACTCCAGCCAGCTGCCAGCTCCACAGAAGATATGCCATCGCCCATGGATCTGTTCATGCCTACATCGAGGCAATGACTGTTGGGATGTCGATTGGGCCCGGTGTTCCCGTTTTAAGGCTCCTGGTGCATCATCAGGATCTCACGTTGAGTTTCGCGCCATCCATGTTGGACAATTTTCTTCACTTGTTCTAGAGGTGGTTTCTGGCACATCTGACTTGTCAGCATGTCTTATTTCTGTGAAATGTTCCGCTAGTTAGTAAAGTTTCTATTTTAAGCAAAAAATTCATGTGTTTACTGCGTCGCAATCACACACCACACAATAAGATAATTTGGGTGTATTTTGGCAAACATTGGAAAACATTTTCTACATTTTACACATACAATTGAGCTGCCAGCCGTTTGCATACAAAGCCGGCACAGCAGTAGAGCAGAGCGGCCGCTCAACAGCTGATTGTTGGGGGCGGAGGAGGAGCAGGGAGCAGAGCAGTCGGCCTGTACAACAGCTGACTGCTGGGGGCGGGGGAGGAGCAGGGAGCAGAGTGCCCATACAGCAGCTGATTGCTGGGGGCGGGGGAGGAGCAGGGAGCAGAGTGCCCGTACAACAGCTGCTGCTCCCCCATGCCTCAGCAGTCAGCAGTATGTACAGACACTCTCACATCTGCAAGCTACATAGGAGAGGGAGAGGGAGAGGGAGGGGCAGAGGGAGAAAGAGCTGCCTGTATTGTGTTTATATTTGTGCCTAGTTATGCATAACCATAATGATACATGCCATGCAGGGTTCCTGGAAAGTTGGGTGACAACTAATGGAATCATTACATTGGCACTCAGCTCTTCCAGGATCCTGAATGCCAACTGCAGAGTTATGCAAGCATGCATACCACATGCATTGCCATAACTATTCAACGTGGGATTCCGGGCTCCTGGAAAGCTGGATGACAAGTAATGAGATCACCATTACATTTATACTCAGCTTTCCTGGATCCTGAATGGCAGGTAGACCTAATGGTATATACTTCATTCCGAGGTGGTACTAAGGCTGTTTATTTCTCCTGTAATACCTCCCTCACTGCCTGGTCTGGGGAGTTCAAAATATTTTTCTCCAATTTTCCTCCTCTAAAACCCAGGTGCGTCTTATCATCAGGTGCGTCTCATAAAGCGAAAAATACGGTACTTCAATCCAGCTGGCAGCAACATCTGCGCCTGTATTGAAGACAATGTGTGCACTTACTATGCTGCATGGCATTGCTGTATGTTAGCTGGTTACCGATGCTTGTAGGACAATGTGTGCACAACATAAGGCTTTTGTGCTAGTGAAAAAGGCTACTAAATTTGATGACTCAGGTACATGACAACTACACTGTTGTAAATACACACTGTCTTTCACCAAAGGCGAGAGCCAGGCTGTGGGTTCATCATTTTGCCATTGTGCATTACAGACACACCTCACAAACATTGTTGTCGATTGGAGACAATCTCCTGACAACGTCTGCAGGATGTACACTAATATAGTATTCACACAAATGTGTTGCACGATGCGCACACAACACACTTCTATAATTCCAGTTAATGGCCTTAAAGAAAACTATGTAAACAAACAAGTTCAGATATTAGCAGAGGCCCATCCAAGGCATGTGTTTGTTCAGGCTGACAAAGTAAACTTTTTAAGACAGTAAACTGTGTTGCTTCTATCCATGTGTATGTGTTGAGTTAAGGCACAAGCAGAAATGTAACACTTAACCCGCACATCCATGTGGGCCTATTAGGGCACATTTTTGACATTACGCTAAGAAGGTCTTTACATGCCGAGGTACTGTATGTGGCGGTGTGAACACTAGCACGCAGCAGACAATACCTACATTCCGCAGGAAACTGTTTACCAACCAATAAAAAGTACAAAGTCATATGTGTGAGCAATGTATAGTGTAATTCAATGTAGCATGCCAATATGCCAAGGGTACATGACCGTGGGCAATACTTAGGTTAAGGTGTCCTCTGCTGACCCCCAAAACGAGGTATTGATCTACCACTTTGTGCACCTACAACCACGGTTAGCCAACAGCTTTGAAAACCTTAAGCAAGGTTCTTAAATTCTATCATCATGTGGTAGGTGTGCAAGGTGGTACAAGCTCGCAACCCAGCGTCAAGGGTCCTCGTTTCTTTGCGAGTCCCTAACTAAAAAAATGTGCCAGTGGGTCCCTAACTAAAAGCATTAAAGGGCACAGCCATGCTTAAAAAAAATATGCTTTTGAGAGACCAGCTAGTGTCTGCCTCCTTGCACATGGTCCAGCTGCCACGGCACTGCTCCCTGAGGTGTCTGGAAGTAGTCTGCAAAGATGTTCCTTGTTTGGATAGCAGAATGTGTTAGTCTACCATGCTGTGCACGCTTATCCACTACTTCCTGATTGAAAGCAGTTGGCTGAGCGGCTTCAGCATTCAAAAGCATATTATGTTGCTGGTAGAAATTATGTAGAACCACGCAGCCACGAATTACTGCCTGCACATTGTCTAGAGCCAGTTGAATGGCACTGTGAAACACTCTCCATCGGTTGGCTAGTATTCCAAAAGCGCACTCAACATAGCTCAGTTCCTGCTCCTGGCTCTTCCATCCTCCCCCCCTGCACACGAGGACAACGTATATCGGCTCGGCATGAAAACCGAGCCGATATACGTTCGTCTAAATGTAGCCTTAGAATCACATTGTTAACACGTGCGCACGGGCGATTAGCATTCCCATTGTCAAGGAATTATGCGCACACCTGCGACACCCCTATATAACGCGCATAGTGTATGGGGGAGGTGCGGCTGACATTTATCGTGTCTTTTATGCTGTAGTATCGTACTGTGAGAGCTTTAATTTTTGTCTGCAAGATGCACAAATGGGTCATGATCGGAGCCATTGAACACCGCCCGGTGCTCTGGGACGTACGCTGCGAAGCCTATAAGAACCGCGGCCAAAAAACCCAGCTCTGGGTTCAAGTGGCCGAGAGGGCATACCCGCATTGGGCGACTTAAAATGAGAGCGTCCAGAGGAACAAATGTAAGTGTTTAATACTTTTTACATTCTATGCGATTTTTTTTTTATTTATTATTTGTCAAAAGTGCTAATGTGCGTTGTTACACTCTTTTTGGCTGGTTTCTGATGTGCATTTTGTGCTTATGTTCACACAAATCTGCCTTTAAACACTAACATACGTGACCTCAGAATACTGACACACACTATAGCTATATGTGTCCATTTAAGATGCCATTTAGTACACTTGGGTGATGATTAGTCATATGTGACATGCATAGGCTAGGCTAGCACTTCTGCTCACCCCTAAAAGTCCTCATTTTAACAAACTGCATGTGCCATAAGGTGTTATGTTTATGGATACTAATTGTATTCTTGGGTTTTCTGTCTCCCAAATATTCCCCCATTTAGTAAGAGCCCTTAGGACTTTCTGGCGCTCCATTAGAGACCAATTTACACAAGTCTTGCGACAAGTTACATCTGGGATGTCAACAAATGACCCGGTGCGATATAAATTTGGGCATCTGCTGGGTTTTCTGAGACCCGTCCTCGAGCTAAATGTGTAAGTATATTATTTCCTTTTTGAAGTTATAATATACAGATATGTGTTAAATATATTTAGAATAAATGTTGAAAAGAGTAGAGCCACTGGGAAAGTTGTGTTTCAATGCTGTGTAGCAACAGCACTTCTTGCAAGTGTGTCTGTCATTTGCACTGCTCCATGTTTACAACTTGAGCTGCAGAACTTAGAAGAATATGGCCAAATGCTGTAATACATACTCTTAGTGTGCATGTAGCATGTTTGAGGCTTGCCACCTGCTTCTTCGGCAAAGCTATAGAATTTACTATATTTGGCATTACAATGTTGGCAAGCAACATATGTAGTCTAATTGCATGGCTGTGTGTAAGAGGTAATAGCCTTTGGGTAGCTTTCCACTAGCCTTTTTATATCGCTGCTTTATTTTTTCACGCTATTGTCAATAGTACTTTCTAATGTTAAAAACGCCACGCAACGCAGCACAGCATTTTGGGTGCACTGCGTTGTGTTGCGTTTTTAACATTAGGAAGTCCCAGTGACAATCGCGTGAAAAAATAAAACAGCGATAAAAAAAGGCTAGTGGAAAGGCACCCTTTGAGGGGTTAACCATCAATTTAGCAAAGTAGGCATATGTCCTGTCCCCTTTCATTTTGGAGGATCACTGTGCATGACTAAGGCTGCATTCCCACGAACGTATATCGGCTCGGTTTTCACGTCAAGCCAATATACGTCATCCTCATGTGCAGGGGGGGGATGGAAGAGCCAGGAGCAGGAACTGAGCTCCCGCCCCCTCTCTGCCTTCTCTCCACCCCTCTGCACTATTTGCAATGAAAGGGGGCGGCACTACGTTTCGAGAATTAGCTCCACCCCTGTCCCGCCTCTCCCCATTGCAAATAGTGCAGAGGGGTGGAGAGGAGGCAGAGAGGGGGCGGGAGCTCAGTTTCTGCTACTAGCTCTTCCATCCCCCCCCCCTGCAGATGAGGATGACGTATATCGGCTCAGCGTGAAAACCGAGCCGATACATGTTCGTGGGAATGCAGCCTAACCAATACACAAAGTGCCTTTGAGTTGCAGGTTGTTTAGATTAATAGGGCAGCCTCCAAACTAAATTTCAAACATTACATTATTAGGGTGACTACCCACTACAGTTGTTTTTTCGCAGCGAAAATCGCAATTTTTTTTTCCTGCAGGGATCTATGGGACTTGTAATGTTCAAATCACGATCGCGCAAAATCACAATTTCGCGGGGGAAAAAAATCGATATTCGCAGTGAAAAAACTACAGTAGTGGGTAGTCACCTTATAGTTTAATTGTTGTGCACACAATGTATATTTGAACGTAATGTTTGATATTTTCTATCTCTTGAAACAGACGTTCCAGTAATCTGGAGGAGATGCGGGAGGAGGACGAGGAGGAGCAGGAAGAGGAGGAGGAGAAGCAGCCAGACAGCCAGAGAAGACACGAGTTGCCCTCAGGCTCAGAGGCAACACAGGAGAGTGGGCGGCAGGAGCAGAGCCCTGTGTTAGACAGGCCGCCTCAGCGGGGTGCATTGCATCGCGGAGCCAGCGTTCCCCCTCAGCCTCCCCCGGCAGCTCCACCCAATCCTCCTTCGTCCAGGCTACAGGTTGAGATGGGGGTTTTACAATACCTGCGCCTTTGGACGGATGAGGATTGGGCGGACCAGTTCTGCCGGGGCTTGCCGCTCGCTGCCGACAAGTCCCACAAGTGCTGCAAGGGACAGTGACAAGGTCCAGTGAAAGCATCCTTGAGGCAGCCCTGCAGCCAGAACCAGCACACGAAGTGTTCTGGATGCTGGACCTGTGGTGCCTCAGTGGCAGGGGAAGGCACCGCCAGAGGCGGGCCTATGCACACTGGCTCCGCGATGCACTGGCTAGAAGGGCAGATTTTTCGCCTGACCTATATGCTCCAGATTCGAAGGAGGATGCATATACCCCACCTCCCTTTTTTTCTAGTCCCTCCGAATCTGCCCCCACGAGGCCCATAGGTCAGGGTCCTGGCTCTTTGAGTGAGGAGAGTGATATGCACACTCTTCCCTCTCAAGAGCCACCCACTGGGGCAGCACCTCCAACAGAGGACTCTGCTCTCCCTCCTCCTCCAGTGAAAAGCCCCTGTCCCTCCCCCGTTCCTGGCCCTTCAGGGGTTGTGCCCCCGCCTGCCCCCACCCCCCCAGAATCTCGGGCCAAGAGCCAGCCAGGGGAAGCATGTCCACCACAGGTGCCAGAACATCAGAGTCCTGCTGGTGAAGGCCAATCCCAGGAGGTGTCTGGGCAGGGCAGCCCTCCTCCCAGAAGGCCACGTGGGCGGCCACGAAAAAGGGGGCCTTCACAAGGCCCATTCAAGGCTCCAGCCAGACAGAATATGGCCAAACAAGGCAGTTTTTGTTCTCCTTTCATTTTTTTATAAAAAAAATTCTTGCACAAAACTTGGTTGTGTACATTTTCATTGCTGAACAGTAATACAATTCATTTAATACATTGGGCCATGATGCTATGTCAAATGGAAATCTAATTGTATTAAGGAAGGGCATGTTTGTAATGATGGGTCTTGGGCCAAAAAAGGTTTGTAACACTTTGCTAAGCTACTTTTTAAAACATGCTACGTACACAATTGCAACCATGGAAAATAAAGATGCTTCAACAAACCTTGAATAGCTCCATGCTGCTGGTTGATGTTTAACACGGCTACCAGAGTAGCCTGTGTTACACACCAGGGACAGCGCAACACCGTGTCAAAGTGCAACATCATCATGTATCAGAAAGATGGTTGAGGGGTTCTTCAGAGGGCCGTATATGGGCCGGGGATTGTTGGCTGCCGCTAGACGGCGTGTCTCTTTGCAGGGGGAGGCGGGTGCAAGAGCCGGGAGCATTGCAGCGACTGCCATCTCTCCGCTCCTCGCCACTATTTGCAATGTCAGCAGGTTACAGGGGCCCGGAGAAAAGTTGCGGGACTCATCTTCGGCCCCGGCCCGCCCACTCCCATAGCAAAGAGTACCAAGGGGCGGAGAGGGGGCGTGAGCTCAGCTCACTGCTCTTGACTTTTTGAGCCTCTTCCCCCTGCAGAGATGGATGCCGTATATGTAAAGATAGGGGCAAAGGGGCCGTTAAAATCAAAAGACTGAAAACAAAACAAAAAAACCTGTGCATGTGACCACAATTACCAATAGTCTCTGTAGTGAGAAATGAGTTTCAATAAACCCTAGATGAGAAAAAAAGAAAAAAAACAACTGGGGTGAAAAACCACAACAAAACACACACAAAAGCCAAAAAAAAAAGTTTAGAATAGGGAAAAAAAGGAGTACAAAGGAAGAAACGTAGTAATAAAAAGTTCCCTGGGGTGCCAAAGAAATCGTGTGGCTCACAACTATCAATGCATACAATACTGGCGCCGTGTATATTTGCTGGGATGCTGATACAGCTCAACGTATGGAGTGCATCTTTGTGCGCTCCACGCTGCCAAATTCCAAATTTTGAACACGCATATCACAAGCACAGACCTTCGTTCACACGCATTTTTGCGCGCACAATCACACGTGCGCATGTACGCGCGGATTAACGCATACGCTCGTCTGAACGCACCCTCAGGCATAGGTCTCAGCGTTATACACTGGTTAAATATTTTCTGGCCTTGCTCAGAGTCTCTCAAATCTACCATTCTTTGTGGGTGGTGATTTAGGCATAGGTCTCAGCGCTTTACACTGGTTAAATATTTTATGGCCTTGCTCAGAGCCTCTAAATCTACCAGTCTCTGTGGGTGGTGAATTAGGCCTAGATCGCAGCGCTTTACACTGGTTTAATTTTTCCTGGCACTGCATAGAGCCTCTCATATCCACCAGTCTCTATGGGCAGTGAATTAGCCCTAGTTCTCAGCGCTTTACAGTTGCTTAATTTTTTATAGCCTTGCTCAGAGTCTCTCAAATCTACAAATCTCTGTGGGTGGTGATTTAGACATACGTCTCAGCATTATACACTGGTTAAATATTTTCTGGCCTTTCTCAGAGTCTCTCAAATCTAAAAGTCTCTGTGGGCGGTGAATTAGGCCTAGATCTCAGCGCTTTACACTGGTTTAATTTTTTCTCGCACTGCATAGAGCCTCTCAAATCTACCATTCTCTGTGGGCGGTGATTTAGGCATAGGTCTCAGCGTTATACACTGGTTAAATATTTTCTGGCCTTGCTCAGAGTCTCTTAAATCTACAAGTCTCTGTGTGTGGTAAATTGGGCCTAGATCTCAGCGCTTTACACTGGTTATATTTTTTCTGACCCTGCTCAAAGCCTCTCAAATCTACAAGTCTCTGTGGGTGGTGAATTAGGCCTTGATCTCAGTGCTTTACACTGGTTTAATTTTTTCTGGCACTGCAAAGAGCCTTTTATATCTACCATTCTCTGTGGGTGGTGAATTAGCCCCAGTTCTAAGCGCTACATAGTGGTTATATTTTTTCTGGCACTACATAGAGCCTCTCATATCTACCAGTCCCTGTGGGTGGTGATTTAGGCATAGGTATCAGCGTTATACACTGGTTAAATATTTTATGGCCTTGCTCAGAGTCTCAAATTTACAAGTCTCTGTAGGCGGTGAAATAGGCCCAGATCTCAGTGCTTTACACCGGTTATATTTTTTCTGGCACTGCATAGAGCCTCTCATATCTACCAATCTCAGTGGGCGGTGAATTACGCCTAGGTATGAGTGGTATACAGTGGGTTAATTATTTTTGGCGCAGCTCAGAGCTTCTCAAATCTACCAGTCTCTGTGGGCGGTGAATTACGCCCAGATCTCAGCGTTATACACTGGTTAAATATTTTCTGGCCTTGCTCAGAGCCTCTAAATTTACCATTCTCTGTGGGCAGTGAATTAGCCCTAGTTCTCAGCGCTATACAGTGGATACATTTTTTCTAGTCTTGCTCACAGTCTTTCAAATCTACAACTCTCTGTGGGTGGTTAATTAGGCCTAGATCTCAGCGTTATTCACTGGTTAAATATTTTCTGGCCTTGCCAAAAATCTCTTAAATCTGCCATTCTCTATGGGCGGTGATTATGGCATAGGTCTCAGCGTTATGCACTGGTTAAATATTTTCTGGCCTTGCTCAGAGTCTCAAATCTACAAGTCTCTGTGGGCGGTGAATTAGGCCCAGATCTCAGTGTTATACACTGGTTAAATATTTTCTGGCCTTGCTCAGAGGCTCTCAAATCTACCATTCTCAGTGGGTGGTGATTTAGGCATAGGTCTCAGCATTATACACTGGTTAAATATTTTCTGGCCTTGATCAAAGTCTCAAATCTACAAGTCTCTGTGGGCAGTGAATTAGGTCTAGATCTCAGCGCTTTACACTGGTTATTTTTTTTCTGGCACTGCATAGAGCCTCTCAAATCTACCAGTCTCTGTGAGCGGGGAATTAGGCTTAGATCTCAGCACTTTACACTGGTTAAATATTTTCTGGCACTGCATAGAGCCTCTCATATCTACCAGTCTTTGTGGGCGGTGAATTAGGCCTAAGTATTAGTGGTATACAGTGGGTTAATTATTTTTGGCGCAGCTCAGAGCCTCTCAAATCTACCAGTCTCTGTGGGTGCTGAATTAGTCCCAGATCTCAACGCTTTACACTGGTTAAATTTTTTCTGGCCTTGCTCAGAGTCTCTCAAATCTACCAGCCTCTGTGAGCAGTGAATTAGGCCTAGATCTCAGCGCCTTACACTGGTTATATTTTTCTGACTCTACTCAAAGCCTCTTAAATCTACAAGTCTCTGTGGGCGGTAAATTAGGCCTAGATCTCAGCGCTTTACACTGGTTTCATTTTTTCTGGCACTGCATAGAGCCTCTCCTATCTACCAGTCTCTGTGGGCGGTGAATTAGCGCTAGGTATTAGTGGTATACAGTGGATTAATTATTTCTGGAAAAGCTCAGAGCCTCTCAAAACTACCAGTCTCTGTGGTCAGTGATATAGGCATAGGTCTCATAGTTATACACTGATTAAATATTTTCTGGCCTTGCTTTGAGTCTCTTAAATTTAGCAGCATATGTGGGCGGTGAATTAGCACTAGGTCTCAGCGCTATACAGTGGGTTAATTTTTTCTGGCCTTGCTCAGAGTCTTTCAAATCTACCAATCTCTGTGGTTGATGAATTAGCCCAAGGTATCAGCGGTATACACTGATTTAATCTTTTCTGGCCCTGCTCTATCCTTTATTCTACATGATGAAGACTAGGGATAAGGGGCGAGGTCGAGGTTGTGGATGCGGGCGTCCGAATGAGGGTGTGGGCAGAGGCCGAGGTCCTGGGCGGGGTAAAACAATGCTTGCTGCTGAGGGATTAGTAGAGCACCGCGTATCTTCAATCCCTAGCTTCATGTCACATTTTGCAGGTCCACGTGGTAGACCATTATTAAAAGCACAACAGTGTGATCTGGTGCTTTCGTGGATAGCAGATAACACCTCCAGTACTTTATCCAACACCCAGTCTTCCATGCAGTCCACTCACGTCACCCAAGGGACTGCACCTCTGAAACCTCAGGCTGCTTCTCCTTCCTCCCTTGTTCAGAGTCTTTCAAATCTACCAGTCTCTGTGGTCGATGAATTAGCCCTAGGTATCAGCGGCATACACTGATTTAATTTTTTCTGGCCCTGCTCTATCCTTTATTCTACATGATGAAGACTAGGGATAAGGGTCGAGGTCGAGGTTGTGGACGCGGGCGTCCGAATGAGGGTGTGGGCAGAGGCCGAGGTCCTGG
This sequence comes from Eleutherodactylus coqui, assembly GCF_035609145.1. Taxonomy (NCBI): domain Eukaryota; kingdom Metazoa; phylum Chordata; class Amphibia; order Anura; family Eleutherodactylidae; genus Eleutherodactylus; species Eleutherodactylus coqui. The sequence continues at coordinate 218,488,446 of NC_089838.1, read as the reverse complement.
GCGCTGCTGAGGGATTAGTAGAGCACCGCGTATCTTCACTCCCTAGCTTCATGTCACATTTTGCAGGTCCACATGGTAGACCATTATTAAAAGCACAACAGTGTGATCTGGTGCTGACGTGGATAGCAGATAACATCTCCAGTACTTTATCCAACACCCAGTCTTCTATGCAGTCCATTCACGCCACCCAAGGGACTGCACCTCTGAATCCTCAGGCTGCTTCTCCTTCCTCCCAGCCTAGTCACTCCAGAAAAAGGAGAGATTATGATGAACAGGCATACAACCAAGAACTATTTTTGGGTCCCTGCCCTGAGTCTGAAAAACCAGTTTCACAGCCGCGTGAGAAGTTTGTCATGACCGATGCCCAAAATTTGGAACTTTCACAGACTCAGAGTGAGGAGGGTGGGGACTTACAATTACTGTCTCAATAGCTATTTGTGGATGATGAGGATGAGACAATGTTATTTGTCAGTGAGGTTGCTGTTAGGTCAGTAAGTCTGAGGGAGCAGCAGACTGAGGAGTCAGAGGAAGAGCTGGTGGACGATGAGGTGACTGATCCCACCTGGCTTGCTAAGCCTACTAAAGACAGGGCTTCAGAGGGGGAGGAAAGTGCTGCAACAGAACAGGTTGGAAGAGGCAGTGGGGTGGCCAGGGGGAGAAGCAGGGCCACAGCAGATAATCCACTAACTGTTCCCCACAGCACCCCCTTGTGGCAAACCTCCATGCAGGGGGCTAGGTGTTTGAAGGTCTGGAGGTTTTGTATTGAGAGCGCGGATGACCGATGAACAGTGGTGTACAACCTGTGCCACACCACGATCAGCAGGGGAGACACCACTACCAGCCTCACCACCACCAACATGCGCAGGCATATGATGGCTAAACTCCCCATGAGGTGGAATGAAGGCCATTCACCGCCTGCGGGTCACACCACTGCCTCTTCCCCAGTGTCACAACCTGCCACAGAGATGCAACCCCCTCCCAGGACACAGGAACGAGCGCCTCCCGGCCTGCACCCACACCCTCTCCTCCACGGTCCTCCACTTCCTTCACCAATGTGTCCCAGTGCAGCGTTCAGCTGTCGCTAACCCAAGCATTGGAACGAAAGCAGAAATATGCAGCCACCCACCCGCATGCACAATCTTTAAACGTGCATATTGCAAAACTACTCAGCCCGGAGATGCTGCCATACAGGCTAGTAGAAACTGAGGCTTTCCGCAACCTGATGGCGGTGGCGGTCCCTAGGTAGTCGGTCCGCAGTCGCCACTATTTTTCCCAGTGCGCCTTCCCCGCCCTACACCAGCATGTCTCACGGAACATAAACCATGCCCTAACCAACACGTTTACTGGGAAGGCCCACTTAACCACAGACACGTGGACAAGTGCTGGTAGGCAGGGACACTACACCTCCCTGATGGCACATTGGGTGAACATGGTGGAGGCTGGGACAGAGTCTGACCCTGGGTCCGCTCACGTGCTACCCTCACCGAGTATTGTGGGTCCTACCTCGGTGATGGTTTTTCCGGCGTATTATGCCACCTCCTGAATGATAAATTGCTATAATGAACATCTGATATACTAACAGTATAGAAAACATATACACTGTTGATCTATGAGATAATTAATATAGGACTATATTGTGTACAGCCAATTCATATAAAAAACATATATTTTTTTTATAAAAAAGTTAAATTGCTATAATTAACCCTTTGCAATCCAATTTTGGATTCAGGGTTTCTTAGGGGGCTTTCTCTTTCTGCCATTATACAATGGCGCCGCCTACTGGCTAGAGCCAGTACTGCGGTATGGGACATGCTGGAGAGGCCCCTGGCAGCAGAGTGGCCAGTAATATACAGTAAGAATACCCTGCCGGACATCTTCCGACGTCGGAGCTGTACAGGAAAGGGTTAATATTTTTAAATTTATAAATATCTTGTTTAAAAGTTTGTTTCAGGGCAATATTATAAATATATTCATATTTTTCTAAAACCTCGTTCATTCCATTAGGAGCCAGGCTTTTCAAACGGAATATCCAGTACATCTCCTTTCGTCTCAGATCTGAGATGAACCTGGATGTCAGATATTCTAATGGTGTAATGCTAAGTTTTCTATAATCACCGGTGTGCTTTTTACTGAAGTGTCTAGGAACACTGCGCTTTAAAATATTATTTTTGAGGTGGGCGTGGCCTGGAGAGAAGCCGAGACGGCCGTGTCTAGCTAGACTCCGCTCGGCACCATCACTCAGCGTCGGTTAAAGCATACCGGGAGGCTCGCTAACATCACCGCCGGCAAGGAGAAGCATCAGGGAGCATGGCAGCGACGAGACGGAGGACTTCTAAAGCCCAGCCGAAGCGCCTGGAGGAGTTTTTTGTACCGCGCGCTCCTCTCACTGTCATGGCGGCGGAGGGAGAAGATGCAGCGACAGCTGTCACTCCGGTAAGAGGATCCCCTGAGTCCCGGGAACTGCAGCCCCCAGATGAGCTGGCAAGCCCTAGCACCAGAGAACAGCAGGGAGGGCTAGGACAGAGGGAAAAACAAGTTAAAGGAGACTTTAAACAGAAGTCAGATCTCTCCACCGGGCACAACATGAAAAACAAAATGGCGGCGACGCCATTACAGGGAGGTCAGACTTCCTCTGCCTCTAGCAGCCCCGCCAAACAGCGTCAGAAACTGTCAGAAGGTAGAGATGAGGAAAGTTTTGAAAACGTTCCCTCACCGCCGGCATTAGATGGCGAAATAAATAATCTAGTGGCCACAGAAAGACCCGCCTCAGAATTATATATTAAAGAGGCTATCCTGGCCTTAAGGCACACGATCCAGACCGACTTGAAAAGTCTAACCCAGCATGTAGACTCCTCGGTGCTGGAAGTCAATAACAGAATTAACAATACAGAACACAAAATGGAGGAGATGGTCAAATCACATAACGCCCTCATTGATGCCCACTATGATCTTGAAGGCCTGGTTACTAAATTACAGAATAAAATAAATGACATTGAGGACAGAAACCGGCGTAATAATGTGAAGATTAGAGGAGTCCCTGAAAATATCGCAAATTCTGACTTGATGGCTTACGTGGTCAGCATGGTCCAGAAAATCCTACCGAACATTCCTGAGCAGGAACTTAGGATTGATAGAGCGCACAGACTCCCACTGCCTAAATTTTTGAAGGAAAATAGTCCAAGAGATACTATTGTCCGTTTTCATTACTTCAGCACAAAGGAGGCCCTCATGTTCTCCGCAAGAAAATTGGGGGTATTGCCAAGCCCGTATTCAGATATCCGCTTGTTTATTGACTTGTCTCAAGCCACGATGGAAGCGAGGCGTAGTTTTGCAGGAGTGACTCTGGCCTTGAGAGAGGCGAAAATTTTGTATAGATGGGGTTTTCCCACTAAGATCATCGTGTCAAGAGACAATTCATCTCACATTTTTCTGGATCCCACCTCAGCCAAAGCAGCTTTGAAAACATGGGGCATAAAGGTGAGGGACCCCCCCTCCTCCAATTTTGATGGCCCAGAAGGGAGAAAGCAAAGAAGAGAAGCTCGCGTGAATTAATTAATTTCTCCCTCCCAAAGGACATACAGAGGAACAGTATTCTCGGATTCCTTGCCAAACTGGTTCACCCTTTTTTTGGAACCTTCCCGTCAAAAGTTACGCAGATTTGAGTGATGTTCCCACTCTCACGCGAACTGTTGCTCCCCGAAATGAGTTTGCAAGTGATTGCTTACCTAATTCTCTTAAGTATGCTCCAATGCGCTTTGCTGACCGTTGTCTGCATGCTAAGATGTTCTTTAATTGTTTTTTTATGCTTTTGTCTCCCTTTGCTTACCTAGAAATGGTGTTTCTAGTCTTGTTTATAGTTTTTTTTCAGGCATCTCTTACTACGGTGGTTCTCTAGCTCTTAGCTCCGCACAGCTATTGATAGGAAAATGGCGCTGAAGGTGCTGGCTCTGAACGCCAATGGATTGAATTCCCCGACTAAAAGGAGGGAGGTGTGGAAAGAGGCGCTCCACCACAACGCTGACCTTGTATGTATACAAGAAACACACTTAATTGCAACAGATTGTTCCCGTATGTCGCATAAGAAATTCCCCCAAACATTTTTTGCATGTGCACACAAGAAGCACGCGGGGGTGATGATTGCGGTTAGAGACTCCACAACATTCACAATTGATACCCAAATGTGCGACTCTAGGGGCCGCTATATAATACTAGTGGGTACTCTGAGGGGCTCACAAATTACATTAATAAATATATATGCCCCTAACACGAAACAGGTCCACTTTTTAAACAAATTGATGAAAACAGTACACAAAATTGCTAAGGGACCTCTTGTTTTGTGCGGAGATTTTAATTCGGTACCTGAGAGCAGACTAGATTCCACCCAGAGTCACAAAAGGAGAGACCCCCCGTTGGGTCGCTGGATGCGTGAGAAGGCCCTGTTCGACACTTTCCGTTGCTTAAATGCTTCGGCGAGGGAGTTCACTTTTTACTCTGCCCGCCACAGGACGTTCTCGCGCATCGATCTGTGCCTGGTGGATAAACAATTGATTACCTCTGTGTCGGAGGCGGCCATTGGCACGGCCACATGGTCGGACCATGCCCCCACAATTACGTCAATCCATATAGGCAATCCCTATAGAAATGCAAAAATATGGAAAAATAATCTCTTCCTCATGAAAACCCCTGAATATAAAAAAGAAATTATCAAAAAAATAGAGGAGTTCTTTGACATGAATGACACCTCCGACGTAGACTCTAGCACTCTTTGGAACGCCCATAAAGCGTTTATAAGAGGGGTGTTTATACAGCTAGGCGCCAGGTATAAAAGACGGAAGCGCGACATGACTGAGTCCCTGGTGAATAACATTCAATCCCTCGAAAAAGAATTACAATCTTTTCCCTCCACGGCCACCCACAACAAATTACTCCATGCACGATTGGAACTCCGCAAAACCTTGCAAGGCGACTTCGAAAAAATGGTCTCCATAAATAAGGCTATCTTATACTCGTCAATAAATAAACCAACAAAATTGATGTCCACCCTGACAAAAAAAAAGGTAGTCAAATCTAAAATTCCCTTTGTGTGGAACTCAAAAAGGAAAGACTTCAAGATTTCCCACCCGAAACAAATTGCTGATAGATTTAGCTCCTACTACAGCGAGTTATATAACCTGAAAGGAGATGTATCCACAATTCAACCACAAAAGGAGGTGATAGGGAAGTTCCTTGATGGGCTGAGCCTTCCTAAAATCTCCACCTCTCAGAGGGCTGAATTAGAGAAGGAAATGTCCTTGTCAGAGGTCTTGGACACTATTTCGGTAATGAAGAATCAGAAAGCGCCTGGCCCTGATGGTTTTTCGGCCGAATATTATAAATTATTTCAGGACCTGTTGTCCCCACATTTAGTACGCCATTTTAATCTGGCTATGCAGAAAGGTACATTTCCAGCAGAATCTCTCTTAGCTACTATTGTAGTACTACCTAAACAGGGAAAGCCCCCCGATGACCCGGCCAACTTTAGGCCGATTTCACTGTTAAATGTGGATGTAAAGATATACTCTAAAACTTTGGCGAGGAGATTGCTGGAGATTCTCCCAGAGGTTATTCATCCCGACCAGGTTGGGTTCGTGAAGGGCAGGCAGGCTTCAGATGCTACGCGTAAAGTAATAAATCTCCTACACTCTCTGAAATCCTCACGTCTCCCAGCGGTCATGGTCGCCTTAGACGCCGAAAAGGCCTTTGACCGCGTCCACTGGGACTACGCATTCATGACCCTGGAAAAGTTCGGTGTAGGTGAGGGACTGCGGAGAGCTATTCGAGCCTTGTATTCTACGCCCTCGGCCAGGACTCTGGTAGATGGGACCCTGTCCGAGCCGTTTAAAATAACCAACGGCACGAGGCAGGGTTGCCCGCTGTCGCCCATATTGTATGTCATTTCGATCGAACCTCTGGCCGAAGCAATTAGAACATCATTAGAAATAAATGGGATACCTCTAAATCTCCGCCAACACAAGGTCGGGTTGTTCGCGGATGATGTGATTTTGACCTTGACGAATCCTCTAAGTTCTTTAAGAGCAGTCCATCACATCTTGCGCGAATTTAGTCAAATCTCGCAATATAGACTTAATGTAGACAAGTCCATGATCATGGGGATAAATGTCTCTAAGGATTTGAAAGATTCTATAAAAAAGGAATTCCCCTTTGAATGGAGGGACAAAGAGCTCCCATATTTGGGAATAAACCTGTCTCCCGATACAAACGACTTGGAGAAAACTAATTTTCCTCCATTATTGGCATCCATACAGAAGGAACTGGACAGATTGGCAAAACTCAGTCTGTCATGGTACGGTAGAATCATGATATTTAAAATGTTACTCCTACCCAAGATATTATATATTTTTCGAGTCTTGCCAATTGACGTCTCTTTAAATACGTTATCTAAACTCCAAAGACAAATTTCTCAGTTTATATGGGAGGGAAAGAAGGCCCGTCTGGCTTTACCCATATTGGCCATGCACCGGTCCAGGGTGGGAGCTGATATTCCAAATGTGGAAAAATACTATAAGGCCTCACTACTGAATCAGTCCAGAGGTTGGCTCTTACAAATAGACAAGATGGGTTGGGCAGGCATAGAAAGCAACCTTGTAAGACTTAGCTCGTGTAGACCACTGCTCTTAGCGGCGTCCTTAGAAGTTATGGCACATCGCTTGGATCCAATAAATAATCTGAAAATTTCCACGAAGAATCTTTCCCCTACTACCGATGCTTCCCTGAGAGTTTGGAGGGAGTTGACTGAAAAGCTAGCCAATCAAGATAAGTTGGAGCCTACACAGATTCCGTTGGAGACATTGGGTCTATTCCTTCCAGATTTAGATCTGAGACATTGGAAGGCTGGAGGGGTGTTGAATGTGTCGGACCTAATGGCGGAGAGTACATTGTGGCCCTTTGAGAAACTCATATCTAGATATGGCCTAAGCCCACAAGACCTATACAGCTATAATAGAATTGCTCATTTTTTACATAAATCGCAAATCCATACAATTAAAATCCCTCACGAAGTCATAAAACGAATCTCTTCCAACGCGGTGTTGGAGAAATCCGAGACTAGACTCTTTTATGATTTACTAACAGGTAACAACATTTTATCCAAAAGAGTTCACATGCTTAATTGGGAAAAAGAACTGGAGAAGACCATCCCAATAGATAACTGGCATAACGCATTTAAATTAGCGGGGAAAGCTACTAAAGGGATGGGGATCTTGGAAGTACAGATTAAGGTCAACATGCGTTGGTACTACTCACCAGCATTAATCAATAACAGATTCCAAAAAGGTGATGGAGCGTGCTGGAGAGGGTGTGGAGGCAGAGGCACTCTTTCCCACATTTTCTGGTCGTGTCCTAAACTGAAGGTCTACTGGCATGAAATACTAAATTTAATAGACAGGACCGTACATGGCCGGGTTGGCAGGGGGGCGGAACAGATCCTTTTGCTGGTGGGCTTGGAGGATCTAATCCCCCCGCTCAGGAAATTGGTGGCACATGCCTTAATGACGGCAAAAGCCTTAATTGCAAAACACTGGTTGAAAATGGAACCTCCGCTATACCAGGAATTTGTAGATAGAATGGCGGAGCAAAAGGTATTTGAAAGATGGCTGGCGTTCAGGGAAAATAACACCTTGAAGTACGAGGAGATGTGGAGCGTGTGGAGAGAACCCATCTGACCAGTTTTAAATGTTTATCTTAGGATGCCTTTCTTTGATACTTGGTTACTTTGTCTTGTTGTGTTAGGTCTCCTTTGGCAAAGCGTAATTTTTCTCTTTGAGTATTCGTACTATGAGTTGGCGAGACCAAGGTTTCGCAGATTCTTAGGAGACTCGTTTCCTGATTTTGTCCTTCTATGGTATTCGTTTTCCCTACTATAAAGAGGATGTGCTTGGTCCTCAAGCAGAACGATGTATTAATGTTTACATATTGCCATATGTTGATACCCTGTCTTACAAATGTTCTGATTGATGTTTATGTGACTTTTTCATTCCTCAATAAAAATCTAATAATTAAAAAAAATATATATATTATTTTTGATATTAAGTCTGTGTTTGTTGATACGGGTACGCGGTTTGTTGACTGTGCGACCCACAAACTTCTTGCCGCACTGACATTCCAGCATATATACAACGTTTTCCGTGTCACAGGTAATTCTCTGTTTGATGGGTATTTTTTTCCTCCCCAGGTTGAATTTCTTTTGTGCATCATTAATGGACAGCACTTACACCTTTTTTTATTACTTTTGAAGACCACTATGGGTTGTTGGATCCCTAAAATTTTCTTTATTGGGTTTGCGTGTTTTTGGGCCACCCTCTTTTTACTGCTGGAGTTCGATGGAGCTAATATATTCTGTAACGTTTTATTTCTTTTGAGATATTCTTTTATGCTTTTTTCAAAATATGGGTCTCTTTTTAATATCTCCCAATTATTTTTTAAAATTCTTTCTATACCCCTATTGTTACTGCTATATTTGTTCATGAAGGCACCCCTTTCTTCTTCGGGATTTTTCTTTTCATTATTATTTTCCCCTTTATTGTGTGACTTTGCATTTCTAGCCCTCTAGTTCTCATAAGTATTTTCTTCTGTACTGTTCTTAGTTTTTTTCTTTGGGACCCTCATTTTGTAGCCTTTTGTAAGCATTGTCAATCAATTCTACAGGATAGTGCTTTTCTTTGAAAAATTTTTTATGAGCTGTGTGTCAAAATCTTCTTTACAGGTGCAGATCCTTTTTATTCGTTTGAGTTAGCTTAAGGAATGTTGTTTTTCCAGCTTTTTTGGTGACGGCTGTTATAGAAGTGTGTGATAGTGTTGATGGATCCATTCTTGCGTGACAGTACTACGTCAAGGAGAACGATCTCATTCTTATCCACAGTATCTGTGAAGTGTAGGTTCACGGCGTTATTTTTTAGTCCATTGATGAACATTTTTAACTCACTCGCAGTCCCTTCCCAGATTATTAAGACATCGTCGATAAATCGACTATGGAATTTTATCCTAGGGTCTATGAATGTGTCTTTTTCATAGTACCCCATATATAGATTAGCAAATGATGGGGCGAACTTGCTCCCCATCACCATTCAGCTACTCTGTATATATTAGCTCCATCGAACCCCAACAGTAAAAAGAGATGGCCTTAAAACACGCAAACCCAAAAAACAAAATTTTAGGGATCCAACAACCAATGTAATAAAAAAAGGTGTAAGTGCTGTCCATTAATGATACACAAAAGAAATGAAATTCAACAAGGGGAGGAAAAAATACCCATCAAATAGAGAATTACCTGAGACACGGAAAACATTGCATATATGCTGGAATATCAGTGCAGCAAGAAGTATGTGGGTTGCACAGTCAACAAGTGTGTCCATCATGTGGATTTGGAGAAAGGGGTGGGAGCAGGGGTGTTACTATAGGGGATGCAGGGCATGCAGTTGCACTCGGGCCCAGGAGCCTTAGGCAGCCCATAAGTACTCTCTTCTCCATATAGGGAGCCCAGTACTATGAATAAAGCATTACGATTCGGGGCCCTGTTACAGATTTTGCATTGGTGCCCAGAAACTTCAAGTTACGCCTATGGGTGGAAGAATTTTGGTTAGAGGATGGGTTGCATTTGAACGATTTAGGTATCAAAATGTGGGCGTTAGAGGTTCAGGAGGGAATTGAAAAGGCGTTGTGTTTGTTGGGGGCTGCACAGGCTTAGGTGTAAGCTGTGCTGGCTGTGGCAGGTCCTTGGAGTCAGTTTCAATTGGTTAGAGGAGGAGGAGTTGGTTAGGCATGGTCTTGCCTGTTAAGATTTGGTGTAATTTGATTGATTTCTGGTGCTGTTTGACTTGGCTAGTGTGTGTGTGTGTGGGGGGGGGGGGAGTAAACCCCTTCCAGCCATGAGTTACAGTTAGTAGCCACCCTAGGTCGGTTTGTGGTGCCAACGAACCTGTTGAAACAGTTGGAGGCAAGGTACATTGGTTAATTATGGTTAGTACCAGATTTTTGTGGCTCCAAGGACTCCCCCTCATATGCTAAGGCCGCCTGCAGATGGCCGGGTCGGATCCGTCTGCGAGATATCTCGAAGCGGGACCCGACCCCCTGCAGAGACCAGCGCGGCACTCACCTGCTCCCGCAGCTCCGGCTCTTTGATGTGCCGGCTGCCGCAATTTGTTTTCTGCGCATGATTTCGCACAGACAAATCGCGGCCGTCTGCCTAGGATTGCATTTTCTAACACAATCCTATTGCAGCTTCCACAGGCAGAAAATTCTGCGGGAAATAACGGTGAGGAATTTCCGTCCGTGTGCAGGGGGCCTAAGTGTTACTTGATAATTTTATATTAATTTATGTTAATAAATTGGCTGCCTTGGCCATTTTATCCAGAATATTTGAGTCTGTTGTTATTGGGAACATCCAAAATATATAAAAGAGAGGTCAGCAGCAAAAACAATGGGTCAATCCACACATATATTGAATTGGTATGAATACCATATGCACGCTATCCAAAATGGGTTTGGACCACAGCCCACAAAAATTCCCAAATAGTAAAGTGTAGAGCAGCAATCCAAGATGCAAGATCTTCAAGTAGAAAAATACTTTATTCTTCCATAAAACACAAGTAGCAGCGATGTTTCAACCAGCAGTTCTTTCTCAAGGATACCTCTCTTCTTCTTCCATCACTTCACCACTGCCACTCCACTCACAGCCATAGAAGATAATGAAAGACTACCCAAGACTTTTCTCACTCACTCACTCACATTTAGGCCTTGTGCCCACGGCCATGATGAGCTCCACAAAATAAAAATCAATACTCACCTGGTCCACGGCGTCCGGATGGTCCACATCGTTCCGATGGTCTCCGCTAGCGCTGCGGCAAACAGCTGAGTCCTCCCCATCTGCCTGCTCAGCTTCTGCTGGTGACGGGGCTTTGAATACCCTGCCTCCAGGAGAGCAAGCTCTGTGATTGGCTAATCTCAGTGCCATGTGCCAATCACAGCCGGCGCTTGATGAGCAAAATCACAGCCATGCAGTGGATGACATCACTGAATGGCTGTGATTGGCTCATCGAGCAGCGGCTGTGATTGGCTGCTGATGCTGTGATTAGCCAATCACAGTGCTCGCTTTGCTGGAGGTGGGGTATTCAAAGCCCCGTCGCCAGAAAGAAGTTGAGCAGGCAGACAGAGAGGACACTTGCCGCAGCGCCACCGGAGACCATTGGGATGCTCCGGACCAGGTAACTATAAGACCCCCTTCCACCCCCACCCCGGAAATAAGAGACTGTGCCCTTTTTGGGGCAAAAAATAATATAAGACAGTGTCTTATTTTTGGGGAAACATGGTGGTAACATAGTGTATAAGGCTGAAAACAATTACACATCTAGTTCAGTCTATTACTCCTCAATGTTGATCCAGAAGAAGGCAAAAAGAAATAATTAGGTTTAAGCCAATTTTCCTCATTTTAGTGAAAAAATTATTTTCTGACTGCAATCTGACAATCAGAATAAGCCCCGAATCAACAACCCTTGTGAAGTAATCAGTGACCATAACATATCTTTAGGACGCAATGATTTTTTGAGGATTTTCATCTCCACTTTCTACAAAAACTTAACATGGCCATATGAGGGCTTGTTTTTAGTGTTGCGAACTGTAGCTTTTATTGGTACCATTTTGGGGTGCATATAATTAGAGATGAGCGAACGCGTTCGTCCGAGCTTGATATTCGTGCGAATATTAGGGTGTTCGGGATGTTCGTTATTCGTAACGAACACCATGCGGTGTTCTGGTTACTTTCACTTCCTTCCCTGAGACGTTAGCGCGCTTTTCTGGCCAATTGAAAGACAGGGAAGGCATTACAACTTCCCCCTGCAACGTTTAAGCCCTATACCACCCCCCTGCTGTGAGTGGCTGGCGAGATCAGGTGTTCGCCTAATATAAAAGTCGGCCCCTCCCGCGGCTCGCCTCAGATGCCTGGTGAGTTAGATGAGGGACAGTGCTGTTTATACCGGAGCTGCTGTAGGGAAAGAATTGGTAGTTAGTGTAGGCTTCAAGACCCCCCAAAGGTCCTTATTAGGGCCACTGATAGCTGTGTGTTGGCTGCTGTTAGCAGTGGCATTTTTTTTTTCTCAAAATCGGCTCTGCAGAGCGTTGCACCTGGCATTAGGGACAGAAGTGCTGCATAGGCAGGGAGAGTGTTAGGAGTGAGTGTAGCCTTCAAGAACCTCAACGGTCCTTTCTAGGGCCATATTTATCCGTGTGCAGTACTGTCCAGGCTGCTGTTAGCTGTGCTGCATTTTTTTGGGGCTTCTCAAAATCGCCTCTGCAGAGCATTCCACCCTCCATTGATACTGCAGGGAAAGAATTGTATAGGCAGGGCCACAACACAGTTATTATTCATAGAATATACGCAGTGCTGCCTTTTGGTGGAAAAACAAGTGAAAACAAATCTATTTGTCCAGCCTCTGTCCGTCCTTACGGGCGGTGGACACGTGTGAGCTGCGTGAAAAACATTGCTAAATCATACGCACCCAGCTACGCTTTACTGCTGGCTTCGCCATTTGCTTTCCTTAATTGGGAAAAAAAATACCTGCTCTGCCAGAGTTATAATAACTCTGCTACCCTCACGTTCTGTGACACATTAGCAGGGACACAGCACAGTTATTAAACTTCTCATGTTCATTGAATATACGCAGTGCTGCCTTTTGGTGGAAAAACAAGTGAAAACAAATCTATTTGTCCAGCCTCTGTCCGTCCTTACGGGCGGTGGACACGTGTGAGCTGCGTGAAAAACATTGCTAAATCATACGCACCCAGCTACGCTTTACTGCTGGCTTCGCCATTTGCTTTCCTTAATTGGGAAAAAAAATACCTGCTCTGCCAGAGTTATAATAACTCTGCTACCCTCACGTTCTGTGACACATTAGCAGGGACACAGCACAGTTATTAAACTTCTCATGTTCATTGAATATACGCAGTGCTGCCTTTTGGTGGAAAAACAAGTGAAAACAAATCTATTTGTCCAGCCTCTGTCCGTCCTTACGGGCGGTGGACACGTGTGAGCTGCGTGAAAAACATTGCTAAATCATACGCACCCAGCTACGCTTTACTGCTGGCTTCGCCATTTGCTTTCCTTAATTGGGAAAAAAAATACCTGCTCTGCCAGAGTTATAATAACTCTGCTACCCTCACGTTCTGTGACACATTAGCAGGGACACAGCACAGTTATTAAACTTCTCATGTTCATTGAATATACGCAGTGCTGCCTTTTGGTGGAAAAACAAGTGAAAACAAATCTATTTGTCCAGCCTCTGTCCGTCCTTACGGGCGGTGGACACGTGTGAGCTGCGTGAAAAACATTGCTAAATCATACGCACCCAGCTACGCTTTACTGCTGGCTTCGCCATTTGCTTTCCTTAATTGGGAAAAAAAATACCTGCTCTGCCAGAGTTATAATAACTCTGCTACCCTCACGTTCTGTGACACATTAGCAGGGACACAGCACAGTTATTAAACTTCTCATGTTCATTGAATATACGCAGTGCTGCCTTTTGGTGGAAAAACAAGTGAAAACAAATCTATTTGTCCAGCCTCTGTCCGTCCTTACGGGCGGTGGACACGTGTGAGCTGCGTGAAAAACATTGCTTAATCATACGCACCCAGCTACGCTTTACTGCTGGCTTCGCCATTTGCTTTCCTTAATTGGGAAAAAAAATACCTGCTCTGCCAGAGTTATAATAACTCTGCTACCCTCACGTTCTGTGACACATTAGCAGGGACACAGCACAGTTATTAAACTTCTCATGTTCATTGAATATACGCAGTGCTGCCTTTTGGTGGAAAAACAAGTGAAAACAAATCTATTTGTCCAGCCTCTGTCCGTCCTTACGGGCGGTGGACACGTGTGAGCTGCGTGAAAAACATTGCTAAATCATACGCACCCAGCTACGCTTTACTGCTGGCTTCGCCATTTGCTTTCCTTAATTGGGAAAAAAAATACCTGCTCTGCCAGAGTTATAATAACTCTGCTACCCTCACGTTCTGTGACACATTAGCAGGGACACAGCACAGTTATTAAACTTAGATTATTCATTCACTAGAGGCAGTGGGGCCTTTCGTTTTCCAAAAAGGGAAAAAATTATATTTGGCCTGCAGTCTTGCGCCAATTTATTTCCTGCCTATGAAATCAAATCACTGGTAATACAGCATGCTGAGGGGTAGGGGTAGGCCTAGAGGACGTGGACGCGGCCGAGGACGCGGAGGGCCAAGTCAGGGTGTGGGCACAGGCCGAGCTCCTGATCCCGGTGTGTCGCAGCCGACTGCTGCGCGATTAGGAGAGAGGCACGTTTCTGGCGTCCCCACATTCATCGCCCAATTAATGGGTCCACGCGGGAGACGGTTATTAGAAAATGAGCAGTGTGAGCAGGTCCTGTCCTGGATGGCAGAAAGTGCTTCGAGCAACCTATCGTCAACACGCAGTTCTGCGCCGTCCACTGCTGCAAATCCGAATCCTCTGTCTGCTGCTCCTCCTTCCTCCCAGCCTCCTCACTCCACTACAATGACACCTGCTCAGGAGCGGGAACACTCCCAGGAACTGTTCTCGGGCCCCTGCTTAGATTGGGCAGCAGCGGTTCCTCTCCCACCAGAGGAGTTTATCGTCACTGATGCCCAACCATTCGAAAGTTCCCGGGGTCCGAGGGAAGAGGCTGGGGACTTCCGCCAACTGTCTCAACAACTTTCTGTGGGTGAGGAGGACGATGACGATCAGACACAGTTGTCTTGCAGTGAGGTAGTAGTAAGGGCAGTAAGTCCAAGGGAGCAGCGCACAGAGGATTCGGAGGAAGAGCAGCAGGACGATGAGGTGACTGACCCCACCTGGTGTGCAACGCTTACTCAGGAGGACAGGTCTTCAGAGGGGGAGTCAAGGGCATCAGCAGGGCAGGTTGCAAGAGGCAGTGCGGTGGCCAGGGCCAGGGGTAGAGGCAGGGCCAGACCGAATAATCCACCAAGTGTTTCCCAAAGCGCCCCCTCGCGCCATGCCACCCTGCAGAGGCCGAGGTGCTCTAAGGTCTGGCAGTTTTTCACAGAGACGCCTGACGACCGACGAACAGTGGTGTGCAACCTTTGTTGCGCAAAGCTCAGCCGGGGAGCCAACACCAACAGCCTCACCACCACCACCATGCGCAGACATATGATGGCCAAGCACCCCACAAGGTGGGACGAAGGCCGTTCACCGCCTCCGGTTTGCACCCCTGCCTCTCCCCCTGTGCCCCAACCTGCCACTGAGATGCAACCCCCCTCTCAGGACACAGGCACTACCGCCTCATGGCCTGCACCCACACCCTCATCTCCGCTGTCCTCGGCCCCATCCAGCAGTGTAGTTCAGCGCACCGTTCAGCCGTCGCTTGCGCAAGTGTTCGAGCGCAAGCGCAAGTACGCCGCCACGCACCCGCACGCTCAAACGTTAACCGTCCGCATAGCAAAATTCATCAGCCTTGAGATGCTGCCGTATAGGGTTGTGGAAACTGAGTCCTTCAAAAGTATCATGGAGGCGGCGGCCCCGCGCTACTCTGTTCCCAGTCGCCACTACTTTTCCCGATGTGCCGTCCCAGCCCTGCACGACCACGTCTCCCGCAACATTGTGCGCGCCCTCACCAACGCGGTTACTGCCACGGTCCACTTAACTACGGACACGTGGACAAGCACAGGCGGGCAGGGCCACTACATCTCCCTGACGGCACATTGGGTGAATTTAGTGGAGGCTGGGACAGAGTCAGAGCCTGGGACCGCTCACGTCCTACCCACCCCCAGAATTGCGGGCCCCAGCTCGGTGCTGGTATCTGCGGAGGTGTATGCTTCCTCCACTAAAGCACCCTCCTCCTCCTCCTCTGTCTCGCAATCAAGATGTGTTAGCAGCAGCATGTCGCCAGCAGTCGGTGTCGCGCGGTGTGGCAGCACAGCGGTGGGCAAGCGTCAGCAGGCCGTGCTGAAACTACTCAGCTTAGGCGATAAGAGGCACACGGCCCACGAACTGCTGCAGGGTCTGACAGAGCAGACCGACCGCTGGCTTGCGCCGCTGAGCCTCCATCCGGGCATGGTCGTGTGTGACAACGGGCGTAACCTGGTGGCGGCTCTGCAGCTTGGCAGCCTCACGCACGTGCCATGCCTGGCCCATGTCTTTAATTTGGTGGTTCAGCGGTTTCTGAAAAGCTACCCACGCTTGTCAGACCTGCTCGTAAAGGCGCGCCGGCTCTGCGCACATTTCCGCAAGTCCCACACGGACGCTGCCACCCTGCGCACCCTGCAACATCACTTTAAGCTGCCAGTGCACCGACTGCTGTGCGACGTGCCCACACGGTGGAACTCTACGCTCCACATGTTGGCCAGGCTCTATGAACAACGTAGAGCTATAGTCGAATACCAACTCCAACATGGGCGGCGCAGTGGGAGTCAGCCTCCTCAATTCCTTTCAGAAGAGTGGGCCTGGTTGGCAGACATCTGCCATGTCCTTGGTAATTTTGAGGAGTCTACCCAGGTGGTGAGCGGCGATGCTACAATCATTAGCGTCACCATTCCTCTGCTATGCATCTTGAGAAATTCCCTGCAAACCATAAAGGCAGCTGCTTTGCGCTCGGAAACGGGGGCGGGGGAAGACAGTATGCCGCTGGATAGTCAGGGCACCCTCCTGTCTATTTCTCAGCGCGTACAGGAGGAGGAGGAGGAGCATGAGGAGGATGAGGAGGAGGGGGAAGAGACAGCTTGGGCCGCTGCTGACGGTACACCGGCTGATTGCCTGTCATCCTTTCAGCGTGTATGGCCTGAGGAGGAGGAGGAGGAGGAGGAGGAGGAGGATCCTGAAAGTGATCTTCCTAGTGAAGACAGCCATGTGTTGCGTACAGGTACCCTGGCACACATGGCTGACTTAATGTTAGGATGCCTTTCTCGTGACCCTCGCGTTGCACGCATTCTGGCCACTACGGATTACTGGGTGTACACACTGCTCGATCCACGGTATAAGGAGAACCTGCCCACTCTGATTCCCGAAGAGGAAAGGGGTTCGAGAGTGTTGCTATACCAAAGGACCCTTGCGGACAAGCTGATGGTAAAATTCCCAGCCGACAGCGCTAGTGGCAGAAGGCGCAGTACCGAGGGCAAGGTAGCAGGGGATGTGCGTAGATCGAGCAGCATGTACATCCCAGGCAGTGCAACAGTCTTTAAGGGCCTGGCCAGCTTTATGGCTCCCCACCAAGACTGTGTCACCGCTCCCCAGTCACGGCTGAGTCGGCGGGAGCACTGTAAAAGGATGGTGAGGGAGTACGTAGCGGATCGCACGACCATCCTTGGTGACGCCTCTGCCCCCTACAACTACTGGGTGTCGAAGCTGGACATGTGGCCTGAACTAGCGCTGTATGCCCTGGAGGTGCTTGCTTGTCCTGCGGCTAGCGTGTTGTCGGAGAGGGTGTTTAGTGCGGCTGGGGGAATCATCACAGATAAGCGTAGCCGCTTGTCAACCGACAGTGCCGACAGGCTAACACTCATCAAGATGAACAAAGGCTGGATTTCCCCAGACTTCTGTTCTCCACCAGCGGACAGCAGCGATACGTAAGCAATACGTAGGCTGCACCCGCGGATGGAAGCTACGTTCTCTCTCACCATCCAAAACGGGGACATTTCTGCTTCATCAATCTGTGTCTAATATTCCTCCTCCTCCTCCTCCTGCTCCTCCTCCTGAAACCTCACGTAATCACGCTGAACGGGCAATTTTTCTTAGGGCCACAAGGCTCACTCAAATAATTTTTCAGAACAATTTTTATAAGTTTCAATGCGCTTAAAAGCATTGGAACTTTAACTTGAACCAATTTTTCGTTACACTGGGCTGCCTCCAGGCCTAGTTACCACTTAAGCCACATTAACCAAAGCGATTAATGGGTTTCACCTGCCCTCTTGGCTGGCCATGGCCAATTTTTGGGATGTACATTAGTACTGTTGATACAGCAATTTTTGTGGGCCCTCGCCTACAGTGTAATCAAATTAATTTTTAGGCCACCTGCATTACAGCTGACGTTACCTCAGCTGTGTTGGGCAATGCAATGGGATATTTTTATGTACCGCCGGTGGGTTCCAGGGAGCCACCCATGCTGTAGGTGCACACTGAGTTTTTAATACATCTGTACACTTCTAAAGAACCCGTCTGACTGGGGCATGCAGTGTGGGCCGAAGCCCACCTGTATTACGCACGACATTACTACCTCAGCTGTGTTGGGCAATGCAATGGGATATTTCTATGTACCGCCGGTGGCTTCCTGGCACCCACCCAGGCAGTGGGTCCACAGGGAGTTTAACCTACATGTGTCCACTTGTAAAGAACCCCAGTCTGACTGGGGCATGCAGTGTGGGCCGAAACCCACCTGCATTAACCCTTTCCAGTCCACTGTGTGACCTGTGAAGACATTAGGGTTTAAGGCTGTACAGCTCCGTTGTTGGTAGACGTCCGTCGGGGTTCTCTTACTGTATATTGCCAGCCTCTCTGCTGTCGGAGCCTATCCTACGTGTCAGCTCATGCAGTACTGGCTTTAGCCAGCATATAGCGCCGTTGTATAACAGCAGAAAAAGAGTAAGCCCCCTAGGAAAACCATATACAAATTGGATTGGAAAGGGTTAAGCACAACATTACTACCTCAGCTGTGTTGGGCAATGCAATGGGATATTTCTATGTACCGCCGGTGGCTTCCTGGCACCCACCCATGCTGTAGGTGCACACGGAGTTTTTACTACATCTGTACACTTATAAAGAACCCCAGTCAGACTGGGGCATGCAGTGTGGGCCGAAGCCCACCTGCATTAAGCACGACATTACTACCTCAGCTGTGTTGGGCAATGCAATGGGATATTTCTGTGTACCGCCGGTGGGTTCCAGGGAGCCACCCATGCTGTGGGTCGACAGGGACTTCACAATAGGGAGTTGTACCTGCCTGTGTCTATGAATTAAAAAGCCCGGTCTGACTGGGGCATGCAGACACCTTGACAGAATGAATAGTGTGTGGCACATAGGTTCCCCATTGCTATGCCCACGTGTGCAGCTCCTGATGGCGGTGGCACAGGATTCTATTTCTCATTGCTTCTGTACAGCATTGTGGGCTATCGCTCCGCCACTTTTAAAGAGGGTCGCTGCCTAGCCGTGCCAACCTCTGCAGTGTGTGCCTGCGGTCCCTCGTCATGGCAGACGCAATTCTAAATAGACATGAGCGTGGTGTGGCATGAGGGCAGCTGAAGGCTGCCCAGGGACACTTTGGTGTGCGCTGTGGGGGGGAGGGGGGGCGGTTGGGCAGCATGTAACCCAGGAGAAGTGTCAGTGGAGTGTCATGCAGGCAGTGATTGTGCTTTGTTGGAGGTAGTGTGGTGCTTAGCAAAGGTATGCCATGCTAATGAGGGCTTTTCAGAAGTAAAAGTTGTTGGGAGGGGGGGGGGCCCACTCTTGCCGGTATTGTGGCTTAATAGTGGGACCTGTGAACTTGAGATGCAGCCCAACACGTAGCCCCTCGCCTGCCCTATCCGTCACTGTGTCATTCCCATCACTTTCCTGAATTGCCCAGATTTTCACACATGAAAACCTTAGCGAGCATCGGCGAAATACAAAAATGTTCTGGTCGCCCATTGACTTCAATGGGGTTCGTTGTTCGAAACGAACACTCGAGCATCACGGGAAGTTCGTTCCGAATAACGAACACCCGAACATTTTGGTGTTCGCTCATCTCTACATATAATGTATTGTGAACAGGGAGCGAAAACACATCAATTCTGCCATTGTTTAAAAAAAAATAATCTTGCAGTATAAATGAGAGGAAACTTTTTTTCTGCGGGTTGGTACCATTACGATGATACCAAAAATATCATAATTTTTTTTTTTAATTTTCCACTTTTGCACAATAAACTATTATCTCATATATCAAACGCAAAATGCTTGTTTGTTTGTGTCATAGACAAATCCACCGTTCTGGTCCAATTTGAGTGAAAGTTTGCATGAGCGTTCTTCAGCACCAGGCGATGAATACTGGCGTAATTAAAAATCGAAAACCCAATGACTTCCCCTATAATTTTTGTTGCCAATCACAGCTCAGCTTTCATTTCTTATACTGCTGAGGTAAAATGAAAGCTGCGCTGTGATTGGTTGCTATTTCTTATACTGCTGAGGTAAATAAGTCCTAAATAGGATAGGTAAAGGTGTTGCAAGTTTAATATTCAATTCTAGGCACAAAAGTAAACAACCCCCTACGTAATGTAACTATTAAGGTCACTAAAATTGTAATTGCACAAATGTGAAATTTGGCACGACCATTTTTTAGGTTGTAAATAGGAAAAGTAAAGGCGTTGCAACTTGATTATTAAGCGCAAAAGTAAATCCCCAACAGTGTCCGCTGGGGGCACTTATGTAGCAACTAATGACATTAATGAACATTTCAGCTAAAAGAAATATTAATGAAAATGATTGCGCGAAAGGTTGATGTGCCAATTGCACAGCGCCTCAAAATCAACTTTTGACAAACAAATGATTTGGGACTACTGCAAAATGGGGTAGTAACATCAGTTATTATGTAGAAGGAGGAAATAACTTTGAAAGCCCAATTTTCAATAACTAATGCCTGCGTTTATACATCCCCTGGTTATTTATAAATCGCTGCATTCAAAGTCCCATAACTTTTTGATTTTTCAATGGATGGAGCTCTGTGAGGTCTTGATTTTTGCGTGACGAGCTTTAGTTTTTATTTGTACCATTTTGGGGTACATATGGCTTTTTTGATCACTTTTATTGTTTTTTGGGAGACAAAACAAGCAAAATAAGTATTTTGCTTCACTTTTTAGTTTTTTTATTCTATGGTTTTTGCGCATGCAGAATAAATAGCGTGTTCAATTTATTGTGCAGGTCATTTTGAAGACGATGATACCTAATATGTGTTTTTTTTTTTTTTTATTTTATTTTAACAAATAGGGGGAAAAGAAGGGTTTTTTTCTATTTGTTTTTTTTTTACACAATTTTTTTGTACATTTTTCATATCCCTGTAGGGGACTTGAACCATAACAGCTATGAACGCTATGATAATGCTTTACAGTACTTCTGTACTGCAATGCCTTATCACTTACAATAGCGATTATAGGCAATGGTAAGCCAGGACGCGAGTATCTGGCATCCTGTTGCCCTGGCTCATGCTGCAGGATGGAGTGGACTGAGCTTCTGATCCCGTGCCATCCAGATGACATGGTTACACCCTGTTTCATTAACTCCTTAGTGACCACTCCATAGTCTTTTTAAATCCTGGCAAAGTGGGCTTTAATTCCCAGGGACATAAAAACACGTTCGCTCTTGGGATTAAAGCCGTGGGGGCTGTGAACGTGACAGCTCCATGCTGTCGGAGGTAGCCAACATCCTGGAGCTGTCATGGAGGGCCGTGATATGCAACCCCCCCACCCCCACCCCACCCCCACCCCATCACTCGCTGTTATCCAAAGGAAATTTAAAAGAAATTCAAAATCACCCTGCTCCCAGCTATTATGGGTAGCCGAGAGCAGGGAGATGTCACCAGAAACCACTGTATGCGGTACCCACTCACATGATCGCCATTATCCAATGGATAATGGGAATCATGTAAAAGTTTTTAAAAAAAGTTTAGAAAGTTTAAATTTCATCTCCTCTCATGGATCATATCGGTGAGGGGAGATATAATTACGTACCTACGGCCCTCGGATTTATCCATGGACCTTACCCTGGCTTCTGTGCATGCGCCGTCGCCAGGATTGCGGACGTATTTGCAAAAGCTGCGGATTGCCGGGGTACTTTAAAATCTCCCTACACCTGGCTACCAAACGTAGCTGAGAGCCTGGAGATTTCATGGGGGGCCAGGGTGCGCAGTCCTTAGTCACTAAGGTCTCCGGCGATGTCCACCTGGATCTTTATCTGTGGACCTTTCTCCAGCTTCGCCGCATGCTCCTGTCACCAAAATGGGGTAATTTGTGGGGGTTCTCCATCGTTTTGGCTCTACAAGTGGGCAATGGGGCCTAAAACATCTTTAAGCAAAATCTCTGGTCTGAAAGCTACTGGCTGATCCTTTCGGTTTGGGCCCCAATGTGCATACGGACATAAGATTAGGGCCAAAATGGATATGTTTCTGAACAAAGGACAAACAGGGGGATCCATTTTGGGGTGCAAGTCTTCATTCTTATGTGTGCTGTACAAAAACAACTGTTTTTAAAATGACACAATTGCAAAAAAAAAAAAATTGTAATTTTTTCCTTCTGCTTTGCTTAGATTCATTCAAAAACTGTGGGGTCAAAATATGCAGTACACCCCTAGATAAATTTGTTAAGGGGTCTAGTTTTTAACCCCTTAACGACCAATGACGTACCGGTACGTCATGGAGCGTCGGGGTATGTATGAAGAGAGGTTGCGTGGCAACCTCTCTTCATACAGTGCGGGGGCCAGCTGTTTATAACAGCTGACACCCGCGGGCAATAACCATTAAAATTCCCCGAACGATGTTCGGGGGTCCCGCACGCCCCCCCCCCGCGGTGAGATCAGGGGAGCCGTGCAGGTGTCATGGCAGCCGGGGGCCTAATGAAAGGCCCCAGGGCTGCCTTAACAGACTGCCTATGAAGCCATCCCCGTGGGGTGGCTTCATAGGCTGCCTGTCAAAAAGCAGTATGACGTAATGCTATAGCATTACGTCATACTGCAGGAGCGATCAAAGCATTGCATATTAAAGTCCCCTAGGGGGACTTCAGAGCAATGTAAAAAAGAGAATCAATAAAGCTTTTTTTAATTGAAAAAAAAAAAAGTTGCAAAAGTTTAAATCACCCCCTTTTTGCCATATCTATTATTAAAAAATCTAAATAATAAATTAAAAATATGTATTTGGTATCGCAGCGTTCCTAAAAGTCCGAAATATCAAAGTAGTGCATTATTTTTCCCGCACACTGAACGTCGTCCGAAAAAAAAAATAAAGAACGCCAGAAATGCACTTTTTTAGTTACCCTTTCTCCCAGAAAAAACGCAATAAAAAGCGATCAAAAAGTTGTATGTACTTCAAATTGGTACTGTAAGAAACTACAGAACATCTCTCAAAAAATGAGCCCTTGCTGAACTACGTCGACGGAAAAATAAAAAAGTTATTGCGCGCACAAAATGACGGCAGAAAATAATTGGAAAAAATTAAATGTCTTTGAAAAAAAAAAGAGTAGTAAAAAAAACCTATACATGTTTGGTATCGTAGTAATCGTACCGACCCATAGAATAAAGTTGTCATGTCATTTTTTTTGCTGTTTGTGCGCCGTAGAAACAAGACGCACTAAAAGATGGCGAAATGTCGGGGTTTTTTTCATTTTACTCCACTTAGAATTTTTTTAAAGTTTTTCAGTACATTATATGGTACTTTAAATAGCACCATTGAAAAATACAACTTATCCCGCAAAAAACAAGCCCTCATACAGTGACGTCGATGGATAAATAAAGGAGTTACGATTTTTTTAAAGGGGGGAGGAAAAAACGAAAATTGAAAAAGAAAAAGTGCCGCGTCATTAAGGGGTTAAAATGGGGTCATTTGTGGGGGCTGTCTGTCGTTTTGGTAACTCAAGGGCTCTACAAATGTGCAATGTCTGTTCTGAAAGCCACCGGCTGCTCCTTTCGGTTTGGGCCCCATTGTGCATACAGACATAATATTAGGTCCACAACGGGTACGTTTCTGAACACAGGACAAACAGGGGTATACATTTTGGGGTGCAAATCCTCATTTTTATGTGCACTATATAAAAAAAATGTCTTTAAAATGACATATTTGCAAAAATATGACATTTTATTTTTTTTTCCAGGACATCAGTTCTGCGCATGGTCCAAACGGCTTGCCGTTGGACATGCGCATTACAGAATTTTTCTTTTAAATCTCCTGCTTTCCCACAGGATGTGTGGCCTGTCCGCAGTATTGAAGAAAAAGGCTTACCAGCAGCACATCACAACACCCAAATAGGGTAGGACCGGAGTGACTGCAAAACAAATCTGCATCCTTTAATTCCAGTGCGGATGCCCATGCTTCCCTGTGGGTGGCTTGAATTGCTGATCTTCCGTGCAGGAAACATTCCACACTTCAAATCCGCCCATGGACATTGGGCCTTAACATCATTCATGATCATGAGGAAAAACTTTAAAAACATTAAAGAAAGAAAACTGTGAAGTAAAGATTTGCTTGAATCTAGAAGAGCATGAAGTGAACTTAAGGTTAATGCGACTCTTTCAGATCCACATCTAAGCTGCCTCACCTCTGTGACACTTCTTGCCCAGTCTCAATGTTAGTTTTATGGCTTTGAGTGGTTTATGGTCTTGTGTAATATGTTTGCAATATATTTCATTTGCATTATGGCTCACCTAAAATAAAGTAATTATATCGACTAGCATTTTACCATCCCCAGGTTAGAGAAGGACATTAGGTTGGCATTGTACAAGGGTACTGTGGCTAGCACTGATATGTAAAGCAATAAGCTTGGCTTTCTTTTAGATGCCCTGCAGCTTACACGGTTAAAAGGACTAAGCAACTTCCCATGTTATGTGGCATTTGGTTGTCACTAAAGGCCCATTTACATGTAACAATTATTGCTCAGAATTCATTAAAACGACTGTAAAATGAGCGTTTACATATAAACGTGGGCATCATGCACTTTTCGTTTGAACAATGATTTTAAGGTGAACTTAAAATCCATCGTTCAGCTACTGCAGATAAAGCAAACAAATTTACCTCTCAGTAGACCACAGACTGTTCTCTCCATGGGGAGTCAGCAGATAATGTAACCTGCAGGCAGCCAAGAGGAAAACAATGCAGCTGTGTGCACAGCTGGGCATGTGATTAATTTTCATTGCAAATGAAGTTGATAAAGTGTTAATGGCCATTAACACTTAATGCAAAACTATCACTAAATCTTTTAGTCTTTTGAAAGATTCTTTATGTGTATAAGGTCCTTAATTTAGAACTGTGGCTGTTGCTTATATTGGGATGATGTGGCTGTAGCTCTTTGGGAGCAGTAGTTGCCACTGTTATGTAGGCACTGTGCATTTTATGGGACAATGTGACTTTCACTCAGTGACTTTGTGGTTGGCACAGTTATGTGTTTCTTTGATTAGCACCTTAACATGCCAGAACAATCATTTGTACAGTAGAGTTTCACCAATATTCAAGGATAAGGCTACCAACTCCCTTGTTGTGTGCCCGAGTTGCGTCTGAGAGGTCTGAGACCAACTCACATCGGACACCACATGGACACCTGTCTGTGTGCTGTCTGATACATGGATGTCCCGTACATTCACATGCATTTCCTAATTCTCATCTGTGATGTAGACAAGAATAGGACATGTGATGAGTTTTTTCAGGCAGTCCATGTCTGTGTGAAAAAAACCTGGTAGTGTATGCTGCCTCATTGAATAATAGGGGTCTGTATGTCATCCGTTTTTTTTTAACATATGACACACTGATGAAAAAAACGTTAATGTGTCGGAGGCCTAAGAATTACACTTAAGTAAATCATTGCTGAAATAATAAATCATAGCATGAACCATACACAATAGATACAAATAGTACAGAGGTGGATAGTAAAGTATATACATTTAATATTGATAACATTACAGCTATTTGAGCAGAACATGAGCATATTAGTAGCCATCTATATATGTGCGCTTTTTTTACAATAGAAGAAAAACAGCAAAACCTTTTTGCCTTATTCTGGAAAACCTCTTTAGAGGATCTTCAGGAAAGATTATTCTGAGACCCATGATCTGATATATTTGTTAAAATACTACAAAGAAAATTGTATAAAAATGTCAGATTCTGCCAGCAATGTGCTGTATTGTTCTGCTAACATATTGCCATCTGGTGGCATATAATGTAAAAGCAATGCTTTTCAAATATACAAATTGTTACACTTTAACATACTGCAAAATGATAGCCATAAGGAATAACAAAGATTTGGGGCAGCTGGATCACCAGTAACGACTTTAGTATTGAAACAAACGTAATGGATAGTTAATCATGCTGGAGTAGTTGGACGAACAGGAGTAATTAAGATATAAAGATAGTACACGGCTGTTTTACTCTTTTGCATGGTGACCTTACCTACTTTAGTTATTCTAGTCCTTTTAATTAGAAAGATGGCTTAGTGTCTGGCTTTGTCCTCTGAGATCATAGGGTTTAGGGGGTATATGATGAGGCCCAATAATAGAAAGTCTCAGATTTTGGTTCAGTATATTGCTTCCATATAGATACTTGTTAGTTGTGTATCTTCTGGATGCTTGCCCTGGAGTGTCCAGAAATATATTGTGTCTTGTGCAAATTCAAGACAGACGTCAAGATTTTTCCTCATCATTCTGCATTTAATACCCCATAATGACAAACTGATAACAGAATCTTAGTTATTCATTTAAAAAAGAGACACAAAAAGATTTCTAACATTTTGCATTGACATAAGAATTCGGTTGCTTTGGTTTGACTCTTCAAATTTAGCTCTAGGGGCCTCCATTTTCTACTTTTGAGATGTTTTTACACCTTGATTGGAGTCCACTTGTGGTTAATTCAGTTGTTTGGGTATAATTTTAAAAGGCACACCGCTGTCTACATAAGGTCTCACAGCTCACAATGCATATCAGAGCCAAAACAAAGCCATGAAGAGGAAAGAACTTTCTGTAGAGCTCAGAGACAGGATTATGTGAAGGCACAGATCTGGAGAAAACTACAAAAAACGTCTGCTGCATCGAAAGTTCCCAAAAGTATAGTAGCCTCCATAATTTTTAAATACATTTTTAGAACAAACAGCACTCTTCCTATTGCTATCCGACCCACCAAACTAACTAATAGGGAAAGAGGGGCCTTGGTAAGAGAACTGAAAAAGAACCCAATGGACCCTCGGGCTAAGTTCCCAAGATCCTGTGTGCAGATGAGAGAAAATTCCAGAAGATCAGCCATCACTGCAGCACTTCACCAATGGCAGAGTGGCCAGATTTATGGCAGAGTGGCCAGAAAGAAGCTTCTCCTCACATGAAAGCCAGTTTGGAGTTTGCCAAAATGCACCTAAAAGACTCTCAGACTGTGAGAAAGAAGATTCTCTTGTCAGATAAAACCACAATTGAAGTTTTTGGCTTCAATTCTAAGCATTATGTCTGCAGGAAACGAGGCCCTGCCCATCACCTGTCCAATACCAACAGGTGATGCGTTGGTAGGAGTGTTTTTTAGTGGCTGGGACAGGAAGACTGGTCAGGGTTGAGTGGAGCAAAGCACAGAAATATTCTTATGAAAACCTGATCCAGAGTGCAAGGGACCTTACACTGAGCAGAAGGTTCACCTTCCAACAAGAGAATGACCCTAACAACACAGCCAAGGGGTGGCTTATGGACAACTCTGTGAATGTCCTTGAGTGGCCCAGGCAGAGCGCTAACTCGAACATCTCTGGAGAGACCTGAAAATAGCTGACCACAGATAGCTCCCATCCAACCCGCAGAGCTTGAGAGGATCTGCAGGGAAGAATAGCAGATAATCTCCAAATCCAGGTGTGCACACCTTGTGGCATCATACCAAGAAGACTGGAGGCTGTAATCGCTGCCAAAGTGCTTCAATTAACTACCGCTTACAGGGTGTGAATGCAATAAAAAAAATCTATAAAAACCTATTGAAACTAAAGCTGTGTTGTATACAAGGAACAGTAGTAAGTTATATAAGGACAAATAGTCTAATCACCTCTTCTGTGTTATATTAAAATACACTTAAAAACATTTGAAAGATTCTTGTGTTACAGCTCGGAGTGTCTGAGAAACAATAAAGGAGATTTAGAGATAATTCCATTGTGTCCCTATAATCTGCCTCTGTAAGGCTTGATTCACACGAGCCTTTTATCATGGCAATTTTGCCGCGATAAAACGCTGGCCGCAAATCGCAACCATCTGATGCATTGGATTCCAATGCAGCAGTTCAGATGGGTGATTTTCCGGTGCGTAAAAACGTCTGGCCAGAAAAGATAGTGTGTACAGTGCGCATTCCAGCCGACCGTTTTTACAGTGGCCAAAAAAAAAATAGGTCTGGACCTATGTTTTCAGCCGGAATATGCTCCTATGGGACCCTATGAGAGCTGCCGGAAAATGAGAGTCACCTTAGTATCTCATCTACAAAGCGGCTACACTTTGTCCATACAATCCACATCCTTCAGCAGCCGGTTCTCAGTTGTATCTAGTTTGAAAGGTAGCTTCTTATACACAGTCCCATCTTTAGTACTATAAACCACATCACATTCATCTAAACTGTCGTCTTCGGGATCGTATCCCTGTTTGCGGTCTTCATCATGACATGACATGGCCT
The DNA here is from genome assembly GCF_035609145.1 of Eleutherodactylus coqui. Taxonomy (NCBI): domain Eukaryota; kingdom Metazoa; phylum Chordata; class Amphibia; order Anura; family Eleutherodactylidae; genus Eleutherodactylus; species Eleutherodactylus coqui. Next base: position 218,460,058 of record NC_089838.1, on the reverse strand, counting down.
GGAGACTACCTCCTAGTCTTTCATAGCTCTGCTTCCAGCAAAACATCCTCTTGGATTTAGCCTGCCAAAAACTTAAAAGTGCAACTGCAATAATCAACATTAATGAGACCAGAACAGGAGCCGCAGCAGAAAAATGCGAGACCGTAGAGCTGACTGGAAGCTTTAAGTTCTTCAAAGCAACTTGTTCAGCTTCAAACTGTAGATGCTTTACACATAGAACTGCAATAGAAAATACATCATTAGCTGCTGTATATTCTTTCAGCACCTTTTCATTTCTAACTCAAACATGTACAATTAGCTTCATTCATAAGCTTCATTCTTTTCTTTTGGACCCACTGGCCTTTGGGCTTCGTAGGCTTAGGGGCCCGGCCATAGTTGCGACCCTCATGGACCCTATAGCTATGTCACTGGGTAATGATGTAGCTGCTAGAAACTTTACTTGGGCAAATCTAGTATGTGTAGTAATGTAGATAGTTATGTAGTGACTCAGTACTGTTACTACATAGCAGGATATAAAAGTGTTGGTAATTATACCCTATCATAACATGTCTGATCAGTTTATAATTGCAGAATACTATGCGTACATACCGGAATTTAGGTCACAAAAGCAGCAGTCATTTTGATCTGTCTGTGTATCACAACAGTTAATACATTTCATTCCTTCAGGAGACCATGCAGAATTGCTTTTGCAAGAAATGCAGTGGTCAGATCCAGGACCTGAGCAATGTCTACAGGAAGAATCACATGGCTGACACACGCCCTGCAACAAAAATACAAAATAACATGCCATTCAATTCATTTATTTCAATTTCAGGAACTTTACAAGTTTTAAACACTGAAGTTTGACCTCAATTACATTTATAACTTCGTAAAAATATAAAAAAGTCAATAAACCAAGCCAATGTAGACAATGGAAAAGGAGCCCATCCCCCGGCACAGAAAAGTGAAAAGTAATAAAACTTATCTTTTCTTAGATACATATCAAGTCACATTCATAAAAGATTATATATATTGAGAATAAGTAAATAGTATTATTATAAGCAATGTACAAAGTACAATAATCTATAAAGTACAAACAATTTCTATAGAGGACAGGGGACCTCTGTTGTGTGCACTTCCAGTGGTGGCACACCCAGTGATCAGACTATTACTACCTATCCTGTGGATGGTGCTAAGTGTTGATTCTCAAACAACTCCTTTAAGATGTGTGGGGATTGCCAGTCACAGGTGCCAGGCTACCTGTGGCAGCTACTTCTGCTGGGGTAGCTGATGCACCCCATACAATCACATGGGTTTCCCCTAAGGCCGACCCTGGATGTACATACTTTATGGTACTGTCTAGTATATGGGCTCTCCGGATTCTGCAGCAATGTCCGTTCATAGCATACAATGGGAAAGGGACTTTTCATGCACACGAGCGGAAACTAGTTGCGGTTTCCGCTCGCTGATGAAAAATTGTGGCATGGTCTATTTTAGAGCGTTTTCCACATGGACAGCTCCCATTGAAGTCAATGGAAGCCGTCTGATCAGCGGCCCTTCCGCAATCATCAGTGCGGATAGGCCGCAGGATCCGCATCATCACCTAGCAATGGCGCAGGGAAAATCTGTACAGTGCCGGCGGCCCATCCGCAGTACAGAAGAAAAGAAGAAAGGACAGGTTAGCAGGGTCGCCGACAGCACGCAAGGGCAGATTCCATGCCGGATTCTCCATGCGGAATCCGTGCGTGCCCTTGTGCATGAGCCCTATCTCATATGGCTACCAAACGAACAAAGTAAGTCACAAAAGATATGTCTTTATATGTTATAAATAGAGATGAGCGAGCGTACTCGCTAAGGCAAATTACTTGAGCGAGTATTGCCATTTTGAAGCACATGCCCGCTCGTGCCAAAAGATTCCCCCCCCCCCCCGAATCTTTTGGCACGAGCGGGCATGTGCTTCAAAATGGCAATACTCGCTCGAGTAATTTGCCTTAGCAAGTACGCTTGCTCATCTCTAGTTATAAAGTTAATTCATAAAATATACATAAGTAGGATAAGGTGTCAGATTGCTGCAGTATCTGGAGCGGGCGTCCGCCTCTGGGTTCCGCAGCATAAACCCTCCAGAGCATGCTTAGGAAAAATGATTCTTCATGCACACAAGTGGAAACCAACTGCGGTTTCCGCTTGCAGATGAAAAATTGCAGCATGCTACATTTTCCTGTGGTTTCTGCACAGACGGCTTCCATTGAAGTCAATGGAAGCTGTCCGACCCGCGCCCCATCCGCAATTGACATTGCGTACGGGCCGCAGATTCCACAAGAAAAGAACGAGCTTTTTTAAAAAAATCAGTACTACGAACTCCTATGGCGAGCAGTGCAAACCATCCGAAGTAAAGAATCAGAAAGTAGGTACACATGGACACTACTGACACCAGGGCCGGATTCCACAAGCAGAATCTGACCTGCCCGTGTGGATGCGGCCTACCTCTTTATTTCTTAAAGTAGCCCTAAGGCTTTTTTCCCACGAGCATATATCGGCCAGAGTTTTCACGGCCGGCCAATATACGCTATCATGTGGAGCATAGAAGCTCGTGAACGGGTGCACAAACATTTGTGCGTCCGTTCACACGGCATGGGTCCCAGCACATATGTGCCAAGGTCACCATGTCGTCGCCCCTTTCCCCTCCCTCCTCATCGCAGGCTCACCTCTGCTTTCTTCCCCGCTCGTTCTTTGCAATGGAAGGGGGCGGCGCTGCCCCACCTCCTTCCATTAATGGCTACGGACAAGGGGTGTGAAGAGGGAGCTTAGCTCCACCCACATCATGCTCCTTGTCCGCAGCCAGCAATGGGAGGAGACAGGACGAGACAGCACTTAGCTCTGCCCCTGTCCCACCCCCTCCCATTGCAAAGAATGAGCGAGGAGGAGAGCAGAGGTGAGCCTGCACGGGGAAAGGTGAGCAGAGGGAGGGAGTTTAGCAGCCAAGCTGCTAAACTCCCTCACACCTCCGGCCGCTGTCACAGGCTCCAATAGGAGCCCATGCAGCGGTCAACATATTCCGACCTAAAACATAGTTCCAGGACTATCTTTTGGGCCCAACATAAAAACACCAGGAATGCAGCCATGTAATCTGATGCATTGGGATCCAATGCATCATATCACAGCATATATCGGCCGACCGTGAAAACGGACGGCCGATATACACTTGTGGAAAAGAGTCCTTAGGAATATTCAGCTTTGTTGCAGAAATTTCAGTACTGGAAAATCAGTTCTATTTATCTAATCATCTGAATGGGGTTGTCTTGGTAAGCACAGAGATTTCCAGAAGCCCTATTCATATGAATGGGACAGTTGCAAAAATTTCTGCAACAAATCATTTACATGTGAACTGGCCTTTACTTCTATTCTTTGTGTAGTCCTTAGTTCATTCAGTAGTCTTGTTTGTACAGTTCGCCATCTAGTGGAAAATTGAAAGTATGGCTGGCTAAAAAGTACATTCTCAATTTATTGTATTAAAAAGGTTATTTAAAATTGATAATCTACAATAATTCCTAATTAGAAAAAAATTGAGATTAGAGAAAAATCAGCAGAAAAATACTACAGATAAGTCTTGACATTTAGCATAATAGTCAGAAAAGCTGCTGAAAGCAGTAACTAACTTTCCGCTTAGAGTACAGGGCATGTAGTACCACACTGTACTTAGAGAGGTGTACTAGGCAGCCAATCAGTGCATGCACTTCAGTAATACAGGGGGTTTATCATTTAAATGCTCATTGTGATTGGCTGGATATTCCGGCCAGTCATACGGACAACAGATCTAGACTGTCTGTGACATTGTGTGTTGAATATGGTTCCAAGTAACAGATGTAGTAAATATAAATGTGATAATGGGCTAAAGGTGTTATTCATGTTTTATAAGTTGATGAGCTATACTTAGGGAGGCCATCAATATCTGATTGGTGACTCTTGGCACCCTCAGTTATTAGTTTTATACTGTAATGTCTGATTTTGTCTCTACATATATCCTCAGATTGGTATAGCACTGCGGAATATGTTAGCACTTTATAAATAAAGATTATTCTAAGTGTCTAAGAGGGTTTTTCCAGTTTTATGTACTTAAAGCTTAAACAGAATCTGTCATCAGATTAGAGCCCAGCAAACTGCTGCCACCATTACATCGGTCCTGTGGACTGCTTGGTTTTGATGCTGTTTGTTTCTTCCTTCTCACAAATAATGTCTCCATCTGGAGCCACATGCATGCTTCTTAAAGGGAACCTGTCACATCCCACAGCACCAGAAACTAAGTTATGGTGCTGTTAGGGACGTTACAGGTAGCCGGGTGATGTATTGTTTATACTAACCTCTTCCCGTGATCCAGTAGGGTCCACCTCTTTTCGGAGTCCTGTGCACACGCTCCCCTATAGACTTGTATAAAGGACTATGTGCATGGGACTCTGAAGTCAGCACGTGGCAGGAAAATCCGACTCTTTTCAGTGGGGGGCACTGCTGTATTGCGGGAGCAGGCAAATTATACAAAATACACCTGACAGCACCATAACTGAGTTTATGTTTAAATGATTTTATTAAGGTTTTACAAATTAAGTATACTATATCAAAGAGGTCTCCCCGGACCATCTAATGAAGTAGAACAATAAAAACAGGACATTTACATAAGTAACTTTGAACCATGACTTGTAGGTTACTACCTTTTGTTTCTGATATATTAGTATTCAACAACATGTGTAAGCCGTATACTGTGTTCAAAATTATAGTACTAATTCAACATTTATGTAGTAGGGAGGGGTGCTCTCAACGACCTCAGATAGGCAAGAGTGATTAAGTGATAGTTCCTTAACTGTGAACTTCTTTGAGCTGCTGAAACTGTTGAAGGAGGCCTCTGGGGATCCCTCTGTCGCTTAAGATACTAACATCAATGCAAATCTCAATGTACATTTTCATGTGTCGTGTCATATGACACTGATTGCTATTAAACACGTCAATATTTCAGCCATGCTTAATCCTTGTATAAGGAGAGGTATAAAGGAGAGAGAAAAGTAACAATAGAAAGAAAGAGGTAGGTAAAGTAAGGGGAAGAGGGATGGGGTATGAGAGGGATATCTGCAAGAGAGGGCACTCGTCCGCCTGCAGGTTTGTATCCACCATTGCTCGCCTAACTATAATTTAGTTTGTGGTGCTGTTGGACAGTGTTCCCCAACTCCAGTCCTCAGGCACCGCCAACAGGTCATGTTTTCAGGATTTCCTCAGTGTTGCACAGGTGATGTAATTATTGTCAGTGCCTAACACATTGCCACAGTTCTTACCATAGGATATCCTGAAAACATGACCTGTTGGTGGTCCCTGAGGACTGGAGTTGGGGACCCCTGCTGTAGGACATTACAGGTTCCCGTTAAGAAGCTTGCAGGCAACTGTAAATGGAGGCATTATCTGTGGGAAGGGAGAAAAATCAGGGGTGCTGTAAATACTCTCTTTTTGCTCTGCTATTCTTTTCTCACTGGCTCTGCATTATTTGTTGCCCAGCATGTGAAAAAATCCTTCTAGAGACATAGAGAGAGGGAGAAAACCAGGGAGCGGTGGATGCGTTATGTCCTGTACATCAGGGAGATCACTTATTCAGAGTTTAGGATGTCCAACAAGCAGGTGATGAACACTAGGAGCACAGCCATGTGATGGCCTGGGTTACAGAAGAACAGTATTACACTAATGGCCCTTTTACACAGCAAGATAAAATGGAGTGAGAATGCAACCAGTTGCGACATAGCGACCATATATCATTCGCTAGGCATGCATTTACACTGGACAATAATAAGGGAGTAGTTTCAATTATACATTCAACCACGCCTCGAATTACCCGGTACTGTTGTACCTTGATGCCACTGGAAGTGGTGGGTGTAGCCAAGAGTTAGGGAGCTTGACAGCCAGGTCACGCCGTCAGTGGCTGATTGGCTGCACTCACCACTCCGGAGCGCCGCTGATAGGCTGCACTCACCCCTCCGCCACTGTATCTTCTGCTGGGCTGCACAGAATTGTCCCCTCTGGCTGCAGTGAGGCCAGCGCTTTGGATTGTCCTTCTGCTCTCTCCCTTAGGACGTGCATTGTCCTCGCCTCCTGCTCCCTCCCCTTAAGGCGTGCATTGTCCTCACCTCCTGCTCTCTCCCCTTAAGGCGTGCAGAGCCTCCCGGGTGCTGTGACTCACCTCCTTTTTCTGCCTCAGTAGCTGACAGCGCAGCGGCCAGCCAATCGGGAGCTAGGGGCGTGACAGGGGTGTTCCTCCATCTAAGCCCTGTCAAACCCCTAGCTTCCTGAGGCGTCAAGGTACAAGAGTACCGAGTGACCCTTCTGCCACTGCCTTCTATTCAGTAAATTGCTACAATGTCTGTTTGCTGTACATGAAAGGATATGCAGAAGACGAACAATGATTTTTAGATCCACATGAAAGATCCAATCAGGACTAATCTAATGATTTATTGCTGACTGTTCGTTCTCTGCATGCATTTAAACCTAATAAAAAATATTGTACAAATTAGTCAATCTAACAATTAGTCTCACGATAATCATGCCGTGTTAAAGGGCCCTAAGCTACTATTCTTAGCACACGTAAAACATTTGTATATAAAATTTAAAGACTGGGAAACCCCTTTAATCATTGTTAATGAAGTTTTACAGCCTCACCATTTTCTAGAGCTTTACTAGGTTGCAGGGAATGGAAATCTCCCAGCATATAGTCAAAGTTTCAACACCTGTGCAATCCTAGGAGCTGGCATAGATTTTGTGTATAATTTAGCTAGTTTCTGGCCTAGATTAAACATATATAGGGGGTGTGGTCTGGGTGGCCACTACCCTTCTGACAAGCCATGCCCTCTTTCTGTGAAAGTGCAGACAAGGATCAAAAGTCGCAACATTTTAGGGAAAGCAAGAATAATGCAAAACTTTGTGACTTTTTTACTAGAGAAGAGCGAGCATGATGCTCGTTCGAGTATTAGGGTGCTCGAGATGCTCGTTACTCGAGACGAGCACCACGCGATACTCGTCTCGATTAAACGAGCACTGACCATTGAATTCACTGGAGCCGGCAATACAGCCGGCTCCATTGAAAGCAATGGGCTGCCGGCGAGCGCGGGATGAATTGTCGGGAAGGGCTTAAATATATAAGCCCTTCCCTGCAATTCATCCAGAAACGTGTAAAAATAAAAAGAATATATATACTCACCTGGTCCCGGCAGACGGAGTTCAGCGTGGCCGGCAGTAGTCCTCCTGAACTGCTCTGAACAGCTGTGAGTAGTATTCAGCAGCCGGGGATTTAAAATCCCCGCCTGCTGAATGAGCTGCATCTAATTGGTCACAGCCTGACCAATCAGAGGCAGATCCCACTCACACACCCATTCATGAATTCATGAATGGGTGAGTGACTGCTGCCTCTCATTGCCTCAGCGCAGGGAGCAATCTGATTGGTCCAGCTGAGCCAATGAGAGGCAGCAGTCACTCACCCATTCATAAATTCATGAATGGGTGTGTGAGTGAGATCTGCCTCTGACTAGTCAGGCTGTGACCAATCAGAGGCAGCTCATTCAGCAGGCGGGGATTTTAAATCCACGGCTGCTGAATACTACTCACAGCTGTTCAGAGCAGTTCAGGAGGACTGCTGCCGGCCGCGCTGAACTCCGTCTGCCGGGACCAGGTGAGTATATATATATATATTTTTTTTTTTTTACACATTTCTGGATGAATTGCAGGGAAGGGCTTATATATTTAAGCCCTTCCCGACAATTCATCCCGCGATCGCCGGCAGCCCATTGCTTTCAATGGAGCCGGCTGTATTGCCGGCTCCATTGAATTCAATGGGCTAACATCGTTCTGCCGGGACAAGGTGAGTATATATTTTTTTTATTTTGACACATTTCTGGATGAATTGCAGGGAAGGGCTTATATATTCAATGGGCTAACATCGTTCTTCTCTGCCACAGCTGTTACAGCTGTGGCAGAGGAGAACAATCTTTATGCTGACAGTGCGGGGGGTGGTCTTACTCTTGCCACTATTGTGGCTTAATAGTGGGACCTGGGAACTTGAGATGCAGCCCAACATGTAGCCCCTCGCCTGCCCTATCCGTTTCTGTGTCATTCCCATCACTTTCTTGAATTTCCCAGGTTTTCACAAATGAAAACCTTAGCGAGCATCGGCGATATACAAAAATGCTCGAGTCGCCCATTGACTTCAATGGGGTTCGTTACTCGAAACAAACTCTCGAGCATCACTGAAAGTTCGACTCGAGTAACGAGCACCCGAGCATTTTGGTGCTCACTGATCTCCATTTTTTACATCAAAAGCTGGCGTAAAAACTTTTACAAATGGCCCCCAGTGTGTTTAGGACTTTCATTTCAGCTTTCAGCAGCATTGATCAATCTGTCTTAAAGTATAGAGCATGGCATCACATTGCATTAAACAGCGAGTGTGCTATAAGGCTGGGTAGAGCTCACTTACATCATCATCTAGGTAACTATGCTCCTCACACTGCGGATAACAGATTCCTGCTTTAAAGCTGCTGCCTCGGTCACAACTCTTGCATCCTAGTACAGAAGAGTCTGCAGAGAACATATTATTACATATGTGGGTTATACTGTAGAAATGCAATGCATAACCTTATTATTAATGCTGATAAGAGGTGAACGCAATCCATAAAGTTCTATCACAACTTGTGAAGCATAACTCCACTAATGGTTAACAAACTCATGTTCTCAGTTTCCATGTTTCCATAAGGACTTCCTTGTGTGTATTTTGTTTCTGTATTTCTATATCTTAGGAACAATTTATATATTTATATTCTATAGGAAATCTATTGAGTCATCTACCATTAATATTTTAGCAGGGCCTATTTTAAATTAAAAGATTTAGGAAAATACTACAACATCACAGTGATAAAACCAATAATATTAGTGGCCAGACATTATTATATTGAGTTCATGTAATATAAATCCTACAAATCTACCATAAAACAAACATACAAGGTACATAAGACAATTTTTATGCAGGAAAGAATGTTAGTAGACTCTCCATAAGCCAAATACTAGTGTACTACAGTAGTAAAACAGCTAAATGAGCCATGTTTGCAATGGTTGGAAATATGTGTGGTACCAGCAGAACAGTCTATTATAGTTGAATGAACCCGGTGAACCATGTATGCAGTATGAGGTACTGTATGACGGGCATACATATCCCCCATATTTCTGGTGTATTGGGTCTTGCAGTAGGGCTTCTCAGATATGTTGCCTTGGTGGTAAGCTGCATGACTATAGGGTTTTTTAAGTAACATCATGCTGAATTTTGCTAGCTGCAGAAATGGATCAACTTGCATGGCACGAAAAATCAAGATGCCACCAGTACCATTAAGCCTTATTACTCCATTACCTACGAGTGTTCTCAGAGGAAATCTCTGAGAACACTTGTTGGAACATAGTTCGAGGTTAATGAATTGTATTTGCCCATAGTAACTATGAATTTAATATTCATTCTCAACATCTCAGACAGGATACTGTGAAGTAGCACTGAGGACAGACTTTGGTTCTCCCTGCAGGAGTGTACCGATTGCTTGAGAGACAAGAGGTACATCTGGCATTGTCAGACCCAACTCTTGCAGTGTCATCATTGTCTTCCGCTTGACGTAGGTGGGTGCAAGCGCCAACAAGGACTCATGGCCCAGTTCCAGCAAAACCGGCCTCGTTTTGTAGTAGACCTGAAGGGTTGTGGTAGCATGAAGGCTTCAAGGGTAGCTCTAAAACTCTCTCCGGGCTCCTTTAGTAATGCTGCAGAACTTAATGAACTTAACAACTGTAACCAACAGTGACTGATGCCTATTCTTGGGCCAGGGACAAACAGTGCAATCTTTACCCATTTGCAGGGTCCAGTCCAATACAGTTTACAGGTAGTGCAAGTCTAAGTTCGAGTGCTGACAGTTCAACTATTCGGTTCACCTGAACAGTCTCTAGCGAAGGAGTGGCTGGTTTCAAGCTACTTTGCAGCAGGGCTTCACTGGTCCCAACTTCACACCCATAGGGCAAATAGAATTCTGTATTCAAACACTTTACAGGAGATACTCCAATAGCACCTTCTCCTCACCACTATACACATGATCTGCCGACCTTCCAGTCAGTGATTTCTAGTTCTTAAGCAATAAAACATCAGTACAATAGTACAGAGCCATATGTCTCTCACAATATTATGGCTAAAATGTAGAAGAGGGAGAGTCTTACCATTGCAGGTTCTACAGCTTGTGTGACACTTCCTGCACTTGTTTCCATGTACATAAAATCTCTCTGGGCATTCACCAACACAATGGGTGGTACCCTCTACCTGAAAAGTGCCTGAAGGACATTCTAAGCAAGAATCCAATCCGGGACCAGAACAGAGCTGACAGCGGGGGTCACACTTCTCACACTGGTTGCTTCTCTTATAATATCTGGTGGCACAAAAAGTTATATTTTAAAGATTACTTTTCTAATAATTCAATTGTTTCTCACACACACACACACACACACACGTTACTCACTTCTCTGGTGTGTCTGTTAAAGGGGTTGTCTCACAAATAAATATTACATTTGACACAAAAACATAATTTTGCAATTGTAATCATTTTCTAAAATGCTCCCCTGGTGTTCTTTTGATTCCCTTTCAGACTCAATAAGCAGTAAAGCTGAAAAGCATCATTATAATAGCAATATTTTTGTCATAATTATGGCTTTTGTATCATAATAAGCCCTGCATCTGTGAACATTCGGGTAATCTGATTAACATATGAATACCTACTACTGTGTATACAGGTTGGTTTACAAATAGAGACTTCTTTTCTGGCCTGTCAGTGAATGGTAGCAATATGCCATCACTTTATGTAATGGGCATTTTAAGCATTTATATGATGCTTATGAATAATTAAAATAATGGTGCTGTTGCTACCACTGTACAGCACCCACACTCAGAGTTCGATTGAATGATTCTACATAGCATCTGGCTTAGAAGAACATTTGGTATGAGTATTTCAAGGAAAGCACTGTTTGTCAGGTGAGCGCTGTGGCATCTTCACTGGCCTGTAATGTCACATTCATTGTTACATGGCCAATGTGAAGCTCTGCTCCAAATGAATGAGATTGAGCTGCAATACCAGGCATCACCACTGTAAGGGAGTACCATGAAAGGTTATATGGTTGCCTTGGGGATGGACTGTGATTTGCACCAAAATTGTGCTCAAGTTGGCACATACACCAAAATTTATGCCAAATTTCAGCACTATAGAACTGAGCGTGCTTCCTGGGAATCTTCTAGAGGGTTGAGGTCAGCACTAGTAAAGGTTATTTGAGCAGTATTACAGCTCTGAAGAGCAGTGGGACAGAGAGAAAGCTGAGAGTGTGGCTGTAGCAGAAGTTTCTCATGGTGCGACATACTGCTGAAGTTTACAATGTGAGTGAATATAGAGGGATCGATAAATTGTTGCTGTAGAGGCCAAAAGTCAAAGCAGACACTCTAAGTGACCCTGGGACTATCTGCTGTGCTACAGAAAACCTATTGGTTAAAAAAGCCTGGACAGCATCAAGGACTTCCAGAAACTGTGGTTCAGTTGGTTGAAGTTACTCCTCCCATACAAGATTCCGAAAGTGAGGCCAGCCTCAATCTGCTGTAGGTGTGCACACCATTGAGGACTTTATTAGCTAGTCAACAGGCTAATGCTGTACAGTACCAACGGTTCTGGACTGTTAATCAATCATCATCCCTCAAACACACGGACTGAGTTGTTAATACAGAGATGTCAGCTTTGTAGGAGAGACATTCTGAGTAAATTTCGTATATTGCATTTTCTAGAGATTGTGGCGATTGTAGTGAAGTCTTAACCCTTATGCCACTCTCACAGAACCGGATTTAAATTGCAGATTCCAAGATTGCTGTCTGTGTGGATGATACGCGGTAATACATGGGCATTGAAAGGCATGGACAGTCGCTGATTCGCTCAGACAAGCGGCTACCGTTTTGATATTGCTGACCTGTCCTGAGGATAGATTAATATTTTAGTCCCAGAGAGCCTGTTTAATGCATCTTATAATGTATATTAGGCTTTTGTTACAGAAGAAAAAGTATCTATAAACATGTCCTCATGATAGAAGTACTTTGATGGCAGGTAGTGTTCCTCACCACTTGTTGTTGTTAGCCGTTTAGATGTTCCTGGCCCTCAGCAACCCTAAAGGCTCCCTCCCTCCATGTTTTTCAGTTTTGCACTGCTTCTTTCATTTGTGTGATATCCATGCCAGTATCAACTCTGACAGTATCAGCCATTGTGTCTTTTGCCGGCCAGGTCTTCTTTTGCCACTGAGCTGTCCAAGCATTATAGATTTTTCTAGTGACTCTGCTCGCATTACATGGCCAAAATACGTGAGTCTGATTCTAGTCATCTTGCCCTCTAGTCATATATCAGGTGTCCCATTTATAATATTGCTGTCTTCTTATTTGGCAGAGGGGTTTATTGAAGGCCCTCAGGCATCAGGCTCTCAGTGTGACTGCTTCCTCTAGTCTCTGCTGTAGATTTCCAGTAATTGCCTCATTGTTGCCAGCTACCATTCTCGATAAACCTTTTACCTACCATTTACTGCTCTTAATATCCTCTCATTTGCTATTCTAATTTACTGATATAAATAACTTCCCGCTCCCAGTAATTTAGCTGGTATTTATTGTTCTTTGATCTCCAGTCCACATAAAGAACATTACATAAAGCTGTTATACCCTATTCATAAGATGATAGTGGACAATATACACATATTTCTATGAACCCTTACACTAAAAATATATCATAGATATACATTGCACAGAAGTCAATAATGCGATTATTCCCCTTAATAAACCAATTGACCTATAAAAGGTCACTAGTGCCAATAAATATTAATGTTAAGAAATATATAATATTATACATAAATAGAGGGGAAAAAAAGGAGTCCACAGTGCCAAAAATACGACAACCACGAATCAGTTGTAAGTAAGAATATGTCCCAAAATCAACAATAAGAATTGAACATATATAAGTAAAGTGCAAGAGGTCACATATACAGTATATGTACAATAACTAGAGATGAGCGAGTATACTCGCTAAAGGCAATTGCTCGAGCGAGCATTGCCTTTAGCGAGTACCTGCCCGCTCGAGACTGAAGGTTCGGGTGCCGGCGGCGGGCAGGGAGCTGCGGGGGAGAGCGGAGAGGAACGGAGGGGAGATCTCTGTCTCCCCCCCGCTCCCTCCTGCTGACTGCTGCTATTCACCGCTCCCCCGCGCCGGCACCCGAACCTTCTGTCTCGAGCGGGCAGGTACTTGCTAAAGGCAATGCTCGCTCGAGTAATTGCCTTTAGCGAGTATACTCGCTCATCTCTAACAATAACGCATCAGTAATAAATGTTTATTGAGCTATGAGGGGAATGCCATGGATGGTGTCAACCCTGACTTGTGTTTAGCCACAAAACTATTATGTGTGGATGATGCTCACATACAAATTAGTTATATTTAGGTATATATCGTGTATCCCTGAAAATAAGACCCTGTCATATTAATTTTTACACCAAAAGAGGCACTAGGTCTTATTTTCAGGGGGCTTATTATACTTACCTAGCAGGCTTGGTCCACGTCCCTCACGTTCTTCCAACATTTTTCGGCCGCTCATACATCATTACTTCCTGGTTACGGGATTCATAAATCCCGCCTCCAGAAAGCAATGGCTGTGATTGGTTCTTCGTCCACTGCATCACTGGAGGAACCGATGCAATGGCATTAACTGGCTAAGCAGCAGTCAAAGAATCATTCACAGCCATCACTTCCTGGATGTGGGATTTATTAATCCTGAAAATTGTCAATTACGTGGATGGCCTCCATGATGGATTTTATTATATTACTAGTAGTGCTAATGGTATCTATTTTGAAGGATGCAGCTTCAATCTAGATAGTATATTGCAAGTAATGCCATCATAAATGAAAAGTTTTACAACAGATGAATATTTAAATGTACAGCATCTAAATGAATCAAACTTATTGAGCCAATGCAATAATACAGTACATGGAGCACCCTGGTTGCCGCGCCTCCTCTCGCTGAACTAGAACATTCAAATCTCATCTTTGTTTCATAAAACAAATCCTAAGAATGCTCAATTTGTGCCAGTATTCTATGAAACAGACACCTATGCTAAGGAATCTGGAGGGGCTTGATGCAGAAGGAATTTTATATGCCACTATTTTATTACAGTCTGATAGCTTTATGCATGCTCTAATGAGATCAGTTTAGGGAGGAAGTAGTTATGAGCTGGACTGATGCGGCGTCTCATATTCTCTCTGTATTATTTGAAAATATACTGTGTGCTATAAATGAGATGCTGAAAACTTTATGATTTTTCCCAAATGATTTGACGTTTCTTCATTTTCTTTTTTTTTTGCCTTCTATCACTCCGGGGGATGTTGCATATATTTCAGAAAGTAGCAAGATTGTGGGATGGCAAATCTTTTACATTTTAACACTTTACCTCCTTGGGCATTAGCATTTATCAGGCTTGAGATGAAGTAGGAGGGGAAATGCCTTGCGAGCTCTACAAAATGAATACAAACTTTTGTAAGAGGGGTGATATGTCACTTTATTATTATGTTGTTTTGGAGCTGTTTTATGTAATTCCGCTTTAAAGCTGTGGACGTGTTTGTCTCAGAGGCAGCACTCTCTTTCTGGGTGTAGAGATGAGGTGGGTAGAACGACTTTACATTAGATACTGCTGAGATGTGATGCAGCAGAGAAAGTTTGAGTTACAGAGAGAGACTGTGTCTCGTCTGTGCAGAAAAAGGGCTGCGAATAAGAATGTTGGCTAGCCAAGAAATCCGTACGAAAAAAACGAAATGTGATTCCAGAAAGGGTACACTGCAGCTCCAGTACCCAATTTTCCTCCAGATGAAAAGCTCTACCAGAGACTAAAGCCGAAAAGTTTTGTTGACTTTGATGTTGAATTAGGCTATAAGGCTACCATGTGGTCGAGACCTATGTCCGTTCCTCCACGCCAACTGTCCTCTCAAAAGCCCTGCTTTCAAAATTTCTTTCACAGATTTCCACAGAAGGTTTTCCTGGGGGTGAAAAAGCTTGCACCAAAAGGAAGTCCCATCTAGCCTGTCCGAGCATTTGTTTCACCTTCTAAAATACAGATGCCCTCCAGCTTCTTGTGTTCTCCTCAGTCTTGATTTTGATTCACTCCATCTCTTACCTCTACACTTGTGCTTGTATCAGAAAGTTCATCAATGGCTCCCTGAACTGACAGTACAGATCTTAGGAGGAAGTTTACAGTCTTGTTTATGTCAGAAAGCTTGTAATCTGTAGTACTAACCGTTGTGGAATGTTTGATTGAGCACACAAATGACTAGTACCATGCCTACTGTCTGCATTAGTCCCGTACTGCGACTTCACCTTGTACATTTACCCTTAATAACTTCAATTTGAATTGGTTAAGAATGATGTTAAGAAGGCCGAACTTCTAAATGTCTATTTTGTATCTGTTTTCTCTCAGAAAGTAGATGGAACATCAACTGATCTTCCCCGTGCTATTGGAGGGATAAAAGAATGCAGACTATCTATAAGCAGAAAGATGGTAAGGGAACAATTAGCTAACTTAAATGAATTCAAGGTCCAGATGAATTACATCCAAGGATACTAAAGGAAGCAGCGGAGGTAATTGCTGAACCACTTGCTATAATCTTTGAAAATTCCTGGAGAACAGGAAAGGGAAGAAGGTGGATCCAGGAAACTACAGGCCTGTGAGCCTGACTTCTATACCGGGAAAGATCTTTGAACAAATTGTATGCAAGTACTTGGATAAAAGTGGAGTAATTAACTAGAGCCAGCATGTAACAAACCATGCCAGATGAATCTAATTTCCTTCTATGACAGAATCGCCAACTGGGTTGATCAGAGAAATGCGGTGGATAAAGTATATCTTGACTTTAGTAAAGCATTTGACAATGTATCTCATACTATACTTATTGAAAAAATGACCAAATATGGGATTGACAAAGCAACTATTAGGTGGATTTACAACTGGCTGAGTGATCGTACTCAAAGAGTGGTCATAAATGGCTGCACATCCAAGTGGAAGAATGTATCAAGTGGGGTACCACAAGGCTCTGTCATAGGTCCAGTGTTGTTCAACATTTTTATAAATTATCTGGAGGAGGGAATTGATGGGAAACTGATCAAATTTGCTGATGACACAAAGATAGAAGGTATGGCTAACACTAGGGAAGAGAGAGAGAGAGTATTCAAAAAGATCTAGAAAAGCTTGAACAGTGGGCGGTGACTAACAGAATGGTATTTAACAAGGAGAAATGCAAAGTCCTATATCTGGGGAAAAAAATGAAAAAAGCACATACAGAATGGGAGAAATTGGGCTAAGCAGCAATTGTGAAAAAGACTTGGGTATACTAATAGATCATAGACTGAACATGAGTCAACAATGTGTTGCTGCAACCAAAAAGGAAAACACAATTCTGGGATGCATTAAGAGAAGCATAGAGTGTAGGTCACGTGAGGTAATTACTCCCCTCTACTCCTCCTTAGTCAGACCTCATCTGGAATACTGTGTCCAGTTCTGGGCAACCCACTTTAAAAAAGACAAACTCGAGCAAGTTCAGAGAAGAGTTACCAAGATGGTGAGTGGTCTGCAAATCATGTCCTATGAGGAACGATTAAAGTATCTGGGAATGTTTAGCTTGCAAAAAAGAAGGCTGTGAGTAGACTTAATAGCTGTCTACAAATATCTCAAGGGCTGTCACAGTGCAGAGGGATCAGCCTATTCTCATTTGCACATGGAAAGAATAGAAGCAATGGGATGAAACTAAAAGGGAGGAGACACAAATTAGATATTACAAAAAACTTTCTGACAGTGAGGGTGATCAATGAGTGGAACAGGTTACCATGGGAGGTGGTGAGTTCTCCTTCAATGGAAGTGTTTAAACAAAGGCTGGACAAATATCTGTCTGGGATGATTTAGTGAATCCTGCACTGAGCAGGGGCTTGGACCCGATGACCCTGGAGGTCCCTTCCAATTCTATCATTCTATGATTCATTGCAGTTTCCATTATTGCTCTGCTCTGATATTACTGATTCAAATATGGCAGGTATAAGACATCAACGTGATTTCATTTTGTATGATGGGACATCACTGTACGGTTTATTAGGGCCATTTTATGACCCAAGTGGACCCATTGCATGGGTATTAAAACACACTTCTCTTCCACTGTTGCTCACCCCCCATCTCCAAACCCAGGCACAACTTTCCTGCAGTCTCTGCTCACCTCTGGGTCCAGCAGTCATGTGTCCGTCTAAGCATGTGACTGCTGTGGCCAATCCATGGTCGCAATGGGTACTGAACTGCTGATTGGCCACAGCAGTCACGTACTTCAACAGGCATGTGACTGCTGGACCTGGAAGTGAGTGGAGACTGGGGCTCTGGAGAGAAACGCAATAGGTGAGTATAGCTCTTTACTATGTTTTAACCCTTTCAATACCTTTCAACTGTATCCGTGTCCTGAAGATGCAGATACAGTTGAAATTGGTGCCCCAGCTAGAAGGTCTGCTGTTACCGGGAAACCCAGTGCAAAGGTACCATTTACCCTATGGTTAAAGCAGCCCTGCATTTGATACATCAGTTTGTGCATTGAAATTAAGCAACATCCAAGAATGGGCCAGATGGGCAAAGATAGAAAGCGGGCAACACGTGGCCGCACAAGGGTATAGTGGTAGCTGTCCCCTCAGGGCCATTGTGTTCCAAACCTCCCTGCAATAGGGCACGTGCAGTGATGTTGTCAATGGTCGCACTGGTGGGGTCCACATGACTGTCAACGTGGAAAACAAAGAAGATTCTGAAAGCACAAGTCTCTTGCTCAAGAATTCTTTACTAACGTCAGTGAATAACAAACTTGTGGGCAAGTTAAATCTCACTTGTGACTACATAAAAAAACATTGCGCAAAGCAGGTTTACATCACTGGGATAGAAGTTGCAAGTTTTTGGGCAGAGGATCCCAGGCGAGTGCAGCTCTGGCAGCGTGTACAGCTCAGCTTTCAGTGGTAGCATTCTCTGAAGTAGAGTTCCTCTCTATCATGCACCAAGACCCGAATAAATCACTCTCGGAGAGGGAAAACATATCCCCTTGTCAAGGCATGTCTTTTTACTTACATATGTCTTTTTATGCCTTACATACTATGTTATTATGTTACTGGTGAAAGAGGACCTGTTAGCTCTTCTGACTTGTCTGTTTACAATTCTCATTTCCATTTATTGGGGACACGTAATTGGTGAGGGTCCCAGTAGTTTGACTCCTGACAGACACATATCACCTATTCTTTGGAGAGGTGATAAATTGGTTATCACACAAAAAGAGCTTAAGTTCTCACAGTTTAAAGTTGTTTCACAAAAAAATCTTAATTTACTCCGTTAGATCATGCAAAATACACTCTTCACCATTGAAATTGCAACACCAAGAAGGAAAAAAATTTTGCAATTTCAATGTTAAGGAGTGTATAACAGTTCTTTCCAATGGAATAATCTAAAAAAAATACTCCTTTGTCCAGACATTGCTGTTACATGGTCACATGCTTCCTCATGCATAAATTAGTAGACAGATTTACAATATGCAAGCAACAGACTTTACATAATTGAGAATAAACTGATGACACCATGTCACATTAGGTAAAGTAAATCAAATATATGGTAATTAGCATGCATGACAAAACACGAGCTACTAGTGCATGGCAGCATATCAGTGTACTGTACTTACCCAGGGGGACAATGTAGAATACAGAGGTGAAGCAGTTTGTAGTATCTGGCAGCACAGATATCACAGTCCTTAGCTGATCCTCCATGGCATGTTGTACATACCTGGTGGCAAGCTGAACAGAAGCCAAGTGTCACCCCATCTGCTTCTTCACTTATATTGTATGTCCCACTGGGACATTGCTTTAAACAAGTGTTTTCTGCAAGGAACATAGAAATATTACATTCAGTTGACAACAACATTGCATATTATCCTTGGAATCATTTCAGAATGTCCCGCTAATTTTAATTTCAGTGTAGTTCACATCGAAATCCAGTAATAAAGTGTAATATCCAGATGGTGAACTAAGCTAAATGAAACACAAGGCCAAGAACTAGAGATGAGCGAGTATACTCGCTAAGGCACATTACTCGAGCGAGTAGTGCCTTAGCCGAGTATCTCCCTGCTCGTCTCTAAAGATTCGGGTGCTGGCAGCCGGCGGGGAGCTGCGGCCCCCGAATGTGCCTTAGCGAGTATACTCGCTCATCTCTACCAAGAACGCATCAGTGAGCATCTTACATTGGTGAGCTATACATAATTCTATAAAGATATCTTCCTATGATTTTAACAACTAGGTGAACATTACTATGACCCAATGGAGTAGAGGGCAGGGATGTAGTGAATAATGGGTGCAGAAGATGCAGTCACACCTGGGCCCTGGAGCCTTAGGGAGCCCATAAGGTTTCCCTTCCCCATGGAAGGAGACAGTACTTTGAATGAAGCCTCATCGTTAGGGAACCCTGATTAAGATTTTGCAGTGAGGCCCAGCAGTTTCAGGTTATGCCTCTGGTAGAGGCACATGACTAGGTTGAGCCTCACTTATTGGAACTCCTATGTAATCTTATGAGATACTTTCAGACAGAAACATTAATTGATAAGATAAAATAACACTTTTTATTTCTCTTTAGGGCTCATGTCCACGGGCAAAATAAGAATTAAAATCCGCAGCGGATTTTAACTCTTCTTCTGCCCGCGGATCCGCACCCCATAGGGATGCATTGACCACCCGCGGGGTAGATAAATACCCGCGGATGGTCAATAAAAGAGATTTTAAAAAAAATGGAGCATGAAAAAATCTGGACCATGCTCCATTTGCATGCGGGTCTCCCGCGGGGAATGGCTCCCGCGGGCTTCTATTGAAGCCTATGGAAGCCGTCCGGATCCGCGGGAGACCAAAAATAGGAATTTAAAAGAATTACTCACCCGTAGCGGGCGCGGAAGGTCTTCTCTTCCTCACGGCCGGATCTTTCTTGCTTCGGCTCGGCGGATGTGCCCGGCGCATGCGCGCGGCACGTCGGCGACGTGCCGGCGACGTGCCGCCGGCGTGACGAATTCATCCGCCGGCCGAAAATGAAGATCCGGCCGTGAGGAAGAGAAGGCTTTCCCCGCCCGCTACGGATAGGTAAATGCTTTTAAATTGCTATTTTCAGCGCTCATGTCCGCGGGGCAGGAGGGACCCGCTGCAGATTCTCCATGGAGAATCTGCAGCGGATCTGATTTTCCCCGTGGACATGAGGCCTTAGTGCTGCATAAATATTTTGAACCAAGACAAAAACCTAAACATTGTAGATACATGTCTTGGACCTTACATTCTCTGAATATTTTGTACTGTATAACAATCATGTTGTACTTAGACATATGTCTAGAAGATACCTATACTGATCAGCCATAACATTAGAATCACTGACAAGTGAAGTGAATAATATTCATTATCTTGTCACAATGGCAACAAATGAATAGTCAATTCTTAAAGTTGATATCTTGGAAGCAGGAAAAACTGGTAGGTATACAGATCCAGATGACTCAGAAGGGCGAAATTATGAATGCTAAATGCCTAGGTCAGAATATCTCCAAAACAGGTCTTGCAGCTAGATCCCAACATACAGTGGCTAGCACTCCTCATAAATGATTGAAAGAAAGACAACCAGTAAATAACGGTAACTCATTGGCCTGGCCTGTATTTTTCCGGCCAGGCTGGTGCAGGTATTTTTTAATGCTTTCTGGAAGCGGGGATTGAATTCCCCACCTCCAGCAAAGATAATGCTGTGATTGGCTAGCCAGCGCCGGCTTCAGCCAATTAGAAGCAGGTGCTGGGTTAACCAATCACAGCCATTCAATGACGTCATTGAATGGCTGCGATTGGTTAACCCAGCGCTAGGTTTCATTGGCCGGCGCTGGGTAGCCACTCATCCATGCGGGAGGTGGTGACGTCACTTCCAGCGTGTGTTCCTGCCCCTGCACTGTGCACTAGGAATCCTCCTCTTCATGGTTCCACAGCCGAGGACTCCTGGGTAAGTTGCTAACAGCTGCTGCTGCCATTATCCCTGTGTAACTGCCGTTAGCAAATGGGTCAAGTGGGATGGAAGGGGGCCTAGGGTGGGGGGGGGGGATTTAAGCATTTGAACTACTACTGCGGAGACCGACAAGGACAGGTGACAGTGGGGGAGGGGCTGCTCTGTGGGGTCAGCTGGTGGAAAGTCCTGCCTCAGTAATTTTGTCAGGTATAAGAGAGAGTCAGTCAGTCCTATAGGCCGTGCGTCCCTCAGTTAGTCAGTCAGTTCCATTGTCTTCAGAGAGAGGACCAGCACACTGGATAACTTACATAGAAATCCTTCTTTATTTCCCCAGTACAAAAGCATAAGAGACTGCGACGTTTCGACCTTACATACGCGGTCTTTGTCAAGCTTATCCAGTGTGCTGGTCCTCTCTCTGAAGTTTTCCTGTTGGGTGTGGGGATCTACAAGTCCAGATCCATTTGCAGGACCGTGCACCAAGAGTTTTTCCATGCTTATTTCACTAGAAGGTTGTGCTGCTTTCCAATTCTGCTGATCAATCAGTTCCATAGTCTGTCCGTTCCATAATCCGTCCGTCTGTCCCTCGGTTAGTCAGTCAGTCCTGTAGTCCATCTGCCTGTTAGTCTCTCCTTTAGTCTGTCCGTCCCTCAGTCAATCTAATAGTCCATCTGTCTCCTAGTCAGTCAGTCCTTTAGTCCGTCTGTCCCTCAGTCAGTCCTTTAGTCCGTCTGTCCCTCAGTTAGTAATTTAGTCGCGCTTGTCAATGTGTGATCCTTTATGGCCCCCTGTCCATGGCCGTTGTGCAAGCACAGAACTAAATTTTTGGCCCGCAATAAGCCACCCCCCAAGCCATGCCCCCTTTTAACCATGGGCGGTATTTTTTTATGACAAAGGTGGCAACCCTACCGGTGAACTGGCGAGAGGGTCATGAGCAACCAAGGCCGATTGATGCTCGTAAGGAGCAAAGACTAGCCTGTCTGGCCAATCTCACAAAAGCACTGAAAGGGTTTGATGCTGGCTACGATAGAAAGGTATCAGGACACAAAATGTGATTGTTCCCAGCAAGAGAAACCAAGTAATATTGTATATATGATAACTTTTAATGGCTAACAAAAATACATGATGTCATTGCGAGCTTTTGAACCTCCCAGGATTCTTCCTCAGGCATGATGGAATAGATCCGAAGAGGCATGCATATATATACACATATTTATGACAAGGCACAGACATGGATGTGATTAATTTGCACTTAAAAGGATAATACAACACGATGGGTAGTGAAATAAAAACATACTTAAATAGTCCACTGCTAAAGATGTGAAGGCCAGCAATATTATCTGTGCTATAGATGTCTCATACTTCCCATTCACACATGAATCCTCTTGAAGAATTTAGACCTTTATTGAAAGTGTCAAATGTTATAAATTTATACTCCCAAATGCTTCTGTGGCTTTGTGATTTGAAATTGCCTTTAAGTATAATAACTTTCATCTTTTCTATGTTGTGTTCATGACTAGAAAAGTTGCCACAGGACACAAAAAGCATTGCTGTTTGTTTCATGTTGATTTGTGTAGCCATAGACTGGTCAAAGGGTAACTCCTGTCCACTAACAAAAGTGCCTATAATGGGCACATGAGGATCAGATTTGGACTGTGGAGCAAAGGAAGATGGTGGCATGATCCAATAAAAGAAGTTCTCTCTTTCATTATGTTGACTATGGAACAGATGCAACCAGGATGCACCATGAGAATAGTGCAAGCCGGTGCTGGCAGTGTGATGCCCTGGGCAATGTTCTGCTGGGAAACCTTGCTCCTGGCATTCATGTGGATACTACCTTGACATGTACCACCTACCTAAACATTTTTGCAGGCCAGGTATACCCCTTTATGACAGCTGTATTCCTTAACAGCTTTGGTCTCTTTTGGCAGGATAATGTGCACTACTCAAAATTTTTTTAGGAATGGTTTGAGGAACATGACAGATTTCAAGGTGTTGACTTGGCTCTTAAATTCCCCAGATCTCAATCTGATAAAAAAAAAATAGCGGGGTGTGTTGAAAAAAAAACGTCAAATCCAAGGAGGCTCAATCTTACAATTTACAGGACAGATATCACAGGACATCTTCAGAGGTCTTTTTATGTCCATGCCATGACGTTACTGAGCTTCTTTGGTAGAAAAAGGGCAACCTTCACAATATTAGGCAGGTGGCTTTGAGGTTATGGCTGATCATTGTATATTGTGAATTTTGTAGCCAATTCACTACTTTGTATATTAAGAAGAAAAATAAAGTTAAATGGCATCTGGCAACAGGGTTTTTGAACATAAAAATGCTGCAGAAAAACACTGCAAAAGTCGTTATGTGAATCCAGCCCAAATGTAGCTTTATATGCTGGTTTCTCAAATTAATGGCCATCCACGTAATGTATGAACATGCTAGCTCCACCAGAGTGTTCTTTATTCTGGTTTATAGTGGGAAATATGACATTATAGCTCTGAACCTTTTAGAACTGTGAATGAAAATGGACTATCGAACTTACTGTAAATCAAGACTAGTGCGAAATAAGTAAAGCAACTAAAAGTAAAGTCCATGAACGTCCGGATTAAATGGTTCTACTCTATTGGCCTTTGGGACACTGCTCTCTCTTGGTTTTCTTTCTACCGCTCACATTGCTTGTTCCGTGTATCGGTTGCCAGCTCTACTTTTTCTCCAGTTTCCGTTGCTGTTGTGGTTATTCAAAGTTCACTCCTATATCCTTATTTCTTTCTGCATAGTCCCCCTTCAACAAACTACCAGCAGATATGGCTTTCAATATCAGCTCCGCTGATGACACAATTATATATTTGTTACCTAGGATATCACTTTCCCTCACTATACTCTCTTTTCTGTGATCTATCTTGAATACAGCAGCCAGGCTTATTTTTTGTCCAAAAGCTACACCAATGCCTTTACCCTGCACCAGTAAATTGCAATGGTTGCCCATCCACTACAGAATACAATTTAAGCTCATCACTCTCATCCATAAAGCTCTCCACAGTGCTGCATCGTCCTATACATCTTCCATCATCTCTGTCTACCACCCTACCTGTGCTCTCTATTTTGCTAATGATTTTAGACTACGTTCCCTCATAATTCAGACCTCCCAATCTCATCTCTGGGATTTCCTAAGCTGCCCCAGTTCTCTGGAATACGCTACCCCAAATAATCATGTGTATCCCCAACCCTTACAGTATTAAGTGTGCCCTAAAACCAAAACTTTTTAGGGAGGCTTATCACATTCACTAATCTAACTCTACTCCATTTACCCCTCCTCTTCATTCTCCCTCAGAACCTGACTCCCTTCATCACACTGTACCCTACATACTCCATAACACACTTCATATCTGTACATGCACAAGTATTGGCTGATGACCAGCTCATGCAGCTTTATGTATACTACCCTATATATATATACTAGCTAATATACCCGGCTTCGCCCGAGTTAATTTGGTACTGGTGTTTATCTGGTGTTCACACAGAAAATCTTATGAAGTCGTGGTTACTTTAGAGATACTGAGGAAAAAATATGTTCACCATTTTGCATGGTTCTTTGCGTTACCCAGGAAACACCACGTGGAGGTAACCATGCAATGTTTCCTTTATATAAAATGACATCAGGAAGTGAGAGAATTAGATTATGTACATAAAATTTGGACACTAATTCTTTTGCGCTTAGAATTGAATAATCGAGTTGGGACCCATTAACTTTTCATATTTATGACACAATCAATGCTTGTGCCAAATTTCATGTTTCTATGACATTGGGAAGTGAGAGATTTAGATTATGTACGTAAAATTTGGACGCTAATTCTTTTGCGCATAGAATTGAATAATGGAGTTGGGACCCATTAACTTTTCCCATTATGACATAATCAATGGTCGTGCCAAATTTCCCGTTTCTATGACACCGGAAAGTGAAAAAATTACATTGCACACGTACAATTTTGACGCCAATTATTTTGTGCTAGAACTGAATAATCGAGTTGGGACCTATGAACTTTTCCTATTTATGACATAATCAATGCTCGTGCCAAATTTCACATTTCTATGACACCGGAAAGTGAGAAAATTAGGTTCTGTACGTAAAATTTGGACGCTAATTCTTTTGAGTATAGAATTGAATAATCGAGTTGGGACCTATTAACTTTTCATATTTATGACACAATTAATGCTCGTGCCAAATTTCATGTTTCTATCACATTGGGAAGTGAGAGATTTAGATTATGTACGTAAAATTTGGACGCTAATTCTTTTGCGCATAGAATTGAATAATGGAGTTGGGACCCATTAGCTTTTCCTATTTATGACATAATCAATGTTCGTGCCAAATTTCCCATTTCTATGACACCACAAAGTGAGAAAATTACATTCCGCACGTAAAATTTGGACGCTAATTCTTTTGCACCGAGAATTGAATAATAGAGTTGGGACCCATTAGCTTTCTCTATTTATGACATAATCAATGCTCGTGCCAAATTTCCCGTTTCTATGACACCGGAAAGTGAGAAAATTACATTCCGTACGTAAAATTTGGACGCTAATTCTTTTGCACATATAATTGAATAATCGAGTTGGGACCCATTAGCGTTTCCTATTTATGACATAATCAGTGCTCCTGCCAAATCTCACGTTTCTACGACACCAAGAAGTGAGAGAATTAGATTCCGTACGTAAAATTTGGACGCTAATTCTTTTGCGCATAGAATAGAATAATCGAGTTGGGACCTATTAGCTTTTCCTATTTATGACATAATCAGTGCTCCTGCCAAATTTCACGTTTCTACGACACCAAGAAGTGAGAGAATTAGATTCCGTACATAAAATTTGGACGCTAATTCTTTTGCGCATAGAATAGAATAATCGAGTTGGGACCTATTAGCTTTTCCTATTTATGACATAATCAATGCTCGTGCTAAATTTCACGTTTCTATGACACCAGAAAGTGAGAAAATTACATTCCGTACGTAAAATTTGGACGCTAAATTCTTTTGCGCATAGAATTGAATAATCGATCTGGTACCCATTAGCTTTTCCTATTTATGACATAATCAATGCTCGTGCCAAATTTCATGTTTCTATGACACCGGGAAGTGAGAGAATTAGATTCCATACGTAAAATTTGGACGCTAATTCTTTTGCGCATAGAATTGAATAATCGAGTTGGGTCCCATTAACTTTTCCTATTTATGACATAATCAATGCTCGTGCCAAATTTTAAGTTTCTATGATATTGGGAAGCGAGAGATTTAGATTCCGTCCGCAAAATTTCGATGCCAATTATTTTGTGCTAGAATTGAATAATCGAGTTGGGACCCAATTACTTTTCCTATTTTAGAGATAATCTATGCTTGTGCCAAATTTCATGTTTCTACGACATCGGGAAGTTGGAGAACTTTTGGCGAGTCAGTGAGTCAGTCAGTGAGTGAGTCAGTCAGTCAGTGAGGGCTTTCGTCTTTATATATATAGATAAGATGGCTGGAGAATTGTACAAAACAAGTACTTGTACCTCTTGTGTCACCCCTATGTCTCTATAGATTGTAAGCTCTTGCAAGCAGAGTCCTCACTTCCAATCTTTAGAATGTTTATTACTTTATTACAGTCTATTTTTCTACATGTACTCTCTGATTTGTAATACATTGCGGAATATGTTGGTGCTATATAAAGGTTATTAGTATATCATATTTACTGAAAGCACATCATCATTGCCCTACAGATGGAAAGTCTGCTGAAATAGAAATGTAAAAGTACATTAAAGTATCTAGTACTTACTATATAAGTAGAAAGGTACAGAGCAGGTTAGACAGTTTTCCTCAAAAGGACCATCACATGATTCACATGTCGGATCGCAGGAACTACATGTGAATAAATCGTCTTCTAGGAAAGTCTTTGCAGGACATTTTGCATCCCCTTGTACCCCACACATCTCACTTTCCTGGTCCAGCGTGAGCTGGCTTTGGCACTGTGTGCAGTCTGTTGGCTGTGGGCCAGAACATTTGGCACACGTTCTATGACACTCTAAAAGAGAAGCAAATTAAAAAATACACATTAAATGTACAATATAGCAAAGTTATTTATTAGACTCATAATGGAAAATATTTCATTATTTATTAATTCAGACATTTAAAATCTGGAAAACATATAGAAGAAAATTGCATTATTGGCACTCCATGGATTTTATCAGAAATTGTAAAAGTCAGTTTTCTGAAAAGTGATATATCTTAGCACTAAAAGTAAAATTCCTTTAAAGTGACCCTCCATCCCTGGACAAACAAAGATGGCTGCACCGCCTCTATGACTACCTGATGCACCCTGTACATTAGTATGCATTATTAGACTAAGACTCAGTCTAGACGCTGCTTTGATTGGACAGTGCTGACCAGTCAGAGCAGCATGTAGTGTTTTAGACTAATGATGCATACAAATGTACAGGGTGCATAAGGTAGTCAGAGAGGCGGCGCAGCCATCTTTGTTTGTCCAGGACCGGAGGGTCATTTTAATCCAGCACCTAATTATCGGGAAATCCCTCATTCAGTATTGGTTTCCCAGTAGTGATCTAAATGAAAATCTTTTTTTTTTTAACCATTAAATTTTTTTATTGATTTTAACGAACATACAAGTCATTGGTACATAACAGTATAAGAAACTGGCGCGTATTCAGCGCATGCGTATTATCAAATTCAAGCTGTGCTGTTTGTAATGGTATTTGATTGGTATGATTTCCATCAACATCTGACAACATATCCTCATTTTACAATCAAAACATGGGAATGAGTTGGTATACGCTTTATGCTATATAGGATATTAATCGGCTACGGTTTTTGTTCGCCTTTATTATATTGTGGTTAAAGTGCGATCATATACTTTTCCCTATAGGTTTCACTTAGCGTATCCTTTACGATTCTACAACAACCTGTAATGCACCTATGTTTTTGCAGAAGAGAAAACAAGACAAACAACATTAGAACAACTCAATAACTAGGCTACTCGCATCTATACGTTTCGGCTGTTGTTATTATTTTCTTCTCAAGGATAGTCTCCATGTATCCCAAGTTTCATTGAATTTTTTGGTGTTTTTGTTTCTATACGCCAACCATTTTTCAAATATGTATTGGTCGTCCATGCGACTCTTGAATTCTTCAAATTCTGGCGGTAGGGGATTTTTCCAATGTCTTGCTACAATGGATTTGGCAGTCATTAGGGAATGGGCTAATATATATCTTATCTGCTTGGGAAACTGTTCCAGGCCCATCAGCAGCATAAACACTTTGGCCTCTTTAGGTATGTGACATTTCAGCGTGCTTTGTAAAAAATTGGTTATGCTTTCCCAGTACACTTTCAAAGATGGACACGACCAGAAAATGTGTGATAATGTGCCTTTTTGGCCACAGCCTCTCCAACACAGACCGTCTCCTAGGTTCGATCTATTGTATAAGAGTGATGGAGTATAATACCATCTTAGGTTGATTTTAGTCTGGACTTCCAGAATATTAAGACCCATAGTAGATTTCGTCATTAGTGTGTTTGAAATGGACCATTGATCCAGAGGTATTTTTTCTCTGAGTTCAATATCCCAGCTTGACATATATGATTTTTTTCGACATTGTTTTATTGTTGGTTAATATGTCGTAGTAGGATCTTGCCTCCGATTTGCTTTTGGGCGGGTTTGTACAGACTTTCTTAATGATTGTTTCCGGGATTTTTACTTTGTGTATAGGTTTTTCTTTTAGGAGAGAACAGATTCTAAAATATGTGAATTTTTCGCTCTGTTGCAGGCCATACATGGAACTTATTTCTGTGAAGTTTTTGATTAGTCCCTTGTGTGCCAAATCATTTACATATCTGACTCCTTTACCGCTCCATGATTTCATGTCGCAGTTTGGTAAAAAAAGGTTAAGTGCCTCGATAGGTATGTGAGGCTGCTCCATTTTGTCACATATGCTTGCTTTTTTGGTGAGATCCTTCCATGAATGAATCGCAGCCTGTAATGTAGGGGGAATGTGTTTGAGTTGGGTATCTATGCTGTTTGGGGATATCAAACTGTCTACTGCGGTAGCCAGCATTAATGCCCGACCTGGTAGATCACTTATGTAGCTTTTCTCTACATTCGGCCAACCCACTATGTTGCTGGACATAATTAATTGTCTGGATTGATTTAATATGTTGGCTTCATAATATGCCATTAGGTTGGGTACCCCCAATCCTCCATTTTTTCTGTGGAGCGCCAATATTGATAGGGCTAGTCGTGGTTTCTTTTCGCTCCATATAAAGTTGTTTAGTTGTTTTTGAAATTTGTTAACTGTTTGTTTGGTGATAGGTATCGGTAGGGTCCTAAAGTGGTACAAAACCAATGGAAGGATTTTCATTTTATAAGATGTAATCTTACCCATCCATGACAATTTTAAACTCGATAGGTGATCTATTTCTTGTTGAATTGAGTTAAGTAGCTTTGGGAAATTCTCTTGTTCTATATTTTTAAGAGATGGCGTCAGTATTACTCCCAGATAAGGTATGCCTTTCTTTTTCCACTTGAAGGGAAATTCCGCCCGTATTGCTTTTTCTAGATTTGCAGAAGTCCCTAGACCCAGAACAAGGGATTTGTCTACGTTCAGCTTGTATAAGGAAACGTTGCTAAATTGGTTGATTATTTTACATGCCTCTCTCAACGATTCTAAAGGGCGAGTCAATGTCAGAATGACATCGTCTGCGAATAGACCTATTTTATATTGTCTATGATTTATTGGGATACCTTTTATTTCGGGGGAAGTACGGATTAGTTCTGCTAGTGGCTCTATAGCCAACACGTACAGGATAGGAGACAATGGGCAGCCCTGTCTTGTGGCGTTCGAAATTGATAGAGGTACTGACAGGGTGCCATCCACCAAGACAGTAGCTGTAGGGGCCGAATACAGGGCCCGGACGGCACCTATCGTACTTTCTCCAAAGCCAAACCCTCTCATTGTCTCAAAAATATACTCCCAGTGGACTCTATCAAATGCCTTTTCGGCGTCCAGGGCTAGCATTATTGATGGTAATTTAGATGCTTCTACTGAATGTATCAGGTTCAGGATTTTCCGAGTGCCGTCCGAGGCCTGTCTCCCCTTTACAAACCCCAATTGATCGGAGTGTATTATGTCTGGGAGTATATCTACCATTCTACGGGCCAGCGTTTTAGCATAGATCTTAACGTCAGAGTTAAGTAATGAAATAGGACGAAAGTTGGTTGGTGTGTTTGGCTCCTTTCCCGGTTTTGGCAGGACTACAATTGTAGCCTGCAGCATCTCCTGTGGAAATTTGCCTCTTTCTTTAATCGTGTTGAACGTGTTGGTGATGTGAGCAGATAGATGGGGTAAGAAGTTTTTATAATATTCTGCTGAATATCCATCCGGTCCAGGGGCTTTTTGGTTCTTTAGGGCTGATATAGTGTCGATTATCTCCGCGGTTGAGAACGGAGCGTCTAAAAAATTAATTTGCAGGGGTGTGAGCTTCGGCAGGTTGACTCTTTGCAAGAATGCTTTTATTGACTCCCTATCTGGTTGTATAGTTTGGGGGTCATTATTCAGGTTATATAATTTGCTGTAGAAAGAGCAAAAATTGTCTGCAATGTGTTTGGGGTTCGATAGTTTTTGTTTTTTTATCCTGGAAGTTCCAAATGTAGGGGATATTTGCTTTTATTGTTTTTCTTTTGATCAGATTTGCCATCCATTTGGAAGGCCTGTTGATTGCTGAGTAGCAATCCGCTCGTTGAGCAGTAATCTCTCTATCGAAGTCCCCCAGTAATGTTTTCCGTAAGGCCAGTCTCAATTTATGTAGTTCAGTGTGTATATTTTGGTCTGGAGAGTTTTTTAGTAGGGATTCTTTTTGTTGTATTTGGGTTAGGATTTCATCTGCTTTTTTGGTTTTGTCTTTTTTATATGTGGAACCCAGCTTTATTAAGACTCCTCTCATAAATGCCTTATGGGCGGTCCACACCGTTACTGGATCTGTTTGTGGAATGGCATTAAATTTAAAGTATTCTATTAGTGCTTCTTGAATTTTTTCCCTGTATTTGGGAATGTTCATTAAATAAGTATTATTTCGCCAAGATTTAGTCGGTGGTCCAAGGCCTCCCACATTCAATGTTGTTATAATCGGGGCATGGTCAGACCACGAGGCCGTCCCTATCTCTGCTTTTTGTAATGATGCCAAGAGTCTTCTCTCAACTAGACATAAGTCTATGCGTGAGAAAGACCTGTGTCTATTCGAATAGTGTGAGAATTCTTTTGCGGAGGCATTGGAGCACCGAAATGTGTCATAGAACGCATTTCTGTGTAGCCATTCCCCTAGGGTGGCGTTTCTTTTAAGGTTTGGATTCGTAGTGTCTAGATCTCTATCGGGGACTAGATTGAAATCTCCATTAATCATTATTGGGCCCTCCGCTACCTGGTTGATTTTTTTCTTTAGTTTATTGAGAAAGTTAATTTGTTTTTTGTTCGTTACATATGTGTTGACTATGGTGATTTTTGTATTCTTAAGGTAACCTACTAAGATTAGGTAGCGTCCCTTCGGGTCGCTTATCTGTTTATCGATTGTGAATGGGGTTCTATCTCGGAATGCTACCATTACCCCCGCTTGCTTTTTAGGGGCACATGCAAATATAACTTGCGGAAACATTCTATGGGACATTCTGCATTTATCTACTTCTAACAAATGTGTCTCCTGAATACACATAATATCAACATTTTGCATAGTTGCCTCTTTCCATGCAGATCGTCTCTTGAAAGGTGAATTCAGGCCGTTGGCGTTGATCGATAGGATTTTCACCGCCATGTGAATGGTAGATGACGGTGAGGATGGAGACTTGAGGGAGCTTGTGATGCGTGAGTGCCTGTGGAAACAAAATAACAAAGAAAAAAGAACCAAACAAAGTCCTCTTTGTATATAGGGCCAGCACAAGAAAAGGTGTCTGGCGTGAGGGTCCAGCTGCTGAGGATAAGACTGACAAATACAAGGCAAGTTAGAACTTGCATTTTTCGGTGGGGGAGAAAAGTTCAGCTATCTCGAGCAGGCACTTCATAAGACATTGTTTTATATCCATTGGAGGCGGGATTTTCTGGATCACTTCGGGGGTGGGGAACTCCGGCTGGTGCTTTGTTGGCGTCTGTTTTTTTCTGTGTTGGCAGCTGCATAGGTTGGATTTTGCGGTGTAATTCCCCAGGAGATTAATGTTTCTTCCGCAGCTTTAGGGTCGTGGAGGATATGTGTTCTTCCATCCCTTGTAGCGATAATTTTCGTGGGGAAGCCCCATTTGTACGGGATGTTGGCTTTCCTTAGAGAGGTGGTAATTGCTACGAAACTTCTCCTCGCTTCCAAAGTGGACTGCGAGAGGTCAGCGAATATTCGCAGATCAGAGTATGGATTCGGTAGAGGTTGTCGTGTTCTAGTCGCGTACATTAGGGCTTCTTTTGTGGTATAGTAATGAATTCGCGCTATCACGTCTCTGGGGTATTCCTCTTTAAGAAACTTTGGACGCGGCAATCTGTGTGCTCTATCTATCTTGAATTCTGGCAGTGGCATGTTGGGAAGCATGTTCTGCATAAATCGCGTAATGTAATTCACGATTTCTGCGTTGGAGACATTTTCCGGTATCCCTCTTATTTTGACGTTGTTACGTCGGTTTCTATCCTCTAGGTCGGATAGTTTGAGTTGTAATTTGTTGACTTTTTCCTCTAAGTCGTAGTGGGAATCGATCAATGAATTGTGCGAGCCCACCACTTCCTCCAGTTTTTTCTCGTGCTTTTCTATTTTGTTATTAATGTCCCGAATGGAGGAATTTACTGTGGAAGTTAGTGTAGAGATATCCACTTGTATACTGTTTCTAAGTGCCAACATTATCTCTTTTATGTACAGCTCAGTCACCGGCTTGTTTGATGCAGTGAGGTTATTTAGGTCATTGTCATCGCCCTTCTCGTAAGGGTACTCAGATTGTGAGTCGTTTTCAGCATCCTGAGACATCTTCTGCCTCTGCTTTTCTGGGCTACATGTGGGGGTTTTCGCTATGTGAGGCAGCGTGGTCGACGCCATTTTAGATGTGAGGGGGTCCTTGGCAGTGTTCCTCTCCTCGTTCACTGTTCTGTCCTCTAAGTCTTTTGGCATGTCTGTGTTTAGCTGAGGATCTGCAGCCACCCCAGCACAGCCCTCCGTTACTCTATCCTCCGCTATCTCGTAGGGGTTGTCAGCCCCGGTATCGCTGCCCGCAGTCTGAGACCTTTTCTGTCCCTGTTTGTCTGGGATTCTTGTGGGGGGGCTCATTGTACGTGGCAGCGTGCTCAGCGCCATCTTAGGTGCAGGGGAGCCCTTGGCAGCGCTCTTCCCCCCATTCACTGACCTTTCTTTTGAGCTTTTCGGTAAGGCTGTGTGGTGCTGGGAGCCTCCGGACGTCCCGACAGGGCTTCCTGAGTGTTTTTCAGCCGCTGCTTCTTTTTGTGCCGATCGGCTGTCAGCCTCCCGCTCCCGGTCCCCGCGAGCTGCCAGCGCGCTCCCCTGCACGGCCATTGCTGGAGAAGACCCGCGCGCCGCAAAGAAGGACTCCAGCTTTGTTGGCGCCGGTCTCGAGCCTCTTCTTCTCGCCGACATGCCTTCCTGGTGAGTTCTTTGTTCTATTTTCGCGGTTTTCCGCCTCCAATTGTGCTGTAAATCGCTGGAAGTGCCTGGATCCGAGCGGAGCCTAAAGATTAGCTGCTGTCCCGATGCCTCTCCAAGCCACGCCCCCTGATCTAAATGGAAATCTTGAATTTCACATGGCCAGAAGCAGAAGACTAAACAGAATGAATTAAGTCTGCAAATAGATCTATATGGTCCTGTAAATCCTGATAGCAGTCACTAGAACTAACAGTTCAGTAATGATGTTGACGTGCCAAAAGTCATAGGATAGCAGTAGATAAATGATGAAGTGCCATTACCTCAGGTGTTAGCTTGGGTATGCGCACACCTGTGTAAGTTATAAGGTGTTATCTTATGAGTGAGCTTGAACACTGACTAGTATGTCCATGGCAAGGAAACGTGAATTAGGGGTGTTCGAACAAGGGATGATAGCGGGTGCAAGACGGATGGGACACTCCATTTCCAAAGTTGTGTGGGAATTTAACATTCCTAAATCCACAGTATCATGCGTGTACCACAAATACATCTAAGAAGGCATTACCAACCACAGTAGACAGTACAGTAGACGCTCACAGATGCTCCCCAATCATGCCCCGTGGCTTCTGGCTAGAATTGTCCAATGCAAAACAGACAAGTGACTATAATTACATCCATATTGAATGCAGGCAGCCCCACATGTACATCCCTTAGGTCCGTGCAGTGTTCTTTAGCTTCCATGGAATATGGTAGTAGAAAACCTGCTAGAGTGTCTGTTCGCACCTTGACACCAGATATAGCATCTCATCTTGCTCACTAAGTTGTTAAAAGGACTCTAGAAGACTGGTAACACGTACTGTGGTGTGATGAGTCATAGCACCAGTTGCTTCGGGCTGATAGTAGGTTTCATGCATGATGCAGACCCCATGAAGCCCTGGACTCCAGTTATCAACAAGGCATTGTTCGGGGTGGTGGTGGTTCCATACTAGTGTGGAGTGCTTTCTCATGGCATGGGTCCTTTTGTTCACCTAGATATGTAATTGACAAGTGCCTGCTACGTTTCACTGCTAGGTAACTGTTTGCAGCTCTTCATGTACCCTACAATGATGGGATATTCCAGCAGGATAATGCATCGTGCCATCGGGCCAAAGTTGTCCATAATTGCTTCAAAGAGCATTCTGGAGAGTTCCTACAAATGGTGTGGAGGGCATGTTCACCCAACATTAGCCCAATCTAGCATTTATAGGATGTGGTGGAGAGGTCCATTCGTACCAGAGATCCTGCACCTAATAACACCACAAAGTTGTGGGTGGCTATCCAGACCGCAGGGCTCAATATCTGTTCAGATGTTTTCTGCCTGTGGAATCAATGCCATGTCAAGTTACTGTATTTTGCCAGGCTAGAGGGGATCCTACATAATATTAGTTCCTGCTCCATGACTTTTAGCTCGTCAGTGTGTGTTCCTGGTAGTTTGTAGATATCAAAAATCACTTCTGGGCATTATTTTCTGAATTAACAATGTAAAAGCAAAGCATTTTGATTAATCAGATGTTTCCTTTTCCCCTTAAGAACAGAAATGTCAGTCAAATAGCACATAAAGCAGGCTACATTTACAGAGGCACAGGAAATAACTGTAGAGTCTGCCTGATTTAGACGTAGTCTTAAATTAAGGATTGCATGGCCAACTGAAAACAATTACCCGTAAGACTGTTTCTCTCACTGCGTAGAAACACTTCTTACTGTTATTGGACTGCAGTTCTAGAGCAGTAATTGGGATTGTCCACACAGAGAAATGTTAACTTATGTTTTGCCCTATTTACCATAATGTGAGGTTTTACCCATACTTCATTCATAGGTAGTGTTCTTTTAACCTCATTGGGCCACAGGCATTTTAGTTTTTTCCCTTTTGCATTCTTTCATCCTTTCATTGCTTTCTGTCACAATATTTTGAGAGCCACAACTTTTATTTTTCCGTCAATGGAGCACTTGGAGTTTTTTTTATTCTATTTTATTTTTTTTTGAGAGGCGGTATAACACAAAAAAATGCAGTTTCGTGATTGCGTAAATGTATTTTACAATGTTCTCCATGTGAGATAAATAATGTGATATTTTGACAGATCGCATATTTATAGATGCAACGCTATCAATTATAGGTAATTTTTGTCTTTGTTTAGATTTTTTTTTTTTTGAAAATTAAGGCTTTAAGTTTTATTTTTTGTGTAGGTCTTGGAGTCTTCACTTGGCTCCCTACGGTGTGTTCTTCAAACAAAAAGTCCATTTTCCTTGTAACTGCAAAGCTGTACAGAGACTGTAACCTTCAAACTTGCAGAGTCTTATAAAGACACACCTAAGCAAGGGTCAAGACCGCAACTAGAGCTCACCTTCCTACAATCCAGAAAATGTAGATAGATTTGCAAATACTGTCCCAGACAGTCAGAGTTCAATGCAACAGTCTTTTTACTGAATATTGACCACAACTGGAGATGCAAACAGATCGTCTTGCAGTGAGAGGTGCAGTCTATCCCCAACAAACTATTGTACAGTGCACAAGCAGCAGTAGTGGTAATAGTGGCTCAACTGAAAAGTGCTGTCTATGTATTAGTTTCCTTTACACAGTTCTTTTTAATAGTGGCTGCTGACGAACATGTTGGGTCACATGCGCCTCCATCCGCAGCCATGTTTATGACCAGAGTGCCCTGCAGTTCATGAAGGATATGGTACTAGACAAAGGGAAGGCACTTTACAAAGGAGGACATTGGTGCTGATATGCTAATATTATGTTAATACTAAATATGTCTTATAATATTGTTTAGTGCACATTTGTGAAAATAATCATAAAGTGGCCAAAACTTTTAAGGCCCACTTCCACACTATTCCTGCAGTGTTTTTTACAAATATTTTTGGTGGTCTTTTTTATTTTGCAACATTTAAAACATGGGTGTTTTCTGGCAACTTTCAAATCCCATAGAGAAGCCTATGGGAAAAAATGGCAGAAAAAAACGACATATCCATAGCATCATACATTTTGATTTTAAAAAAGTGGATCCACACCAAAATCCACTATGTGTGAACGCACCCTAAAAGAAGTTGCCAGTGGTCAATAAAGCGATTGTGATGCAGTTAGGCCTCATGTCCACGGGGAAAATAAGAATTAAAATCCGCAGCGTTTTTCCCGCACGCGGATCCGCGCCCCATAGGAATGCATTGACCACCCGCGGGTAGATAAATACCCGCGGATGGTAATTAAAAAATTTCTGGAGCATGAAAAAAAATGGACATGCTCCATTTTAGTGCGGATCACGCGTACGGGAGCTCATAGAGCACATGGCTCAATTGATCTCCCGCATGAAAAATAAAAGACAATTACAATGCATCCGCAGCCCAAATCCGCGTTACAAATCCGCAGCGGATGTGATTTTCCCCGTGGACATAAGGCCTTAGTCTCTATTTAAGACAATCAGAGGGCACAAAGCCAAATCTGTTACTTACTACTTTGAATAATAGGATTATTCTTTTTAAAAGGCCTCTTGTAAATTTCACTAGTCTGTCATACTTACAACTAGGGAATCGGCAAGCAGAACCTATATTTTATTTTAGAAGTGTACTCACCCAACCAACTTAGAATAAGCAAAGAAGTTTGGTGGCAGTTGAGAAACAGAGGTTATGTAGTAGCATGCATAAGTAATGGCTGTACCTCTCGAGAAAAGAAAAGTCTCTCTATTATTGCTAAATGTTTTATAATACACTACAATATATCCCTTAAGAGACTACTTCTTGAAAGTTACTGCCCATCCACTTAACATTTAGCTGACAAATACATTGAATTTTCAGTGTTTTAAAACATGGTGAGAAGCAACACACAAAATACATGATTAAGAAGGTCAAAAAGTCTCTTGACGGAAAGAATAATAATGGAGTCTGGGAAGGAAATTCACACTTCCTTGCACGGCTTGTCTGGCACATAGTACAGCTATAGATTAGTGGCCAGAAAACCAAGTTACAAGGAAAACGGTGCAGTCATTCATTGCTCCTCAATGAATGGGTCTTTTATGAGTTTCGCTGAAGAGGAACTAGCATGAGTGGGTAGCAAGAGGGAAGTAATAACAGGTTCAACTGTAGCATATAAATGCCACCTTCTCAGAAGAGGCACCTGGCCACAGCAAAAAGCAAATTGTTAGCTACTGAATAGAACTCTGGAAAAACTAATTTAGTGTACTGATAGATCTCCCAGCTGCTTGAGCTTTCATGAGGAAGTAAATGTTAAGTTACTCACTTCGCATTGGCAATTTAATAATATTTTGCATGGTTTAAAGGGTTAATAGACTTTATTTTTTAAACACTGGGGTAGATATATAAAGTGAGCAGGAGCTCTGTGTGCAAGGGGAAAAATGACCGATTAGGTTGTCTCATGAAGAACAGTCCTGACTAATCTATGTAATATATCTGAATGACAGCCGTCTAAGAGCTCATTTGTCAGGCAGGCAGATGTGGATCTGCCTTTGCCACGCAACAGTTTGACTTAGGTTTGACTAGCTAAGCAGGCAGCTCCTTGAATATTCTGGTTTTCACCCTTGACCATCCAAGTGGGTTACATTGCCATGGAGGCTCCAAGCCGTTACTTATCCAGATAGTATTGGTAGTATGGCGGCTGATGCTGCACAGGACAGGTACCTGATGGTGTGAATTGTGGTGCAGTGGTCAAGCAAGCAATGGTCAAGGCTGGCAACACAGGTACAGTAGCAAGGTTCAAGCAGAAGGTCAGGGCAGGCAGCGAGTCAGGTAGGAGAAGATGTTGTTTCGTCCTGACACCAGTCTGTATACGTGTAGGGACCCGTTCAGGACAAAAATAATAAGTATACAAAAGTGGAGAACTAAACAGAAATGGGGGTAGTAGTCCTTCCCTGGAGTGTATAGTGTGGTACCTCAGTGCAAATGGTGAGAAGGTATTCCAGGAATCAGGATTTAGCTGGTAAAACACTTTAACACTTTGGCAAGGAGAGAGAGAGATTTGATTACTTGGCAGTAGTTACACAACTTCAATCATAGTTACTTGAAGTAGTTTAAGGCAACTTCACATTAGCAAAACACTTTTGCCTTGAGAGGTGAAGGTTAAATTTCTCCGTTCTTGACCTCCTGACTTTACACTCTAGCTTTACTTCCCTGGCTGGGATTACAAAGAGATGACTGTTTCTGACTTGC
This sequence comes from Eleutherodactylus coqui, assembly GCF_035609145.1. Classification (NCBI taxonomy): domain Eukaryota; kingdom Metazoa; phylum Chordata; class Amphibia; order Anura; family Eleutherodactylidae; genus Eleutherodactylus; species Eleutherodactylus coqui. The sequence goes on along the minus strand of NC_089838.1, from coordinate 218,421,069 downwards.
TTTTCTGTACTAGCTTCTTGCTGCGCTTCTGTCTTGGACAAATTCCTTTCCTTCCCTCTCTCTACCTCTCTCCACTGCTAACGCTTCTCAACAACTTTTCCTTGGGTCTCACACTTTGATGTTCCACTTCCCACTGCACTGGCTTTCTCCTTGTTCCTCGCCGGCCTCTCTCAAGCTTGAGCTTAGCTCTGCATTTGGAAGACTGACTTAACTCCGAACACTCTTTCCTTTTATACTGCCACACTAGCTAAACTTGTAATGGGCTTCTAAGCTACCAAACCCAGGCTGTCTACTCTTTGCTATGCCTGGCTAATAACTCCTATGACTGTTGTTAGGTGACCTGTACACACCAGGGGCTGGAGAATATTGCCAGAACACATAGTACATCATCATAATTTTTTGCACTTATTATACATCACATTAGGACTTGATTGCAAGGCTATAGTCGACACAGCAACTGCTGGAGTACCCAACTCTGGGGTACAAAGGATGCATAGCATGGTTTGCAGGACAAGAGGAATGGTGGCAGCCGACTGCTCACCATTCCAATATTTTACCTGCAACGGCCACAAATCAGCTATATGCAGTGGCTTTCTGCGGGCCAGACCTGTGGCATACGGCTGCTGCAGTGGCTCCAAACTGAAAATAGTTGTCTCTGATAAAACCTATAATGTGAAAAAAGCTCTGGTATATGTAATACCAGAATCTTCTGACTAAACTTGCATCTTTGTAATGAAATGTATTTGAGGTAAATACTTTTTTGTCATGTGAATCAGGCATGCCAAATGAACAAAAAGATCATCATCCCAGTGGAAAGGTACTCTCACATGCATGGACACTCTCTACTGATATCAATAAAAGGCAACAGCAAAGTGGGTGCATTCAGCTGCGTCCATATGGGAGAGTGCCCAGATACAAAAGACAGACATATTGTTTCACTCAGTGTGCCTGTCGGTCAGGCACCCAGAGAAGGCAGCATAAAGCGGTTGACACATTCCCTTTAAATATATTTGTCATTCGATTCAGTCTGGTCCTGGAAGTACTGGGCTTCTCAACTGTTAACACAGCAGTCCAATGTCTTGCAGAAATAAATGACATGAGAACATTTTAGCCATCCTTAGCTTCCCAATGTCTATAATTACATGCAATCAGCAACTAAGTAGCGAACTTAAAAAGTGCTAGAAGGAGTGAGAGTGATTATAGTGTAAGGTTTTACTTTCCTTATAGTTTTTTCTAGAAGCCGTTGTGCTGTAATTTGGACATAGACAAATATACGAGTTATCTCCATTCTAAAAAATTGCCAATGACATAGTCTATTATTTTAGACTAGTAGAAAGCCCATCCCAGGATGGTGACTGGTATCTTAATATATAACTCTCCATGCTCAGGAAAGCGATTCAGTGGAACTAGGAATAATAATTATAATACAAAGGCGTCAGCTATTTCGAATACATTAAACATGGAAGGCCCTTCATTGTCTTATTCTCTCGACTTGTGCAGCTCGGCGCTCCTCTTCGCTATTATATAGTCAAAGACGTACCAAGATTTCACAGAACCTAAGTTTGGAATTTGTTAAATCAGGATTTTGCCTTTTTTTTAAATCAATGGTACTCTACATATGCTTAGTGTGGCGCACAGTGTTAAGCTCTCACTCATGACCTGAAGGTTGCAGGTTCAATCCCTGAATGGTTCAGTTAGCCGGCTCAAGGTTGACTCAGCCTTCCAAGGTCAGTAAAATGAGTGCCCAACTTGGTTGGCGGTAATAAATAAATAACCTGAAAGTGCTACGGAATAAGTTGGCGCTATACAAATAACAAGATTATTATTTTTTTATATGTTCAGCGACTCAAAATACACTTCTTCATCAAACTGCGTCACTTGCCCACATGTACATCTCTTCTCATCATCTCCTGGCAGCAGCAAGGCACACAATGCTTTACATCACTATCAGCGTTTTTGAAACTTCTCTTGTCTGCATCATAACTACTACATGTATCATAATACTTTATGGCCATAAGCCACAACCTCAAATGCCCCATAAGAGCAGTGTCTTATCTCATAAAACACTTAGCACATCATAGATGTTGCTTCCATATCCAGTGGTCGTCACTAGAGATGAGCGAGCACCAAAATGCTCGAGTGCTCGTTACTCGAGTCGAACTTTCAGTGATGCTCGAGAGTTCGTTTCGAGTAACGAACCCCATTGAAGTCAATGGGCGACTCGAGCATTTTTGTATATGACTGGTGCTCCGCTAAGGTTTTCATTTGTGAAAATCTTAGCAAATCACCAAAGTCATGTAAAAGACACAGAAATGGATAGGGCAGGCGAAGAGCAACATGCAGGGCTTCATTTCGGGCTCCGAGGTCTCACTATTAAGCCACAATAGTGGCAAGAGTGAGACACCCCCCCACTGTCAGCATAAAGATCGTTCTCCTCTGCCACAGCTGTTACAGTTGTGGCAGAGAAGAACGATGTTAGCCCATTGAATTCAATGGAGCCGGCAATACAGCCAGCTCCATTGAAAGCAATGGGCTGCCGGCGAGCGCGGGATGAATTTTCGGGAAGGGCTTAAAAATATAAGCCCTTACCTGAAAATCATCCTCAAATGTGTAAAAATAGAAAAAATAAAAATTATGTCAGCATTAAGATCATTCTCCTCTGCCACAGCTGTAACAGCTGTGGCAGAGAAGAACGATGTTAGCCCATTGAATTCAATGGAGTCGGAAATACAGCCGGCTCCATTAAAAGCAATGGGCTGCCAGCCAGCGCGGGATGAATTTTCGGGAAGGGCTTAAAAATATAAGCCCTTACCTGAAAATCATCCAGAAATGTGTAAAAATAGAAAAAAAAATTGTCAGCATTAAGATCGTTCTCCTCTGCCACAGCTGTAACAGCTGTGGCAGAGAAGAACGATGTTAGCCCATTGAAAGCAATGGGCTGCCGGCGAGCGCGGGATGAATTTTCGTGAAGGGCTTAAAAATATAAGCCCTTACCTGAAAAAGAAAGATTTTAGCCTAAAAAAGAATAAAAATGCAGGCATTCTCTTCAATGGAGCCGCTGCTGCTGCCGGCGACTCCATTGAAGACAATGGTCCGCTGGCACACCTGAATTCTTTTTCAGGGAAGGGCTTTACATATAAGCCATTCCCTGGAAATGAATTAAAAGTGATTTAAAAAACAAAAAAAATAGATACTCACCTCCCTTCAGCTGCCGGGGCACAGCTGCGTCTTCTCCTGCTGTCCCCTGCACTGTGGTGCTGAACTGCTGTCATTCAGCTGAGAGCTGCGCTGAGCCAATCAGAGGCAGCATTCACTCACCCATTCATGAATTCATGAATGGGTGTGAGTGAGATCTGCCTCTGATTGGTCAGGCTGTGACCAATCAGAGGCAGCTCATTTAGCAGGCGGGGATTTTAAATCCACGGCTGCTGAATACTACAGAGAGCAGTTCAGGAGAACTGCAAGCTGGCCGCAGCTGAACTCCGGCTGCCGGGACCAGGTGAGTATATATTTTTTTTATTTTTACACATTTCTGGATGAATTGCAGGGAAGGGTTTATATGTTTAAGCCCTTCCCGAAAATTCATTGTGCGATCGCCGGCAGCCCATTGCTTTCGATGGAGCCGGCTGTATTGCTGGCTCCATTGAATTCAATGGGCTAACATCGTTCTGCCGGGACAAGGTGAGTATATATTTTTTTTACTTTTTACACATTTTAGGATGATTTTTAGGTAAGGGCTTATATTTTTAAGCCCTTCCCGAAAATTCATCCCGCGCTAGCCGGCAGCCCATTGCTTTCAATGGAGCCGGCTGTATTGCCGGCTCCATTGAATTCAATGGTCAGTGCTCGTTTAATCGAGACGAGCACCGCGTGGTGCTCATCTCGAGTAACGAGCATCTCGAGCACCCTAATACTCGAACGAGCATCAAGCTCGGATGAGTATGCTCGCTCATCTCTAGTCGTCACATAATTAATGGTGGCTCAATCCCTGCAGCACACATTACTCTATTCAAATCCGTACTGCTGCTCTATTTCATGGGCCTCACTGCCCATTACATATACTCGTCATAAACATGTCATATATATTATGCACTAATATAACACTTTATATAATATCATAACATCCCACCACACTGCACCGTAAATACCGTACATAACATTTCTTCGACTTAGCCATTAACCCATTAGCTGTTGATAATTGGTAGTGCATCTAAGACATTACATGCTAGCCTGATAGACTAGCAGTGGAAGCAGCATGCACTGTCTACCGATGGACAGCATGCATCGAGTAGTAAAAGGAGCACTGCAGCCATGTTGGAAGAATGAATAGGGACCCGAGTAACAGCCAAATTGGAGGTAGAATTGGAAAAGAAAATAGCTCCAGCCAATATAATTACTCCCACCCCCTGGGCCCAGATCATATTTTGCCTCAGGACCAGAGGGTTGCTTCATGGAATCAGCCTAACGAGCCATTCTATGTGATTTACATAATTCCCATAAAAGTGAATAGGAGTTACAGAAACAATACATCACAACATGGTTTCTGTAACTCCTGAGCTCTTCTATGGGAGTTATAGAAACGTCGTAGAGCAGCTAGTTTGCCTGTCTCCATAATTCTGGGAAGCAGAGTTTATGGACGTAACTGGGATGTGATTGTTGGACCCATATCCTGGAAATAAGTGCCTGATATAGAAGGTGAAACCCACCTCTATCATATTTATGGCATATGCTGTGAATAGGTCAGTAGGTTGAGTTCCTACATTGCCCAATCAGTGCTGACTTTCTACAATCAGAGTTGCAGATTGTAGAGACAAACCATAATGAAACCCTAGTGAAAACATAATACCCAGTTGTCAATGTATTCATACGTATCCAGGAGAAATAACAGAGGGACCCTCAGGCTGGGTTCCCACAGGACGGAAATCCAGCGGAAATCTCGCGGAATGTCCGCAGCGGGATTGCATGGAGATTCCACGAGATTTTCACAGCTCAAAGGCTGCTTCAAATCCCACACCGACCTTTGGCTCTATTCATATGGGCCATATAATGGAAAACCCACAGTAGATACGCAGAAAAACTGCAGAGACCAAATAAGCACCAGACAATTAATGAATTGATGTAACATAACTTTTTTTACATTTATTTTGTTCCTACATTTTTCAGTCCGGATCTGGACTGAGGTTATAACTCCACAGTGTGGTTTCTGGGCAGCCGTGGTGCAGCTGACATATGTGCTGAACAGCACGTTGGCACAGTTAGTAAATTGATTGCTATTGGTCTCGTGGTTTTGCAGGTAAATTCGCTGTTTACCAGCAAAATTGTGCAGCCATTTAACAATCAATTTGAAACCACACCAGATAGTATCTCAGCTGTACTGTGACCATGCCATTCTGTGCACTACTCAAAGCCCAGGGTGTAGCTAAAGGCTCACAGGTTCTGGTGCAAATACTCAGATTTAGGCCCCTCTTCGCAACTTTTTCATGGCTGCTAGCGACATTCCATCTGTAACTTTGCACTGCATCGCTGGCTCTCTTAGGTCTGATGTCCACGGGTGGATCGGATTCTGCATACGGGAGCCCGCAACGGAATCAGACCCTGCCCATGACCAAAGACAGTGCAGGTCTTCTGCTTACCGATCCGGGTCTTCATTTTCTTCACTGTGGATGTGTGCGGAAGTGTCAGCCGGTGTGACGCCACACATGTGCAGTGGAGTTGTTTTCTTTTTAAACTACTGGTTTCCTGCAGAATCCACAGCCCATCTGCAATTGAATTGTATCGGATGGCTTCCATTGACTTCAATGGAAGCTGTCCGTGCGGGATCCGCACTGAAATGGAGCGTGCTGCGATTTGTTTTCCTGACCAAAAGGTCCGCAAATCAAATCCTCATGCTTTATTTTTTATTTACGGGCTTGATTTGCGGATCTTCCGCCTGTGGACATTGGGCCTTAGGCCGTTATTGGGCTTTAGGCCGTTCACATGGTGTAAATTTAAAAAATCCATATAAGTGATCCATGTAGTTGCCGCAGATTTCTGACACCGATTTTTGTGTCAGGGGATGAAGAAGTGTACTGTTTTAAGGCAGTTGGAGCTATTGCAGAAATGGTATCCAGTAACCAGACATCCCCTTTAATGAAATGATCTGGTGGTGCCTATTGGTAAGTTATTGCAGTTGGAGGCACGTGTTGTGCTGTGAGCTCTGCATTATACTTTTTTGATGCGTAGCCATTAACTCAAAAATATTTTATGACTTCATTTTATAAATGGACCCTAGCTGGAACATTGTAGTAGTATTAGCATCACCAGCGATCAGGCTTGCATTCAAATGAAGAGTATTCATGAGTCACACACTCATACACACTGGCGGCACAATACTATACATTTGTCAAAGCATCCCTTCTTAAAATGGATGTCTGGTTACTTCAGTCTAGACTCTTCATTAGAAAAAAACCAAAGTAATCCATTCCTATGCATCTTGCATGAGAGATATTCCACAATACAAGTGTGATGAACACAGTAGCACAAGTGCACACATCTCATTACAGATGGAGCATTAATTAACTCCCTTATAATTCCCTAATAGTACCACCTACATATTCTTCCAGCAGTAAGGGATTAGTAACTACTGTGTTATTTTGTTACATATGTTTCACTAATTGTCAGCGTTACAATTAAAACGTCCCTTGAATTAACAAAGCATTCCTTTTATAGCACAGACTGCAGCTTCTTAACTGTCCCCCCAGGAATGTGCTTTATGCCGCTCCACGCAGGTCGTAGATGCTGCGGAATATCAACCCAACAGGTTCTGACTGTCCAGTGTGGTTCACATGGTCAGCACTGGGCAATCAAACCTAATGCACAATGTATTCAGAGAAGCAATGTAGCCATCTTTGCTTCTGCTGGACCAGAGGGCCTCTTTAACTGTGCTCCATGGGATGTTCAAAGTAAGGGCTTATTCACATGAATGTATATCAGCTGCCGTTTTCAGCCGGCCAATATACGCTACCATCTGATGCATCGGATTCCAGTGCATCAGATCACACAGGCGTATTCCTGTGGCGTAAAAGTGCTCAGCTGGCAAATATAGCGCCAGGCGCTTTTATACAGAGCAGCAAAGATAGCCCTGGAACTATCTTTGTGCCTGAAATATGTCGGCTGGTGCATAGGCTCCTATGGGAGCCAATGACAGCGGCCAGAGAAGGGAGGTGGGAGGTGACTGCTAAACTCCCTCCCCTTTCTCCTCTCTCCTTCCCTCCGGCTGTTTTGCAATGAGAGGGGGCAGGGGTGAAGCTAAGTTCTGCCCCTCCCATTGCTGGCTGCAGACAAGGGGCGGGGAGGGGTGGGTGCTTAGCTCTGTCCCCATCCCACCCATTCCAATTGCAAACAGCCAGAGGGAAGGAGAGAGGAGGTGAGCCGGTAAGGGGGAGGGAGGGGGAGGCAATGGCTTTTTTTCAAATTTACTATATCTAAAGGGCATTGCTATTGAGTGTACGGTTGAGGCATTATTACTGAATGGGGCATGTGAGCAGTATTATTACTGCACGTGGGTCTATTTGGGGTATTATTACAGGGTGAGGGCATAAAGGGAGCATTACTGTGTGTAGGACATGAAAAGTGGCACTTATCATGTGGGGCCTACAGAGGGCACAAGAGCAGGATACTATTACTGTGTGGTTTCCCTCAAGTGGTATTACTATTATCTGGCGCACTATGGATGGGCAGATTATATAAATGTTTGGAAAATTAAACTAATTCACTAGAAAATTGAGGAGTCAAATTCTGCAGAGGCAAGTTGTGACTGGGAGAAGTCAATATGATGGTCTGGGCCAGATGAAGAAAAAGGATAAGTGAACAATTGCAGGGGGTGTCACTTGTTATCACTGAATGTAATGGTACTGTAATCATTTATATGGTCTGCAAAAGAGCCTGTGTAGATCTAGTATATACATTTGTGGAAGGCCGATGGAGTCAAAGGGAGTTCCTGACGGCAGTATAATCACCTGCATGCCATAGTCACTATTAACTGTGGCATCTAGAGAGTTAAATGACAGGGAAAGGGGCTTTCTGATCATCTTTGCCATTACAGTGAGAGCTTGGTTGTCAGTCAACACAGGGCGTAGGACACATGATATGTCCTAGTGATCCTGCATTGAGCAGGGGTTGGAACCAATGACCCTGGAGGTCTCTTCCAACTCTACCATTCTACGATTCTATGACATAAATGTCTGTGTCATGGAAGCTAAAGACAAGCCAGTCTATGATGTTCATTTATGTAATGGAGGCTTAACGGGTTAGAAATAGGTGACACCTTAATACATGACTCCAGTTCTAACATGTTCTGTGCCTCATAGTAAATTTGCTGTGGCGAGCTACGCAGGCCACAAAGGCTTCACCACTCCTACCACCTTCATGGCTGCAGCAGGCGATTTGCTGACCCCTGCCTACTTGTATTCGCCCCACTTGCTGCTGGTTTGGTCCCGTCTACAACGTGGGTCCACTGTGTAATTTTTTTCCAGGACCATTTTGATTTCCCAATCCACCCATGCGCAAGGCACTGTACTTTGCAGTATACAGTACAATGTATTCATACTTTGTATTCAAGACCAAGCAATGTAGAGTTTCATGTTTTAACTTTGTTTTCTCTGTCACATGATTTAGTCTCTCATCAGTTGCAATCTCATGGCAGTACAACATGCCAACATCTTATAGTCTCAGAGGCCTTCTTGCAGTTCACTGCAGCTTAGCAATAGTGATGAAACATGTCTTAGTGTGCTACTTAACCCTGGTGTGGTGCACTTTAATGGTTAGTGTTACTCTTCCCCTTCTACCTTAACTACAGCCACAAGGTGCTGACAACAATCTCTTTATATAACATGCCCCTAGGCACAGGGCCATGCATTGCAATCTTAGTATATCCACACATGTAACCGGATACCCAGTTAGGATGTTCACTCAATGCCTTACAGTATACAATAACATTTCTCTGCTGACAGCCTATGAATAAAGTGCATATTATGGCAGCAAGCGCATCATCAAAAGTGCAATATATAGTGAAACCATGAAAACAGCTGTTTCTGTATGCATGTGCCTCTCCCTCTCTCTGCAGCTGCTCCTCCCTCCTCTCTCCATAGACTTCTATGGACAGCTATAACCTGATGCCTCAGTGAAGCTGAAAATCCATCTCAACCCTGCCACAGGTGTACAGAGTGAGAGAACAATGCAGGAGGCATGAGGAGGGGGAAAGCAGCCTGATAACTGGAGAAAGATGCAATTTCTGCAGTGAGATATATGACAAAGTTACTTATAGCCACTTTTACTATTGATTTTTGGAAAGTGGTTTATAATACAAGGTATACTTCAAAAGGTAAAATCTGTATAAAATACACAGTGGATAATGAACATTCATAAACGAATCTAGTAGGCTATGCTTACTGACACCGCAAGAAAATGGTTTTAACGCTTTGTTAATTTACTATTTGTAAGTAGGCACAGAGATGTGGTGTCGGCTTCCATCTCTTCTTGCATCATGGATGATTCCCTACCACTTCAGCAAAAAAGGTAAACACAATGTATTACGAGAAGCATAAAGTCTGTATCACGTGAAGTAATTATACCCCTCTACTTTTTCTTAGGCCATACTTACGCAGCAGGCCAGATAACACATGCGGGAGGCCCACAGCAGATTCCGGTTGTGAGCCCGGGCAGTGACCCTGCGTACCTGAATTTTCTTTGCTGTCAGTCATGCGCATTACAGGGTTTGTTTTTTAATATTTGTATTACTTACCCCATCGCTAAGTGATTACGTGGGTAGCCACAGCCCATACGCGATGTTAATTGCGAGTCGGACGGCCTCTATTCACTTCAATGGAGGCCGTCCGCACAAAGTCTGTGGCAAATTTAGAGCATTTTGTGATCTTTCTTCTGCTCACGCCATACATAATTGGTATCCGCAAGTGTAAACGAAAAAGCGAAACTACATGCTTTTCAATGCCTGCATTTAACTGTGGACACCAATCGACGATTCCGCAATTGGAATCCACCCGTGTGAGCCGGGCCTTAGCCAGACCTCATCTGGAATACGGTGTCCAGTTCTGGGCACCCCACTTTAAAAAAGACATAGACAAACTAGAACAAGTTCAGAGAAGAGCCACCAGGATGGTAAGTGGTCTCTAAGCCATGTTCTATGAGGAACGGTTAAAGGATCTGGGAATATTTAGCTTGGAAAAAAGAAGGCTGAGCGGAGACTTACTAGCGGTCTTCAAATATCTGAAGGGTTGTCACAGTGCAGAGGGATCAGCTCTATTCTCATTTGCACAAGGAGAGAATAGAAGCAATGGGATGAAATTGAAAGGGAGGAGACACAAATTAGATATTAGAAAAGCTTTCTGACAGTGAGGGTGATCACTGTCTATGATTCCTGCAACAGATGGGTCCACCAAAGAAAAAAGACTATAAGTTAAACAGGCATGACTGTATGTTGAGGAGGAGGTCCAACAACCAATTGTAGCCATTGTATGGTCCAGCAACATTGCATCCCTACCACTGTTACCACACCAGCTCTCTCAACTGCTAATACAACACATCCAGTCCTGTGTGACCAGCAGCAGCCCCAATCAGGTCAGGTCCTGTACCACACCAGTACTGTATCTCCAAAAGTTGCCCATATCGCTTACAGTGCAAGGAGGACCGTCAAGGAAAGTTGAATTTCCCTTGACTACCCTGCCCTATTACCCATTCCTATCCATACTGGATATGATTTTGGTAAGATATATATTAGGGAATTTTTGATAATGCTACTCCGTAATGCAAAGTTTAAATTGTCTTAAAGATGAAGTTGACTTTAATATAAATTATCAATGTCTTTAAAACTCTGTAGACTGTATAAATAACTACTGTCCCATTGCCCTAGAGTGGTAAATCAGTGTGACTCATAGATGCAAGGACCTTGACAGAGTTTATGAAGGAGAGTTTCCCCAAGGACAAAACCGGCACTGCGGAGTTCTCTGCATTTAGGCCCCAGTCTTTTGATTTGTGTCAGCTGAGTCATTCATATGATGCTTTTGTCTGCAGAGCGCAGTCTTGTTAAATCTCATTTCTGTTTCCAGTGCCAGCTTAAAAGACTTTTCTTCAGCATTGCATTCGTTCAATTCTGAACAACATTCCATGCTATCCATTCACATTTTCTATACCAAGGCAACCAGACCTGCGGCACAAGTGCCATTAACTAGCAGAATGCATTGTTATGCAAGTTTGTAATAGCAGCAATAGAAAAACTAAGATCAGTCACAGACCTTCAATATGAGAGGTTTTACCATAAAGCACACATTATTTGCTAGAACTGGGTATTCTTTTTCATAATTAGAATAGGCGCCGGTATTCTATTGTGTAGCCATTTCTGCTAAGGTATAGAGATGTTACCAGCTGTGGACTACATGTGTCATCCTAAAACTTCCAAAGCAGGAAAGAGAAAAGTAATAAAAATGTAAATGTACATACTTCTAGTGTAAGTTACTGTCACTGATATTCCCTTGTTTATGAGAGAACTACCGGGAAACGAAATAACCGGAATAATTGAGATTCTAAATACAAGGCATCACAATCACTAACTCATACTGTTTTGTCTTTATATGATTAATATTTGCCTTTGATTTTATATCTTATTTACTGAACCTTACATCTTAAAGTCATTTCATAATTTGCACTCAATGCATCTCTAGTTTTCCACCATTACTGAGCTACAAGAATAAGAATGGAGCCTAGCTGTCACGTCCAACCAGACCTGACCAACAGAAATAGGATACAGGGATAGGCTAGGTGACGTAAAACATAGGCTGTTACAGAGGAGCTAGGCATCAGAGGCAAAACAGAAGGAGAAGAAGCTTGGATCTAACCCTGAACTTGCCATGGCTGCACCTCCTTATAAAGCAGAGCTGCCACCCTAAAATGGGTGACCCTACGTCAAGAATTTAGAAGAATTTCCTGCACTTATCTAGGTGAAATAAGGAAAAGAGGGACAACACAAAGGGTGGTTGGAACAGGACAAACAAACAGGCTGCAGGCAAAGTAAAGGAAAGAACGGAGTTAACACTAAGTGAAGAGGCTGGCAGATGCAGGTCAAAGTTCAAAGTCAAAGCAGACACAAATTATAGTAATAGCCAGAAGTGCCAGGCACATGTTTCTCCCCCAATGTTCAGCACCAAATGGCAATGCGTATGCACCAGTAGCCTCATCACGTGGTCCAGCGCTGAGGTCATGTCACACCGGACCCACACATGCACCTATAGGTCATCGGAGCCATAACACTAACTTCATCCCAGTTAAAGGGGTTGTCCCGCGAAAGCAAGTGGGGTTATACACTTCTGTATGGCCATATTAATGCACTTTGTAATGTACATCGTGCATTAATTATGAGCCATACAGAAGTTATTCACTTACCTGTTCTGTTGCTAGCGTCCCCGTCTCCATGGTGCCGTCTAATTTCAGCGTCTAATCGCCCGATTAGACGCGCTTGCGCAGTCCGGTCTTCTCCCTTCCGAATGGGGCCGCTCGTGCCGGAGAGCTGCTCCTTGTAGCTCCGCCCCCGTCACGTGTGCCGATTCCAGCCAATCAGGAGGCTGGAATCGGCAATGGAGCGCACAGAGCCCACGGTGCACCATGGGAGAAGACCCGCGGTGCATCTTGGGTGAAGATCCCGGCGGCCATCTTACTAGGGTAAGTAAGAAGTCGCGGAAGCGCGGGGATTCGGGTAAGTACTGGACGTTTTTTTCTTTTTACCCCTGCATCGGGTTTGTCTCGCGCCGAACAGGGGGGCTATTGAAAAAAAAAAAACCTGTTTCGGCGCGGGACAACCCCTTTAAGATGTAGTTTGAATTTTCAGCATTTGTCACTTCGTTTTTATGTCATTTTTTCCAACCATACACGTTTCATTATTGGCTCGCCGTTCAATCTAGAGTGGTGCCTACATGACTGGCAAAGCTCATCCAGCACATAAACTGCTTACATTACTCTATTCTATGCTCTGCCATGCATAATTTCTAAGTATATGAACCATCTGAAATTAAAAAATGTTTTCGCATATAGAAATTGCTGACGTACCTTGGCACTCACTGAGTGCATAGTTATAGAAGGTTCCAGGAGGACAGCTAGAAAGGCACTTTCCCTGATAAAGCTTTGGGCTAGTAGGAGGACAGGTCTCGCAGTCATCGTCTGATATCCCTGAGCATGTCCGACAGGTGATGTGACAGGAAACACATCTTCCAGCATCAAGATCCTCAAAGTAGCCATCAGAGCAGGTAGCCTTGCAGGTGCCATTGAAGAGAAGATACAAGTAACTGCATTCTTTCAGGAGGAAACAGAGAAAACAATTAGCACAGGAAAAAAACAGAATAGTTTATAATTAGAGATGAGCGAACGTACTCGGTAAGGCCGATTTCGCAATCGAGCACCGCGATTTTCGAATACTTCACTACTCGGGTGAAAAGTACTCAGGGGCGCTGTGGGTGAGCGGGGGGTTGCAGAGGGGAGTGGGGGGGAGAGGGAGAGAGAGAGAGCTCCCCCCTGTTCCGCACTGCTACCCCCCGCTCCACCACGCCACGCCACGCCCCCCGGCGACCCCCAAATCTTTTCACCCGAGTAGTGAAGTACTCGAAAATCGCGGTGCTCGATTGCGAAATCGGCCTTACCGAGTACGTTCGCTCATCTCTATTTATAATGAATTATTTCTGCTCCTATGGTTTATTGTTTTAACTGCCTGCAAGCTGATCTTTAACGCTACCTTCAATGCCAACACTGCAATACTACGATACCAGCATGACTTCCTATGTGTTTCCATTACATTTTCTTAAAAGATCAACAAATAGTATAAAATGTTGCATAATGCGCTATAGTAATGAAAAAAATAAATAACATTGTAACCAGCAGTGAAAGCCACAACCTCATGATGTCTATGCTTGATACATGACTTTAAAAAGGTTTTCCAGGACTCTGACAATATCAGATTGGTAGGAGTCCAACTCCTGGGCACCCCGGTGATCAGCCGAATGAAGGTGCCATCAAAATCTAAGCCCTGGAGAACCCCTTTTAAGCCAGAGGCCCCAATTAAAGTGACAGCCACAGCCCTTTATAACATCAATACTCAAATCGCATGCCAGTTCATACGTACGTGCCACACAACATTTGTGTGGATAAAAAGGCCATGAGTTATGTTCTTTTCCTGTGGTTTTGTGTAGCGTTTCACACATTCCCCTGTGCATTTGCGCACCTGCCATAGAATTATATGGGAGCCTTTGGTGTACAAATGCGCAAAAAAACACCACATGTTGCTTTTTTTTCACGCACATGTAATGCACACGTAAAAGTCAATGGGTTCTATTCTCTGTGTTTTGCACATGCAGATTTTGGGCACGAAAATACAAGCACAAACACAGTTGTTTGAAGCCATCCTTAGACCTTGCATTTTGGGATCCTTGCTTTGTTTTGCTTTGATTGCCTCATTGGTTCCACCTCTGTACTTTGTATAAAGGCCCATTTCCTAGGCTGGTCTCACACGTCCAGATATGAATTGTGGATTCTGCGATTGGCATTGGCACGGAAACGCCTTTTCGCTGTAAAACATGGGCATTCAAAGGCATGCATTTTCAAATTTTCTTTCATATTCATGGATACGATTTGTGTATTCTGTGAGCGGAAGAAAAATCGCAGCATGCTCTATTTTATCACGGAATCCGCACAGACGGCCTCCATTTATGTCAATGGAGGTGTCCAATCCGCAGCCCATACGCACTTAATATTATGGACTGCAAGTACCCACGTCATCTCTAAGCAACGGAGTGGTAAATACAAACAACCCAAAAAAAAAAAAATCTGCATTGCACATGTCTGCCTGCAAGCCTCCGCGGTCATCCGCAGTACAGTTAGGCCACGGGCGAGTTTGAATTGCGCTCCCCGCGGCTATAATCCAGTCGCGGGGAACGCAGTTCAAGCTCTCCATAGCCATTCAGACGGCCCAGGCCTGGCGCATATACGCTGAGCCCGAATTGTCGTTGGGCGGAGGGAGACAGTTTAGCTTTGCTAAACTGCCTTCCCCCTTTCCACCCCCTTGCCAGCTTTCTGCAAGGGAAGGGGGCAGGGCGGGAGCTAGTGTGCTAACCAACTAGCTCCCACCGTGTCCCGCCCCATCCCATTGCAAACAGATGGCAAGTGGCGGAGAGGAAGAGGGAACGGGTTGGGAGTTTAGTAGTCACGCTGCTAAACACCCTCCCAACTCACTTCTCCAGCCGCTGTCATTGGCTCCTATAGGAGCCGTATTCTGGCCAAGAAAATAGTTTCAGGACTATCTTTGCAATTCGCTACTCATCGGTCTACCCCGCATTAGACTCACTCCACTGCAATCCATACTAAATGCGGCAGCTAGGCTCATTTTTCTATCCAGTCGTTACTCAGACCCCTCTGCATTATGCCAGTCGCTGCATTGGCTGCTCATCCACTACAGAACTAAATTTAAACTCCTCTACCTCACTCACAAAGCTCTGCATGGCGCCGTGCCAGCATACATCGCCTCCCTCCTGTCAGTACACCACCCAGCCCGCTCACTCCGATCGGCTAACACACTCAGACTAAACACCCCTGTAATACGAACCTCACATGCTCGCCTACAGGACTTCACCAGAGCAGCACCCATCCTCTGGAATGCTCTACCCCAAGGCATTCGGAGAATTCCCGATGCACAAAATTTCAGATGTGCCTTAAAAACACACCTCTTCAGGGAAGCATACCAAATCTCCTGACCTAGTCCCCTGCCCCTCCCTATGGTGCCCCGCCCATTTGCCTTCTAATAATTGATCTGCACATGAAGTCCCCTATTGCCTGTGTTCCCCCATGCCTTGCTCCTCCCCCCCACCCCTTGAACGTCCTGTACTACCTTCAACCCATTTGTGTCTAACCCAATGTACCTCACATTGTAATTGTTGTATTGTTTTGCATTTATCCCATGCCTGAAAGCGCTGCGGAATAAGTTGGTGCTATACAAATAAAGATTATTATTATTATTATCTTTCCTGCCCGGCGTAAACACACCCGGCACTATATTGGCTGGCTGGGCACTTTTATGCCACGGGACCTGATGCATTGGAATCGAATACATCAGATGGTAGCATATATCGCCCGGCCGTGAAAACGCGGCAGCCGATATATGCTCATGTGAATAAAGCCTTAGTGTGATAGCACCTGGACTCTGACCCGTAACTCCAGATCTTTACAACACTAAATAAGGAAAAAAAAATATGATTGCATTAAAGCTTGATATAAACAAAAGTACATTTTCTGATGACGCACTCCCTTTAAGAAAATAAATGTAGATTTCTTCAAGCGTACAATTGCTGTAGGAGGTTAGCGGACTAATATACAAAGCCATTTCCCAGTTCAGCAATTAGACAAATTAAAAGCACATTTTCTGAGACCCACGCTTCTGAGGAAATTCATTTATCTTAAGACGCCACAATTTATATTCCAGTAGTTAATAGTGTAAGACTTGATGGAAGAAGGAACAAAGCTAAATGCTCCACATACAGTGATCAGCCTTTACAGGAAATCACCTGCTTAATATTGTGTAGGCCTAAGCAGCTCTGACCCAGGAAAGCATGGACTCCACTAGACCTCAGCAGATCCTTTAAACAGTCAAAGTCATTTAGTTGGAAATACAAGGATTTTCTCCTTAAAGGGGTTGTCCCGTGAAAGCAAGTGGGGTTATACACTTCTGTATGGCCATATTAATGCACTTTGTAATGTACATTGTGCATTAATTATGAGCCATACAGAAGTTATTCACTTACCTGTTCCGTTGCTGGCGTCCTCGTCTCCATGGTGCCGTCTAATTTCAGCATCTAATCGCCCGATTAGACGCGCTTGCGCAGTCCGGTCTTCTCCCTTCCGAATGGGGCCGCTCGTGCCGGAGAGCTGCTCCTTGTAGCTCCGCCCAGTCACGTGTGCCGATTCCAGCCAATCAGGAGGCTGGAATCGGCAATGGAGCGCACAGAGCCCACGGTGCACCATGGGAGAAGACCCGCGGTGCATCGTGGGTGAAGATCCCGGCGGCCATCTTACTAAGGTAAGTAAGAAGTCGCGGGAGCGCGGGGATTCGGGTAAGTACTGGACGTTTTTTTTTTTTACCCCTGCATCGGGTTTGTCTTGCGCCGAACGGGGGGGCTATTGAAAAAAAAAAAAACCCGTTTCGGCGCGGGACAACCCCTTTAAGGGCGCATTCACAGTAACGATATTCTCGTGCGAGTATTGTGCAATGTGCACAAAACTCACACAAATGTGAAATCCATTCTTTGGAATAGATTCATTCACATGAGAGACACTGCAAAGAAAAGAAAAGTAACTGCATGTGCTATCTTTGGGCGTTGCATCATCCACTGTTTTCAATGGGACATTGAAAAACATCACATGGCACTCACATGCGATGATTGTTCTCAGTAAGAAAAACCAGGTAATCTTGTAGATATGATACCTTTTAATGGCTAACAAAAATATATGATGTACTAGCGAGCTTTCGGGTTCTTCTTATCGACCCTTCATCAGGGTTATGAAACTGGTTTGGATGGGACACAATTATAACATGCAAATGCAGAGGGGAGTGGGGACACCCCTCTTGATCTAAATAAATGTTCACACACAGAAATTTGAGACTTAAGGGGGTTGTCCCGCGGCAGCAAGTGGGTCTATACACTTCTGTATGGCCATATTAATGCACTTTGTAATGTATATTGTGCATTAATTATGAGCCATACAGAAGTTATCAAAAGTTTTATACTTACCTGCTCCGTTGCTGGCGTCCTCGTCTCCATGGTGCCGACTAATTTTCGGCCTCTAATGGCCAAATTAGCCGCGCTTGCGCAGTCCGGGTCTTCTGCTGTCTTCAATGGGGCCGCTCGTGCAGAATGCCGTCTCCGTGTAGCTCCGCCCCGTCACGTGCCGATTCCAGCCAATCAGGAGGCTGGAATCGGCAATGGACCGCACAGAAGCCCTGCGGTCCACAGAGAGACAGGATCCCGGCGGCCATCTTCAGCAGGTGAGTATGAAGACGTCGGACCGCCGGGATTCGGGTAAGTACTACCCGGTGTGTTTTTTTAACCCCTGCATCGGGGTTGTCTCGCGCCGAACGGGGGGGGGGGGGGGGGGTAAAAAAAAAATTGAATGCCGCCTATCTGGCACCAAGGTTGGTATTCTCAGTGACTCCCAAGCAGGGTGCCACAATGACGTCATTGAATGGCTGTTATTGGTTATCCCAGAGCCGGCCTTCAGAAAGAAATGGTCTGCCAGCACGGAGGACATCGCGGCAGCCTGCAGGAGCGACAGGAACCCGCAAGCGCACCTGAACGCTGGCGGTAGGTGAGTATTGGTGTTTGTTTTTTTAGGTGTATTGTAGTGTAGTTAGGGATTATTTTTTTCAGAAATTTTGGGTGGGAAGTAGGGGGTGCGTCTTACGGTATATGGGTTGGGGGGAACTATTACTACTGAGGGGTTACTACTATTGCTGAGGGGGGTTACTACTTTTGCTGATGGGGGGGTAATAATGCTGAGGGGGGTTACTATTATTACTGAGGGGGGTTAATATTATTGTGGGGTTAATATTACTGTGAGGGTCGCTATTTCTACTGGGGCCACTGTGTCAAGTGAGGCAGCAACCAGCGAGGCTGGGATCACTAGAGGCCACTGGGTATCCGGAGGTCAAATAATATGCCGTAATAAGCCACGCCCATTTTTAACCATGGCTGGTATTTTTTCATGACAAAGGTGGCAACCCTAATCACATGCGATGTGCATGCGAGTGCAATGCAATGTTTCCCATTGAAGAGAGAGAGAGATCTTCCACAACCATCCACAATTACTTTCCGCGATGGTTCACAGGTCTTCCTCTGTGGATAGTCGCATGCAAAATCCGACCCGTTCGTGTGAGTCAGGCCTAATACTGTGTATTCGCTATGCATGAATAAATACTATCGTAAAGTTATACCAAGGCATGTTCTTTCATCTGCGCAGACAGTGCAGTGGGCTGGACAGTGCTTGCAGATGCCCTCCTCATCTGGATAATACCTCAAGGAGCAGTTAGGAAGGCACTTATTGTTCTCCAGGTATAGGCCATCCACACAGGCCAAGCAATGTGCTTTGCTTCCCTCACAGGTCCAGCAGGAACCTTCACATGGTTCACAAGCGCCATCAAGGTTTTCAAAGTAACCTCTGTAAAATAGAAAAACTTCATTGATCAAACCTCTACAATATACAACCAAAATTATAGGAAGAAATATATTCATGAAAACTGTAATATGCATTTATTCCTAGGTACACATCATGAATGTAAAACAGTTCAGCTTGGCCTGGCAGAAACATCTAACGGCAACTGTCTTAGTGATGAATGCCTCCAAGCATTGCCTACATTTCTTCCTTTAGCTTTGTTTTCCAATTAAACTCCATTTCCCTTGAATTCTCCTTCTATATACGCTATATAAAGCCTCATAGACATGGCAGAACTGCATGTAGGAAGTTGTATGGAGGCACATGGAGTCCCTATGAACACCAAATGGTACCTCTATTATATTGCATTTATAGGGTGTTGCTTTATTGCTATGTATAGGAAGTTTGTATGCTATATGTACACAACACATATAAATATATTTTGTGCAAACTTGACATGGGCAGAATGTGTTTTTTTTAGATTGCAGTAGCTTCCATTTTGATGTCCCTCCAAGAACACCATTCTGGTTCAGTGTTTTTCTAGTACTGGACACGTGGACATAGGTTTTTGCAGTTTGTAGAGTCTTCAAAAAGTGCACTCTGTCAAAAAAATCAAGATCTTAGAAGGAGTTGTTGTTTTGCTGCAAAACTCAGCATGCAGTTACATCTCAGACAGATATGCGATTAGATGAACGGTCTTGTCACGTGAGGTCCTAAAAGTTGTTCCACACTTTGCCTATAAAAAGGCTCTCAGAGCCCTCTTGTGTGTAGTGGACCTCTTTTCCTGCTTGTGTAGAGCTTGTTGACTACTAGACACTTCTACGATGCATTCGAATAGATTTTTCTCAGTTAACAGAGATTGAGAGGGGCGCATTATTGGAATGCAAGAAGCTGGATGGTCATATGGACAAATTGCCCATCACTTGGGCCATTGTGAACAGATTGTTAGCAGGTGTTGTGACCAGTGGATGCGTGAGGGCACGCACACAAGGCGACCGGGCTCAGGATGCCTCAACAGACGATCAGTAGAGAGGATGATCTAATCAACCGACAAGCTACAACTGTTTAGTGGTCTGCCATCCAGAGACAGATGGCACCATCATAACAAACCCATTTGTTTGTCAGAATCATTTCCAGGCACTTGGCTGAAGGACACTTGGTCTCGTCCATTACGTGTATGATCTTTGACACCCATAGTTGCTTCTGTTTGCAGTAGTGTCTTGAGTAACAAAACTGGACTGCTGCGGGGAAGAAACAGATTGTCTTCAGCAATGAATCCAGGTTTATTTTGGGCACTGATGATGGCCGTGTCTATGTCTGTAGATCTAGGGGTGAGTGCCTCAATCTTACCTTTGCTGTGTGAACGTCTAGAAGGCTATTGCATAAATAGTTGGTCTCCCCAAGTAGTAGTACTAGGCACAGTGACAACTCAGCGATATGTTCAGGACATCCTGCAGCCACATGTTCCTCTCATGGCGGCTTCCAAGAAGCATTTTCCAGCAGTATAATGCCCAGCCATGCACACAAGGGGGTCACAGGAATACTTCGATTATGTGGTGTAGCAGGGTGAGAGGATGGAAGGTATGTGTCGCAGAGGTTGCTCAACTCGGTGATGTAGGCCTTGCATCCTCTCTCCAATACAGGTTTTCGCCTGAGCTAGGGAACCAGGTGGAGCTCAGGCACCTGCTAGATATAGAAGGAGTCAGTCTGCAGAGCAGGTGTGGGGTGTGTGTGTGTCTGAGAGCTTCAGACATGTGCGCTGCGGAAGACTAAAACAGGAGTTTGTCTTCCCAAGAGGCTGAGGAGATTCCTGTCCCTGCTACCACTGACTAGAGGAAGCTACTCACAAGTCTAAGAGGTTGCTACCAAAGAGGCTCCACATTAAGCTGGTAAAAGCTGCCTGAAACAGAACTACCACTGTGATACTGTTTATTGCTATGGACTAGTACTTACTGCATTGAACTTGGAGGACTTTTGATTTCTTCCACTTTTACTGGGATACCAGCTGTTTATGTTATAACTAGAGATGAGCGAACGTACTCGTCCGAGCTTGATATTCGTGCGAATATTAGGGTGTTCGGGATGCTCGTTACTCGTAACGAGTACCACGCGATGTTCTGGTTACTTTCAGTTTCCTCTCTGAGACGTTAGCGCGCTTTTCTGGCCAATTGAAAGACAGGGAAGGCATTACAACTTCCCCCTGTGACGTTCAAGCCCTATACCACCCCCCTGCTGTGAGTGGCTGGGGCGATCAGATGTCACCCGAGTATAAAAGTCGGCCCCTCCCGCGGCTCGGCTCAGATGCCGTGTGAGTTAGTGAGGGAAAGTGCTGTTCTATTGGAGTTGCTGTAGGGAGAGTGTTTGTAGTGAGTGTAGGCTTCAAGAACCCCAACGGTCCTTCTTAGGGCCACATCTACGTGTGTGCAGGCTGCTTCAGTTAGCAGTGGAAATTTTATTTTTTTTTCTCAAAATCGGCAGTGCAGAGCATTGCACCCGGTATTAGGGACAGAAGTGGTGCTTAGGCAGGGAGAGTGTTAGGAGTGAGTGTAGCCTTCAAGAACCTCAACGGTCCTTTCTAGGGCCAAATTTAACCGTGTGCAGTACTGTGCTGGCTGCTGTTAGCAGTGTTGCATATTTTTTTTTTTTCAAAAAATCGTCTGTGCAGAGCATTGCACCCTCCATTGATACTACAGGGACAGAATTGTGTAGGCAGGGCCACAACACAGTTATTGTTCATTGAATATCCGCAGTGGGGCCCTCCCTTTGCAAAAAAGCAGGGAAAAAATTATATTTGGCCTGCCTGTGTCAGTCCTAAGGTCTCCGTGTACGTGTGTGCTGCGTGGAGAACGTAAAAAAATCAAACGCAACCAGCTACGGTTTACTGCAGGCTTGCGCCATTGTCTCTCCTGACTGGCAAATACCTGCTCTGCCAGAGTTAATAACTCTGCTACACTAAAGTTGTGTGACACTTTTTCAGGGCCACACCACAGTTATTAATTAAACGTATTGTTCATTGAATATCCACAGTGGGGCCCTCCCTTTGCAAAAAAGCAGGGAAAAAATTATATTTGGCCTGCCTGTGTCAGTCCTAAGGTCTCCGTGTACGTGTGTGCTGCGTGGAGAACGTACATAAATCAAACGCAACCAGCTACGGTTTACTGCAGGCTTGCGCCATTGTCTTTTCTGACTGGCAAATACCTGCTCTGCCAGAGTTAATAACTCTGCTACACTAAAGTTGTGTGACACTTTTTCAGGGCCACACCACAGTTATTAAACGTATTGTTCATTGAATATCCGCAGTGGGGCCTTCCCTTTGCAAAAAAGCGAAAAAATTATATTTGGCCTGCAGGCTTGCGCCAATTTATTTCCTGCCTGGGTAATCAAATCACTGGTAATACAGCATGCTGAGGGGTAGGGGTAGGCCTAGAGGATGTGGACGTGGCCGAGGACGCGGAGGGCCAAGTGAGGGTGTGGGCACAGGCCGAGCTCCTGATCCAGGTGTGTCGCAGCCGACTGCTGCGCGATTAGGAGAGAGGCACGTTTCTGGCGTCCCCACATTCATCGCCCAATTAATAGGTCCACGCGGGAGACCTTTATTAGAAAATGAGCAGTGTGAGCAGGTCCTGTCCTGGATGGCAGAAAGTGCTTTCGAGCAAGCTATCATCCACCCAGAGTTCTGCGCCGTCCAGTGCTGCAAATCCGAATCCTCTGTCTGCTGCTCCTCCTTCCTCCCAGCCTCCTCACTCCACTACAATGACACATGCTCAGGAGCGGGAACACTCCCAGGAACTTTTCTCGGGCCCCTGCTCAGATTGGGCAGCAGTGGTTACTCTACCACCAGAGGAGTTTATCGTCACTGATGCCCAACCATTGGAAAGTTCCCGGGGTCCGGGGGATGAGGCTGGGGACTTCCGGCAACTGTCTCAAGAGCTTTCAGTGGGTGAGGAGGACGATGACGATGAGACACAGTTGTCTTGCAGTGAGGTAGTAGTAAGGGCAGTAAGTCCGAGGGAGCAGCGCACAGAGGATTCGGAGGAAGAGCAGCAGGACGATGAGGTGACTGACCCCACCTGGTGTGCAACGCCTACACAGGACAGGTCTTCAGAGAGGGAGGCACGGGCAGCAGCAGGGCAGGTTGCAAGAGGCAGTGCGGTGGCCAGGGGTAGAGGCAGGGCCAGACCGAATAATCCACCAAGTGTTTCCCAAAGCGCCCCCTCGCGCCATGCCACCCTGCAGAGGCCGAGGTGCTCTAAGGTCTGGCAGTTTTTCACAGAGACGCCTGACGACCGACGAACAGTGGTGTGCAACCTTTGTCGCGCCAAGATCAGCCGGGGAGCCACCACCAACAGCCTGACCACCACCAGCATGCGCAGACATATGATGGCCAAGCACCCCACAAGGTGGGACGAAGGCCGTTCACCGCCTCCGGTTTGCACCGCTGCCTCTCCCCCTGTGCCCCAACCTGCCACTGAGATACAACCCCCTTCTCAGGACACAGGCACGACCGTCTCATGGCCTGCACCCACACCCTCACCTCCGCTGTCCTCGGCCCAATCCAGCAATGCCTCGCACCGCACCGTCCAGCCGTCGCTAGCGCAACTGTTGGAGCGCAAGTACGCCGCCACGCACCCGCACGCTCAATCGTTAACCGTCCACATAGCCAAATTTATCAGCCTTGAGATGCTGCCGTATAGGGTTGTGGAAACGGAGTCCTTCAAAGCTATGATGGCGGCGGCGGCCCCGCGCTACTCAGTTCCCAGTCGCCACTACTTTTCCCGATGTGCCGTCCCAGCCCTGCACGACCACGTCTCCCGCAACATTGTACGCGCCCTCACCAATGCGGTTAGTGGCAAGGTCCACTTAACTACGGACACGTGGACAAGCACAGGCGGGCAGGGCCACTACATCTCCCTGACGGCACATTGGGTGAATTTAGTGGAGGCTGGGACAGAGTCAGAGCCTGGGACCGCTCACGTCCTACCCACCCCCAGAATTGCGGGCCCCAGCTCGGTGCTGGTATGTTCGGCGGTGTATGCTTCTTCCACTAAAGCACCCTCCTCCTCCTCCTCCTCCTCAACCTCTGTCTCGCAATCTAGATGTGTCAGCAGCAGCAGGACATCGCCAGCAGTCGGTGTCGCGCGGCGTGGCTGCACAGCGGTGGGCAAGCGTCAGCAGGCCGTGCTGAAACTACTCAGCTTAGGAGATAGGAGGCACACGGCCCACGAACTGCTGCAGGGTCTGACAGAGCAGACCGACCGTTGGCTTGCGCCGCTGAGCCTCCAACCGGGCATGGTCGTGTGTGACAACGGCCGTAACCTGGTGGCGGCTCTGCAGCTCGGCAGCCTCACGCACGTGCCATGCCTGGCCCACGTCTTTAATTTGGTGGTTCAGCGCTTTC
Source organism: Eleutherodactylus coqui (assembly GCF_035609145.1). NCBI lineage: Eukaryota > Metazoa > Chordata > Amphibia > Anura > Eleutherodactylidae > Eleutherodactylus > Eleutherodactylus coqui. The sequence goes on along the minus strand of NC_089838.1, from coordinate 218,396,441 downwards.
TGAAAAGCTACCCACGCTTGTCAGACCTGCTCGTAAAGGTGCGCCGGCTCTGCGCACATTTCCGCAAGTCCCACACGGACGCTGCCACCCTGCGCACCCTGCAACATCGGTTTAATCTGCCAGTGCACCGACTGCTGTGCGACGTGCCCACACGGTGGAACTCTACGCTCCACATGTTGGCTAGGCTCTATGATCAGCGTAGAGCTATAGTGGAATACCAACTCCAACATGGGCGGCGCAGTGGGAGTCAGCCTCTTCAATTCTTTTCAGAAGAGTGGGCCTGGTTGGCAGACATCTGCCAGGTCCTTCGAAACTTTGAGCAGTCTACCCATGTGGTGAGCGGCGATGCTGCAATCATTAGCGTCACCATTCCTCTGCTATGCATCTTGAGAAGTTCCCTGCAAACCATAAAGGCAGCCGCTTTGCGCTCGGAAACCGAGCCGGGGGAAGACAGTATGTCGCTGGATAGTCAGAGCACCCTCCTGTCTATATCTCAGCGCGTTCAGGAGGAGGAGGAGCATGAGGAGGATGAGGAGGAGGGGGAAGAGACAGCTTGGCCCACTGCTGACCGTACCCATGCTGCTTGCCTGTCATCATTTCAGCGTGTATGGCCTGAGGAGGAGGAGGAGGAGGAGGAGGATCCTGAAAGTGATCTTCCTAGTGCGGACAGCCATGTGTTGCGTACAGGTACCCTGGCACACATGGCTGACTTCATGTTAGGATGCCTTTCTCGTGACCCTCGCATTCAACGCATTCTGGCCACTACGGATTACTGGGTGTACACACTGCTCGACCCACGGTATAAGGAGAACCTTCCCACTCTCATTCCCGAAGAGGAAAGGGGTTCGAGAGTGTTGCTATACCACAGGACCCTGGCGGACAAGCTGATGGTAAAATTCCCATCCGACAGCGGTAGTGGCCGAAGGCGCAGTTCCGAGGGCCAGGTAGCAGGGGAGGTGCGTAGATCGAGCAGCATGTATAGCCCAGGCAGTGCAACAGTCTTTAAGGGCCTGGCCAGCTTTATGGCTCCCAGCAAGACTGTGTCACCGCTCCCCAGTCAAGGCTGAGTCGGCGGGAGCACTGTAAAAGGATGGTGAGGGAGTACGCAGCTGATCGCACGACCATCCTCGGTGACGCCTCTGCCCCCTACAACTACTGGGTGTCGAAGCTGGACACGTGGCCTGAACTAGCGCTGTATGCCCTGGAGGTGCTTGCTTGTCCTGCGGCTAGCGTCTTGTCGGAGAGGGTGTTTAGTGCGGCTGGGGGAATCATCACAGATAAGCGTACCCGCCTGTCAACCGACAGTGCCGACAGGCTAACACTCATCAAGATGAACAAAGCCTGGATTTCCCCAGACTTCTCTTCTCCACCAGCGGACAGCAGCGATACGTAAGCAATACGTAGGCTGCACCCGCGGATGGAAGCTACGTTCTCTCTCACCATCCAAAACGGGGACATTTCTGCTTCATCAATCTGTGTCTAATATTCCTCCTCCTCCTCCTGCTCCTCCTCCTGAAACCTCACGTAATCACGCTGAACGGGCAATTTTTCTTAGGGCCACAAGGCTCACTCATCTAATTTTTCTAAACAATTTTTATATGTTTCAATGCTCTTAAAAGCGTTGAAAGTTTAACTTCAACCAATTTTTTGTTAAACTGGGCTGCCTCCAGGCCTAGTTACCACTTAAGCCACATTAACCAAAGCGATTAATGGGTTTCACCTGCCATCTTGGTTGGGCATGGCCAATTTTTACTGAGGTACATTAGTACTGTTGGTACACCAATTTTTTGGGGCCCTCACCTACAGTGTAATCATAGCAATTTGTATGTTCTTCGCCTGCACTCATGGTACAGAAGTGTGTGTGGGGTTGGCCTACACTTTAGCTACATAAATGTAACTTGGGCCTTGGCTATACTGCAGCTACTGAAATGGAACTAAGACTGCGCTCCCACTATACTGCTGCTTCAGAATTGTTACTGGGGCCTGTCTTGAGTGCTACTATTGCTGACATGGAACGAAGACTGCGCTCCCGCTATACTGCTGCTTCGGAATTGTTACTGGGGCCTGTCTTGAGTGCTACTATTGCTGACATGGAACGAAGACTGCGCTCCCGCTATACTGCTGCTTCGGAATTGTTACTGGGGCCTGTCTTGAGTGCTACTATTGCTGACATGGAACGAAGACTGCGCTCCCGCTATACTGCTGCTTCGGAATTGTTACTGGGGCCTGTCTTGAGTGCTACTATTGCTGACATGGAACGAAGACTGCGCTCCCGCTATAATGCTGCTAGTGATATGTTAGTGGGGCCTGTCCTAATGCTATGGCTGAAATGTTACGAATTATGGGCTCTGCCTATACCGCTGCTAATGGTATGTATCTGGGGTGTGGAAACAGAGGCTTCCCAAAGACATGATGGCGGCGAGGCCATTTCCCACCAACGCGGTTACTGTTAAGGTGCATATAACCACGGACACGTGGAGAGGACACGTAGTGCCTCAAAAACATCCCCCTCCTCCTCCAACAGGGAAAACATTCTTGGCAAATGCCTTTGCATTGGTTCGTCTGGTGGCAGTCCAAGAATTTCACCTTTACCGACACTACAAGAGAGCCCCCCCACCATCCCCCCGCCACGGCCCACTTAATCCTGGCCACATTCCGAAAACCAACAAAATAAAACCGCGCTACTAGGTCCGCAGTCACCACCACATTACCACCAACGCGGTTACTGTTAAGGTACATATTACCAGTCTGACTGGGGCATGCAGACACCTTGACAGAATGAATAGTGTGTGGCACATAGGTTCCCCATTGCTATGCCCACGTGTGCAGCTCCTGATGGCGGTGGCACAGGATTCTATTTCTCATTGCTTATGTACAGCATTGTGGGCTATCGCCCCGCCCCTTTTAAAGAGGGTCGCTGCCTAGCCGTGCCAACCCCTCTGCAGTGTGTGCCTGCGGTTCCTCCTCATGGCAGACGCACTTCTAAATAGACATGAGGGTGGTGTGGCATGAGGGCAGCTGAAGGCTGCGCAGGGACACTTTGGTGTGCGCTGTGGGGGGGAGGGGGGGGGCGGTTGGTCAGCATGTAACCCAGGAGAAGTGGCAGCGGAGTGTCATCCAGGCAGTGATTGTGCTTTGTTGTAGCTAGTGTGGTGCTTAGCAAAGGTATGCCATGCTAATGAGGGCTTTTCAGAAGTAAAAGTTTTTGGGAGGGGGGGGGGCCCACTCTTGCCGCTATTGTGGCTTAATAGTGGGACCTGTGAACTTGAGATGCAGCCCAACATGTAGCCCCTCGCCTGCCCGATCCGTTGCTGTGTCGTTCCCATCACTTTCTTGAATTGCCCAGATTTTCACACATGAAAACCTTAGCGAGCATCGGCGAAATACAAAAATGCTCGGGTCGCCCATTGACTTCAATGGGGTTCGTTATTCGAAACGAACCATCGAGCATCGCGAAAAGTTCGTTCCGAGTAACGAGCACCCGAGCATTTTGGTGCTCGCTCATCTCTAGTTATAACCTCTCATGTGAATAAACCAACACAAACGGACTTTTGTTGTTTGCCTGGTGTTTAAACCCCCCTGGAGCGTCACAGTGGCCACACTTCTGTGGCCTGCCTGGTCACCAGATTTATCGCCAATAGAACATGAATGGGACCATCTGGGACACCAACTTTTACAGCCTACGAGTTTGCACAATATAGAGGCTCAGTTACAGCAAATGTAGGCCAATATGCCACAGAATACCATACAGAACCTGTATGCCTCTAAGCAGTTTTAGTGGGCAAAGCGCCTGTGAAAATCAGACATAAATCGCGACTATGTGAAGCATTGGATTCCAATGTATTCATTCACATGAGTGATTTTTGGCCGCAAAAGAAAAAAAATGAAAAAAAAAAAATCACACTGGGAAAAATAGCTCAGCAACGACCGTTTTCAATTGACAATTTTATACACTGCGTCCAAAGATAGGTCTTGCCCTATCTTTGGCCGAGATATGCTAGAAGCTCCCACAGACTCTTATGGAAGCTGAAAAAAAGGGAGGGAGTCTAGCTGTGTCCAATGCTGGGAAACAAAGACTGCTGGCTCTACTTAAGCATCAGCAGTTATTTCGAGGATTTCTGCCGATCTATGAATTTCCGTGCTGCTTTATTTTTTTTGCCGACAGCAGCCACCTGTGTGAATGGCAGAAAATACGTGGCTAAAGATCAGGACTTGATCGCGACTATTCTTCATTCATGTAATTTTACTGCGTGCACAGGCGACCGTAAAAAGCATACGGAGCCCTAACTGAAACTCCTTTTATTAATTAGCTCTCGGAGAAGTTATTACAACAAAGATTCAGTTAGGGCCTTTTACACTAAATGCTAATAATTCAGATACTCACTGGATCGTGGGAATTTGAACAATAATTGTTCAAGGTAAGTGTCGGCAGCGACTGAAGGACAAACAATTAGTTCGTTGCTCAGTTTCTGTAGGTATAAAAATCAAATTATTATTGGCCCGTGTGATCAAGCTGTCATCTATCTATGAATGACTGCCTGTTTACTATGAATGGAGGTGGGTGGCTGGAGTGATCTGCAGCCCACTCCGTCTCCATTCATTGAGCGATCCTTGCTCATATGTGAAAGCACAGGAGTAACTATTGCTGGGACAACTCTCAGGTGCTGAAAGACCCAGCAATTGTCCCAAGTAAAAGGACACCTAAGGTCCATTTAGACAGGATGCGTGTCAGGCAAACGATAGCCGACACTCGTCCCTGCACATACTAGGTTCCGTGCACATGCATGGGAGCTAGTATAGCTGGATCCCAGCGGGGAGGCTGGAGGAGATTTCACCCTTCACTCTCCCCCGCCCCTCTTCATTGACTTAACATACAATAATGAATGGCTGCTATTTACACTGAGTTAATAGCTCATCGTCCATCATTTATGCGTTATAAATGATAGACAATGAGCTGATCGCTCAGTGTAAGTAGCAGCTGTTCAGTACTGAACGGCCGCTTTAAGTCAATGGAGAGGGGCTGGGGAGAGCGAGGAGAGAAAACTCCTCCAGCCTCCCCACTGAGAGCTGACTATACTAGCTCCTGTGCAACAGCACGAGAGTTAGTATGAGCGGGGACGAGTGTCGGGCACCGTTTACCCGACACTCGTCCCATCTAAATAGGCCTCTACTTTTTCTCCCTGCAGTGTAGATGATTACTTCGTTTGTTTAATAAAAGACATGAACAGTAGAGCTTTTTGTGTGTTATTTGTTTCGTTGGATCCGTATTTTTCTATAATTGTGACTTCGATAACAATAAGACCCCATGTTATTAATAGTCAATGTAGAAATCTAGGGTTCACTTATTTTTTTCTTGCAACTGTAAATGTATTATTTGCCTTTTCATTTATATATAACCTAATAGCTAGTAACTCAAGCACACCGAGACTGAATTATTTCACACATTAGAGATACACTATAATACTTTCGTAAATAAGAATGAGGATAAGATTAACATGGTTGGGGCTAATTGTAAATTTTCAAATGCAATGAATAAAAACAGCAATACCAAATATGGCCAACGGGTGGCAGTATGGAATTCTTTTATTCATAGTATATACGGTAGTATATATTTTTAATTTTCTCTAAGGTGTTTGGTTAAAAAAAAAAGACTTGGATTGTTAGCGTATGATTAACCCCTACAGCTATGTATATCTTAACTGCACATATGCCATTCATCTAGGACGTACATAGACGTCCACAGTATATGCTGTATATGCAATGGGCTCGGAAGCAGAGCCCACTCCATACACTGCAGGTATCTCTTTCTTTGACAGTTGACACCCAGCAGCAAAAGTCGTGTTCAGAAATAACTTGGATCGTGACTGTTAACCCTCTAAATGCTGCTATCAAATCTGACTGCAGCATTTAAATGTCCTGACCGATCAAGATTTAAATGTCCTGAACGGATCTGCCACAATAAGATCGCAGGGGTGCCACCCCAGTGCCATGGCAGCTTGGGTCCTTCTAAAGGCCCTCAGGGCTGCCATAATTGGTCAACTATTAAGATGTGCCCGTGGCACATCTTTAACTCCATAAAGACCGCCCCTTTTTTATTTTCATTTTTTCTTCACTTTCAAAAAATCATAACTCTTTTATTTATCTATCACTGTCGATGTTTAAAAATATCTGTCCGGCAAACATGGTGCGCATTCCGGCCGGATGTTTTCACGCCGGCCAAGAAAGATAGTTCTGGAGCTATCTTTGCCAGCCGGAATACACTCGCTGCCATAGACTTCTATGGGAGCCTATGACAGCTGCCGGAGAAGGGAGGTGGAAGGGAGTTTAGCAGCATGACCGCTAAACACCCTCCCCCTCTCCGCCCCTTGCCTGTCTGCAATGGGAGGGGACAGTATGGGAGCCAGTGTGCTAAAGTCACGCTCCCTCCTCCTTGCCGGCAGTTCCTATAAGCTGAAGGGACTAGCTCTGCTAAGCTCCTACCCTCTCCCCTTGTCGTAAACCTGCAAGGGGCGGAGAGGGGGTGGGAGTTTACAGAGCTAAACTTCCAACCCCCCTGGATGACGGTATTCTGAGGCTGCAGCGTATATGCTCTGCAGCCTTGGCCATATGAACGGGCGTTTAAATGGGACTTGGTCACGGTTGTCTCTCGGTCGCACGATTTTTGGCCACACTATGACACGGCAGGCCGAAAATCGTCACACCCATGTGAATGAAACCTCCGGGACAGGAACTTTCAATGGTTTGATTGTTTCTGCAGTTTGATCTAACACTATAGTATTACATTATAGCTTGATCAGACAGACAATCAAGCCACGCTTCAGGCTGTCAGAATTTACCGTTACGTTTAAAGGGTCAACAGCCACAATCAGCATGAGTGCTGATTGCAGCGGGTATCAGCTGTTAGAAACAGCCAACATCCACATTGTATGGCGTGGAATCGACCCCCTAGCCCTGTCCATAAAAGCCCTGAACACACAGGACATAGCTGTACATTCTATGTCATTAAGGAGTTAATAGAAAACCTTTTAAAGTACAGTATAATGCAATATCGCAGTATAACCAGTATAACTGTATAACAAGTCAAACAATCGTAAATTCAAGGGACTTTTAAAAAAAAAGGAACAATTATTCAAATTATTACCATTATTATCATTACTTTTTTGAGTCAACCCATTTCCAAGAAAAAAAATTGAACAGCTATAAAATGTCATATGCACTCCAAAATTGTACCAATAAAAACCACAGGTTGCCCTGAAGAAAAGAGCCTTCGCACAGTTGCATTGATGGAAAAAAAAAAGGTTATGAGGATCAAAAGACGGTGACAGCAAATTTTTATAAAAAGGGATATTTTTTAAGTAGCACGACATAAAAAAACTATATATCACCATAATCATATTGACCCAAAAAACAAATTTAATGGCATTTTTACTGCACCATGAGGGCTCATTCAGATGAGTGTATATTGGTTGGGTTTCCACGCCCAGCCAATATATGCTGCCCATCTCTGAAGGGGAGGAGGCGGGACAGGACGGGAGCTAGTGCACTGAGCTCCCACCCCCTGCCACTGTTTACAATGGGAGGGGCGGGATGGAGGTGGAGCTAAGTTTTGCCCCACTCCCATTGCAAACAGTGGTGAGGGATGCGAGCTCAGTGCACTAGCTCCTGGCCCATCCTGCCTCCTCCCCTTGCAGAGAGGGGCAGCGTATATCGGCCGGGCTTGAAAACCCGACAGATATACGCAAGTCTGAATAAGCCCTGAACATCATAAAAGAGAAACCCTGCCAAAATTGTGTAACTGTATTTTTTCTTCCCATTTCACCCCACTTAGAAAATTTTTTAAACTTTTCCAATACATTATACAATACGTTAAATGGTACCATTGAAAAATACAACTCATCTTACGGAAAACAAGCCCTCCTGTAGATATGTCACCTGAAAAATGAAAACTTTATGATTGTTTGGAAAGTGAGAATAACAGAACTGCAGAATGTGACCTGGACACAGGAGTATCAGTGACCCTTTGTCCTGAAAGGGTTAATGCACCTGTGTATATGCTATGCATATTTAAACATAACAGTTATTACAGCAGATTACGGAATGTCTGATACTTGCATAGTAATATTAGCTTCAAGGCTTGCCATAAGTCAGTTGGTGATTATCTCAAATATAGTATTGTAATGTCAAAGTCATTATTTAGTCTCTTTGCACTACTTACTCTGGACAGTGAGAAAGACAGCGCCCTTCATGAAGGAACAGGTTCTGCTCTTTTGTATTACATTTCAGGCAGTTTTCACTGCTTCCTGCACAACTCTCACAGGTCCCTGAACACTTTTCACATGTTTGAGTGAATGGATCACCAAAGAATCCCCGTGGACAGCTTGGCACACATTGATTTTCCTCATCCAAATAATAACCTAGAATACATAAGATTTAATGTGAAAAATTACTTTTGATCCCAGCCAGGAGCGTACCTAAAGGCTCAGGGGCCTGGGTGCAAAGGTTCAGCTGAGCCCCCCCTTCCTCCTCCATCTGTACCCGTACCTATACCTAAACCGTGCTAATTTAGATACATGCTACTAAAAGTGTAGAGAACCTGATCACAATGGCAGTGATCTAACCATAAGCTTAGGCAAACATTACTCAATTAGACAGCAAGGCAATAATATTGCAAGACTTACATTGCATTTACACTGAGAAAATTGTGCGAGTTTTGTGCATTGCGAGATACACAAAACTTGTACAAAATGGAACCCATTATTTGTAATAGGTGTATCTAAATGAGCGATTTTTCTTTCTCAGCGATGCTGCAAGACAGGGATCGCTGCATGTTCGAATCTTACATGAGAAGAGAACATGCAGAAGCGCGGTCCCCTGCACATTGCTTGGAACACAGGCTGAGTGTCCATGTGCTGTGCGTTGTGAGTGGTGCCCGAGAACATCATGCGCAACTCACTCTCGTCCATGTGAATGTACCTTCACTAACATCCGGTAGTCAGAATTGTTTTTTTGTTTTTTTTTTAAATCACGCAAAAAAACATTTACTGTGTCGGAAAAACACAATGATCCCAGAGCAACACAGTAAGGACCCTTTTACATGGAACATTATCATTCAGATTCTTCCTGATATCATTTAGCATAAATGCTGCCAGCAATTTAAAGACAAATGATAATTTGTTTGCTTATCATTCATTATTCAGTTTCTGCAGGCATAAAAGTCAAACGATAATTCGGCCTTTGTAAACAGGCAGCCGATCATCTATGAAACACTGCCTGTTTACTGTGAATGGAGGCTGTCGGAAGAGATCTCCAATCCACTACTGTGTTGTGCTACACTGTTTCTGTAACTCCTATTAACTTCAATGACAGCTAAGGAAACAGTGCTGGGCTGAAGTGCTCAGCTGTCTCTGTAGATTCACTGTCACTCCTGGAAAAAACCCAAATTAAGAGATTTCATGCAGTGGGGGCCTTTGCCAACGAATCAACATTTCTCTTTGGTCCACTGGAATGGGGGACTATAACGTGTCATGAACGTTGAGGATAGTAGGATATGCACTAGTTGTTCAGCGGTAAAATGAAATAACCATATGTATCAAAGTATCTCCAAATAGTACTTGGAGTTATACTGTAACATGCATATTCTGACTGCACTCATATATCACAACAGTACAGAAAGTCGCACTACACAAAGAGTAGCTGTGCAGCAATAAAAGGTATTACTACTGTTAAATAGTGCAATTATTAAAGTGTTTAACACTATATATCTCCTCCCCTTTTGTTAATAATAATTATTATTATTATAGAATGCCTACATTTACCAGTTAGCAAAAATGGCACAAATTGCATTAATTATTATCTAAATGAAATACACATGGCATCACAAATTTGCTGCAGTTAACTAAGCACATATACAGTAATATATTGTAGCAAAACGTGTTGCATATCTTTAATAACTGACTTATTTCACCGCTTCTCTTAGCCACACCTTTTTTTCTGCTGCGGCAGGTATAAAAGTTGTCTAAAATATATAAGTTTAGCATATGTGTAGTATACAGACTTTTGTGTGTGGAAGCTTCTGGATGCTTTCTGAATGATCTATTTCGTCTTGTGCTTATGTGTATTGTCAATGTGTTTCATGTGAGTGAATATGTTGTGTATTTCATAGCTGCAGCACTGACTGGGTTACAGTCTGGGTTATGTCTGGAAATGTATCTGTTTGTCATGTGACCTTGTGCTATAAATGTAGATGCAAGGTGCATGAGAGTGTGGTGTTTGGAGATTTGGATTCTGAAAGAGAAGAGCAAAAGACAGACGTTCGCCTGCACAGACACCTTTAGTCTGTGTGTAGAGGTGATGGAGGAGGCTGAGCGGATAGATTATTGGTGCTGTGGACCCCCTTTTTCTCTGTGTGGAGAGTTGGAAGCATGACCAGCTACAAGTAGTGCGAGTTCCCACCGGGCTGTGTGGAGTGGAGTCTACTAATCCCTGAGAGTGGACTGGTAGAGAGTTGTCAAGGTTGTTCGTGAGAAGGTGTCCAGGACCAGAAATCCACAGATAACTTGGCCTGTGTAAGTCACTCTGTTCTCCCGTGTTTTCCTCTCTCCTTCACATCACGTGTTCTTCGACACTACCTGTCCTGCCGGCGGATGTAAAAGTGGACTGTATTAGATGTGTTAAGAGTTATTCTCAGTAAACGGCTTTATCGACTTTTCCCGACTCTGCCTTAAAACTTCACCCTCTGTGTGGACTCTTTATTTATTCCCCAAAAGATCACTGTGGAGGAAGGAACGGTGGCGTCACCCGTGAGAAAAGAGGACTAAGGTAAACCCTTTCCCAGTTACCCTAATCTTAATAGCCTGCCCTTAGCCCGTGGGACGTGTCCCTGGTTAACCACCGGGTGGGAGACGGTAGAGCCACCGTGACAAGGCCTACATCAATCCCCGCTATCTCCTAGGCTGGGACCTGCTCCTCGGACGCTGCATATGCCATGTACTCCACTTTATCAATGCAATTTGTGACAGTTCTCCTGCTTTTTGAATAGCAAATGTCCCCCATATGTTACAAAGATATGAATAATGACACAGACAGCAATTAGAACAGTGAAGATTTCTCTACCATACCAGAATGGCAGGAAAAGCAATCTTGAGCTTGTGGCCCAAAGCAACTCTCACAGGAAGGATCGCAGGCATAGCACTTGCCATCTGCCACTTAAGAAAACATATAGTTATATTATTATGTGCACTGATATATAACATTACATACATTTATTTCAGACAACTTGTGATATTTTACACAATAATGTTTAAAACTAGGGGCCTCGTGTGACGCAGCGTGTTAAGCCAGCAGTATGCAGCCCTAATCTCTTGCTCACGGCCTGAGGGCTGCAAGTTCAATCCCCCCATGGCTCAAGGTTCCATTCTTTTGAGGTCATGGGGGGTAATAAATTACCTGAAAGCACAGTGGAACAAGTTGGCACAATACAAATAACAAGTCCCTTTCCTCCTTGTAACCTCTGTACAAGACGTTCCTCAATATTTCGAAATACTACCGCCACTCACAATTGTCATGGTCAGGAAGGGAAACTTTGGTCAGGAATCCATTTTGACACAGTAATCTGCATAAATATGAAACACCAGGTAATTGGTGTACAGTGTCCCAGTGCTGATATGCCAGATGTACAATAAAAAAGGAGTTGTCTAGTACTGATGGCCTATAGTAGTAGAACGATGGAAATCCGTCACCAGGTAACCCAGGCAATCAGCTGTTCTATGGGCTGTTACAATGAGCTAATTTCTGGAAGAAACAGACAGCTCCATTCCTACTGCAGTGACCAGACTTGGTATTGCAAGCCAAGTTCCCAATGAAATGAACGAAATTGTATGCTTCCTGCAGAAATCAGTCAGTCGAACAGCTGATCCCAGGTAACTCTGCTGATTTACTAGTTTACAACAGGACGACCTCTTTAAATTTAAATTAAGGGTGTAAATATTCTTCATTTTAATATTATTTATTTACAAAAAGAATATTTCGGAACAAAGTTAGATGCTAGTGCAAATGATTTTGGCTGGCTGCACACGAACGGGTCGGATTCCAGATGGGATTCTGCAGCGGAATCCAACCCTGTGCCCGGCCATTATATGCATGTACCTGTCATTTCTCACTTCTTCTGGTTCGGTTGTCGAGGCATCGGGCATGCACAGTATAATTTTTTTTTTCAAGTGTTTATCTTCCCCGCATCATCGCCAGGTGATGACATGGGTCCCACGACCTTTCTGCAATGTCAATTGCGGAAGGGCTTCCATTGACTTCAATGGAAGCCGTCTGTGTGGAGCCTGTACGAAAATGGAGCATGCTGGGAGTTTTCATCCAAGAGCTGAGATGCGGATGTTCCATTGGTTTAAATTGGTGCAGGATTGCCGCGGATTGTCCTCGCAGGGGATGATCGCGGATTCCGCAATTCAAGCCCGGTCGTGTGCAGGGGCCTTAAAGTTGGGTACATGTGCAGAGATTATGTTATCCCTTACCTTTCTGAAACAGATCAGCTTTTGTTGGCCATAGATTTTTGCATTTATATAGCAACCCCTTTAAGACCTCCTGTCTATGTAAACTGCAGCCATCAGTTTTCTGCTATGGGTGCTGCATTATGGATCTGTACAGTACTACTTGGATGTTGTACTATGGAGTCGTGATATGCCCATGTGCAGGAGCCATAAGTCTGCTAAAGGACATTCCCACGGAGGGGCCAAGAATAGGATATGGTTTACTCTAAACAAACTTTATTACAGTAAAAAGATATTAAAAGCTACAATATGAACTTCTGACCATTTTTTTAAAAGCAGAATATTCTATTTCATTTTACAGTACAGCCGTTAATATATTTGTCTTCTGAATGAGGAAAATAAGGTTAGAAGATGCAATTTAGTGGAGAACTGTGAATATTGCTTATATAGCACTCCTGGGGATTGCTAAAACCTTGGAACATTGACTAGTTCAGCAATTCCAAAATTCCCAGCATCAGGACCATAGCATGGGATTAATCATATTACGCTTGGCTATTTTACCATAGCACACTATGCTGTATTGCTGTTCCTATAACAATAACCAAGGATGTATATCTGATTAGTCTGAGGTGCTAGATAGAATGTCCTAAACACAAGTTCTGTATCAGTTGAGTAGCTGGTTTTCAGTGAGTATCCGAATAGAATATGTTACACTAGATCAACCTACTATTCTCTTTAGATGCTTTTAATGCTTTACAGAAAATTTTCAACTCATCATCTCAAAGAGCCAAATCAATCCTAAAGTAAAGGTGCCATTATATGGGGCAAAAATCGCCCAACTTCTCACTGGAAAAGCTAATTCAGGCAATATTCAACCCGTGTACATACGACCAACAGACAGGGCACTGAGCAAGAGATTACTCAGCTGTCGGACTCACAGCAGAAATCTAAGCAACTATCAGGCCGTGTAAAGAGGAGCTGCTCAATCTTTCAGTGACTCCTGTTTACTGTAAATGGAAGCAGGCAGCCGGAATGATCCCCGGCCGCTGCGCCTCGATTCACTGTGTAAAGCAAAGCAGCAATAGTTGAGTGGGACCATTGTCGGACATTTTTGCACCTGACAGTCTACCCTAAGTAGAACAGCTAGGGAATTTTAAATTCCATCTGGTTATCCTTAAACCCCATCAGCTGAGTACAAAAAGTGTGTGTCAACATGTATCAGAGCCCCGTAATGTTACTAAATATAATGAAGGCCACTCACCTGGTACACAGTGGGGCTCCTGTGAAGGAATCCCACCGGTAGCTAATGTCCAGGTTCACGTATCAATGTCACCCTTGGTCCTCTATCCTGGTTCCGGAGAGACGTCTCGGAGGTTAGAAGCTCTCTGTCATCCAGGAGCTTACAGCCAAGTGATAGGATAAAAGTAGCAGGAAAAGCTCCACGCTTCGGGACTAAGGATGATTTCAAGACCTAATTGATAATCAAAGTTCCCGCTTTGGACGCCGAGATGGTCATCCTGCTTCTTTTATCCTACCATCAGCTGAGTACAGGCATCTGGTCTGACAAGAACACCACAAGAAATTTGGTATGACCCCAGCTTCTCTGCTTGATTCGAACTATGAGCATTTCCACCTTAATTAGTTTACGAAGTGGACACCAGTAACTCAAGTAACCCCCCTATCTGTGCTCTCCACTCTGCTAATGACTATGCTTTTACGCAGGAATGATCATCGCTCAGTGAATGGAGGTGCAATGAACTGAGGATCATTCCAGTCCGCCCGCCTCCATTCACAGTACACAGGCAGTCATTCATAAATGAACAACTGCCTGTTTACATGGGACCGTATGCAGAAACTGAACAATGAACAAAAAGCAAACAAAATGCATGCATTTGGACTGAACGATAATTGTTCAGATTCTTGCTGGATGCAGGAATCTGAACAATTTTTCGGCCTGCTTAAAAGGGTCCTAAATTCCTCTTTAGTCTGAACTTCCCATTCCTGTCCCTAAAATTTTATTTTATTTTTATTTTTTGAAACTTCACCAGTTCTCTGGCATGCTCTACCACGGACAATCAAGTTAATTTCGAACACCCACAGTTTTAACTGTGCCCTGAGAACACACCTTTTTAGGGAGGCATATCAGATTCTGCGTGCTATTTCTTATTTTGTCTTTGCTCTCTCTGACTTGTAAAGTGCTGCGGAATATGTTGGAGTTATATAAATGATTATTATGATTGTGATTTTGCAGGGTAATAGGTTACATGGAATGGGATATCTGCCTTCTGGTTGCAAATCTGCTTTATTCTACATCTTTTTGTTGTGCCTACTGACTGATCCCGAGTTACTGGATCTATTTAGTGTTTCATGTTACATGGTAGCAAATATTTCCTCTCTACATCACTACTAGTAGGTTTCAGGTCAAGTATACTGATATGATATCACAACTTTGCGTCTATCAGGTAAGCTGATATGACATCATAGGTAGGTCTCTTTTAGGTTATTGTGACAATACAAGTGAGTTTTAGTCGGGTAAGCTAATGTAACATTACAAGTCAATTTTACTCAGGTAACTGCTATGACATCCCATCTCCATCAGGTAAGTTGATGTGACATCATAAATGTTTTTCTGTCATGTAAGCTGTTGAAACAATGCAGATGGGTTTTAGGTAAGTCGATGTGACATCACAAGTGGGTAAACTGACTATAAAACAAAGTTACTCTTTCTGATTGCCCCAATTTTAGGCAAACCAAATTGGTTTTGACAAAAATCGGAGGAAAATCAAATTTTTCATTATGCCTCATACAGAGGTCAGCAACCATGGTGCCAAGATGATGTCACCAAATGTGTCCTCCATCTTACATAAGGGCAGCACTTTCATTGGATGCTTTTTAACAAATCTCATCCACATGCGACAGAAAAATGAACATGTAAATTGACATGCTATGCTAATTTTAAATCTGCAAATGGGAAGATGGAACAATGCCTCTACAGTGCCACCTATTGGAAGGCAGTATTCCTGCAATTCAATGTCAGACCTGCCTTTCAATAGAAGGCACTGTAAAGTCATTATTACATCTTCCATTTGCATATCTCGTAGAGTAGAATGGATGGCCTTCTAAGTCTAAGGAGAAACGATACCCTTCCCGACCCTTTTAAATCTGCAACATGCCAACTCTATCTATGGATTTTTGCTGTGGATTTCACCCTTCACAATACATAGGGTGAAATCTAGTGGTCTGTGACAAAATCCACATAAATTCCACTACTGATTTTTTTCACCCAATGTGGATGTTCCCCTATATGTACTTGTGACTTCCTCCACTACTAGCAAAACAAACATACTGTATGTCTTTAGTGGTGCAAACTACAGGCCCGGGGCAAGCATTAGAGAAAGAAATGTGCACATTCAGATGGATTATAGTCACATCAGAGTTCATGGCTTAGTAGAGAGTATAGACACAGGCTGATGCTAGACCTTTAGAGTTGTCCTTACAACTAATTATTTGATTCCATACCATGAGAACTCTTGTTCTACCTGTTCTACGTTCATTGCTGTGGATAACTTTACTGATACACCGCCTTCCTGGTATTACATACTCTATCATCTTACTTTATCATTTAAACAAGACCCAAAAAATAGCTTCTTTCCTTAGCATATTTTATCATTTACTGCACCAGGCTGGGTAACTCCAAACATATTGTACATTTTCAACTCATTGCAGTGTCAGGTTATTATTTCATTCACATACCATTAAAATATTGTTCATCCAAGCAAGTCACAAGATGACACATTCCAAAGGATGGCTGTTTCCCATCTGGGCACAGGTCACAGTCCCGAGGAGAGGGCCCATGACAGGTCAGGCAAGATCTGTGACACGTTTCACATTGCCACTTCTTAGTATCTTGGAACATGCCACCTGGGCATTTCAACACACATTTAATATCTGCAATCAGACATTTTTTTGTTAGTCATTATCTCTATACACAATTATTTTTGCATCTGCATTCACACAGCATTGATTGACACTTTTAACAAATAATTACATTGTATACCTTTCGAACCCAACTTCTGTCCTGTCTATTGCCTCTCATATTTAACCCTTCTAATAACTTTTTATTGAAAATAAATTACTGTAGCTTGGGCTTTAAAATTAGCATCAATAAAATAAAGGTACATTTTGGGCCAGGGGCGTAACTAAAGGCTCAGGGGCCCTGATGCAAAAGGTGAGCAGGGGCCCCCCTCTAGCTGTATCTGTACCCGTACCCATACCTAAACCATGCTGCACAGAGGTATAACTTGAAGCTCCTGGACCCCAATGCAAAACCTGTAACAGGGCCCCCAAATATAATACTTTATTCATAGTACTGGGCTCTCTATATGGAGAAGAGAGGCCTTATGGGCCCCCTAAGGCTCCTGGGCCCAGGTGCAACCGCATCCCCTGCACCCTCTATAGTTATGCCCCTGTTTTGGGCTATCCATATGACTAATGATAGAAAGCACCTATGACCTGGCCAAAAATAATATTAAAAAACACTATAAACAAAAAACATTGGTTGGTGTCAAGATGTACCTTTATTTGAAGTTAGTGACACCACATATGTGTGTCATATGCACATTTTAGATATTTATGCTCAGTAGACATTGTAAAGCCAAGATACAAACAGCTTGTCAAAATACACACAACTGTAAGTAAATGCCTTACTCAATTAAGGTATGTAATAAAGGTGCGTCAAAAGTAGTTACTTATGTACAATTTATCTAGTGACTGTTGGACTGACTCCAGTGGTAACCTTAGGCCCCCTGTCACACTTTCCCACTATCCTCCAGTAGAGTCAAGCACCATCCCCTCTGGAATTCTACTTCTTTTACTCTTTTCTCTTTGCTTGATAAAGAGCTATAAAATCCAAAATATGTGATGTATTCACTGTGGTGTTTTTTTTATTTCTCGTATTGTCCAGTAGACACAACCACCAGCCCCTCCAGAATTCTATTACTTTGAGCTAATGCCCACGAATGGACTTTCACCACGGTTCCCGCGGCAGAATTCTGCTGTTATTAGGTTCTATTGAACCTAATAGCTCGATGCTCACAAGCATGATTCTGCTACGGATTTCCGCTGCGGGAAAAAAATTGCGGCATGTTCTAATTCACCACAATTTTTCCGCCACGGAAGGTCTCCATTAATATAGTATTAATGGAGACCTCGGGATTTCCACGGCAGAATTATGCGATTGCTCGCAGATACTCGCGTTTTTAAACGCGGTACTCCCACAGCGGAAATGCACGGGCGCATCCCGCTCCGTTCATGGGCATGAGGCCTGACTGCTGAACTTTCACCTGTTTTCACTCTTTGGTATTATATTTTTTGTCCATGTTTGGTATTTTTTCAGAAGGGGGGGAAGGTTCTTTAGTTTCCTTGCACTATGTACCCTATCACCATGTTACTTAGGTTTTTTTTTCATGATGTCTTTTATACTGCTTAATAGAGGGCTATACTACCCAAAACTTTGCTTGGATATACTGTGTAGATCTGATACACCTGTAATGAAAGCATTCATGAACTTTTGCAAAATCAGGAAGTGAACACAATCCCATCTTTTGAATTTTGGTTACTTCTACAAGTCGTGGCAGTGCGATATTAGGATTTAGTATCACGCTACTACCAACCGTGTAGTACTGCGGACCTGTGTTTTAAGTTAGTCAATATGGCATGTAGTAAATGTGCATCAAAACTAGTTACTTATGTACAATGTATCTAGTGGCTGTTAGAATACTACAGATACTGCAAGTAACTACATAAGTATGTTTGAGAACCTACCAAAAATAGGACAGCAGATTTATAGAAGAAAACTAAACAGTCTCATGAAATGTTGGGAAGGCTTGTGCAGATTCTTCCTGTTATGAATATAAGTGAGAATTATAAGCAGGGTGTGTATTCTCTTATCTCACCATGTTGGTTCACCACTGAACAAATAGGAACAAGTGACAGGTATGTAGGAAAGTGGCTGCTACGTATTTACTGTTCTGTTCTTACCATGCACATAATATCCACTTTGGCAGGAAGAGCAATGTGTTTCATTGTGGCATTCAATGCATCCTGACGGACAAGCAAGACACATTTTTCTGCCATTGTCCTCATATGTTTTCGGAGGGCAGTGTTTTCGGCATTGTAGATGGTATCTAAAATCAATGGCAGTGTTAAAGAAATGAATCAACCATACACCTTAGAAAGTGTGATGCACTATGCTGCGGTAAGCAGTCGCTGCTCCCTCCCTGTGTTAACCAAGCACTGATTGCAAATATATTGCTGAGAGACAAGACAGCCATTGCTTAATGTGTTTTTACAGTCACAATGTCTGTGCGTTAAAAGCAAAGCATGAATGATCATTCATGAGTGTTCTATTGTTAATAAAATCTATGTTTTTGCTTACCAGGCTCACCCTTGGTTAGTGACCAAGCCTATTTGCGCCTTAATGACCAAGCCAAATTTTGGAAATCTGACATGTGTCACTTTAACATAGAATAACTCCGTAAAGGTTTTGCATATCCAAGTGATTCAGACATATTTTTTTCTCCACATATTGTACTTCATTTAATTGGTAAAAATAGACCGAAAGAATTTGTGTATATTTATTAAAAGCCCCAAAATTGGGAAAATTTTGAAAAAAGTGTTATTTTTTCACATTTTCAATATCTCAAATATGTGCAAACATACTGTACAAATTTTGATAAAATATACATTTCCATCTGTTTACTTTATTCTGCATGCACATTTGAAAAAACATTTGGTTTTCCTGCAGCCAAGATTGCAAAGGCTCATAGGTGTCAGAATGATAGATACCCCCACAAATGACCCCATTTTAAAAACTATACTACTTAATGTATTCACTGAGGGGGGGTCATAAGTAGTTTGACCACAGTTTTTTTCAGAAGTTAATGCTATTTAGAGAGAAAAAATAAAATTTCATATTTTTGCAAATATGTTATTTTAAAGGCAGTTTTTTTTCCCAAAGTGCACATGAAAATGGATACCCCCATTTGTCCTGTGTTCAGAAACATACCCATAATCTTATGTCTGTATGCACAACGGGGCCCAAACCGAAAGGAGCAGCTGGTGGCTTTCAGAACAGACATTTTGCTTGAAGGCATTTTAGGCCCCATTGCCCACTCGTACAGCCCTTGAGCGGCCAAAACGACATAGAACCCCCACAAATGACCCCATTTTGAAAACTAGACCCCTTAAGGAATTCATCTAGGGGTGTACTGCATACTTTGACCCAGCAGTTTTTGAATTAATCTAAGCAAAGCAGAAGGCAAAAAATTACAATTTTCATTTTTGGGCAATTGTGTCATTTTATAAACAGTATGTTTTGTACAGCACACATATGAATGAAGACTTTCACCCCAAGGAATTACAATTTTTTAAAAGGGGCGGGGAAACAAAAATGGAGGGGAAAAAAGGGCCTGCGTCATTAAGGGGTTAAATAATGTACTAACTTCCTTTTCTGGGTCATTGTGAATGCAGGGATACCACACGTGTAATTTTGTTTTTCATTTTTTACAAAGTAAAGGGAGAAAGGTGGGATTTGGGCGTTTTTAATTTTTTATATTTTTATAATTTCTTTACTATTTTATTTTTGCTTTTTTTTACTTTTTTCAAATTTTTGTCCCTTCAGGGGACTTGTATAATCCTTTTTTTTTTAATTCGTCTAATACTCTGCTATGCTGAGGCATAGCAAGGTATTAAACAGGCTATGACAGTCAGACACTCAGAGTCTGAATGTCATAGCCTAAGCTGGCAGACCCGGAGGCTATATTCAAGCCTCCAGGTGCAACAGAGACCCATCAGGATCCCCTGATTACATTGCGAGGGGTCTGATGGTGACAAGCCTTTACATGCTGCGGTCACGGCAGAGATTGGAGGTGTTCTGCGCTGTAAGAGATGGTGCCTGGCTATCATCTGAGAGCCGATCACCAGCTCTCCCTGCCACGGAGACCATCGTCTGGCTTCTGACAACCCAGTGGTCGCTGTGGTAACCTGTAAACAGCGCAGGAGTTCAAAAAAAGAAGCAGGAAGTTGCCGGCAGATCGGTTCTATCTTCCCACTTCTTTTTTTAAAGTCCTGCACTGTTCCCTGCGGGACTGTGCAGGCAGAGCACAATGCCACAGCTTATGGAATTCTGTTCTGCAGGTCCCATAGTGAAACATAGCCTGGAAATCTTCCGGGCTATATCAATATGGGCAGTGGAAGTTGTCCTGGAAAATTTCCGAGCGTGCCACTAAAGGGGTTAAAAAAGTCTTCCCGGAATTTCCTATTGATGACTTATCCACTGAATAAGTCATCAATAGTTGATCAGAGTCCACCTCTCTGCATCCCCACCGATCAGCTGATCCTCCAGCCCACTGTCAGTCCAACCAACCTTTTTTGTTGTCATAACATTTATTAAGATTATACTGTTCATTCACAACATACAGTATAATATTACCATCTACCATATTATAAAATATAAATGACTTACAAAAAATAACCTTGGAGACAATTGAGGCAGATTTCTGGATCATCTATACAGAGGAAAAATATATCAAATTTCAGGTATAACTTATTATTTTATAAATTCCAAGCAGTTAAAAATGTTTTTCCATAAGTTGGACAACCTCTTTAATGCTATCATTATTACATTGCCCCTTACAATATTGAAGTCATTCACTTATTTTCAGATTTTCCAGGCTCAGGACAAGGGGCCTACAAAATTAGGAGTTTACAGGACATAAAAAGAAAAAAAGAAAAAAAAACAAAACAACCCAAGAGCAGCAAATGGGATAAAACAAACTATGCAGTACTCAACCATTAGATCTCAAATTTTAGGCTTGAGGACAAGCACACAGTACTGGCCCATCAGTAGCGGCCTGTGTAACATTGACTTGCAGAAATGCTGCCTTCCAATTTGTGGCGCTGCAGAGGTATTGTTTCATCTCCCTTATTTTCATGCAATTCTCACGGGGAGCTGCTGCGTATAGGCAAAAAATTTTGCGGAAGTAATGACAACTAGCGATTGCCAGAAATCCTCAGAATGACCAATAATGATCAAAATAGAGATAGCTGTCTGCTTTTCCCAGCATTGTACGCGGGGTAACGCCTTCCATCTCCCATAGAAGTCTATGGGAGCGTGTTACGTATTTCGGCAAAAAATAGGGCAAGACCTATCTTTTCACGTAGCGACTGAAAATGGTCACGTATGTGCTATTTTTCCCAAGGCAATTTGGGAAGCTCCTGGGAGCTCCAGTCAGCCGGCTTGATTGGTCTCCGCCCAAGGGGCGGAGACTCCTTATTATAGTCTGGCAGCTGCTGATAGCAGTTGCCAGTTATTGGTTCCGCTCCCTGTGTGTCTGACCTCGGTCCTGCTCCAGTGACAGTTACCTTGTCTCGATCCAGCTCTGCCTGTGTTCTGTAGTTTTTCCTGTCATGTTGGTTTATTCTATCGGCCTAGCCTGTCGGTACTAGTAAGTTGTCATCTGCATAGGTACGGCAGTTCCTTCCTGTCCTGCCACTAGGCAGCGTAGGGTCAGTGTTGGCTTCCTTGACCTGTCCACCTTTGGGGCTACCTCCAGGAAGGGACATTGGCGTGGGTGAGGGTCAGGGAGTCCCGCGCCGTGCGGACCTGTGCATCCTACTAGTACTGTAACACCTTTCAGTGATCGGGGTAAAATAGGCAGTGAATCTGCAGCAATCGTCATGGCAAATCCGCAAGTAACAAATGCAAGTTTTACTGCTGATGTTTTTCCCCTGAATTCAAGCCCCAAATGGATGTGACCTTACTGTAACTATATTTACATATTTGGTTTTTTTTTAAGTCTTACCTACTGCACAAGTTTTACATCCAGTCGCACAGTCAACACATTCTCCAGTCTCCGGGTCTTCCATCTGTCCTATATTGAAGAAATTAACATGTATAAGCCCATTAACAGAACACAAGAGCACAAGCCTGGAGCAGACAACTTATTGTTCACAGCATGCAGATATTATGTTAAAGTATCCATTTACTTGAGTTGATATTCAAAGGGTATCGTAGCTTTATCCATTAAGTATACCTAATTATTATTCAATGCATTGGAGAAGAAAATGAGAAACAAGTGATGTTTCCAAGCTCTTCTGTTTTTTTGTTACAATGCAAGAGGTTATATAGTGTGGCATCTGCCACAAAATTAACAAGTCAACAATTCAAAGTCTACAGCATGTGTGATACTTCTCTCTTAGAAAAACATTACAAAGGTTAATTATGACAAAGCTGCATCTGAGACCCTGTTAGTACAATATCACTACAATGCGTCTTTTGTACACACGTACGTCTTGCTGTGCATGCAATACAAATATTATGCACAGGACACTACTGCATAAAATATAATTAAATACTTTCACACCTACAGTCACTAGAACTGGGGTCCCAGGTTACCCATTCGACCTCACCACACCATCACAGTGGCAGTGGGAAGACGGCTGCCTTAAGAAAAAAAACAATAACTCCTATTGTGTTTTAGATTATATATAAGGGGCTTTGTTCCTTCCTTTCTATGTCTCACCATTACTGGTGGATTGGTATTGTGATGAGGAAGTTTCTGGAGAGTCATGTTTGACGTGGTTTATAATTAATAAAATATAAATAAGAAGCGTCTCATTTGTAGAAATGATTTAACCAAATAGTGAGTCAAATAATAGGAGCTGCTAACCGGTGGCTTCTTAGTATTACAGAGGTGAAAGCAGTAGTATCGCTGGTGGCTGCCCATTCCCTCCTTATACAGGTAGATACTACAGATAAACAAATCTTGGAACACAGTGCGGCACTGATACCAGGAAACAGCAAGATAGTTTATTCCCTCTATTTCACAAGTTAACAAACTGGAAAACATGTTTCACTGCCACTGTGAGGGGCTGTCACAGTGCAGAGGGATCAGCTCTATTCTCATTTGCACAAGGAAAGACTAGAAGCAATGGGATGAAATGAAAGGGAGGAGACACAGATTAGATATTAGGAAAAAAACTCTCACAGTGAGGGTGATCAATGAGTGGAACAGGTTGCCACAGAAGGTGATGAGTTTCTCCTTCAATAGAAGTCTTCAAGCAGAGACTGGACAGACATCTGCCTGGGATGATTTAGTGAATCCTGCATTGAGTGGGGGGTTGGACCTGATGACCCAGGAGGTAACTTCCAACTCTACCATTCTAGCATTCTATGCCACGGACTGACAGCTGATGAAATCAGCAGTTGGAAATCAACTATCCTTCTCTCATGTAAGATACAGTAACATTAAAAATGTATTTTGATCTGGTTGAAACACACTTGCAATGTTACAATATCAGTCAGGTAACTACTGTACCATCACAAACATCTTTCTGTAAGGTATGGCGCTGTGACATCACATGTAACATTAAGTAAGGTATGCTTCTGTGACATCACATGTGGGTTTCAGTCACAGGTAACTGCGGTAACTTTCAGTGTAAGCTGCTGTGACATCACAAATGTGTGTTTATTTGGTATTCTACGGTGACATCAGAAGTGAGTTTCAGTGTAATAAGCTGCCATTACATCATAAATGTCTTTCCGGCACATAGGTTTCTGAGATAACATGTATATTTCTGTCTAGTAACTACTTTGACATCAAACATCACAACTGTGTTTCTATCATGGAATTTACATTCTGTGATATCACAATCACTCAGGTAAGCTTCTGTGATGTCATAACAGCAATTCCATCAGGTAAGGATCTGTGACAGCACAGCTCTCTTTCAGTCAATTCAGCTGCTGTGATATCAAGTTGCAGCGAGCAGAAGATGGCGGGAGTAGCTTGAGTGGGTGCGCCAACTCTAGACTGGTCATAGTGGTGGCTACTCAGCCTATAATGATAGCTCGTGCGACAGGCAAAATTGCAAAGGGGTTTTTGACTAAAGCAATTAGTGTAAATTCTTTGTGACGCCAGTGCTTTAGAATGTATGCATTTTTGTGGTGAAATGAAGAGACAAGTTCATAGATGTAACAGTAAAACCAAAGGCACACAGTTTACTTAGACTTGAGGACTGAGTACAAATTTCATACTTTTCTTATTGCAAACAGTAAGATCTCCAGCAATTTCTTGAACACATAAAATGACATACATTAGTTCCTTAACCCTTTCCTGAAGAATGGGCTGCGTCTGCCAGGCTAAGTAAAGGGATTACTGAACTAGGAAGTTATTTGTAGAGGCATGGGGGAAACCGTGCAGGCTCTCTTGTGGACACTGACTCCTAACTGTGCAGGGACAAGTTCTGTGTTAGAAGGTGGGAAAATTGGCAAATATAAGGATGCAAGGGACTCTGACAAAGACAGTGATGTGATACTAGCACCTAGTAAAAGTGGTCCAAGGAAGGACAAGCAGTTAACCAGTGACAGGACCATGTGTTGGTAGCCACATTTACATGGAATGACTGTCGTTTCCATTCTCTCTTTTGAGCGTTTATTCGGATTAGTTATCCCGCGTAAAACTACCCCAAACATTGTTGACAACCAACTACACTCCTTTATGGCTCGGATAATCCATAATGGCAATGGTCTCTTGCAGCAAGATACTGCTCTCTGGAACACTACAAAAATTGTTCAAGAATGGTTTGAGGAACATGACAAAGATTTCAAGGTGTTGACTTGCCTCCAAATCCCCCACACCTCAATCCGATTACACATCTGTTGGATGTCCTGAAAAGATGTCCAATCCATGGAAGCCAAGCCTCACAACTTAAAGGACTTAAAGGGGTTGTCCCGCAAAATAAAGTAAAGTTAAACACTTCTGTATGGCCATATACATGCACTTTGTAATATACATCGTGCATTAAATATTGGCCATACAGAAGTTATATACTTACCTACAGGGCCCCCCCCCCCCCCGTGTTGGCGTCCCCGTCTCCCTGGCGCCGACCGAATCCTTCTCCTGGCTTGATTAGACGCGCTTACACAGTCTGCCTCTTCTGTCCCGTTGAAGGGGCCGCTCCAGCGTGCTCGCGCCGCACAGGTCGTCTGCGCATGCGCAGACCAGCTGTGCAGCGCGAGCCAATATTTAATGCACGATGTATATTACAAAGTGCATGTATATGGCCATACAGGAGTGTTTAACTTCACTTGCTTTTGCGGGACAACCCCTTTAAAAGATCTGCTGCTGATGTCTTGGTGCCAGGTACTAAGAACACATTCAGAGGTCTTGTGGTGTCCATGTCTTAAAGTGATTTTGAAACCAGGTTCATAAAGGTTAACTTGGAGCTAAGCTCTGAGTCCTGGAGGCAGGTCGTGCCTGTATTACTCTGCTTGCATGGTGCAGATTGACAGCTTTCTCCCTACACACGAAAAGGGAGAAAGCTGTCAGTCTACATGATGCGGGACAAGAGAAGGGGTTAAACTTCAAGAACTTGGTGACAGAATTCCTTTAATCAGTCATAGCTGCTTTGCTTTGGCAACATGAGAAGGATCTACAGAATATTATGGCTGATTGGTGTATATATATATATATATATATATATATATATATATATATATACTGTATATATATATATATATATATATATATACACAGAGAGAGACAGAGATAGAGTACAATAATGAATATACATCTCTGTACGATTCCAGTACCATTATCACTAAATTTAAACACATTAATTTTCCCAGTGGTTGTAATTTGCAAGCTACTAAGAGAATGACAATGTCTCAATTAGCTGAATTAATTTTTTTAAACATGGATATCTCAATGCTGAAATATACGTTTTCTATGCAACCTGGCAACCCTCCATTGTGTGTAGCAGTCTTTGAAGAAATAAAATGTGCAGAATCAACATGATTTTGGATGTATTCCGTATCTCGGCCACATGTGTGCAGCAGATAACCAGCGGGAGTGATGAATATGTTTTATTATACAATCCCCTCTACCTGTGCTATCTTATCTGAGCAGTACAGCATGCAGGAATAGATGGTTTTCTTTAAAAAGGTCACATCTTTGTAGACTAAAATTTATTTCTTTAGATCTGAATAGGGAATTTGAAGTGTTTTGGTTCTATTTATTGACACTGCTAAAGGTGAGAAGTTAAAATGCCCCCCTCGACTCAATTTATGATTAGCAATGTAGAGTCATATACAGCATTCACAAGTCTTATAAAAGTGATACAGATAACTACAAGATACTAGTAGGGTTTAAAGGTTTCTATTAAGAATTGCATACAGCTAACTGAACTGGTGTGTGATTATGGAGCTGAGATTCCTCATGTAAAGTATGGAGTGTAGTGTATGTATCACCTGGAATAGTTTATATGATTGTTATATAACAATGTACAGAAAGTTATTCAATAGTTGTTCAATACTTTTACTCCATTGGATATGTTATCAATATATGATCAATGTGAATTCGACGCCCTACTGTTGCAATATATCATAAGTCTTGAAAAGTATGGAACCCATTCAGAGGCGTACCTAAAGGCTCAGGGGCCCAGGTGCAAAAGTTCAGCTTGGGACCCCACTCCCATCAGTACCCATACCTAAATCATGCTGCATACAGCTGCAAGACGAATTTCCATACATGATCTAGACCCTTGGTGTAATCTTTTCAAACATGATGCCTTTCCTGCACTACATGAAAATTTGTTTGTAGCCCCTTAGGCCACTGTCACACACACCGCTTTTTACCGCTATTAGCGTGGCACCCCGAGCCCCTGTCCTCCGATGTCCCGCGGCGTTCTGGTCTTCCAGGACCTGGCGTCTGAGCATGCGTGCCAGATGTCATTACGTCACACGCAGAAGGCTGGGAGGACCAGGAAGTTTAAAGTCACTCTGCTCCCGGCTAGTATGTGTAGCCGAGAGCAGGGTGATGTCACCGAAAACCACTGTATAAAAAAATAAAAGTTTAAGTTTTATCTCCCCTCATGGATCATATCCGTGAGGGGAAATGAAATTACATACCTAAGGCCCCCGGATTTATCCACGGACCTTACCCTGGCTTCTGCGCACGCGCTGGTCATCAAAATGGCGGATGCATGCGCAGAAGCCGCGGAATGCCGTTGTAATTTAAAATCTCCCTGCTCTTGGCTACCAAACGCAGCTGAAAGCCTGGAGATTTAATGGATGGTTGCACCCGCTGCCAAAATGGCAGATGCAAGCGCAGATGCTGGATATGGCCCAGGAAATTTAAAATCTCCTTGCTTCTGGCTGCTAAAGGTAGCTGAAAGCCTGGAGCAGTGACCGAGGGCTGCAGTGAGCAGTCTCTGGTCACGTGATCGCCGTTATCCAATGGATAATGGCGATCACGTAAAAGTTAAGACAGCAGAAGTTTAATGCTCGTTTCGGTTTGGGCCCAGTTGTGCATATGAACATAAGATTAGGGGCACAATGGGTATGTTTCTGAACATGGAACAAAAGGGAGTATTCATTTTAGGGTGTAAGTCTTCATTTATATGTGTGCTGTACAAACAAAACTGTTTTTAAAATGACACAATTGCCAAAAAATGAAAATTGTAATTTTTTTCCTTCTGCTTTGCTTACATTCATTCATAACTGTGCAGTCAAAATACACAGTACACCCCTAGATGAATTTGTTAAGGGGTCTAGTTTTCAAAATGGGGTCATTTGTGGGGGTTCCCTGTCATTTCGGCCGCTCAAGGGCTGTACAAGTGGGCAATGGGGCCTAAATCACCTTCAAGCAAAATGTCTGTTCTGAAAGCCACTGGCTGTTTTTTTCACTTTGGGGCCTGCTGTGCATACAGATATAACATTAGGGCCACAGTGGGTATGGTTCTGAACACGAGAAAAACAGGGGGATCAATTTTGGGGTGTAAATAGAATTTAGAGGAGACAAAATAAAATTTCATAGTTTTGCAAATATGTCATTTTAAAGACATTTTTTTTTCTATAGTGCACATGAAAATGAGGATTAACTCCTGAAAAAAAACTGTGGTGTCAAAATATTCCTGACACCCCTCAGTGGATATATTAAGGTGTGTAGTTTTTAAAATGGGGTCACTTGTGGGGGTATCTATCATTCTGCCTCCTATGAGCCTTTGCAATCTTGGCTTGGTGCAGGAAAACAAAGTGTTCCTCAAAATGTTGATAAGTAATTAGAGATGAGCGAGCATACTCGTCCGAGCTTGATACTCGTTCGAGTATTAGGGTGTTCGAGATGCTCGTTACTCGTGACGAGTACCACGCGGTGTTCGGGTTACTTTCATTTTTTTCCCTGAGAAATTTGCGCACTTTTCTGGCCAATAGAAAGACAGGGAAGGCATTACAACTTCCCCCTGCGACGTTCAAGCCCTATACCACCCCCCTGCAGTGAGTGGCTGGCGAGATTAGGTGTCACCCGAGTATTAAAATCTGCCCCTCCCGCGGCTCGCCACAGATGCATTCTGACATAGTTCAGGGAAAGTGTTGTTGATGCCAGAGCTGCTATAGGGAGAGTGTTAGGAGTATTTTAGGTTTCAAGAACCCCAATGGTCCTTCTTAGGCCATAGAAATCGCAGATCGCACCTATGTGCGATCTGCGATTCCTGTTCTCTTCTCTATATGCGCTCAATGGGGCTGGCGGCAGCAGCGCCGACCCCATTGAGAACATATACAACACAAATCATTCTCCTCTGCCACAGCTGTAACAGCTGTGGCAGAGAAGAACGATGTTTGCCCATTGAATTCAATGGAGCCAGCAATACAGCAGGTTCCACTGAAAGCAATGGGCTGCCGGCGAGCGCGGGGATGAATTGTCGGGAAGGGCTTAAATATATAAGCCCTTCCCTGCAATTCATCCAGAAATGTGTTACAATAAAAATATATACTGGCGTATAAGGCGACGGGGCGTATAACACGACCCCCCAACTGTCACCTTATACGCCGGTAATACAGCGGAGCAAAGAATAAAAATCATTACTCACCTCCCCCGGCGTTCTGCGGTGCTCCTGCAGGCTGTCGCTCCCTCCTGGTCCCCGGCAGAGCATTGCTTTCTCTACGAAGGGCTTTAAATCCCCGCCTCCAGAAACACACGTGCCTTCAGCCAATCACAGCCAATGACAATGATGTCATTGAATGGCTGTGATTGGCTGAAGGCACGTGTGTTTCTGGAGGCGGGGATTTCAACTACTGCGTCCAGAAAGCAATGCTCTGCCGGGGACCAGGAGGGAGCGACAGCCTGCAGGAGCACCGTAGAACGCCAGGAGAAGTGAGTAATGATTTTTATTCTTTGCTCCACTGTATTCCCGGCGTATAAGGTGACAGTTGGGGGGTCGTCTTATACGCCCCGTCGCCTTATACGCCGGTATATATTTTTATTGTAACACATTTCTGGATGAATTGCAGGGAAGGGCTTATATATTTAAGCCCTTCCCGACAATTCATCCTGCGATCGCCGGCAGCCCATTGCTTTCAGTGGAACCTGCTGTATTGCCGGCTCCATTGAATTCAATGGGCAAACATCGTTCTTCTCTGCCACAGCTGTTACAGCTATGGCAGAGGAGAACGATCTTTATGCTGACAGTGCGGGGGGGGGGGCCCACTCTTGCCGCTATTGTGGCTTAATAGTGGGACCTGGGAACTTGAGATGCAGCCCAACATGTAGCCCCTCGCCTGCCCTATCTGTTGCTGTGTCGTTCCCATCACTTTCTTGAATTGCCCAGATTTTCACAAACGAAAACCTTAGCGAGCATCGGCGATATACAAAAATGCTCGGGTCGCCCATTGACTTCAATGGGGTTCGTTTCTCGAAACGAATCCTCGAGCATTGCGAAAAGTTCGTCCCGAGTAACGAGCACCCGAGCATTTTGGTGCTCGCTCATCTCTAGTTATAGATGTATGATGCATTATGCTGCATAGCCCTGCTGTTGAAGAATTTGTAGAAGGTGTGGAAGCTTCATGGCAGATGGACTGTGTATTATGAAGTGACAACTTCATGTGAATTGTCTGGAATGTTTGCAATAGATGGAGTATGTATAATAAAGTATTTTTTTTAAGTGTACTTGAGTTTTCAAAAACTTGTCTAAAAATATACCAGGTTCTCCTTACCCACTCATTTGCTGCTACTTTGCACCTTTTTTCATTTTAAGTTTTGACTTTCAGGTGGTCTTCTTCATTTTTCTGTTGTTCTGCTGTTTGCAATTCACTCTCAGGCAGAGGGCTTGCAACAAGCCTCGAAATCTGCCAATAGTTCACTGTCCTGACTTCCTTGCCCTTACTTGCTGCATTGCACTATTTCTGGTTCAATCAACAGGGAGGCAGTATTTGAATGCCCACCCCTCTGCTTTCCCAGGATGATTCAGGCATTTAGAGACATTCTGACCAAATAGTTAGTAAACCAACCTACTAGAATATGTGTGTATAATGTGTGCACAGACACCCACATGCTGTAACAGCAGGAGAGGCAAAGACTGTGGAGATTGTTATCATAGTTTCTGCAGATCCGTCAGCCTGTGAGTGCACGGGAGCTGTCTGTGAAGATAGCTCCCTCTCCCTGATGCTATGGAAACATCCCTGTGTCCTTGTCACTACAGGAGCTCTGTGCCCAATGGAAAGTGGATTGCAGAGGAGCTGAAAGGGAGACCCCTAGTGGTAGCCATTTAAAATATGATTTACAGTGGTAAATCAACAAAAATTTTAACGCAAGTATATTAGGAAAATGATAAGACTAACAAGAGCTAGTAGATGCATTTAAGTTGTCTGTAAAGTTAGTGTCCCTTTTTAGGTTCTTTTTAAAAGGAGAGGCGCTTCCTTTTACAACTGACTGTCACGAAGCTTGCTACTGAGAGCAAGAGTTGGCATGGCTAGGAACAGTTGAAGCCAAGGTTGGAAAGATGAGCTTCAGCCAGTAAAACAGAGGTAAGTATTAGAGATGAGCAGGCACGCTCGGTAAAGGAAGATACTCGAGCGAGCATTGGTCTTCTCGAGTAACTGCATACTCGCCCGAGCAAATGCAGGGGGGGTAGTGGGGGTAGAGAGAGATCTCTCTCTCATTCTCCCACCCCCCCACCCCCTCGCTCCCCTCCGCTCCCCCACCTGCTGCATTTGCTTGGACGAGTATGCAGTTACTCGAGAAGAGCAATGCTCGCTCGAGTATCTGCCTTTACCGAGCGTGCTCGCTCATCTCTAGAGTGTCTCCTGTGGGCCTTGCACACAGGACTCTTTATGATCAGCACATTTGGACAACAGAACACGCTGATGAGAATTCATTTATATAACTAGTATAGAAGTTGTATGGTACAGTACCTGGCAGACACTGGATCAAGTAGCACCCGCCATTCTGAAGCTTGTAGTTGCTTTTGCATTTCTGACAACTATTAGCATTAGTGCAAATGTCACAATTCAGTGGACATGACTCACAGCTGTAGATGTCATGCTCAGGATAAAAGCCTCGAGGGCAGTGTATTTTACAGCGACTACGATGGAGGAAGCGCTCAATTCCATCTTGATCTTAAAAATAGAAATAGAATAATTAAGAGTTTGCAAACAATGAGCATAATTATATGTGGCTAATTCTGTTAAAAGTGTATAATAAAAGTATATAGTGCTTTCTGCTTATTCATTTTTTAAGAAAAAGGCATGCAATTTTCTATTACGGTTTGTATCAGTTCCTCAAAGTTTGCAAGCTCTCTGCATGCAGTCATTGAATGGAAACTTTTACTGGAGGTTCTGCTCACACAGGTGCACAGCTTATTATAATACAGTTATCAGAGCTCTTTTGTAATGAGTCTTGCACTTGCATGGCCATCACATGATGATCACACTAGTAAATATAAATAAAGAGGGTTTTCTGGCTCTTTTTCTTCTTCTTTCATTTCACTTAGTTAGACCTGATATATGGCCAAATGTTAAATGTACTTCTATTAATGAAGTTCCTACCTAAGTTTTCCAAGAGTTGCGGGCACTTCTTTTTTCTTGTGATGGTAACATCACATACATCAATCACATGTCCTTTCTCTGCAAAGTTACTTTTCCAATTTACTGCATGCCATCAATCACACAACATACATGGACTCTTGGGGAACTGTAGCTCATACGTATGCTCTATGAGCAGATCCGCTGTCTCACTGATTTGTTTCACTTTGTGTGCACTGCAATACAACCAGGCTACACTGGGCTAGACTGAGAGGGGATAAAGGAGTGGAAGCTACACTGGGCTATGCTGAGATGAGGGCATCATGGATATATAGTGTTCAGCATATCACTGAAACTACAGACACTCTACTTCAGGAAGAAATGCAACAGCGATGCTCAAAACCGGGATATCAGTCAAAAATAAATTGGCAGAATATGTGATTTACTACTTTTATTAATACTATGCAGTACATGAATGACCTTTTTTAGAGCTTGGCAAACCCTTTTAATCATTGTATACTGAGAAGGTCTGCAATTTCCTAATATCTTAAACCTTGCAGACTGTAGTTCTGTTTTCTCAAACCTACAGTTTGTTACATTGCATTGTTTTATTTTTTAATGGATCTGTCAAAGAGAAATATACAGTCGGTACTCAGCTCTCATCCTTATGACTGTGTGAATCCACCAGAAACGGCCTTTCACATGGGTGGAATTTTTCTGCCAGGATACAACAGAATTTGTCGCTGCTGAATTCTGCATCAAAATCAGCAGGTCCAAGCAGATTTTGGTGCAGAATTGCAGGCTGATTTAGGGCTCAGTCACACGGGCGCATCGGCACATGTACACAGGCGCTGATGCATCCGTGTGACAGAGCCCTCACTGCAGGTTCCGAGAATTAGCCCCGCCCCCATCCCGCCTCTCCCCATTGCAAATAGTGCAGAGGGGCGGAGAGGAGGCAGAGAGGGGGCAGGAGCTCAGTTCCTGCTCCTGGCTCTTCCAATCCCCCCCCCCCTGCAGATGAGGACGACGTATATCGGCTCAGTGTGAAAACCGAGCCGATATACGTTCGTGTGAATGCACCCTAAGGGCGCCTACCCACTGGCGATTTTTTTTTCCTTTGCGTTTAGCGTTTTTTCTGAAGAGCAATTAGTATAGAATGTGTTCTTGTCCACTGGCGTTTTTTTTTTCGGTCCGTTGCAATTTTTCACATAGGAACTGTCAGTTGCATATGTGTCCTTATTTTTCTCTTAATGCGCCCATGAATGTCAATGGAAATTAACGGAAAACGCGCAAAAAAGCCGTGAAAAACGCGCAAAAAGCTCTGCAGAAAACGCGGCGTTTTTCACGCACGAAAATCGGCAACGCCAGTGGGTAGGCGCCCTTAGTCTGTGAGATGTAGGAGCAGGTTCACACACAGCAGTTGTAGAGCTATCTGCAAGGGTGCTTTGACATGGCTTAATCTTCTACTATGGAATTCTGCATCAAAATCTGCATGTCTAAAAGAGAATTTTGATGCGGACATAGTGCCAGAATTAAATCATAGTGCCAGAATTAAATCAAAATCGATATGGAAGCTGCTGTTTTCGGTGCAAGGTAAGACCCTATCACAGCTACTAATTTTAAAAAATGAAGATTTTTCAGACCAACCTGGTAAAACCTATTTAAGAAATTTTGATATGCACTTTAAGGGCTCATTCACATGGGCGTATTTTCACTGCGTATTACGTATGCGTAATAAGCGGTCAATAGAATCAATGAAAGTAAATGGATTTTCATTGATCCATTCACACTTGCATATAGTTACAGCATTTTACTCAAACGCCCGTGTGAATGAGGCCTAACTTATAAGTGGCTCACGTTTATCCATACACAAAGTATAAAGTTCTACAAACATCATACTGTGGAGAAATAAACATATTTCAACACGTTTTGTCCATAACAGCTTCTTTAGGCCTCTTTCACATGGACGATTTTCTGCAGCTAAGTTACAGACGTCAAAAAAATCATGACTAATAGAACCAATGGAAACGTTCAGATAAACGATTTGTAGCTGTGCAAAAAAAAAAATTGCACCAAAAAACTGAACTCAGCAACTGAAATTCTCTGCTTCATGAAAAAAAGTAAAATGCTCAAGTAAAAAAAGGAGATGTGAATGAACCCATTAAAATCAAAATATAGCCCGAATGTCACAGAAAAAAAATTCTGCAAAAATAATTTTGGTAGCTGAAGGAAAAAAAAAATAAAAAATCGGGCAGTCAAACCACCACATGGGTAAAATCCCTAAAAAGTGTCTGGTCCTTTTAGGATCACAGTACTTATTGTTGGTTTTTTAGAATTCATTACAACAAATCACTTTCATAAATGGCATTTTTGGGTTTCTTAGTATGCAGGTTTGTTTTTACTGCAGTGGGCAGGCACTTTAAATGCAGTGTGCGCCCCGTGTGGCATAAATACCCCCTATTCACTTCACTTGTGAAAAATGTTTGGCTTGAAGTAGAGCTGGTGCTGCGGCTATATAAATAATAATGGGGGCTCTATTACAATGCCCTCAAAATCTCCTGTTGCAGTTTACTTTGCATGTTAGTGCTGCCCTAATGTGTGAACGCGGCCTTCTAGACGACCCGATTATCGTTTGAACGAGTGAGTGACGTCACTGCTACTTTGTTCGCTCTCGTGCCGCTTGTTTAGACAGGTAGATACATTGCTGAATCGTTCAGAGCGAGGCAATTTAGCATCAATAGTAATTAACTTCCAAATCTAATAAGCAAAGTTCTATCATGTTGCAAACAGAACACAGAATCATAATGTGATACAAGATGGATTAATGCTACAAGCGCTCCGCTGCTCACTTACCTATGCCACACTGGGTGCATTCATATGGCTCCTGCCCACTGCATTCCTCACAGCTAGAATGGCAGTTCACACACTGGGAATTAAGTGCAAACTGACCATTTGGACACGACATGGCTGACAAGAGACCAAGACAGTGCAGAAGGAGCCACACAGAGCTGAATATTGCTGCTTTCAGCTCCATTTCTCCTTGCAGTGTCCCTCTACAAAGCGTCTGCAGCCCAACAGGTGCACCTGACAATGGACTGGGAGCAAGGTTTTCCTTGAAAGAAAAGCAGCATGAAATTAGAGTCACGGACTGGTCAAACCGGTTTGCATCCACTTCGCTGCGAGGTTTAGATCAAATTCCAGAATTATTCAGGGAAACTAATAAGGGCAGAAAGAAAAAGCCCTCATTATAACTGCCGCTGAGCTCCTTGTAGTAGGAAGGGCTGTACCTGCTCTACCTATTTGTTCTGAAGGTGGTTGATCCAGATAAGTTCCGCACGGAAGCTATTACTCATGTCTTCATCTTCTTCACATAGACGACTGTTATAATTATTGTCGATGATGATATTTTTACCGAACTCTAGGACAACCGGTTGATAGTCTCATTACAGCTGTAAGGTTATGTTCACATGTGCTTGATTTGCTGTGGATTTTCCACAGTGGAAAATCTACTGAAAATCTGCAGAGGTAAATTCACACCAAATGGTGTAGATTTGCCATTGGTTTTACCTCTTCTACAGAGGGGGTGAAATCCTAATTCTTAGCATGGCTGCAATTGAAAAAAAGCGCATTACTGAAAAAAAGCCACAAAAACTCACTGAGGCCACTTTTAAATTGCTGAAAAAAATGTATGACATTTGTGTGTTGTGAGATGCACAAATCTCAAATGGATATGAACCCCATTCTTTTGAGTAGACTCATATACATGAGCATCGCTTTATGGGAAAAAAATTGTGGCATGCTCCATCTTTGTGAGTTTCTCAGAACACCTTGCCCATTGCTTTCAATGAGGCCAGAAAACACATCACACGGCGCGCAACGTGCATGCGAGAACGATGCGCAGTTTCCCATTGAAAACAACGTGAGACTCTTGCCGATTCTCTTGTACTTGCCGATCCTCCTGATCAAACTGTACTGAATTGATGACACCTTGCATCTGCAAGGAGACTGCATGTTCATGATCACGATATCAAGACGAGTCTCACGGCTCGATATTGTGCTTGGCCGTGTGTGGGAAACCTGACTTGCTGCTAACACGTCAGAAGAGGCCAAGAAAAATGGCAATAAAAATGTACCCTTTTCCCTAAAATTCTGTATGTGAACCAACCCTCAGTCAGACTGGCGTTTTTTCGCGCGATTTGCGCATGCGCATGCATCCCGCGATTTTATAAAACCATTGCTTTGCAATGGTATCGGACACATGAGCGCTTTTTATGCGCTCGTCCGATAAATTATAGAACAGAAATCGCAGATCGCACCTATCTGCGATTCCTGTTCTCTTCTCTATATGCGCTCAATGGGGCCGGCGGCAGCAGCGCCGACCCCATTGCGAACATATAGAAGACAAATCATTCTTCTCTGCCACAGCTGTAACAGCTGTGGCAGAGAAGAATGATGTTTGCCCATTGAATTCAATGGAGCCGGCAATACAGCCGGCTCCATTGAAAGCAATGGGCTGCCGGCGATCGCGGGATGAATTTTCGGGAAGGGCTTAAATATATAAACCCTTCCCTGAAATTCATCCAGAAATGTGTAAAAACAAAAAATATATATATACTCACCTTGTCCCGGCAGACGGAGTTCAGCCGCGGCCGGCGGCAGTTCTCCTGAACTGCTCTCTGTAGTATTCAGCAGCCGGGGATTTAAAATCCCCGCCTGCTGAATGAGCTGCCTCTGATTGGTCACAGCCTGACCAATGAGAGGCAGCTCTCACTCACACCCATTCATGAATTACAGAGAGCAGTTCAGGAGAACTGCCGCCGGCCGCAGCTGAACTCCGTCTGCCGGGACCAGGTGAGTATATACAGTATATTTTTTTTTTTTACACATTTCTGGATGAATTGCAGGGAAGGGCTTATATTTTTAAGCCCTTCCCGAAAATTCATCGTGAGATCGCCCGCAGCGCATTGCTTTCAATGGAGCCGGCTGTATTGCCGGCTCCATTGAATTCAATGCGCTGGACAGCGCTGCACTGCTCCGGCCCATTTCTATTGAAACGCGGCTAGAAGCAGTTTTTTCGGGCGATTTTTCGGCCCCGGTCACGCGATTTGCGGATGCGCATCCGTCATGCGATCCGCAAATCGCAGGAAAAACGCCCGTGT
Source organism: Eleutherodactylus coqui (assembly GCF_035609145.1). Taxonomy (NCBI): domain Eukaryota; kingdom Metazoa; phylum Chordata; class Amphibia; order Anura; family Eleutherodactylidae; genus Eleutherodactylus; species Eleutherodactylus coqui. Next base: position 218,358,930 of record NC_089838.1, on the reverse strand, counting down.
GACTAAGGCCTTAGGCCACCTTTGCAATAAACATAATCACTGGGGGCATGAAAAACCTGCACCAATTACATAGTGGCCAAATCCACAAATGGTGTGCATTTCACCACTTGCAGAAATGTAGTAGATTTTAAGCCTTGTAATTCAAGGGTTGAAATCCATAGCATAATTTCGTTCTTCAAAAATGTTGCTGATTCGTTGCACAAATTTTACGCATTATGTAATTTTAGAAATCTCCTCCATATAGCTTGTACTGTAAATGCAGAATTTCGGCAGCATTTACAGTATGTGTGAAGGTGACCTTTACAGTAGACTAAAAACTGCTTGTTTAAATGGTGTTAAATTTCTTTTAGACTAATCAATTAAAAATATTACAGATGGAAAATTAAAATGCTACTCTAATGGGGCTGCATTTCTTCTTCTATATTGAGCTATAGACACATTTATATTCATAGTACACATGCAGATATAAACCTTATGCACTCTTTGTAAAAATAAAAATCAGGCACATAGAAGAAGTTGTCATTTTGCTGCAAAACTCGGCATGCAGGCAGATATGTAAATAGATTTATGGCGTGATTAGATAAACAGTCTTGTCATCTGAGACCCTAAGAGTGGTTCCACCCTTGGCCTATAAAAAGGCTCTCAGAGGTTACTTATGTGTGGGGACCTCTTTATCCGCTTGTGTAGAGCTTGTTGACCACTAGACAAGCCTTTATGATGCAATCAAAGAGATTTTTCCCAGTTAACAGAGTTTGAGAGGAGAAGAATTATTGGAATGTGAGAAGTTGGATGGTTGCATTGACTAATTGTCCACCACCTCGGCCGTTCTGACCAGACCGTTACCAGGTGTTGGGACCAGTGGATGCATGAAGGTACGCACACAAGGTGACCGGGCTCAGGACGCCCTGGACAGACCACAAGTAGAGAGGATCATTTAATCTGCCGACAAGCACGAGCAGCTCCAACTGTTTCATTGTCCGCCATTCAGAGACAGGTGGCGCCATCGTTACAGGTCCCTGTGTCTGTCGAAACTATTTCCAAGCAATTGGCTGAAGAACATTTGGTCTCACAGCACCCATAACATATACTGCCTTATATACCCACCTACTATCACCTCTGTTTGCAGTAGTGTCATGCCTGATAAAACTGGACTGCTATGGAGTGGAACCAGGTTGTCATCAGCAAGGAATCCAGGTTTAGTTTGGGAACTGAGCCATGTGAGCACCTCAATCCTGCCTTTGCTGTGGGGTATCACACTGCCCCCTGCTGGTGTGATGGTCTGGGGGGCCATCACATACAACAGTCGGTCACCCCTAGTAGTGGTACGAGGGACAATAATAGCTCAGCGATATGTTCAGGGCATCCTGCAGCCACATGTGTTCCTCTCATTGGCGCCTTCCAAGAGGCATTTTCCAGCAGCTTAATGCCCAGCCACGCATACAGGGGTGTCACAGTAATGCCTCCACAACATTGCCACATTTCCATGGTTGCCTGGTCACTAGATTTATCGCCAATAGAACATGCATGGAACCATCTGGGATGCCAATTCTGTCAGCCTATGAGTTTGCAGGATCTAGAGGCTAAATTACAGAAAATGTCGACTCATGTGTCGCAGGATACCATATTGAACTTATATGTCTCCATGCCTGTCTGTATCACATCTTGTATCCAAGCTAAAGGCGGTACAACAGGGTACTAGAGCCTCCATGCCTGTCTGTATCACATATTGTATCCAAACTAGAGGCAGTACAACAGGGTACTAGAGCCTCCATGCTTACCCGTATCACATCTTGTATCCAAGCTAGAAGCGGTACAACAGGGTACTAGAGCCTCCAGCCTGCCCATATCACATCTTGTATCCAAGCTAGAGGGGGTACAGCAGTGTACTAGAGCCTCCAGCCTGCCCATATCATAACTTGTATCCAAGCTAGAGGCCCGTACAACAGGGTACTACAGCCTCCATGCCACCCATATCACATCTTGTATCCAAGCTAGAGGTGGTACAACAGGGTACTAGAGCCTCCATGCCACCCATATCACATCTTGTATCCAAGCTAGAGGTGGTACAACAGGGTACTAGAGCCTCCATGCCCATCCGTATCACATCTACATCTTGTATCCAAGCTAGAGGCGGTACAACAGGATACTAGAGCTTCCCTGCAAGTGTTCAATTTTCTGCAATAAGTTAACCTTTTGCTCTGATATTGTAATCACTTACTTATAACAACATTACAATTACACATAGAAAGTTTAACCCTTTACAATCCAATTTTGGATTCAGGGTTTCCCAGGGGGCTTTCTCTTTCTGCCATTATACAATGGCGCCATCTGCTGGGTAGAGCCAGTACTGTGGTATGTGACATGCTGGAGAGGCCCCCCCGACAACAGAGCAGCCAGTAATCTACAGTAAGAATACCCTGTCGGACATCTTCCGACATCGGCCTTCAATCAGAATGTCTTTAGATGTGAGACAGTGGATTGGAAAGGGTTAATTCAATTTTGACAATTCCTTCCAGGTGTTTCATTTTTTGAACTATGAATGTATATCAAAATTGCTGCTGTTTAGGATTGATTTTAAACATTAGGTACAGCCCTTGTGATCAAAATGTAGATGAAAAACTGTTACAGTGAATTCACACATGATGTAAAAATTTGCCAAAAACAAATTTGCTGTAAAATATGAATCTTGCATGTGGATTTGGGCATGGAGTTGACTGTGGAATGGTGGGAAAATGCTGCAGATTTACCTTTCTTGCAATATGAAAATTGGAATCCATAGCAACTCCACACCATTTTCACAACAACTCCGTACCCAAATCCACACATAATAAGTCTGGGATTTATTTGTACCGTACTGCTATGCCATGTGTGAATCCACCCTTAGAGCCACTTTCAGGCAAGCTTATTGTAACACATCAAGAATACGAATCCGTATGACGGACATGTTACAGATGACATTACAACTGTATGTCATCAGTATTTGCCTCCATATTTGCTGCCATTGTTTCAATAGAAAATCATAGCAATACAGAGGCAAAAACAAAAAAATAGGTCATACCATGTTTTTTAAAATGTCCATGAAAAATACGGCCATGGGAATAGATACATTGACATTAGCTCTGTATTACATTCCGCAAAACATGGATCAAATACAGCTAAAATCTGCTCATCTGAAAGCAGACTAAGCTAGATTGCATGGTCAGTCTTTGCAGTTTATCACCTATTTAATAATCTATTACAATGTGTGGACTGACAGTTTGGGGAAATATACGGACATATCGGAACTGAATTTGTTGTTAAAATATTTCTTTATATTTCATTATAGTCCATTGGTTTACCTGCAAGACTATGGCAGATCACAGATAATGCGCTGAAATAGAGACTTCACAAAATCTACTCTGCTCCATCTATATATTTATCTACCTGTTTTTCCTTCATGGAATAGTGCTAACCCATTTTAGCTCTCCAGCAAAAGAAGCTATTGATTTACATTTAAATGTCCTCTAGGAGTAGTCAGGCAAGGGAGGGGGTAATCACATCCAGAAAGAATGTTATACAGTATCTCATGAATTGGAGTCACACAAAGGGACCGCTGAAGCACAATAGTCTTTCACTGTTTCCCATTTCAGATTACAAGGGCCTCCTGTAAGGCTCAGTTAAGTCATAGAAGTCACAGCTCCCGTCGGAACAGCTAGTGTTGGAAAGGAATTCCTAGGAAATCAGTAAAAGAAATATATATTGCAATATTATGAAACACACGGATCCTTTATTTGATTATCGTAATATGGATTTACAAAATATAGTAGAATTCCAACATGTCTAATGTCGCTGTCAAATGTCCTTTAGATATGTTCACACTGATCCCTTGCAGTAATTTCTGCAACTGAAAAATTCATTCCATACAAATAGGTGTGGATGGAATTCTGCAAGCTCCATTCAAGTGAGTAAGATAGTCGCAGCCCCTTCTGCAATAAATCTGCAGTGTGTGAATATAGACTATTAACTCATTACTGAGATGTTTGTCTGTTTACTGCAAATGCTATTTCCCATAATGGCACCATCTGTGCACCCACCAGTTACACACTGCTGTAGATCATAGCTAAATATCATGTGTCATTATCATTATATGACATATACAATCATGAAAGAAACTAAGGACACCTTCTTTGAATTATGTGGTTTTATGTATCATGATATAATAAGAAGACATCTGGTCCTTAGTAGGTCTTAAAATTAGGTAAATATAATCTCAGATGAACAAGAGCACAAAACAAATTACACCATGTCAATATTGAGTGAAAAGTACAACAAAATACAGAAACAGTGTGTAAAGAATTTAGTACACTCTTAGGCCTTAGTCAGACGGGCGTTTTTTCGCACGATTTGCGGATCGCATGACGGATGCGCATCCGCAAATCGCGTGACCGGTGCGCGCAAGTCGCCCGCAAATCGCCCGAAAATCTGCTCCTAGCCGCGTTTCATTAGAAACGGGCCGGAGCTGTCCAGCGCATTGCATTCAATGGAGACGGCAATAGAGCCGCCTCCATTTAAAGCAATGCGCTGCGGGCGAGCCCGGGATGAATTGTCGGTAAGGGCTTAAATATATAAGCCCTTCCCTGCAATTCATCCTAAAATGTGTTAAAATATAAAAAAATTGTATACTCACCTTCTCCCGGCAGCCGGAGCTCTGTGCGGCCGTCCTGCAGTGGGTGTGAAGGGGGTGTGAGTCAGACCTGCCCCCTGATTGGCTCAGCGCTGAGCCAATCAGAGGCATGCCTCACTCACACCCATTCATGAATTCATGAATGGATGTGAGTCAGACCTGCCCCTGATTGGCTCAGCGCTGAGAGGCAGCAGTCACTCACCCATTCATGAATTCATGAATGGGTGTGTGAGTGAAACCGGCCTCTGATTGGTCAGGGCTGTGACCAATCTGAGGCAGATCATTCAGCTGGCGGGGATTTTAAAGCCCCGCCGACTGAATAGTGCCGAGAAGCAGTTCAGGAGAACTGACAGCGGCCGCGGCTGGACTCTGGCTGCAGCGGAAAGGTGAGTATACAATTTTTTTTTATTTTAACACATTTTAGGATGAATTGCAGGGAAGGGCTTATATATTTAACCCCTTCCCGACAATTCACCCCGCGCACGCCGGCAGCCCATTGCCGCTCCATTGAATTCAATGGGCAAACATCGTTCTTCTCTGCCACAGCTGTTACAGCTGTGGCAGAGAAGAATGATTTGTCTTCTATATGTTCTCAATGGGGTCGGCGCTGCTGCCGCCGGCCCCATTGAGCGCATATACAGAAGAGAACAGGAATCGCAGATCGCAGATAGGTGCGATGTGCGATTTTTTGTTCTATAATTTATCGGACGAGCGCATAAAAAGCGCTCATGTGTCCGATACCATTGCAAAGCAATGGTTTTATAAAATCGCCGGACGCATGCGCAAATCGCTAAGGTTCGGCAGCAGCGGCGTTCTGGCTCCGCCCCCTTCTACGCGTCATCGCATAGTTCCGCCCTGTCACGTGTGCCGATTCCAGCCAATCAGGAGGCTGGAATCGGCACACGTGACGGGGCGGAGCTACGCGATGACGCTTAGAAGGGGGCGGAGCCAGAACGCCGCTGCTGCCGAACCGAGCCGAAGGCAGAAGACCCTTCTGCACAAGCGCGTCTAATCGGGCGATTAGACGCTGAAGTTAGACAGAGCCATGGAGACGGGGACGCCAGCGCAGGGAAGGTAAGTGAATAACTTCTGTATGGCTCATATTTAATGCACGATGTATATTACAAAGTGCATTAATATGGCCATACAGAAGTGCTTAACCCCACTTGATTTCGCGAGACAACCCCTTTAAGAGAGCCATGCATAAATGACTGCCTACAAATCTCAATGAACTGAAGCAACACTGTAAAGAAGAGAGGGCTAAAATGCCTCCAGAATTAAGTTATTGCTACTAAAGGTGGTTCTACAAGCTACTGATTTATGGGGTCTACTTAATCTTTCACACATTGCTTCTGTATTTTGGACTAGTTTTTGTTAAATAAGTAATGAAACTATAATTTGTCTTCTATTGTTGTACAACTGAGGTTGTATTTATCTAATTTTAAGTAAATTGTACCTTTTAAGGACCGGAATTGTTTTAAAGTCTTGATACGGGAAACCATGGAATTCAAAGTGGGTGTTCTTAGTTTTTTCAGGACTATATATGTCATATACTGTAGTGAAAATTGTAAGGACTGATGATGTGGAATCACTGTGTCAACCTACCAGGTAGGTGAAGATCCGATCCAGCACAGCTGACAGCCAACGCCAGTGTGGGAGGTAAGATACCAGGTGAACAGCCCCGTATAGATGGAAACTAGGGAAGGTATCTTACCCTGAACTGATAACCAGAAGAGGGAGACCCCTGCCTACAAGCGGAGCACGCGTCCCGATAAAGATGACCCCACGGTCTTCCTCTAGGTGCCATATATGACGGCGATTAGAAAGGGAGCATCAGCTGAACAGGAGACCAGAAGCTATTAACCCTAAGAGTGCTGGAAGAGAGTGAATATAAGCTCAGGGAACAGAGAGAATGGGGCAATGCCCATATTTGCCAGACACAGAAGCATAAGGTTGTGTCTGAACGATGCACCTAACAACACTGATGGCCAAGTAGATCCATTATCCATCTAGAAAACTGTAAAGATGCACCTACTCCACAAATTAAGATTTTCAACTGTATTTGTATATTGTACGTTAATTGCAAATAATGGAAAAAAAAAACTTGCTTCCTTCTCCTGGGTAGCTTTTGGACATTTTCTATATGACTAAACAATGGCTGTAATAGGTGAGCAATTATCACTAGTTAAGATGTTCTACCTCATCCTTGACTTTAGTGTGGCTACACAGTAGTGTTTTGTGGCTTTTTTCCCCATCACTGTTAGCCATGTATTTTCTGCAAAAAACACATTGACCAGATGTTAGAACTTTTCTGCTGCCTCGTGATCATTTCAGCTGCAGCATGTTTATGCATCAGCACATCTTTGTAACCCGCTTCACAGATACATTACAGCACCAGAGATGTCTCTGCGGGAGATATGCAGGCCTGTTGTAGAATTTGTCTGTGACCTTGACTCTTCTTTCAAATTTCTTCGTCCTGTACATTCTTTCTGCCTTGAAGTCCTCATTTATCCTGGTGTATATAGATCAGTATTTCATATTAGTATTTGTATGAGGCAGTAGTGGAGAATAAGCAGAGAAAGGCTACCTTCTGACAGGCTTTTTTTTGTAGTGCCTTTGATCACATACATAATTTTGTGGGAAAAATTACTGCGGTGCTTTAAGCCTCCTACCTCTGCAATCAATCAGAGAGAGGCAGGAACTAGCTGTTAGTGACTAGAGATGAGCGAGCGTACTCGGTAAGGACAGATACTCGAGCGAGTATCGTCCTTACCGAGTACCTGCCTGCTCGCCCACAAAGATTTGGGTGCCAGTGGGGGTGAGCGCTGTGTTGTGGGAGTGAGTAGGAGAGAGAGAGATCTCCCTCCCCCCGGCTCTCCCTCCCCCCCATCCCGCCGGCACCCAAATCTTTGCGGGCGTGTAGGCAGGTACTCGGTAAGGACGATACTCGCTTGAGTATCTGTCCATACCGAGTACGCTCACTCATCTCTATTAGTGACAGCTGCTAATCCAGAGAAGAAGGCAGGAGGGGTTTTTAACCCTTTCTGCCTTCTGCTTCCCCGAGTACACAGCGCTCAATGAGCACTGTGTACTAGAAAGTGAAAGTAAAGTGTAACTTTCATTATGGGGGTCGAGTGACCGCCGGGGTTCCCAGCTGCAGCAGAGCTGAAGGGTCATACTAGACCCTGACCAGCTCTGCCAGTGACTAATGTCACTGCAGGGGTTGTTTACCCCTTAACTGGGGCTCCTATGGATGCCCCAGCTACAGTGGGAAAGTGTCAAAAAATAATGTCCCCCAGAGATCTTATATGACGTTATGGGGGACATAGATAGTAAAAAACATAATTCCATACATAAGTAGAACAATATTACAGAATAAAACAACAATATATACATGAGAAAGAAAATAACCCAAAACCGACGCCAACCTAAAACATTGCTATAAGCGCCCTGTAATCCAAATATTTTTTATTTTAGTGTGAATATACTAATTAAAAAAAACTAGAAATGTTAAAAATATTTTTTTAGCTTTGTACTAGAGAAGAGCGAATGTACTCGTTTCGAGTAATTACTCGATCGAGCACCGCGATTTTCGAGTACTTCCGTACTCGGGTGAAAAGATTCGGGGGGTGTCGGGGGGCGGGGGGAGGCGTGGCGGAGTGGGAGGTAGCAGCGGGGAACGGGGGGGGCCCTCTCTCTCTCCCTCTCCCCCCACTCCCCGCTGCAACCCCCCACTCACCCACGGCGCCCCCCGAATCTTTTTGCCCGAGTACGGAAGTACTCGAAAATCGCGGCGCTCGGGTGGAAAAGGGGCGTGGAAAAGGGGCGTGGCCGAGTATGCTTGCTCATCTCTACTTTGTACCCCCAATAAAACTAAAAAAAGGGTAAAAAAGTCAGTCAAAAAGATATTTTAAAAATCGCCCTATATGTCACGGAAGAAAAAATAGAGCAAAAATAATTTTGACAGCTAAAGGAAAAAAAATAGGGCAGTAAAAGCACCACATGGGTAAAATCTTTAAAACGTGTCTAGTCTTTAAGGTACAAAACAGCCTGGTCCTTAAGGGGTTAAAAAAATTAAAATTGCTCTCACCATTTCTTCACTCCCAGAACATTTTTATTTTTCCATTGATGGGGTTGTCTAAGGACTCGTTTTTTGTAAAGGGGCTTGTAGTTTTTATTGATATCATTACCAGTACATATAACTTTTTGATTGCTTTTTATTCAATTCAGGGTGACCGAAAAAGTGCAATTCTGACATTCCATTTTTTTTTCTTTTGGGCTGGTGTAAACGCTTTTACACGTGCATTTGTGCAATGAGTGTTGTGTATTTGCGTGCGCAAATGCATGTTGTACTGTACTTTTTACCCACAAAAAAAAAACATGCAGCCATGCTCCCATTCATTAAAATAGGCAATAAGTGTAATTAATTCAATATGTGCTCTTTCCCTGCACAAATGCGCTGGATATAGAGCATGCTGCAAATTTTTTTGTGTGAACAAAATGTGAGTGCAAAATATGTGAACGAACCTTTTGAAATCAATGGGTTTTATTTACTGTGTATTGCGTGCGCAAATCTTTGGTGCGTAATATGCTGCACAAATATGTTCATGTGAATCCGGCTTTAAGACGAGCCATAGACTCGTACATGTACGGCACACATCAGAAAGGGGTTAATGAATTAAGCATACTGTTTATAGGGCATTTTTTAATTCTCTCATTGATCTACTGCTTACATTTGGAAGGGGCGCTTTCTGCTATTAGAAAAGTAAAAAACGCATGTAGCAAAAATGATAGTGTTCATACAAAGACGCCTATGTGTGACATTGGCCAAAAAGTATAATAAAATCTTTACATCTCTCATTAGTTTCATTCCTGCTTTGGGCTTTTAAATAGAGATGAGCGAGCGTACTCGGATAAGCACTACTCGCTCGAGTAATGTGCTTTATCCGAGTATCGCTGTGCTCGGGGCTAAAGATTCGGGTGCCGCTGCGGCTGACAGGTGAGTCGCAGCGGGGAGCAGGGGAGAGTGGGCGGGAGAGAAGGAGAGAAAGATCTTACCTCCGTTCCTCCCCGCTCTCCCCTGCAGCTCCCCGCTCCGTGCAGGCACCCGAATCTTTAGCCCCGAGCACAGCGATACTCGGATAAAGCCAATTACTCGAGCGAGTAGTGCTTATCCGAGTACGCTCGCTCATCTCTACTTTTAAATACTAATGTAAAATACTGATGAGAAGACGTGAGTGTGACTGAGGCGTTAGGTTCAAATAGGTTATAAGCCAGGCCTAAAGAGGTTTGCCTCTAATATAGTTTTTCATAAAACTATATAAATCAGTGAACATTCAATCACTTTGACCATCCATGATCATGAGAACACTCCAGATCCCCAGTGGAAGGTTAACTGTATAGTCAGATGACTTAGGCCAAATGCCCACGGACGGATTATATTACAGTCAATGGAAGCCGTCCATCCCATGATATTCTGAGCTGTGCGCACAGCGGAAGTATCACAGGAATCCATGTCATATCCCAGCACTGGCGTGTCATGCGCTGCACTGCGCCAGCGTATTAGCTGGCACTCTCACGGTGGATCTAGACAGGTGAGTATAGGGTCTCTGGGGGCGCCGGGTCTGATTCCGCTGTGAGATTTCGCAGGTGGAATCCGACCCGGCCATGGGCACGAGGCCTTAACTGTACAAAAACATAGTAATTTTATACAGAATTGCTATATCAATAAATACAAATCTGTTTTAGTAAATACTTGGATTGCCCAAGAAATAAAAATCCTGGGCGTCATCTCTTAAAACGCTAATCATCCTATTCCTCTGATTGGCTGAGCAGTTCCTGGAGGTGGGAATTTTCAAATCCCATCCTAGGAAGAGATGCCTAAAGACAAGTGCCTGGGACCAGACAGAAGACGTGGCGATGCTGACAGCGCTTCTTAGGTGATGTATTTGTTTAGGTTTTTTTTTTCTGCAGCTAGGGCTTATTTTAGGGCTTCTACAGTAGGAAAATACGATGCAACACAGAAAGGGTGCATAGGGAAACATGGGCTACAAAACATCACAAATCAGTAATATTTAGCAACCCGCGTTTTTGTCTCGCAATGTCACAGGCTACAAAACATTGCTGAATGTGAAGGAACCCATTGGAAAGCATGGGCTTTACATACATGCGTTTTTTAGCACTGTCGCATTAATGGCAATCAAATTGATGGCCTATCCCGGGACAAGCCATCAGGATCACTGACGATCAGCTGATTGAAGGGGGCGCGGCACTTGTGCGAACACTGCATCCTCTTCAATGTTCCTACTGTATCTGACCACGAACCTGCTCATACTCAGAATGCCGTATTAGTTATGCAGCTGAGACCCTGGGTTTCCGAAAGGCGAGAGAGCAGAGTGCGGGGACCTTTAAGGCCCCTGTTCTCAGGATCGGTGGGGGGTTTCAGCTGTTGGATCGTTTTGGACAGGGGATATCTTTATAACCTTGAACAACCCCTTTAATCTAAAATGTATTGGACATTGCTTTGTGAGCGCCATGAAAATGTTTCCTCTGAAATTGTTATGAGTGAAAAACATCCTGAAGAATGGTTTCACACATAGGAGGACATTCATGAAAGTTTTATGTCGGTTTCTAGCATAAATAAGTTGCAAAATGTAGTGAAAGAGTTACTCATGCAAAAATGTCACGACTTTTGACCTCCTGTCTTCAACTTTCCCAAAAGGGTGTGTGGCTTGTTGGAAGGGGTGTGGCTTCCCCAGACCGACCCTTTTATGTATGATTTATGCTGGTGCAAATCATACCAAAAGTGTGCACATACATTTCTGTGTAGGTGCACGGAGGTGTAGAGATACACTCTTTCACCGAATGAGCCCTAAGATCTTTCTAGCTTTCTAGCCATTCTGCTGAATTGCAGTCAGATGGAAATGATAAAAGGACACATAGGATGGTGGGGAAGGATCAGTGATGGACATTGGTGACTCTTGTAGTGATAAATTGACTGTCAGATAAAATCCGTGGAAGTAGAAATCTCTAAACATCAGTTAATAGAAACAGAAGGAGCTCACTCTTTGCAGCAGAAGGTGATATAATATTGACAGAGAAGTGAATTGGCTTTTCTGAGCTTTTTGAATCAAGGCATTAAATTCAATACTCCAAAACAAATATACAGCAGCCAATGCAATAACTTAATACTCAGAGTAAGGGAACTTGCTCACGGACATTTTTTTCCATCCGGCTTTCAGACCTTGTTCATTTGAATGGGCGTATTCACATTGGATTTTTTCAATTGGACGAATAGGCTGAATAAAAAAAAATTGCACCATGTCCTGTTTTTGTCTGAAAAAAAACACTTATTCATAGCCAAATAAGGGCTTATTCACACGAGCGATATTTTCACGTGAAAGGATGCGCACATAACTCACACAAATATGAAACCCATTCTCTTGAATGGATTCATTCACACGAGCATTTCTTTTTAAGCTTTGAGGAAAATATTGCAGTACATTCTATCTTTGGGTTATTCCTTGGAACGCCTCGTCCATTGTTTTTAATGGGACTGTAAAAGATACTGCAAGGCCATGTGATGTGCATGCTAGTGCGATGCGATGTTTCCCATTGAAGTCAATGTATAATTGCCACTGCCAGCCACACCTGTCATGCCATCAATGGCGCATGCACAGGGTCCAAAAGCATGGCCAGAAGTCTGGACATAGCAGTCAAACAGACCCTGTCCCTGAAAACAGCCCGAACCACAGGTTGTCCATCCAATGCTGGCCGTATACAGATGCCAGTTAGGAGAGCCAGCCAGTGCCATGGTGAGCGCATGGGCACCGGCACAAGAGGTCCGAGATGCCAGTACAAATACACTCGGTAAGTGAAGTAATAGATGAATATGTATCTTAACAAACAGTGAAGACAGATGATCATATTTTGCCTTCCTCTGGATCAATATTGGGGGTAACCGGCTGAACTGGATGGACATATGTCTTTTTACAGCCTTAAATACTATGCTACTATGTATTGTATATTACTCAATAAACTATTTTTCTTTCAAATAGCGATAATTCAGAACTTCACAGAGCAAGTTAAAGGGGTTGTCCCACGCCGAAATCCAAAAGTTTTTTTTCAATAGACCCTTGCATTATGCCCTGTTAAAAAGAATGCATTTGTTAGTTTAAAAAAAAAAACATTTCGCTTACCTGCATCCCCGTTCTGCAGCTTTGAAGATTACTTCTTTTAAAGATGGCGCCGCTGGTCTTCTCCCACGGTGCACCGTGGATTTTCTTCTCCTTTCTTGCGTTCCACTGCTGATACAGCCACCTCATTGGCTGATCGGCACCACATGACGGAGGCGGAGCTACGATGACGACGCGCAGACCAGCTCTCCGGCGCGGGCGCGCCGGAGCGGCCCCATTCACCAGGCAGAAGACTTGACAGCGCAAGCGCGTCTAAAGAAGCCAGAAGACACAGAAATTTGACGGATCCATGGAGACGGCGACGCCAGCAACGGAGTGGGTAAGTGAATAACTTCTGTATGACTCATATTTAATGCATGATGTACATTACAAAGTGCATTAATATGGCCATACAGAAGTGTATAACCCCACTTGCTGCCGCGGGACAACCCCTTTAACTAATATTTGGAGTCACATATTACTACACAAACATCACTAAAGTGATATGTTTTTGCACTGAAAAGATAAAAAATAGTTAGGACAAACATATTAAAAAAATACAGATGTCCTTAAAGAAATGGAACAAAGGTAAGCTGTTCCCTCAACCCTAATGGGGCCATTCATCCAATATCCAGAATCCACTTACATTCCAGATGAGACAATATTTGCTGGAAATTGCCCCCTCTGAGCCACTAGGTGTATTATTACCCGAAATCACTAGTGGAGACACTCTCCTCATATGTTAAGGACACAACAGATGTCCTCAAAAGGTCAATGGTCTGTATTTAGAATCTGACATGTACTTGGTATCAGCAGACGTTGAGTCACTGAATACAAATATTACACACCAACCTGGCCTAGCTGCGGTACGTTTTGTTGTGGCGATGAGCAATTCGGATAGTCTGATCTGTAAGCTGATAATGGAGTTATTAGAATATACTGACTCATAATTTTTTTGTTTTTAAAGATCGATTTTACCTCTAGGTTTGTGGCACTGCCATGGGGGCCTGTGTGTGCCATCTTATGCCAACCTCTTTCTGTGTTTATGAGAAAGGTTAGTGTTTCATAATGGTGGCTCATACGGTGCTGCCCATGTGGAGTGCTGCTTTCAGTATATCTGTAACATCTTACTGGCGCTGGATAAGAGCCACCGATGTAGTAGCTGTGCAGGACCGAAGAGTAGTCAGGAGGTAGTCAAAGTTGCAGTGCAATGGATTAGGTGGAAAGCATAGTCAGATGGAAGCCAGGAGTCATTACGAGGTAGTCACAGTTGCAGTACAAATGGGTGAGGTGGAAAGCGTAATCAGATGGAAGCCAGGAGTCGTTATCAGGTAGTCACAGTTGCAGTACAAATGGGTGAGGCGGAAAGCGTAATTAGATGAAAGCCAGGAGTCATTATTGAGTAGTCACAGTTGCAATACAAATGGGTGAGGTGAAAAGCATAATCAGATGGAAGCCAGGAGTCGTTATCAGGTAGTCTTGCAGAAACAGTGGAGGAGCAGGTACCATGGAGCTTGACTAAACAGTGCTGTGAAGCAGAATAATCACACAAGGAGGGAGTGGCAGGGCCAGGCTTTTATGGAGAGTCCCAATTAGCAGCAGTGCAGGGCCAGGACAGGGAGGCAGGAACTAGATCTGGAGGAATATAGAACAAGGCTAGATTTCAGCAAAGGAACTGTCCAAATCCTGGATGGCCAAGTGGAGAGAGATGACTTTTTGGATATCCATGTGACGGTTGTATCAGATGGATATATTCAGATAGATATAGATATAAAGGGTATGCAGTGAATTAATTTTCTATTTGTCTCTTCTGCTCACACCCCTGGCACGATAAGGGTCATCATGATTGGTTGATTCCTTGGGGCAATATGGATCTGTTCCAGTGAGAGTAATTTTAGATTGTAAGCACAAGAATTGGAGATAAGGCTCAGTGATAGAAGATATAGTAAATGCTCTATGAAATATGGTTATAGGAGACCAAATGTGATACTCTACTAAGGTCATCGAGGAGGAAGAAGCACGATGATTAAATTGTACGCTTCATTTCAACTTATAATTGCAGGTGGGAATGTATGTGGGAATCCCTTAACCCCTTGAGTGGCACGCCCGGAAATTTTCTGGGACGAGCTCCACTGCTCATAGCAACATAGCCCGGAAGATTTCCGGGCTATGTATCACTATGGGAGCTGCAGAGCACAATGCCTCAGGCTGTGACAGTGTGCTCTGCCTGCAGAGTCCCACAGAGAACAAAGCAAGGGCTTTGAAAAACCAGCAGAAGATATTGCTGACATGCCGGCAATCTCCTGCACTGGTTTGTTTACAGGTTGCCATAGAGACCATCGGCTTGTCAGAAGCAAGCCGACTGTCTCTGTTGCAGGGAGAGCTGGTTGTTAGCTGTCAGAGGACAGCTAGGTTCTAGCTCTTACAGCAGAGATCAGAGAAAACCTCCGATCTCTGCTGTGTTAACCCTTTACATGCTGCAGTCTATGTGACTGCAGCATGTAAAGGGCTGTCACTGCAGCATGTAAAGGGCTGTCACCATCGGACCCCCGGAATGTGATCATGGGGTCCTGATGGGTCCCTGTGGAAGTCCCCTAAAGGGACAAAAGAAAAAAAGAAAAAAGAAAAAAAAAAAGTAAGAAAATTATAAAAAAAATAATAAAAACACTTGTCTCCCTTTACTTTGTAAAAAATCAAAAATACAATCACACATGTGGTATCCATGCGTCGTAATGACCCAGAGAAGGAA
Source organism: Eleutherodactylus coqui (assembly GCF_035609145.1). Taxonomy (NCBI): domain Eukaryota; kingdom Metazoa; phylum Chordata; class Amphibia; order Anura; family Eleutherodactylidae; genus Eleutherodactylus; species Eleutherodactylus coqui. The sequence goes on along the minus strand of NC_089838.1, from coordinate 218,343,344 downwards.
GTTAATACATTATTTAACCCCTTAATGACATGGCCCCTTTTTTTCTTTTTTCCCCATTTCTTTTTTTCCTCCCCCCTGTTTAAAAAATCACAATTTGTCCCGCAAAAAACAAGCCCTTATATGGCTGTGTCAATGGAAAAATGAAAAAGTTATGGCTCTTTAGACGCAACTGCAAAATTAGTTGAAATTCAATGATTAGACCATTTTAAAAAACCTGCCCTGGTGGGCACGACAGGGTGGTAGGAAACCCGCCACTCAAGGGGTTAAAAGACACTGATCAGTTTTACCAATGGACATGACATTTGCCACCTGTATAACAAAGAACCCCCAAATGACAGCATAAAGATGCAAAAATTTAAAGGAGATCTTGGTAAGAAGTCACATGTTCCAAATTCCAAATGTATTTTATACTGATGGGCCAAAAGGAGGATGTCATCTATGTGGAATGTGTATTTCATATCCTAATATAGTGATAGTGACCGACTTTTAATCTGCGGATGGCACTAAGACGTTTAAGATTAGGGACTTTTTGACATGCAATTCTAGCTGTCTAATTTATTATGTTGTCTGCCCTGTACTAAAATCTATATTGGATGCACTAGTTAGGCGCTCTAGATGAGTACAAGAGAACATATAAGAGATATTATAGCTGATAATTTCCTAAAAACTATCCCCAGACATCTTAAAATATATCATCACTGTGACCTAGGTGGCTTTAAGGTGCGCAGTATAGAGAAAATCCACTGTGGTATCACAGAGAGAATTTCAAGTTAATATTGCTTCAGCTGAAGTGTAAATGGATTGTGGATATTGGAAGTATGACCCCGTTAGGATTGAATGAACAACTTAGCTTTGTTCCATTTCTATAAAGGCATCCCTGTGTTTTATTTGTATTTTTTAGTATGTTTGTACTAACTGTTTTTTATTATTCCAGTGCTTAACATATTACTTCAGTGATGTCTGTGATGTCTGACTCCCAATATTAGTTAAAGAATGACAAAGGCAGTTTTCACATCTGTGCTGGAACCTCCATTCAGGGGTTCCATCGCACATCCGGTACAAAATACAAAAAAGAAGAGCTGCATGCAGCCCTTTTTTGTCCGTTAGAATGCCTGACAGCTGAGCGGAAACCAACAGACCCTATTACAGTCAATAAGGTCCGTTCGGCATTGTTCTGCTCCATTATAAGATGGATCCCATTCGACCAAGGGATTCCCCTTTCCTGCTCCCTAAACGATGCGCAGATGTGAAAGCAGCCAAAGAATGACAAAACAATGACTCAGTTTATATTGTTTGTTTCTTATTCAGATATGTATAGTTGCTTATCCAGTGATATAAGATATGATCATCTGTCTTTACTGTTAAGATGTATATCCATTTATTACTTAAGCCCAATGTCCACGGACGGACTTGAATTGTTGAATCCGCAGTTCTAGCCGCCCATAGAGAAACAAGGGCATCCGCAGCTGAATTAAAGCATGCAGATTTGTTTTACGGACCCTTTGGTCTGGAAAACAAATTGCAGCATTTCAGTGCAGTTCCCGTACGAACGGCTTCCATCGAAGTCAATGGAAGCAGTCCGATCCACGGGCATTCCGGAACTGAACTGTGGATGGGCTGCAGATTCCGTGGGAAAGCAGGAGTTTAAAAAAGAAAAAACTCAACCGCGCATGTGCAGCAGCACGTCAGCCAGGGCTTCCGCACACATACGCAGTGAAGAAAATGGAAGACCCGGACAGGCACGCAGAAGACCTGGACAGGTAAGCAATGTCCTTGGCCGTGGGCAGGGTCGGATTCTGCTGTGGGCTTCCTGCATGAGTAATCCGATCCGCCCGTGAATATTGGGCTTATTGAGTGTATTTGTACCACTGCAAACCCACTCTAAGAAACTATGTGGGGTATGTGAGACTTCAGCCCTGAGGAAAGCTAGATCATAGCCTGTGGGCTTTGTGAAACTGGAGACCCATAAGGAGCATAGCTGGGAAAGCCTGGAGTGCGTAAGGCAACAGTACTGAGAGTGAGGGAGAGCAACCAGAAGTGACAGGTAAACTGGCTGCCCAGTGGCTTGGAAAGTGTCTTGTTAGTCCCATTTCTGTGATGTAAGTGGACAGATGGAATCTACAGAGTGTTCACCCAACTGGCTCTTGGAGCTCAACCATTTGTAAGAGTATCCCTTCTAGTCTGTAAAGTGAAGGATTCAGGTGTTACATTGCATACTGTAAGTTGACGTTAACATGTGTCAAGTTAAAGTTGACTTGTTTGAGAATATGTGGAGTGCTGTTACTATTGTACTGCTAATGCAAGTTAAATTGAGCTGTCCTACAGACAATTTCTATTCTAAGTAGGATCATTGCCTTCTGATCATTCTATTAGACAACATACATGTTATCTGCTCACTGCCACGTTGGGCAAGTCCATGGAAGGTAGTGGCATATCAACCATAAGAACTAAGGAAGAGGCAGGGCAGATCCATATGGAATCACTGTTGCATCCCCTCAAAAAGTGCTTAGGCAGGAAATGTGGTGTTAGGGAGTTGCCTCCCATTGACACACAGCAAGATTGGATGCGCAAAAGCAGATAGTCACTTCATATGCCAGCTTTGGTGGACCTGTAGAAGTTTGCAGAGGCCTTGAGGTGCCAAGATATAAGAAATACACCAGGAAAGATGTCATTTTGGAGACTACAAGAATTCATATAGCCATGTATTGCTTGGTTTTACACCGCAAGTGCTTACAAAATTGGGCTTTGAAAATGAATAATTACACTTATTCCAAACCACCCCAATAGGTTTGGCCCAAATTTTTTCACCGTCGCAAGCGGCAGTAGGACAAAAATCCCCCTACAATTTGTTGCCCAATTTCTCCCAAGTATAGATATACCACATATGGGGATGTAGACTGCTGTTCTGGCAGTGCTCAGAAGACAAGGAATGTTATTTGGTTTTCAAAGGGCAAATCTTGCAGGAACAATTTTTGAATTCCATGTCACATTTTCAGAGCCCCTTGAAGTACCCAGAAAAGTTGACCAATCCAAAAGTGGTTCCTATTTTGAAAATTAAAGCTGTCAAGAATTTATCAAGAGGTGTAGAGTGAGTCTTTTGACCCTCCAGATGTATGGTGGAAGTTGTTAACATTGCGCCATGAAAGGAACAATTGCAATATTTTTCAGAAACATGTACACTCTTATAACTATACTGGATGAAGTGGCGCCTCAAATGGCAGTGCTATAGATGTGGTGAACGCATGTAGAGAAAATCACAAAACATCTGCGGATTTCCTTCACTACAATGTCATGCTCAGAACATACAACTTCGCCGTCCACCATGCCAAACAAGCCTACTTCACCTCTCTTATCTTCTCACTATCCCATAACCCAAAAAGACCCTTTGACATTGTTCACTCCCTGAACTCAGTGCTGAAGATCTGGTGGCATATTTCAAAGAGAAAATTGACATCTGCCAAGAAATAACTTCCCAGTCGCCAATTAGCTTTGATCCCCTTCTCTCTTGCACCTTCTATAGTTCACTTTCAGCATCTGAACCAACAATAGAAATTTCCAGACTTCTCTCTTCTTCTCACCCTACTATCTGCATTAATGCCCTATTCCCTCCCACCTAATTAAGTCTCTATCCCCAACTGTCATCGGTCACTTCACAATAATTTTCAACCTGTCTCTTGTGAGCCTATGTGCTCGAAAAAAATGCGCTCCTCGCATAAGCTAAAAACGCGTGAACGTGCAAAGTTTCATATGTGCAGCGCATGAAACTTTGCCCGTTCACTGCAGCAGCTGCTCTACAAAGGTGATTGAATGGCTGTGATTGGTCCCTGCACTCACCCAATCAGAGGTAGCGCTGCTAGGAGGTGGGGATTTTTAAATCCCCGGCCAGAAGAAATGATACAGAAGAGTGCCGCGGAGAAGATGTGTCAGAGCCCTGACAGCACTGCTAGGTGATGTATAATTTTTTTTTTTTTTTTCAGCAGCTAGGGTTTATTTTCAGGGAAGGGCTTATATTTTAAACCCTTCCCCGAAAATCCCTGTGAGGGCTGCCTTCATCCCATTGTTTTCAATGGGGCGGCAGCAACGCGAACCCCATTGAAAGCAATGGGATAGCATTGCAGTCGTCTGCCACAGCTGTCACAGCTGAGGCAGGGGATTCTTTCGTTCCCACTGCAGTCCCCTCATTACTGAACATTGTGACAGTGTTGTCACAGTGTTCAGTGATGAGGGGACTCCCTGCGGGGATTAACAGAACCCTCGGGGAGTCCCCTCATGCCCGTGGAGGCTGAGGGGTTAACAGCGGCACATTTAAAAGTTGCTTCTGGCCAGGAGCACCTTTTAAATGCCCCACTGCAAGCAGCGGGGAAGCTATTCCATGCGCAGGACTTTCCATTAACTCCTGCTCCCACAGGAATCAACGGAAACTCCGGCAAAACATGCACCTATGTCCTGTATTTTTTAGGTTTGTGCTGTTTTGCGATGCTAATTTTGCGCATGTAAACTCTTCTATAAGAACCCATTGGTTCTTTTAGAAGCGTGCATTATGCACGCGCAAAACACATGCTCGTCTGACAGAGCCCAAAAGGAGTATAGAGGAGCTTGTAAGTATGATCATGAGTGCTACTAGCTATACAGGTGCATTAAGGAATATTAAAAAATGAAACTGATGTCTGAGTCTGTTTGTGACCACTTTTAGGATGTTCCATCTCAGTCTCTTGTTGTTCAGTTTTTGTGATGATTGTAATCAAGCCAAATGGCTTCATTCCGCTAGATATCAGAACGTGAGCACTGCAGGTGTGCCCATCAAACAGAATGAGGCCTGGAGAAACACACATTCTGTAAAGCTGATTAAAGTCCCATTTATTAACATAGTTATACTGTAATTTCTGTTTAAAGATCCACTTAATGTCTTGCTTTTAGACTGAATTGGCTTTTGTCGTAATGTAATAATGTAAAGCAAGCATGTAAGCTAGAAACTGCTAAAAAGTCTTCTCTTTAGCAAGTATACTCTACTTCTCAAAATTATCAACCAATTCAACCAAAAACTGGTTGTGCCCCTGATTTGTTACATTATAGACATAATAATGAACATTTATGAAGTACTACTACAAAAAAGTTGCAAAATTGTACAAACATTTTGCAACCTTTCTTTTTTCTGCAGCACCCTCGCCGCTTTTGTTGGGCACCCCTGACTGAAATGTATATGTATAAGGCTAGGGGTGGATTCACGTCTGCATTGGAACCTTCAGTGGGAGGTTCTGTTGCAGTCCGGCACAAAATACTGGAAGAAAAAGCGCTACAAGCAGCGCTTTTTCTTCTGGATAAAAGCTGGGCAGCTGAGCGGAAAGCGAACGGACTTTATTATAGACAATGGGGTCCATTTGGTGCTATTTGGTTAAGACAGAGCCATTTGGCCACAGGGATTCCCTTTTCCTGCTCCCTGAATAGAGTAGGTGAAACGTCCGCTGGGCGCACGTCGCCGCAGCACAGATGCTGTAGTGATATCGCATTCAAACAGGATGCGCTGGCTGGAACACATAAAGGAACAGTGAACTGCATACTGGAAACTGGATTTGCGGACAGATTACATAAGGACTGACAAATAACCAAAACACTCAACTTGCATACTTGCACACATAACAGATGGAATTGCTATAAAAGTACAAGGTATTTAGTTTGTGCATTGGCCAAGTCCCTTAAGCCCACAAGCCACTTCAAGGCTCTTCGTTGTCTCGCCAGTCCCTACTCTAACGAGACAACATCCACCAGAATCCTGCCTGCAAGCAGGGCGATCGCCCCGATAAGGGCGGCCCCGCTCTCGAACCTAAGGGCCTAACTAGCCCAGAGATGACAAACGAGCCCAGCAGGACAGGACACAGTTCACACCAACACACTAAGGCTAGCATGCAAGACAGAACACCATTAACACTGAACATGCCTGTTCACACCAGATGTCTGGCCACCTCCACAGACACTGAACACAACACTGTTCACACACATATACACAGAACATGCCTGTTCACACCTAATGTCTGGCCACCTGCACAGACACTGAACACGACCCTGTTCATCCCTATAGACTGAACACATATAACAGGCATGCAGGAGAACCAAGCCCTAGAATGAAGGAATACCAGCTTCCTCTTGCAACGTGACTAGTATATATATTTATATATCTGTGTGTGTAAATGTATATATGTATGTGTGTGTGTGTATATATATATATATATATATATATATATATAATGTGCAGCAAACTGATGGGGATTGGCTGGCGGGAGGGACTCCACACCCAGCCAGCTCAATTAACCCTCACCTGTGAAGCTGCACTCATGGAAACCTATAGAACCACAGGTCCCAAAAGCACACACCTAACAGCAGGAAAGTAGAACCTCTGCCGCAGGTGTGAGTCCTTGCCTCAAAATACTGATCTAAAGCAACCAAGTAAAAGTAACTAAAATGCCTGCAAATTGCACTACATCTATCATACAGCCTTTACCACTATGATGTATTTTTCTGCCCGTCTCCCCTATGTTTATGCTGTGTGTATTTTAGACAATATTAACCTCTTAAGGAGGCGCCCCACCTTTTTTTTTCCATTTTCATTTTTCCTTCCCCTATTTAAAAAAATCATAACACCTTTATTTATCCATTGATGTTGCTGTCTGTTGGCTTGTTGTTTGGGGGACGAGTTGTATGTTTCAAATGTACTATTTAATGTACCATATAATGTACTAAAAAATTTTAAAAAATCTAAGTAGAGTAAAATGAAAAAAAAAAACTCGACATCTTTTGTTGCATCTTGTTTCTACGGCGCATGAACTGCAACAAAAATTACATGATAACTTTATTCTGTGGGTCAGTACGATTACGATATCAAATTTGATTTTTTTTAAATTATTTTCTGCCGCTGTCTTCTATGCGCAATAACTTTTTTACTTTTCTGTCGACGTAGTTGTGCGAGAGCTCTTTTTTTGTATACATACAACTTTTTGATTGCTTTTTATTGCATTTTTTCTGGGAGACAAAGTGACCAAAAAAGTGCATTTCTGGTGTTTTTTGTTTTTTTTCGGACAACATCCACTGTGCGGGGTAAGTAATGCACTACTTTCATAGATCAGACTTTTACAGAAGCGGCGATACCAAATATGTATTTTTTATTATGATTTACATTTTTCTTATTATAGATATGGCTAAAGGGGGTGATATAAACTTATTACTTTTTTTTTAATTAGTAAAATTTTATTGATCTTATTTTTACTTCTTTTTTTAGCCCCCACTAGGGGACCACAACTAGCGGTGCTTTGATCACTCCTGCAGTATGATGTTATGTCATAGCCTAACATCATACTGCGATCGGACAGGCAGTCTATCAAGCCACCCCACAGGTGCAGCAGAACATCGACCCCAAACATACATTCAATGTCATTAGGAACTATGTTCAGCGTAAAGAAGAACAAGGAGTCCTGGAAGTGATGATACGGCCCCCACTGAGTCTTGATCTCAGCATCATCAATCAGTCTGGGATTACATGAAGAGACAGAAATATTTGAACAAGGCTACATCTACAGAAGATCTATGGTTAGTTCTCCAAGAAGTTTGGACCAATCTCCCTGCCGACTTCTTTCATAAACGATGCGAAAGTGTACCTAGAAGAATTGAGGCTGTTTTAAAGCGTGTTTTGCGTTTTGCATGTACAAATTTAATGCACGTTGAAAAAAAAAATCACAGTATTTCCTATTTTGGTGTGTATTATACACTAAAAATGTCAATTCAAAACTATGGGTGCGCAGAGAGTACAGTCAATATGCAGGTTACATGCGTATTAGATGCGTTTTTTGCACGTATTGCTAGGAGACATTGTGAAAAAACGTGACATGCATGTGGGGATGTACATCTACCCTCGACCTATTGAGATCATGACATAATTACTGGACGTCATCTGTGAAATCATAACTTGACCAAAGTTTAATTTGAAGTTTATTTACTTTAAAACTGTTTTGATCTGTCTCAATTTATACAATGTAACCTGAGATTTTATCAATTCATATGCATAGGTTGAAATATTGCTTTGTTTTCTGTATCAAAAATATTGTCAAAAATTCAATAAAAACTACTGTTCAAAAAAAAAAAAATACACGCAAAAGAAAAATTGTTCAATAAAAACGTTGTTTTTTTGTTGTGAAAGACAATAGGACTTTCTAGTGTCAAAATCGCATTGCATTGCAACACAAGTTTGTTGCGTTGCGATAAAAAGGAGGCTCTATAGGAAAACATGGGAGATAAAAAAACGCACATCGCAGAAAAATAGAGCATGCCACGATTTTTTGCTCTCGCAACATCGCTTGGGTAAAATCATTGCTAATGGGAAGGAAACCATTGTTTTATCGCAACGCATGAAACACGCATTGCAATGCAATTTTAACATGAGAAAGCGATACAAAATTATTCTTTAAAAAAAACCATCACTGCCGCTTACATTTCGCGGAAACAAAGATGCAACTTTTTTGCAATTTTCTTGCGGCACAATCGCGATCACCCATGGGAAACTAGCCTGAAGATTCCTTCATACACACACAGGTTTTTAAGCTTTCTTTTGGCTTGCAAAAAACATCATGAATTTCTAGCATTTTTCATAAAGATTTATGTATTTATTACATTTTTAACATCTTTTTTTCCTGCCGTTTTTCTTGTCTGATAGAGAATCCTATTGGAAAACACCAGCAGAAAATGTCATAATCAGAGCATGCTGCAGGTTGAAAAAATGCTGCTAACCAAAAAAAGTCACCAAAAGACCATAAAGAAAAACACATTAGCAGTCTGTTCAATGGTTCTCCACAGACGTGACTGGAGCATCCGGCCGCACACCATCAGGCAGATTTACCATTGGAAATTGACAGGTGTCTTGTGCAAATTGCAGAACTGTCAACCATGCTTTGCTCTACCCTTAGGCCTCCCTCACACAGGGCGTTTGCAGAAACACAGCGTTTTTCAATGCTGCGTTACTGCAGATTCCGCCCTGTTTCAGAAGCGCTGGCATATTTTATGCCTGCGTTTTGGCTGCGTTTTCAGCTCGGCTGAAAACGCAGCCAAGAATGCTGAAAAGAAAGAAAAAAAAGCAATACTCACCTAGCCACTGCAATCCGGGTCGCGGCTGCTGGTCTCTGCCGCTGATCCGGGCTTCCTCGGCACTCCCAAGTCTATTGCCGGAGGCCAGGTTTAAGAACCCCGCCTCCGGCAATAGAGTGCTGTGATTGGGTGTCGGTGCTTGCTCGATGCCCAATCACAGCCCTTCATTGACTGTCTCAGCCAATCAGAGCTTGCCGGTGCTGATTGGCTGAGACAGTCAATGAAGGGCTGTGATTGGGCATCGAGCGTGCCGACAACCAATCACAGCACTCTATTGCCGGAGGCGGGGCTCTCAAACCTAGCCTACGGCAATAGACTTGTGAATGCAGGGGAAGCCTGGATCAGCGGCAGAGACCAGCGGCCGCGACCCGGACTGCAGCGGCTAGGTGAGTATTACTTTCTTTTTTTTCCTCTATCTAACTGGGACTGATTTTCGGGGCAGGGCTTCTATTGCAAGCCCTCACCCCGAAAATCGGCGAGCGGTTAACGCTGCCAAAAACGCGGCACCAAGTGTTGCCACGTTTTCAGCAGTGCTAAAACCGCTGCCCATTCATTTCAATGGGCAACGCAGGGCTGAAAACGCCCCAAAATAGAACATGCATCGCTGTCAAAGCACAGCGTTGGAAGGCGCTGCGTTTTCAGCCCTGTGTGAGCAGCCCCATTGAAATGAATGGGAGTGTTGTACAGCGTTTAGCGCTGGGCTGAAAAGGCAGCGTTAAACGCTGTACAAAACACCCTGTGTGAGGGAGGCCTAAGGGTGCATTCAGATGACCGTATATCGGCTGGGTTTTCACGCCCAGCCAATATACGGCGTCTCTCTCTGCAGGGGGAGGAGGCTGGAAGAGCCGGGAGCAGTGCTCTGAGGCAATGAGAGAAGGCGGAGCGGGGGCGGGGCTAAGTTCTGAGAATTAGCTCCGCCCCTGTCCCACCTCTCCTCATTGAAAATAGTGCAGGGGGGTGGAGAGGAGGCAGAGAGCGGGCGGGAGATCAGAGCACTGCTCCCGACTCTTCCAGCCTCCTCCCCCTGCAGAGAGAGACGCCGTATATCGGCTGGGCGTGAAAACCCAGTCGATATACGGTAGTCTGAATGCACCCTTACTATGAGGGTATTTATCACAGCTGTGCAGGGGCTTTCTGCCATCAAAAGTCTCTCAGTTTAGTACAAGTAGGGTTTTGGTAAAAACTTTTGTAACTTTTTGCTCTTGTACACGTCTCACTCCACTTTTTAAAAAGCTGCAAAATTTGTTGCAACCTCACTGCTGTAGACGGGTGACGTGACTCCATATCTCATGCAACTAATTTATCATCACTGGGCAACACCTGATACATTTGCTGCAGGCAATGGCTTATTGACACGAGTGTATATCGGCCGGTGTTCTTACGGCCGGACGATATACTCTACCATTTGATGCATTGTATACCAATACATCAGATCACACAGGCGTATTCCCACAGCGTAAAAGCGCCCAGACAGCGCTTTTACACTGGGCAGGAAAAGCGGTCCTGGAACTATCTTCCTGGCCTGACTACGGCCGCTGCCATAGACTCCTATGGAACCCAATGACAGTGTCCGGCGAAGGGAGGGAGTGTAGCAGCGTGACTGCTAAGCTCCCCCCCTTCTCTCCTCCCCTCCAGCTGTTTGCAATGGGAGGGGGTGGGACGGGGGTGGAGATAAGCTCCGCCCCTCCCATTGCTGGCTGCGGACAAGGCAAGGAGGAGGCTTAGCTCCGCCCCTTCCCATTGCAAAAAATCAGAGGGGAGGAAAGAGGAGGTGAGCCGGCGAGGGGGAGATAGCTTAGCACAGCTAAGCTGTCTTCACCCGTCCAACGGCATATACGCCAAGCCCGTGCATCAGATGGTAGCATATACTAGCCATGAAAACGCTGGCCAATATACGCTCGTGTGAATAAGCCTTTAAGGAAATAACACACAATACATTCCCTCCTTTGTGTGTTATATGAATTAGGGAAAGCGCCATAGCCATGAAGAAAAAGATGTAGCAATCGTAAAGGATTCTACTTACTGGGTGCCAGGCGGAGCAACAAAAAGTATTTGTGTTCCGCCTGCACCGGGAATCCGAGTTCGCCTTTTAAAGGTTTCTTTATCCAAGGGTCTTCTGTCTTATCCAGAACAGCTTATAAAGATATAATTTATCATCCAACCCGTTCTGGAGAGCAGCAGCTTGAAGGATACCCCAACGTAATACAGATGGGGGAAAAAGAAAATACTAACAGAAAAAGTCTTCTCAGCTGCGCTACACCATTAACCCTTTGCATACACTGGGAATAAGCTTCTAGAAACCTAAGTTCATAGCAAGCTGATTTTTATTCCCCAAAAATACCATATACATGAAAAATAAAAGCAACGCGTTTCAGCATCAACTGATGCCTTTATCAAGCTCAGAATAATGCCATTACATCACACATATAAATACATAAATAACATACCTTAATCTCATGTCCCGATAAGGAGCGTCTGGCTTCATTCCCGCGCCATGCCAAACGCCGATCGAGCGCGTGTGTGCAGGGGGCGGGGTTCCCTGAAGCCCTGTCACGTCATCTGAGTGATTCCCCGGGGCACGTGCGTTCCACACTAGGTGGAACGCTACGTACCACCGTCATCACTGACGCGTAGGGGGCGTGGTTTGCAGAAGCTCGTCACGCCCCTACTGTTAGTTAGCTCTGTAATGTGGAGTACTCATACTTGCTCAATGGGATATCGGACGCTTGGTTTAAAGCTCCCTTCATGGGGCACAAAACAAAGATTTTTTTGTATAATTAAACCAATACCGATGTCCAGAAAATATATATACTAGCCGGACATATCTTTCACCCGTGGCACACCTCAACGTAATTCATATAGTAAAATAAAAACACATGGAGATATATTATAGTAACCTCAAGAACGAATATAGTCATGCGAAAAATTGAAAATACAATTAAAGAATAACCGAGCGTACGCTTTACCCAAAACACACCTCAAACTTGTTCTTATAATTAGAAATAACCATATAGAGATACATTATAATGACCTTAAAGAACAATAAAAGCCATATAAAATTATAACATTAAATATAATTAGAGATGAGCGAACGTACTCGGTAAAGCACTACTCGTCCGAGTAATGTGCTTTATCCGAGTACCTCCCCGCTCGTCCTGAAAGATTCGGGGAGCGCCGCGGAGCGGGGAGCTGCAGGGGAGAGCGGGGAGGAATGGAGGGGTGATCTCTCTCTCCTTCTCTCCCGCCCGCTCTCCCCTGCTCCCCGCCGCAACTCACCTGTCAGCAGCAGAGCGCCCCGAATCTTTCAGGACAAGCGGGGAGATACTCGGATAAAGCACATTACTCGGACGAGTAGTGCCTATCCGAGTACGTTCGCTCATCTCTAAATATAATGTAAAATATACAATATAATATTATTTCTATAAATATCTTTAGAATTCATCAACCATCACTGCTAAATAGAACATACCTAAAGGAGAATAGTCATATAATAAATCCATCCCTAAAAAAAAATTTTTTATATATATAAAACTGGTATAATATTAAGTGATTTTTTCTAAAGTTTCATTCAAACCTTTAGGATGTAGAGAATCTAACCGGAATATCCAGAACATTTCATGCTGGCGTAGTTGGGAGAACGATCTAGTAGGGATAATTTTGAGTGGCGTGACGATTAGTTTAGTCGGATCCTGGTTGTGTATTTCTTTAAAATGTCTTGATACACTGTGTTTTGTAAAACCTGATGTAATATTAAAGCGGTGTTGGTTAATTCTTGTTCTCAGGGCTCTCATCGTTCGACCAATATATTTAAGCCCGCATGGGCACTCCAATAGATAAATTACCCATGCGGACTCACAATTTAAATATTGTTTAAAAAATACCGATTTACCCTCCCGTGCTATAAAAATTTCGCGTCTTCCGTCCGAGATGGAAAAACAACATTTAGGGCGCCCACCCACTGGCGATTTTTTTCCCTGCGAAATTCGCAGCATTTTTTTCTCAGCAGTGGTCTATGGGACTTGTAATGTTAAAATCGCGATCGCGCAAAATCGCAATTTACCGCGAAATCGCGATTTTGCGCGATCGCGATTTTAACATTACAAGTCCCATAGACCACTGCTGAGAAAAAAATGCTGCGAATTTCGCAGGGAAAAAAATCGCCAGTGGGTGGGCGCCCTTACAGCGGTTTTTTTGACATCTAAAAACCCCTACATTCTGTTCACTCGATTTCCCTTGCAATTTTCTTTGATTAATTGCAATTTTTTTCAACGGGTCTGACGGTGCTATATTATTCTGAAGGGTTTTATTCCTTCGATAAATAATCTTAGGTACTGTAGGGATTTCATTAGACAAGAAAGGATCCTGTTTTAATAGATCCCAATTTTTTATTTCCTTTGTGTGTTAAATACTTTCCGATGCTTTTTTCGTCACATCCTATAAAGGGGTGTTCTTATGTCCAAAAGTGGGCGTGGCCTAAATGTATCATGTACGTCAAATTTAGAACAACTTTTGCTGGAAACTAATAGGTTGTATAAAGCTAAACTAGACCCATGGTGGCAAACCTGTGGCACGCGTGGCAGAGGGGGCACTTAGAGACCTCTCTGTGGGCATGAGTGCTGACGTCTAGTCACCGTCAAAGATGCTGCAGCTTCCCGGCTGGTAATCACTCAGCGGCACAACTTGACAGCAGTGTTTGCACCCAGGATCCTCCTCCCTGACCTCTCCTCTATGGCTCCGCAAAAGGGGAGGTGTCCGAATGCACACACTTCTGCCTGCAGTAACACTAAGCAGAGGAGCAGCGGCGCTTTGAAAACCAGAAGGAAGAAGTGTATGGGTTTCAGGGAGGCACTATTACTACTGGGGTTACTGTGGGGGGTCATTATTACTACTGGGGCCAATATAGGGGACACTATTACTAATAATATTACTACTGAGGCCACTGTGGGGGTCATTATTACTACTGGGGCCAATATAGGGGACACTATTACTAATAATATTACTACTGAGGCCACTGTGGGGGTCATTATTACTACTGAAGGTACTGTGGGGGTCACTATTACTACTGGGGCCAATATATGAGACACTATTGGACATTAGGTGACCAGCGGGATTGTTTATCTCAAATTTGCCCTCCTCTGAACAAACAAGAGGGGTGTTAAAACAGGCTGAACTAGATGGGCAATGTCTTCATTCAGCCTAACATACTATGTAACTATTACTACTGAGGATGATATAGGGGTCACTATTTCTTCTGGGGCCACTGTGGGGGTCCCTATTACAACTGGGGCCACTGTGAGGGTCACTATTACTACTAGGGCCAATATAGCGGACATTATTACAACCGAGGCTGATATAGGGATCATTATTTCTACTGAGGCCACTGTGGGGGGTCACTATTACTACTAGAGCCAACATAAGGGACATTATTACTACTGAGGCCACTGTGGGGGTCACTATTACTACTGGAGCCAATATAAGGGACATTATTACTACTGAGGCCACTGGGGGGGGGGTCACTATTACTACTGGGGCCAATATGGGGGGGGCATTACTATTGAAGCCAATATAGGGAGCACTATTACTACTGAGGCCACTGTGGGGGGGGGGGGGGGGTCACTATTACTACTGGAGCCAATATAGGGGACATTATTACTACTGAGGCCACTGTGGGGGGGTCACTATTACTACTGGGGCCAATATAGGAGGCATTATTACTACCGAGGCCACTGTGGGCGGCACTATTACTACTGGGGCCGGTATAGGGGACAGATGTGTTGTTTTTCCTGCCCAGTTATGCAGTGCTTCACGCATCTTGCAGCAGGTCGCAGCATATTCACGGACCAAGATCTCCCCAAAAAAGTCTATAGGAGCATAAAAAAATGCAGCAAACACAGATGCTACGTTTGTATGGGCTGCGTTTTTTTAATGCATGTTGCCAGGAGACTAGAGATAAAAAAAATCAGTAGGGCCTACTTGCGTTGTTTTTTTTTTTTTGCGCGCTTAATTAGCCTGACGAACGGGGCGAGATATCCCCGAAAGCTCGCTATAGCATCATGTATTTGACATTAAAAGGTGTCATATCTACAAGATGACTTGGTTTCTCTCACTGAGAACAATCACACTTTTTAAAGCAGATGGCACACGGACTTAAAAACACGCAACAAAAACGCATGCAACACGCACGTACGCACACAGTAAAAAGGATTCCTCTTGCATGGACCGAAACAGCATACACTTGTGTGCAGGATCCCTTTAAGGCCATTTTCATACGGGCGATAAAGTTGCGCGATTTTTGTGTGATGCGAGAAAACGCAGAATAATAAAACCAATGATTTCCAATGGTCTCATTCCATTTGTGATGCTGAGAGATTTGAAAATCGCTGCCTGTCCCATCTTTAGCCGCGTTTTGTGCTTTTTATCTACACAGGGTCATTTTCTGGTCCTTTAAGGGATGAATGCCGAAGAGCCATAAGCCACATCGAGCAGCTGCGCTCTCAGTGCCGACCGGCAGGTGGACGAGGCGGGACGCACGGCAGCCACCAGTGTAATCACCTGCCAGGCGCGCCGGACACAAGGACCAGCTGCGAGTAGTTACGGAACAGCCAATCAGAGCTCGCCTTCTATTCCGGCCTACACGTCACCGCACCTCTCCCACATAACCCCGCCCCCTAGTCGATGTCTTGCTCAGCAGCGACACCTAGCGAACGCCTGTGCTCACGACTACCGAGCTGTGATAGGCAGGTGGCTGAGCCAATGACCCGAACGTCGCTGGTGTCATTCAGCGCTTCTTCTCCTCCGGTGCCCGGCCGGGGGGAGGAGTCCGCCCGGTGATGTCATACGTCTTGAAGACAAGGGGGCTGTCTCTCGGTTCTGCAGGGTGAAGTGAGAAGGGATCGGATGCTGGAGCCTGCTGCAGGATGGAGGATGGGGAGGATGCTTGAGGCTGGTAAGGCTGGTACAGGGTGAGGGCTGGCCGTGGGCGATGTGCGTGCTGTGCCTGCAGTGCAGAGCTGGGACGGGATGAGCGCCACCATCCTCCTCTGTCCCTGCTGCACGGTCACTCCGCATTGTGTGATCACCTTGAATGGATGGACTAGTAGGCAGAGAGTTGGCACTGCAGTGCCAGGACTCCCCTGTACATGCTGTGACCTCCACACTGGCGGGCTCTGCTCATGTATGCCCATCACATGCAGGTGCATGTCACATTACTTTGTATGTCACATGAAGGGCTGAACATGTGTCATCCTAGCAGTCCCCGGCCTCCGCATACGATTGGCATACCGTCCGTGCCATGTTCTGTGCCAATGTCATGTTCGCATTGAGATGCACAGTGACATGGGGTTATGAATGGGACGTGGGGAGCGTTTGTAGTGTCACATGATGGTAAGAGGGTCACATTGTCAGCGTCACATGCTATTGTCATTTCACAGGTGTGTTGTGGAGGTGCTCTTACCGCTGTACACTTCTCGTGCGGAGGGGTCACGCAGATCGCACTAGGCTACCTTGTATCCCGATGGGACTGCTAGAACTCTGTCCTATATAGAACCGTGCCATACAGCTCTATTTTTACTAGCTAGGCCAGAAAAAATGCCAGCCAGGTGGCAAGCCTACCTGCTTGTGTGCCTGCCTGACCCAGTTTATCAAAGAGGTTTGTCTGGTTCAGGATTGTCCATTTACATTTTGACTCTAATGTCCTGAATGTGATGACGGAATGCAGATACCAGTAGACACTGGCAGGCATCAGACATCAGTAGAAACAAGCAGATACCAGTAGACACCGGCAGATACCAGTAGACACCAGCAAACATTGGTAGAAACCAGCAGATACAAGGAAGCCCCGGCAGATACAGTAGACCCCAGCAGGCCATGGCAGACATTGGTAGAAACCAGCAGATACAAGGAAGCCCCGGCAGATACAGCAGACACCAGCATGCCATGGCAGACATTGGTAAAAAGACAGATACCAGCAGGCGTCAGCAGACACTAGTAGGCACCGTCAGACATTGGTAGAAACCAGCAGATACAAGTAGGCACCGGCAGACACAGAAGACTTGAGCAGGCCATGGCAGACATTGGTAGAAACCGGCTAATACCAGTAGACCCTGGCAGATACCAGCAGGCACCGACACATTCCAGTAGACACTAAAAGGCATCGGTAGATACCAGCAGATACTAGTAGGCACCGTCAGACATTGGTAGAAATGAGCAGACATCGGCAGTTACCAGTAGACGGCAGCAGGCCATGGCAGACATCGGTAGATACCAGTAGACACCAGCAGGCACCAACAGATACCAGTAGACACTAAAAGGCATCGGTAGATACCAGCAGATACTAGTAGGCACCGTCAGACATTGGTAGAAATGAGAAGATACATGCAGACACCAGCAGGCCATGGCAGACGTCGGTAGATACCAGTAGACACCAGCAGTCTTTGGGCTGCCTTCATTATGGCAGATACGTTTTTGTGTGAAGCTGGAGCAGTTAGGTTGCGTTTGCTATGTTAGTTGACATCAGTCTATTGTCCGTGATTACCTGCTCCGTGAGGGTGCGCTCACGCTTGTTTTGAGGTTTTCAGCATAATTCCGTTATGTTTTCGGAGCAGAAAAATGCAATGAAATGTCTCCACTGTTTTCAATAGGCTAAAAAACAAACTAACAAAAAAAACCCGAATTGCTGTCAGTTTGTTTCGGTTCTGTTATGCTTTTGTGATCTTCACTGGAACAAATGGCGCAGTCTGCGTTTTCTGCTTAAAAAGCGTAACCGAGACACTGAATTGTGCCTGAGGGCCCTAACACTGGTGTGGATGGACCCACGGGCCCTTATAGGGCATCTGACATCTCGGGAATCCTAGTTCACAAGGTCTGACATTCCCAAACAATGTATTTATTTCCATAATGCTCCATTCTGCAGGTATTGATTCCTCTGCCCTCGGGTTGTTTACTGCTCGTTGCCTGGGAAACCAACCAACTCTTCTGTGGATAGAAGTATCAGAGCACAACGATAGTCCCTGAGATCCCATCCATCAGACGTAGATGAGAGTGGTGCACAAATGACGGCCTTCTTCACGCCTCTGCTGTTTCTTCCATAGAAGAGGTGGTCTGTTTCCCTGGCAACAAGCAGTAAACAAGAGGACAGAGGAATCAATATCTGCACACCTGGAGAACGGAGCATTTTGGAAATGCACACCTTATGTGTAAGTACATTGTTTTGCTATTTTTGAACACCTTGAAATAGAATTTGAATACCCCTTTTAATTCAGCGTGTGCACCGTCCATGGTCCGTCAGGTGTGGAGGTGGCACAGTGCATCATCTGTATGACTGCTCATCAGTACTAATGTTTCGGGGAATGATTTGTGTGCTGTACAGTGTTCCTCTTAGAAATAAGTTGCAGGTTGATGCATTTTGTAAGCATTCTTTCGGGTGCAGCTCATCCAGCATAAAGAATGGGCAGACTTTCTGGCAATGTCGCCTATGGTGTAGACCTTCATGTATAAATCGACCTTTTTTGTGGAAGGAGGTGTTGACTTGTTTCATTTGTTAAATCTTAAAGGGAACCTGTCACCAATTATGAGCACCATAAACTAAGTTATGGTGCTTATAGATCATGTGACATGGATTCTGGGAAGCCTCTTTTTATACTTGCTCGTTCCTGTCATGTTTCCCGGCAAAGTTAACACACGCAACAAGCAGGAGGCTGTGTGTATGCACTCTGGGACTTTGCCGGGGAACATCGCAAGAATGGGGGACTGGGGAATATGAAAAAAGGCTCTCCAGACTCCACACACAACTTAGTTTATGGTGCAGGTTCCTTTTAATTATAGATGAGCGAACATACTCGGTTCGGGTGTTTTTGGACTCGAGCACCGCTTTTTCCGAGTAACTGACTACTCAGACGAAAAGATTTCGGGGGGCGCCGGGGGTGTGCAGGGGGTTGCAGGGGGGGGGGGGGGGAGAGCGCCCCCCCGAATCTTTTCATCCGAGTAGGCAGTTACTCGGAAAAAGCGGTGCTCGAGTCCAAAAACACCCGACCCGAGTACGTTCGCTCATCTCTACTTTTAATGTATGCAATAATTCGAATAATTGTAACTAATCGCATATGTTGCTGAAGAGTCTTGGAAAGCCGAGTGATAACTCATGGAACATGATCTTCACATGTGGAAGATTTGTTAAGAAATTTCCGTAGCAGATAAATCCATTCTGTGTATCTGAATGAAGTTGTTCCTGCAACATATGCATGAATTTCTGCAAGCCCTATTTAGATGACTGGCATCTGCCCCATGTGATTATAGCCTAGGACTATGTTCGGACATTGTGCTGTGTTACGGCTCAAGGTGTTGATTTGTGTGGGCCATTTTAATTGTTGCGATTTTGTTTCATTGAAATAAATCCAACAACAAAACCCTCACATTAATCTAAAATCTGACCCCTTTGGTTTCCAAACTGCCCAACCAAGTCTAAACCTCGCCTAATAGAGTCCAGATTGATTACCCAGCTTTCCCAGAAATGGGCATAACTAAGCAGAAATATTAGACTTGTCTCACAACTTGACAGAAGTAGACAAGTCGATGGGTTATGGGTTAGGGCTCGTTCACATCAGGGATTTTGATTTCTGTTTTGAATGTATCTTTTTTTTTTTATGGAACTTATAGAAAAATGGAATTCAAACTAAAACCATTTGAAACCATTTTTTTATTTTTTAACAGATCCATTGGGAAAAAAAAACGATATTTTGTTTCTGTCTACATCCTATTTAATGGGTCCATATTTATTTGTTCGTCTTCCTAACCTTCTGCATGTGCCAATTTAAAAATGGATGCCTTAAGCAGACTTCAAAAGTAGAGCCTAACGGAAACCTTTCCGTTCAGTTGCATCATAATAATAATAATAATAATAATCTTTATTTGTATAGCGCCAACTTATTCCGCAGCGCTTTCAGGCATGGATAAATGCATCACTCATTGTCTATAGTGTGTGTGGAGAAAAAAAAAAAGATCCATTTAATTTCCTTTTTTTTTTTTTTTTTTTGAAAGGGAAATAATAGTCTGCACTATTGTTTCTGAAATAATAAAAAAAGAGAAATCAAATGGAATAGAGTTGAACTGAGCCTTACTGGAGCTTAGAAAATCCCCATTAAAATCAAAAGAACTTAAAACAGAATTGTTTCTTTCTGTTTTGCAGCTTCTCTGATGGAGATGCAAAATGGAGATCAAAAACAGTGAAGTGAATGGCCCTTACCAATACTGAGACCTATTTTTGTTACATTCGCTATATATTATCTCCTAAGGCCACATTCATACCACATTTTAGGTTCTGTCCTGGGGGTTCTATCTGGGTCATAGAAAATTGCATCAAAGCAGAACCCTGGACAGATTCCTAGGCTTTCATCGCTAAAACGGTCACCAGAGCTACAAGCATTGGTTCCATTATTAGCACATTTATGCTTTTTCCCATTATGTACTTATGTGGACAGAAGGACATAGCTGACTACACTATTCTATCCAACAGAAATGCTGGAAACTAATGGAAACCTGCTAAAACGGAGACCAATGCTTGCAGCTTTGGTCACCGTTTTTAGTAACAAAAGCCTAGGAATCTGTCCAGGGTTCCTTCTAGATGTTGTGTTCGGTGATCCAGATAGAAACCTGGACAGAAGCAGTAATGTAGTGTGATTGAAGCCCAACTTCCTCCCCTTCCGGCTGGTTCGTTGAATGTTTTTCTTATGTGATTCACACTATTACCGTATTTATTTGTAATATTCGCACCTTGTAAGCAGCCCATTAATGATAAGCTATGTAAATATACTTAGAACAATGCTGTATTTAGTGAAAGCAGCTACTTTGTAGATGTTTTTTTTGCATCTAGTTTCTTGCCCCGCCAATGCATTTACTTGATGATATTTGTGAACCTGCCTTTTAGGCCTTATGCACTTTTTTTGCTGCAGAATCTGGGGCTGACGTTCGCCTCCGGGTTCCGCAGCAATAGCCATCCATAGCATGCAATTGACATTGCGGATGTGCCTCAGATTTGTCGAGAAAAGCAGGAGTTTAGGAAAAAAAAATCTATACTGCGCGTGTCCGACGGCGAACCGAGCGGACCATCCACAGTACAGAGAAGTCGAAAGAAGACAGGTCTGCGCAGACGCCGGCAAGGAAGACGACGGGTACGTACGGTCACCCGCTGAAGTCAGGGCTGAATCCATCGCGGCAAAGACGGCAGAAGCCGGCGTTGTGGGGTAGATTCGCCGGCCGCAGCATGTCCATTCTTTTTTTGTTCCCGCTGCGGCTGCGCTCTCCTCTATGGGAGCGCCGGCCGCAATGCAAAAGCGTGTAGCCAAGCCGCTTCAAAACCCGTGGCTAAATGCCGCGGGCTTTGAAGCAGTTCTTTCCCGGCAAAAATCTTGCGGTTTTTCTCTGCAGCCATACTGCTAGATTTCCGCCGGCAATACGCCGTGTGTGAACCCAGCTTTATAGTATTATACAGCTGTATCCGCACAGGCGACAGCAATATAGCTGCTACAAAATAGCTGCGATATCGCTGCTATATACACGCAATTTTGCAGCGTCAGCGATGTTTTTTTCTTGTGTTTTTTTTTTTTTTTTCCCCTCACACGACAAAATCCCTTGCTTTTGTAGCAAGAAAGTTAATAAGACTTTCATGTTAAATGGCATCACATAGCATGAAAGACACAAGTTCGCGCTATGCGATGCGATAAACAAGAAGGCTCCATAGGGAAACATGGGCAACAAAAAAGCAAATCGCAGGTGTTTAGAGCATACCGCAATTTTATAGTCTCACAATGTCGCATGCTACAAAACCTCGATCGTGTGGATGAACCCATAGGAAAGTATGGGCTCTACATGCATCCGATTTGTAGCACTGTCACATCGCTACAAAATCGCCCTTGCGGATACAGCCTAACTCTTGCAATATGCTGAATGGGTCTTGCCCCCGTAGCTTAGTTTAATTAGGGCAGTTAAGATTTCCCTCACCCCCCTGATACAAGGTTTGGTACATTTTAGGAGGATCTGTCATGGAGTCAGTATTTCATAATGACTGCATAGGTGGAAGAAGAGCCAGAGGAACACATGTTCTAATGTAGCTTACCACCCAAATTCATATCTTCTTACTGCTTCTTACATGTCCTCAAGAGGAGGGGAGAAACCCTGCAAAAAACACAATCTAGCTTCTAAAGAGGCCACAACATTTGTCCATCTCTGATCATGGCTCATCAATGCAAAAATGCCCTAAAATATAACATGTTACAGAGCATTGAGCTACGGACATGGATTTGTAACCTCTTCTCATGAAGCGATACATTCTCATGAATACAAGTCTTACATGAGTTAGTGCATCAATAGCTTGCACGTCTGAGTTGCCATATCTCTAACAGTGGTTGCACATGCATCGATTTTTCAGGAAAACAGCGTGTTGTTCATGACGCTAACAGCTTTTGTGTGTGTTTGTTTTTTGTTTTTTTTGTGCAGCTAGGTATTACATTCAAGTCTATAATGAAATATGAAGTACATAATAAACAATGCATTTTCTTTTGGGCTTTTTTTATCCTTCTTGGGGTTAGTGGGGTCCTATTTTCTAAACGACTCATGGGATTTTATACAAGCAAAAAATAAATGTTAAAAAGAAGGGAAAACGTGCCTGTGTGAAGGAGGCCGAGGGCTCCTGTCCACGGGCGAATTTTCACAGCGTTCCCCGCAGTGTCCACGAGCAGAGAATAATAGTGATGCTTTGCTCGCGGACGGCAAATCGCAGCATGCTGCGAATTACCGTGATTCTCCGCCGTCAGCCTATCTGTCAGATAGGCTCACCGCGGAGATCCGTCTGCTGGCTCCTGCTCCTCGACGGCGGATCCCGCAGCGCCTGTGGACAGGCAGCCTAGGCCATTTTCCATTGTATTTAACCCTTACCAATCCACTGTCTGACGTCTGAAGACCTTATGATTTAAGGCTGTACAGCTCTGATGTTGGAAGACGTCGGTGGGGTTCTCTTACTGTATATTGCCAGCCTCTCTGCTGTTGGAGCCTATCCAACGTGTCACCTCATGCAGTACTGGCTTTAGCCAGCATATAGCGCCGTTGTATAACAGCAGAAAAAGAGTAAGCCCCCTAGGAAAACCAGGATACAGATTGGATTGGAAAGGGTTAATGCACCATATTTGTAGATGTTATGTCCTACAGAGAAACCTATTGGAAAAGAGGCACAAAAAAACGCCGTACCCAGAGCATGCTGCATTTTAGAGAAAAGAAACCCTGAGCCCAAAAATGCCACAAAAATGCATTATTTCTGGTGTATTTTATATTTCAATATTGACTTTAAAATCTGACTACACAAAGACGTGTTTTGTTTTTCAGAAAAACTCCTTGTGTAAGATCAGTCTAAAAGCAATTTCAAGTTTTTAGCTGTATTTTACTTGTACGTTGTGGTTTTGTGCTTCAATAGAGTGTAAGCACAGTTAGCCTATTAAAGTGTTTGACTTTAGTAAATGGAAAGGCTGACTATGCTTTACCACAAAATGACTTCCTCTGCTGTGTTACAGGTGCTCTTAAAGGGGTCTTCCATGCTTTTACTATGGATGGCCCGTCCTTGGGATAGGCCATCAATAGTTGATCAGTGGGGGTCTGCGACTCGGGATCTCCATCGATCAGCTGATCCTCCAGCCCGCTGTCCGCTTCAGTGATTGGAGCCAGAAGTATAATAGAAGGCTCCACTTCCATTGAAGTCATGTTCTTGAAAAGGATATTGTTGATTTGTTGCACTATGGAGCTATAAGGTGAAGTTTGCTTTGCACCCAGGATGCTGTCCTGTTGAGTTCTGGGTTTTTACACCGAAGGGTTTCAGCTATTGTGGACTATGCGTTTTTCCCCTCAGCTGGTGAGGAGTGCTGCTAACAAACTTTTGACTCTTCTAGACAGACCTGAGGATAGGTCATCAATAGTAAATGCCCGAAATAGCCCTATAATAGTTATGTGATTGGTTCCAGTTTTTACATACATAGTCTGCAGAACTTTGCACATTCTTGCTAATTGCTTCTGGTTGCTGTTGGAGCCAGTTGTCAGGCTTACGGCTTCTTCACACTGGCGAGAAAATTGGGTGAGATTTGTGCCTTGCGAGACACACAAATCTTGCACAAATCTGAAAGCCATTCTTTTAAATGGGTTCATACACATCTGTGATGTTTTCCTGCATGCCACCACGTTACGATGCAATGCAGAAAACAAATCGCAGCATGTTCCTTCTTTTATCAATATCGTCCATTGATTTCAATGGCGCCAGCAGCAGCAGTACCAGCCCCAATGGAATCAATGGGAGAAGATCGTGAAACTGCCTGCGGGGCTGAATGAATCCCCCATAGTGAGGAGAGAGGAGGCAGAGCTACAGGGGATCTCCTAGAGGTCTCCCCATATTTGGAGAGAAGGGGCGGGGCTAGAGGGCTTTCTTAAGAGGGGGTGGGGCCACAGCGGGTTCTCATATAACTCCTCTCTAGCCAAGAGAGGGGTGAGGCTGGTGGAGCTCTGCCCTCTAGCCCTGCCCCTTCTCTTGGCTAGAGAGGAATCGCTATGAGAACCCCCTCTGGACCCTGCTCTCGGGGAAGCCCTGTAGCCCCACCCCCTATCTCTCTAAATATGGGGAGAACTCTAGGAGATCCCCTGTACCTCCTGCCTCTCTCTCCTTCTATGGGGGATTCCTTCTGTTACCATGTGAAAATGCATCTCATCCAGGGGTTGTCAAAAGAATTGCAAGGGTGACATCGGGACGTGGTTCACGGCCTAATATCGCTCTCACCAGTGTGCAGGAGCCCTTATTCCGAAAAGCTTAAAAGATGTCCGCTCAACAGAATATATGGGTTAATTCTTTTCTGCCATTATACAACGACGGATGCAGCAACTATTAACATGACTAGCACATCCTGATAATTTGATTTACAGCAGCATTCTATTACTTTGTAGTTAGGTTATCACAGTGCGTAAAATTTCAAGGTAATGTTTGCTACATTTATAGCTCAGTATTGACTCTTTACTTTCACCTCTGCCAGCTGTTGTGCTGCACTGTTGCATGACGCAGAAGCGTAAAATGTCCGCCTATCAATCGTGTAATTTACAAAAAAAATACCTAAAAATTTCCCTGCCCCTTTGATGGCACGTGACAGTGCCTGTCATGTATACATACTGCCTGCATAGAGAAAGGAACAGACGGTAAATGTGCAGCATGAATTTATTGCTTAGTTAATTGTATAGTGTCCGGGAAAAACAAAAACTTGTCGCTTTGTCTATTTTTTTTTTTATTGACTGAATAACCTTTAAGGGAACGTTCGCATGTAATGGATTTTCAGTAGACAAATAGTTTTAGTCAAATAATTTTGTGCTGGGCGTCTGATATTGCCAAACTTGCATCATTGATCTTCATTAAGATTAGCCCCATTGTCATCATTAGGGCTAATACTGAACTTTTCTATGTGGAATCTACAACAAATCTGTGAAATGTCATTTATCCTATTCTCCCCCCCCCCCCCCCCCCCCTGTTTTGGAATAAAATCAATATGGAAGAACTCAAAAAGCTCTAGACATAGAGCTGAATAAGGCCGCTTTCACGTCTGTGCTGGAACCTCAGTTTGGAGGCTCTGTTGCAGATCTGGCACAAAATACCAGAAGAAAATATGCTGCATGCAGCGCCTTTTCATCCGGTGAAATGTCGGACAGCTCAGTAGAAGCCAAACAGATACCTTTTGAGTCAATGGGGTCCATTCGGCACTGTTGTGTTCCGTCATAAGACAGATCCTGTTCGACCAGGGGATTCCCCTTTCCTGCTCCTTGAACGGAACAAGAAAACGGAACTCCCGACGCAGATGTGAAAACCTCTTTAATAGAGATAAGTGAGCGTACTCACTAAGGCAAACTACTCGAGCGAGTAGTGCCTTATGTGAGTACCTGCCCGCTCGCCTCTAAAGATTCGGGTGGCGGGGGAGAGCGGGGTGGAACGGGGGGGGGGAGATCTCTCTCTCACTCTCTTCTCCCCCCCCCCCCCCCCCCCCGCGCTCCTCCCTGATCACTCCCGAAACTCACCGCTCTCCCCTGCCGGCACCCGAATCTTCTGAGACGAGCGAGCAGGTACTCACATAAGGCACTACTCGCTCGAGTAGTTTGCCTTAGTGAGTACGCTCGCTCATCTCTAATCTTTAACCTATATGTAAGCCTTTGTTAAGATATGATCATATGATATAACGTACAATAAGTCTGAGGTTATTCCTCAGACTCAGAATCGCTTACAGTACTCGCTAAAGTATATATTAGACTTTGAGGTGTTATAAACCATGTCAGACTGTCATGTGTCACCTCCAGCCTGCGGATTGACCTTAGCCGTGGTTCTCTCCCTTTTTTTTGCTGCCAACTTTATCCTCTCATGAGTTATACGGCCATGTTTAGACCATGAAAAGGCGGACAGACTCCTGCTAATTTGGCACTGCAACTACTGGTTAGCTGCTGACTAAGCTATGATTCCCAGCTGTCAGTTTCAGGAATGACATATTTACTAATTTGGAGTATGATGTTTTATCCGGGCATCTTGTCTGCTTGCCTTGTGTATATTTGCCTTGTATTGTGTTGTCACAGGAATTGCAAGAATCGTTGAATCAAGTGATGCAAAATAAATGTTTCAAAATATCAAATTTCAGTAAAGAAACCTGCAATTTACTAATAAGAGGACAGCAAAGTCTAAGCAGCACATAGCAATAATAGTAGGCTGCACTGATCCTGTAATTGGCCGCTGCAGCAGTAATGATCAGAAAGTATCAGACTGCAAGTTGGTAACTAGAAACTGTTCACCTCAGCAGTCTCATGACTACATAACCTCAGTGTTTTGGAGTGCACACTGAAATCTTGTGTTTCAGTGCCTGCATAGTTTGGCACTGTGCCCAGCTGGTCACCCAAGTCTTCCCTATAGTTCATAAATCACAGCTGTACTCGCAGCGAGGGCCTGTTATTTAAAGCAAATGGTATGAACGCAGTGTGAAGAGCCTCGGCCAGCGGGGTGGATGCAATCAATTGCTGGTTAAAAGATATGGGCATCAGTTAATGGAAATACATTGGGGAACATTTACGGAAATTACCAGTGTTGACACGCAGAACAAAATAATGCCCACGTGGACTCCATATTTATAAAGCATCTGAGCACAATTTTTTTTCCTGTCTTTCTCCCATGTCTGACAGTTTACAGTTTGAGGGCTGTGGTCTAATTTATAAGAAATCTCCAGCAAGTTTATAACTTTTGTAGAAGTCGTGTTTTTTGTACACCAGTAATTTATCGGGCTGCTTATGAGGTCAGCCCAGTTATACTCTGTAGAATGTGATTTTGTAGATTGCTGTCTTTAGTTTATACACATTTCCTTACGGAAATTTCATTATCAAATATTTTGCATTTAATCTTCTACAAATTAGATAAAAATGTTGCAGATACTAGAACTCGAGAATAGAAAATGGAATTTCATATTCAGGAATCCTAGATTATACAATAAGCAGATGTCCTCTAGTATTGTAGTTTAAAGACTGAGCTGAACCTAGGTCTGTGGCTGGGGATGGGGTGCTTTAGTCACTTGTATTTGAATGAATAGACTTTAAGTATGAGCTATGTACATTATAAGGGTTGTCGCATGTTTTTCATCAAGTACAGTATATAAAAATTGGCTATATGTTAGTAAATTGCAGGTTGCAAAATTTGCTATTTACATTTGTTCTACGGTACTTGGGCCTCATGTCCACAAGCGTAGCGGTAAAACTATGGTTCTTTTTTTTTTTTTTTTTTACAGCTCTGTATCATATCGGCGATGCATATGAAGTGTATTCCGTATTGACAGTGTTGCCTACACTGCCCATACAGAAGTATAGGGCTCACGCCGCGTGGTACGCAGAGAAATAGAGCATGCTGTGATGTATTTCTCACACGTATCTACATGCAGTGTCTATATGCTCCCCTCACATTGCAATACTTGTGCTGTCAGTGCACCCTGGAACCCAGCAGGGTCTAACGGGCACTGATCAGGTGATGCCTGCATTGCGGATTTTGGCTCTATTTTGTAGGCGGAAATGCTCCAAACATTCTGCAGCATTTCCACCCCATGTGAACATACCCTCAAGGGTGAAATCCACTGTCACAGTCCGCTTGAAAAAGGCCTAATATGGCCGAAACGTAGCTTGCTTACTTTTTATTTTGACCATGGATTAATAAAGGTTTTTGCATCTTCTTTATCAAGAAATCGATTTTCTGCTCATGCTGCCACTATACTCCATTACATTCAAATTGCTATTGGAGTCTTGTGGTTCGGGCTCTCAGTGTATCCACCTCACCCTTTTGGGAGCTTCTTCTGTGTGCTGCTGTACCCGCTCATTGTACAGTTCGCAACATAAATTGACATTCTGTGGATTTAGAATCCTCAGCATATAAGCATATTTCAAATATTCTATGGATTCCACACACAGTATTCCTGCTTCATGTGAATTTTCCACAGCAAATTTAGAAGCATTTATGACCTGTGTGAAGGCGCCCTTATGGTCCTTTTTTGCATGGCTTGATTTTGGCTGAATGCAGAGCTCCAATCACTGAGATCAGTGCTTATTACACAAGCCAATTCAGACTGTTGTTGTTAGCGGTTTAGTCGTTCGCAACCCTAAAGGCTCCCTCCCTCCATGTTTTTCGGTTTTGCACTGCTTCTTTCAGTTGTGTGATATCCATGCCAGTATTAAGCTTTGACAGTATCAGCCATCGTGTTCTTTGGCAGCCCGGTCGTCTTTTTGCCACTGACCTGTCCAAGCATTATAGTTTTTCTAGTGACTGCTCATATTACATGGCCAGAATACGTGTGCCTGAGCCTAGTCATCTTGTCCTCTGTGAGTCTGAGTCTGGTCATCTTGCCCTCCAGTGATATATTGGGTCTTAAATGCTTCAGGACTTCTCTGTTTGTTACTCTCTCTCTCCAGGGCATACACAGCAGCTTTTGCCAGCACCACACCTCAAGCGCATCAATCCTCCTTTGATCAGCTTTTCACATCCTTAGGCCGAATGCCCACAGATGGATAATCGCTGTGGGATTCACATTCTGACACCCGCCGCGAATCCTGCAGCAAGTCTTCCATAGGCATGCTATGTTAACAGATTCTCCCCTGCCCACGAGCGGAAAGCAAACTGCGACTTTCTGCCCGCGGAGGAGAATCCGAATCGCAGCATGTCCTATTCATCACGGAAAATCATGCAGATGGCTTTTATTGCAGTCAATAGAAGCCGTCCGTCCTGCAATACTCCGCGCTGTGAGCACAGAGGAAGTATCGCGTGAAATCACATCACACCACCCCCAGCGCCGGCGCGTCATGTTTTGCACTGCGCATGTGCACCTGCTTGCCGGCAGAGACTCTCGCGGCAGATCTAGAGAGGTGAGTATGGGGGCGCTGGGTCTGATTCCGCTGCGAGATTTTGCAGGCAGAATCCGACAAGACCGTATATGGCTATGGGTAAATGGTAGTTTGCACTATCCTGCGTTTAGTTGCTATACCGATACCCCTACTTTTCCAAATTTTGTCCATGTTTAGCATCACGCTTCGCCTCAATGCTATCCTATGTTTTATCTCTGGCATAGTTTCTCCTGCTTGGTCAATTTATGACCCAAGGAAGATGAAGTCTCACACGCATTCTGTGACCTCATTGTCGATTTTGATTTGAATTTGGCTATTTTTTGCAGTGGTCATAATCTTAGTCTTCTTTAAATTCTGGTAGAGGCCCATTTTTTTTCACCTTTTAGTTCTAATCTTACATTGCAACTGCTTCAGACCAGCTTCTGTTTCTGCAAGCAGAGTTGTGACATCTGCATAACGGAGATTGTTGATGTTTCTGCCACCAACTCGCCCTCCCCACCCCCATGCCCGATTTCCAAATTCGTCTAGCTCTTATTTTCCGCATGATCACTTCCGCTTATAGGTTAAATAAGAAGGGTGAGAGAATGCAGCTCTGTTGGACACCTTCGCTGATCCCAATCCAATCTGTGTCCCCATACTGTGTTCTCACAGTGGCTTCTTAATTGGTATAACATTTTATTTGCTTGACTAGATGTGCTGATACGCCCAGCTCTGGTAGGACCTGCCATAGCCTGTCATGGTCGATGCAGTCAAAGGCCTTGATGTAGCCGATGAAGCACATATAGATATTCTACTGGTATTCTCAAGCTTTTTCCATGGTCCATCGCGGGTATGCCATATGGTCATGGGTGTCCCAGTGCACTTTCACCTCTGTCAGCAGCACATCCCTGTTCACATAGGGAGGTGTACTGCTGACAACGATTATATTGTTGGTGTCACAATAAAGATTTGATTACCCAATAAACCAGCCTTTGCTTGTTTGTCATGTGTTCGGTGACACTTTGGCACAAGCAGATAGACAATGGCAAGTTAAAAGTTTCTTGACATGTTAGGACTTGGGGTTTCCCAACAGGAGCGTCCCAGGCTGCAGACAACTGCTGAAAATGTATGCCTTGGGGCTCACTCACACAAGTGTATTAGAGTGGCGTCACATGGGTGTAAGTGCATATATGCTCGCTATCGCAAGGTGTATGTGCACCCTGCATAGCGCATGATCGCGCGCTATTGCACCTGTATTGGCGCATTTTACTGTACTTTCTTGCACTGCCTAAAAGCGAACCAGAAACCCGCTCCTCTGCAGTTGCTCCCATGTATGGACTGGCTGGAAATCACAACTGATGCACAAAAAAATGGAGAACATCCGGCGTTGGGTTAAAAGCTTTCAGTCTTTATTAGATGATCCAGACAGACCTAAAGGAACAAAGAACAACCCTGGCCTTTCTCTATTTTATTGCCCTGCTGGGACTATGTACATCGGCGCGGTCCCAGCAGCGATCTTTGAGTGGGGCAGCCGACTCAGCTGACCTAGTAGGCACCGGTGCTATCTTTTAGCCCCGCGAAATCGCACAGTTTCGTGCAGACGGGCGGCCTTTTGGTGGACAATTGCACCAGAAAATAGAGCATGCCGTGTTTTTTCTTCCCGCACTCAAAATACGGAAGAAATCCATTGAAATGGGTTCTATTTTCTGTGCATTGCGGGTGCAGACTTTGCGGTCACAAATGCGCTCGTATTTTTTTACTTGTGTAATTCACAGTTCTAAAACCCCATTAATTTACAGTGGGCCATTCAGACCTGTGTTTTTTTACGCACCTGAAAAAAACCGCAGCATGTCCTATTTTGGCATGCATTCTAGTATATGGTTGCGTAAAATACACTGGGAATACTCATGTTACATGTGCACTTACTGCGTGCGTTAAAAATGCACAGCCGAAATACGCTGGCGTGAGTGAGCCCTTTATTAATTAGGATTTGTATAATGCATTGCAGCACGCTGGGACACAACAATGAGAATCTGCAGGGTCTTATCTATAGCTCCATATAGACTCACTAATGGCTTTAGACAGTACACAGCCCTGAGCACTAAAGAAATGCTGCAGACAGACTCAAGTAATCTCCAAGCTCAAGGTGAGGCATGGAGGAGATCTCACACTGATTGGTGGAAGCTGTAGGCTGGCAGACAGAACTGGAAGCCAATATGGATTGCAGGAAGTAGCTGCTTCTTGTGGCAGCAGAAGTCTGGAGCCCAAACAGTTTAGCTTGTAAGAAATAGTTTGCACTTTGTTAATGCGCTGTCGGGTATTGATCTTTGGCTGGAAGCATTCTTTAATCATTGTGTAATGAAAAGCTATTCAACTTTCTACTATACTTTGATAGTCTTTGTTCTAACTCCACTCCTTGCTGTCAGTGAATCAAAACTTCCTAATTGACATCCATAAGCACTTGAAAGAAATGAAGCATTTGACTAGAATCTTTCTAAAGCTCTCTTTCTTAATTATAGTCAGATGGCGGAAATTGTGAGAATGGTGAATATTTGAAATGCAAAGTATTTTAGAAAGTTGCACAACTTTTCAGTGTATAATGTATAACCTTTATCTACATACATCTAGGCAACGCCTTTAATTTCTATGTGCATATTAACACTTTTGGAGGACTACAAATATTTTGTTATTCATCTACTTGTTTATGTGGGAAGGAATTAAGATAGCAGTATAATATAGCAAAAGTGCTATATAAAGTCTATAGACTCAACTGCGGCACAAAGTAATGTGTTTTGTTTTTTTTGGGGGGGGGGGGGGCGACAATCATTTTTGCAATATGTTACTGTTACACAGGACCTGCCTGCAAGGGGCACAGTCATTCCTGTTAAAGTTGCTGCTGATCACACAGCTATAATAGAGGAGATCACGGCTCATCCTCTGACTGTATACTTATGGTATGTATGTAGCTTATTTAGAAGACTATAGAAGCTACTGTTGCCTCTGTTAAAAAAAATAAAATAAAAAAAATTGGCACAGCTGTGGTGGTGCATCATGGGATAGATGTGAAAGTAAAAACTTTCAGCATCTAGATGGTGGCTGATAAGGGGGCTACACTGCAGGGAAGTGGCTGGAATACACAGGCCTTTTTAATTTAAAAAATTTGCACAATTTGTCTTGTGCAGCTTCTATATATCACTGTATATAGACACGGCAGGCTAAAGGCCCTTTTACATACAACAATGATCGCTCAAATTTCACTCAAAAGCAATCTTTTGAGTGATAATCGTTGCGTGTAAATGTACCCATCTTTCACTTTTCTCCCAAATGATTCTATGTTCGGCATAAAATCCATCGTTTAGCAGAAGAGCTGATAGCAGGGACTTTACACTGTGTTCTCCATGGGGAGTGCTGATAACATTGTCTCAGCTG
Source organism: Eleutherodactylus coqui (assembly GCF_035609145.1). NCBI lineage: Eukaryota > Metazoa > Chordata > Amphibia > Anura > Eleutherodactylidae > Eleutherodactylus > Eleutherodactylus coqui. The sequence continues at coordinate 218,310,398 of NC_089838.1, read as the reverse complement.
TCAGCCCCACATCAGAACAAAGTGAATGTATTCAGAGAACAGACCACCCACAGTTCTCTGAATATAGCTCCCAGCAGCTCACTCCGATTAATAAGCTACTAATTTGCATTAGTACTAATTAGTAGTTTATACAAAATGATCGCTCAAAAGCCATCTTTTGTTCCATCATCTTTGTGTGTAAAAGAGCCTTTAGTCTCAACAGAAGAGCTGTCAGTGAGGCTGGGCTTTACTGACATCTTGGTTTCTCTCTGTTCTCTCGTCTCCTGTACTTTCTTATTGGCTAATTTGTGACCACAACAAAGTAAATTTGCTGATAAGGTGCAATACAGAAGAGATAAATGCTGAAAATGAAGGCTTCAGTCCAGCCTCACTGATGGATCTTCTATTGAGACTTTAACTGCAGTTTCTATATACAGTGGTATGTAGAAACTGCAGAAGACAAATGGTTCAAAAGTTTTAATTAAACCCTATTGCAAAAAAGATTGTCATCAAGTCCCGTGTGTCCATAGGCTTTAAGTATATTCTTGTATATTCACTTAAAAGGGTTGTCCCATGAAAGATATTGTATATAGTTAAATGCAGCCCATTATTATAGACCTTTTCTTTCTTGTATTTATACTTATTAAAAATCCTTTCCGTGTCGACCTCCATAAATATCCAAGGTGGTCCCACATGCTCAGTGTTGCTTCTCCGCAGTAAAGCTGCCTTACTCTCATCACTTTCTTAGTTAGCATCACTTCTGACATCAGAGAAGACACAGCAACTTCAGAAGCAGCCGCTCACCACATCGAGGATCTCTCCACATACACAATGGAGCAAAGAGAGATGCAACACTGAGCAGGTGGAACATACACTGAGGTGGACACAGAATAGAAACAGCAGGTGGCGCTATTCTAACATTAATCCAGGGATATCTGGGGATAGAAACTTTTTTTTTTTTAAATATGAATACAGAAAATACTCGTTATGGGCTTTATGTAAATGGAAACAGTATTTTTCATGAAACAACCCCTTTAAGGTTAGATAGTGATCCTCCTAACCTGTTTCATGCAATATGTAGCTAAATCTGAGAATAAAGTGCACATCTGTCATGGGGAACATAGAGAATTGAATTGGTTTTAGTGCTGAGTACTGAGAATTGTTCTATTATACATGAACATCATATGGTTCAATGCATGAGACTGAATAAGATTGTAGTGGAGACTAGGCATAAAAGCCCCCTTATTGAAGCTTATTTGCCTCAAGACACATGTAGAAATTTCCTGAGATTTTTAACCCATTGAGTATACAGACTTTTTTTTTGCATTTTTGGTTTCTCCTTCTGCAATTTTTTGTAAAAATGATACCTTTTTTTCTGTTACTATTTTTTTTTCTTTTTGCCGAACATTTAAAAAATTTTTTTTTTTTCCTGACAATTTTGAGTGTGCCTTTTTTCCCATAGGGAACTTGAACTAGCAACCACTGTTTTTCTGCATGGAATGCCACAGGCACGGTTTAATAGGTAGAAACACATGGCACCCTCAGGCTGCCATGATATAGGAATCTGTGACGACCATTCGGGTGACTGTGAGCTCCCTCCATCTGTCAGGACGTTTTAAATGCTGCTGTCAGAATTGATAGTGGCGTCTTTAGTTAACTGCCAAGATCGGAGTTCTCTCCAGTGCCGGCAGCTGCGGCCAGGTGTCAGCTGTGAAAGACTCGCCCGGCTGGCTCCTTACTAACTCCGAACACATCCGACAAACCTATATGATGAATTACACCAGGGGGTCAATATGAAATTTGGCTCTCTGAGCTTCCTATTGGACTTGTGAATACTCTGCAACCCAGCTTATTCTGACGGTCTCAGGTGTATAAAGTATTGGCTGGAGCAGCATACTTGCATATAAGGTGGATTTAGACTATAAGCCTGGCTTCACATGGGCGTAAATGGATATCCGGTAGAAAATAAAAACAATATAAAGGCAAATACTGATGACATATAGTTGTAATGTTATTTGTAACACGTGCTTAGGTTCCAGTGGAGACAAGATACACCAGTACCCGTTCTTAATACGGGTCTGTATTACAGATGTATTTAAATAAGCGTGTTCGAAATTGGCCTAAGGCTACGTTAACACAGGTGTAAATGCTGCGCTATGTGAATATACCCTTATGGTGAATACACACCCAGCATATTTGTTGCAGAGATTCTTCACATGATTGAGGCTTGTAGAAAACCATGTGCTTTCTGTATGAACCACTACATTCAGGGCAGATGGGCTCTCACAGTTTGATCAAAATGTGCATCAAGAACCTCAAGTTTGTAAATATAGGCGAAATGCAATTCAAAAATATTCTGTCACCTTCTTACCATATGCTCTGTTAGGTCAAATGAATGCCATAAAGGAAATTAACTATAGCAGAGTACTGCTTGGTTTGGGTGGGACGATATATTTATTTGAGTATACAGTATATTGCATCATGATGGCCATAGAGGCTCTCAAAAAGAGGACTCATCGGCTCTTCTGATTTGCCTGCTTTAATGAATTTATGGTCTACCAATTCTGGAGCATCTTTCCATAGAACTCTTATTGTGGTCTGCTCCAGGCTTGACATTTTGAGGAGTACAAACTGGGATTAAAACACATCTGTCAGGATTCAACTGGTCGTCTCTAAAGGGAACCTGCCATCTCCTCCAAGCACCAAGTTATGGTATTTATAGGATAGGTCCCGCTGAGTCCGAAAGTGGCATTTTTATACATACCAGAATTCTTTTTGGCGCAAGATCAGTCACTATGACGCTTTTCATTCAGTCCATGCACTCTTTCATCCATAGAAAACTTTGGAGTTCACACAGACTGAATGAAGAGAGTCCCACTGGCTGACCACGCAACGACTGCCTGGGTTGACAGTGCAAGAGCGGGGAGTATCGTAAGTATAAAAAATGTCACCCCTGGACTCGGTGGGACCTATTCTGTCAGCAGCATAACTTAGTTTATGGTGCTGATAGGAGGCGCCAGGTCCAGTTTGAAGAACTAGCTTATTATACATGTTAGGACGACCCTGTCACTAGTTTATTCCCTCGCCCACTGAAGAGAGGGCAACATGAATCTGGTGACCTGTTCTCTTTAACTAACTAGTGTGTGTTTTATTTCTTGCTGTACAGTAATAATAACTGTCTGTGACCATTTTTAACAATGCACCCTACTGGAGTAGAGCGGACTTAAAGGGGTGGTCTCGCGAAACCAAGTGGGGTTATACACTTCCGTATGGCCATATTAATGCACTTTGTAATATACATTGTGCATTAAATATGAGCCATACAGAAGTTATTCCACTTACCTGCTCCGTTGCTGGCGTCCTCGTCTCCATGGATCCGTCTAAAATCGCCGGCGGCTTGCTTTTTTAGACGCGCTTGCGCAGTCCTTTCTTCTGGTCTGAGCGCGAGCCGCTTCAGTGTGCTCCCCGCTACAGCTCTTCTGTGCATGCGCAGACGAGCTGTCACTGCTCGGGAGCGCGCTGGAGCGGCCATTCTGTACCTTCCTCTGTTAGAGGAAGGTGCAGAGCCGCCCAGCTGTCCGGAGAAGCCGCCCAGCTGTCCTGCCGTCCAGCTGTCCTGCCGTCCAGGTAAGTGATGGGCCGGGGGGGGCTGCCGCTGCGCTGGGGGGGGGCTGTCGTCGCTGTCGCTGCGCCGGGGGGGGGGGCTGCCGCTGCGATGGGGGGGCTGTCGCTAGGCCGGGGGGGGCTGCCGCTGCGATGGGGGGGCTGTCGCTAGGCCGGGGGGGGGCTGCCGCTGCGATGGGGGGGCTGTCGCTAGGCCGGGGGGGGCTGCCGCTGCGATGGGGGGGCTGCCGCTGCGATGGGGGGGCTGTCGCTAGGCCGGGGGAACTAGCGCTGGGCTCCGGAACCTAGCGCTGGGCTCCGGAACCTAGCGCTGGGCTCCGGAACCTAGCGCTGGGCTCCGGGGCCTTCACCTGGGCTGAGGGTCTAGCGCTGGGGAGCCGGGGGCTAGCGCCGGTTACCTGCTGCCTGGCGGTGGGTGACTTGTCGGCGGCTGCGGGGCGTCTGGTCGGCGGCTGCGGGGCGTCTGGTCGGCGGCTGCGATGCGTCCGGTTGCCATGGAGACACAGCTGGCGGCGTCTCGGGAGTGCGCACGTCGGGCTGCAGCGAGCGACGGGGAAAGAGCCGGCGGCCATCTTGAGGAAACTTTTATAAGTTGCTGAAACGCTGGAACGGTAAGTACAAACCAGCTAGGAAAGTAATTTACAGGGGTAATTAGTAATGTATGTTTAATTAGGGGGACTGGGCAAAAAAAAAAAATCACTGCTTCCTCGAGACATCTCCTTTAATAGTTGATTACGATCCCCATGCAGCTTCAAGGTGCTGAAAAAGTTTAGCCAAGGTGTTTGTAGGAAGCTTGCAAGTCGTAGATATTAAAAAGTATATTACATGATGGCAGGATCCAAATGTAATACTGTATAGGGTATAGAAAAAGTGTAGCAGTGTCTTTACCACTAGAAGCATTTAGACACTATTGTGATTCTTTGTGTTGTATTTTCTCAACCTTTTTCTACTGGAGTCTCCCCAGCCAGAACGTGGCGATGCCTGAGCTTCTCCATTGGTCATAGTCAGGTTGGCTCAGTGGTTAGCACTGTTTACAGAAACATTTTTTTTCCACACTCTTTAAAGGCATATAAAAATTTTTAATTTAGAGTGTGAGCCCAAGTGGCCACAGGGACAGATGAATGGGTGAGGACCCCTTCAGTGCAGTGCTGTAGAATATATTAACACTGTATAAATAATAGAAATCATCCTTGTCAACGTTTTTAAATCTTCTTTAAATCTGTTTCCTGAAAGCAGTTTAAGATTGAAATAAGCCAAAAAGTTTCTTATGTTGCCAAACCAGAGAGTGATGCAGCCAGATAAAGTCTGGTGTAGCTTATAATCACTTTTGTCAAAACTGCTCCCCCAGCTGTATCTTGCCAATAACTGTGGGGAACCTGATATCCGCCTCACAGTTTGAGAGCCTCTTCTTTATGCTATACAGCAGTCTGCATACAAGTAGAGTATATTGACCTATGTGTCTGTATATTTGAATATACACATAGTTTCCGTGAAACAGTTGGATACAAACTACCAGGATATTTGACAGTTGTACATAGTGGAGGAGATTTACAAAGCTAAATGCGCTAAGATATTGTCTCAACTTGCGGCAAGTTACTGGCGGACATTTCTTCGACACATTCTGCAGTTTGCTCAACAGGGGGTGGTAGGTAAATTGAAAAAGGACAGAATATAGCTGGGAGGGGCCTGGCTTATATGTGCCAGGATTCTGGTCTAAGCGAAGTAGGTGCTCTAAAGTAACACCACAGCATCTGAATATGCGCCTGAGTTATCAACCAGCATAAGCCGCTGTATTAAATTTGCAAGAAGAAAAAAGCGACGTACCACATCAAGTGCGCTCCCATAAGGCTTATTACTCTGACACCAAGAAAAAGTTAGTCTAGACAGTCTAAAGATTTAGCACATTTTTCATCCCACAGAGTCAGGGCTTCTTCACGCTGACGAGAAAATCGCATAATTTTTTTTTAGTTTTTTTGCCATGCGAGAGTAAATGAAAATGCATAATTATGGAACCAATGATTTTCAATAATTTCATTTTCCTTTGCGATGTTTTCACTCCTGCAATGCTGCGTGAAAAGAAAATTGCAGCATCGCCTTTCTTTTTGCGACATCACCCTTCATTTTCAATGGGGCCGGTGGCAGCAGCGTCAGCCCCATTGAGACCAATGGGAGAACATTGCGATCCCCTGCCGCAGCTGTGACAGCTGCAGCAGGAGATTCCTTCAGTACCGCAGGGATGTGAGGCTTTCATATCAAGGGGATTCCACATTCTCTACATGGGGGGCGGTACTGGTGCCGGAGGCTCTGACAGTAGGGGAAGATTGCGATCTCCTGCTGCGGGGATGGAAGGAACTCCCGCAGGGATGCGAGGCGGTTTCCATGTGAAACCACCTTGCATCCAGGGGTTTTCAGAAAGATTGCAAGGGCAATATTGGGCTGTAAATCACGGCCCACTATAGCCCTTGCCAGTGTGCAGGAGCCCGCGCTGTGATAAATCTGGCACATTTTAAAGGTACCTTTACCCAGGATGACTGTCAGGTACATAAGTGTCTGACAGCCTTCCAAGAGATTATCGCTTCTGTTCTTTTACACAGGAGCGATAGTCAGTCAGATAATAGAGGTAGAGCAGCTGAAGGTCTCTTCTAGCCGCTCGCCTCCATTCACCATATGAACACAGGAGTTGTTCAAAGATTCAGCGACTCCTGTGTACAGAGTGAGAAGTCTCCCAGTAGTCATTCTGTAAGTGAGCTGAAATGGAACGACTAGCGACAACTGAGCTACGTCTTGCACAGTACCCTGTCGGGGCCGTATAGACACAGTCTGACAGTTGCCCATAATCGCTCATTTGAGAGATTTATTCGGGCGACTATCTGCCAGTGTAAAGGTACCTTAAGGCCTCATGTCCACGGGGAAAATCAGGCCCGCTACGGATTCTCCATGGAGAATCCGTAGCGGGTCCCTCCTGCCCCGCGAACATGAGCGCTGAAAATAAGAATAAACTTACCCGCAGCGGACCAGGCAGGTCTTCTCTTCTTCACGGTCGGATCCTCTTTCTTCGGCCGGCGGATGTACTCAGCACGCTGGCAGCATGCTGCGCGCATGCGCTGGGCACATCCGCCGGGCCGAAGAAAGAAGATCCGGCCGTGAAGAAGAGAAGACCTGCCCCATCCGCTGCGGGTAAGTTATTCTTATTTTAGGTCTCCCGCGGATCCGGACGGCTTCAATAGAAGCCTGCGGGAGCCGTCCCCGCAGGAGACCCGCACGAAAATGGGGCATGTCACGTTTTTTTTTTTCATGCTCCATTTTTTTTTTTTTTTTTTTAATTCACTTTTATTGACCATCCGCGGGTATTTATCTATCCGCGGGTGATCAATGCATCCCTATGGGGTGCGGATCCGCATGCGGGTGATCCGCTGCGGATTTAAAATCATATTTTGCCCGTGGACATGAAGCCTAAGGGTGCCTTTACACGGGTGAGAAAATCATGCAAGATTTGTGCGTTGCGAGACACACCTATATGAACCCATTCTTTTGGATAGCTGCATTCACATTTGCAATTTTTTTTTTTTTTTCTGCATGGCACCACATTGCAATGCTATGCAGGAAAAAAATCGTGGCATGTCCTAATTTTCTGTGATTAACTCCACATTGTTTTCAATGGGGCCAGGGTTATCAGTGCCAGCCCCATTGAAAACAATGGCAGAACTCAACGATCCTCTTCCGCGGCTGTGACAGCCATGGCTGTGGATTCCCTTCTTCACCGCAGTGATACGAGCCGGCGGTTTTCATGTGAAAATGCCTCAAATCCGCGAGTTTCACATGGATGGTGAGGGCGATATCTGATCATGGCCCGATATCGTCCTCGCCAGTGTGAAGGAGCCCAAAGGCCAGTTTCACATGTGTCAGAACCTCCAGCCAGAGGATCCTTCGCAAATCTGGCTGAAAATACTGGAACAAAAAGCATAGCATGTAGCGCTTTTTTTTTTTCACCCCAAAGCGGGGGGACCCCATTGTAGTCAACTGAAACCGTAAAGCGGGATCCCCAGCGCAAGTGTGAACCCGCCCTAAGACTATCTAGTATAAGTTTGCACTGTCTAATTATTAGACCGTATTAGTAAATCTGACCCCGTGTGTTTTATGATTAGTTTCTTCTACATTTCCCTTAGTCCCGCTCCTGAGAAACTGTTTCAAAATGTCTGAGAAGTTTGTTACATTCTTCAGAAAGAGTGTGATTTGCTATTTTCTTTACCTGCGGGCTATGATATTCTAACCAATGGCCTCCATTTCTATAACAATAAGCCATGTAAACTGTCTTTTCCACTTTCTGCTGCTCATTGTCTTAGATGCACTATTGTACTGGCCATAGAGAACAATGTAGTTATTGCAGCCCAGATATAATTCATTCTCATCCGTAGACTCAAGGTTATACAAGGGGTTACATGAGCCAGCAAAGCAGCTACTTAAGTGAAATATTTGCCGTTCACTTGAATTGCCAATTTCATGCTGTAAAGCTCTGTAAGTGGCAATTTTGCTATTAACCCTTAGAAGACAATTGCCTGCTGGAATAATTGCTTCTCTCAGGAATTATTTGTATGGCAGCCCATTGAAAAGGGTTTTTTATACCTAATGCGTTAATTTTTAATAAATACTATTCGTATAATAGGAAGATCCGAGCTCCGAAGTCTACAGAAATAAGAAGTCTCTGGATTATTTAAATTCATTTCACCTGAGGCTCTACTGTGTATCTCCAGCTGGGAGTGCATGTATATGTCAGTCGGAAGTGTGGACTAAAATTGCTGGCAGTAGATTTTATTCTATGGGAAAAAGGATGGGGCATGCTGAAATCCCAAATGTCCAGTCTGGCCAGAGAGTCGTATGGCCAGAGAGTCACTATACAATTATGGCCGCACTGCTTTTCTAACTACCTGATACCCACTGTGTATTAATGTACATCATTAGTATAAGCCCCTACACCTGCTTTGATTAACCAGTGCTGTCCACATGATCAGTGCTGACCAGTCAGAGCAGCATGTAGAGTCTTAGGGCTACCTCATACTGGCGATCGCAATTTTTCCGCAAGAAAATCAAAATTGTTTTCCCGCTATATTTAAGCGTCGGCGCTGCTTGTTCGTGCACGATTCTGCCACAGTTTTTTTTATTTTGTGCAAAAGTTAATAGGGCTTTCTAATGTTAATAATTAGAGATGAGCGAGCGTACTCGGATAAGCACTACTCGCTCGAGTAATTTGCTTTATCCGAGTATCGCTGTGCTCGTCCCTGAAGATTCGGGTGCCGCTGCGGCTGACAGGTGAGTCGCAGCAGGGAGCAGGGGAGAGCGGGCGGGAGAGAAAGATCTTACCTCCGTTCCTCCCCGCTCTCCCCTGCAGCTCCCCGCTCCGTGCCGGCACCCGAATCTTCAGGGACGTGCACAGCGATACTCAGATAAAGCAAATTACTCGAGCGAGTAGTGCTTATCCGAGTACGCTCGCTCATCTCTATTAATAATGCATCGCAGTAAAATTGCAAGTTTTTGCCGTGCAATGCAATAAAAAGATGGCTCTGTAGGGAAACATGAGAGATAAAACATCTCAAAATGCAGAAAGATAGGCCAATCTGAGATATTTTTTTTTTTTTTTTTTTTTTTTTTCTCTTACCCCCCCCCCCAATCTAAATCGCATTACTGAAAACATTGCAAATGTGAAGGAAACCATTGAAAATCATTGGTCTCATAATTCTGCGTTTTCACTTTCTCTTGCATCACACGATTTTGCCAGTGTGAAGGGAGCCTTAGATCACTAATGCGCAGTGTGCATCAGGTAGTCAGAGAAGCGATCCGGCCAACTTTGTTTGCCCAGGACCAGTTGGCGGCTTTAAACATGGAATGAACAGAAGTTTCAATCCATAAATTACAATGTTTACTAAATCTTTTCCCATAAAACTATATTACATGTAATTGATGGATACAATTTCAGTTCATTCTGTGCTTATGAATCCACTATGCATTCCTATTTCACCGGAGAAGAGCCAAAAATGCAATACCTGTTGAAGTGCAAAGCAGGCACAATCACCACTAAGCTGGCACAATCACCTGTCTGCTGCTTATCAGCCACCACCTTGATGCTGAGGTTTTCCCCTGGTTTCTCTTTTACTATTCTGTGCTGTCAGTCCCATCAGCACAACCTCATATAAGCAGCTAGAGCCTGTACCATATCTGCCTGCTGGGAGGACATTATCATTACCTTCTATAGTCACTTAAATAAACTATAGACCAGCAGTATACAGTCGGGATGCTGAACTATCATCTGCTTCATTATAACTGTGTGACAGGGGACTCTAATCATTAGCAGTAACTGTGACAGCAATTATTTTGTCCCCATCTAAAGAGCTTGTGTGGTAGGGTCCATCACACAGGAATTGCGTGTACTGAAAAATTGACTTTTTGAGAACACCGAAACCCAAGTAAATCTAAGCTGGTCAGAATGCGATCCCATGACCACCTGAAGAGGACTCCCGGAGTTTCAGATAGATAACTAAACAATGTAATCCATATTGGGGGCTAGTTACATAATGAGTGGGGGGAAAAAAAATCACCGGAGTAGCTCTTTAAGTGAAACCACCCAATAGACTCCTACGCCTATGAGTGGAAATTATAATTCGTACTAAATCTTTTTACAGAAAACTATATCAGTCTGCTTGGCTTGTCCTGCTTTGTAATATGCTGCGGGCAGATCAGTCTGACGGCTTTAAAGGGGACCTGTTGCATTAAACATGCAAAGACATTTGTGCAAAAATGAATAACATTTACTGCTAATTAGAAGGAAAACGTCTAACCTTGGTGCAGAGTTAAAAAAAAATGCCACCTGTACAGCTGCCTGTTAGATTAGTGTGGTATTTTATGTGGAGAGCATTTGTTCGGAGCGGCTATCCTGCTGCAGTTTACTGGCAAGGATGACCGTTTTATCCTACTTTATAGTATTTCCATTTTAATGGGTTTTGAATTGGAGGGTGTAAAGCCCTAGCACATAATACAGTGATAGAAGTTGTGGTTACAAGAGTTTCCTTGTAAATATATATATTTTTTTTGTTAAAGAACTGTATTTAAGACTTCATTATGATTTGGGTTCTGAATAATGATGAGATATCAATCTTTCCAAAGCTCATTCTCCATCTGTTAATGAATTGGGCCAAGCATGCGCTAACTTTTTTTTTTTTTTTAATGAACTATTATATTGAACTATTTTCTTGGAACTGTTTACTGGATCCAGGGTGAAATCCTACTTGCCTTTACTAATACTAATCCCCTCTGCTCTCACTGGAAATATAATCTAGTATTATATGATGTCATGTAACACCGCATTGCATCAGGTTCTTTATTTTTCTGAATTCCATGTATCAGATTTTTTTATTTGGCTTTCTAGTGCAAAAAAAGCCCCCAATTCTGGCTGAGCAATTGTTCTGATGGAAGTAATGTTTCATGGCTTTCGGTGGATGTATAAAATAGCCCGGGGAATTCTGTTTAAACTGCTGTATCTTGTTGCTACAGAACACTTTGTGATGGAAACTACACTTGTCTGTCTTTTAGTCCCCATGCACACCAGCGGGTCGGATGACGCATGCAGGAACCCGAGGCGGAATCCGCACGTACCTGTAGCTGCACTGCTTTTTCTGTACTGTGGATAATCTGCATGGCTGATATGCACCATCGGACATGCACAGTCCAGATTTTTTAATTTTTTTTAAATTTCCTGCGTCATCGCCTAGTGACAGCTGATCTAACGGCGCAAAAATAAAACGCTATTGGTTTCCGCTTGTGTGCAGAAAGAAGTACTTTTCCATTGCATGCTATAGGTGGTATTTTCTGCGGAATCCGGAGGCCGAACGCCCACTCCGGATTCCGCAAATGCAAATCCGCCAGTGTGAATGAGGCCCTAGGCTGCTTTCACACCTGTTTCCAGGTCAGTTCAGGGTTTCCAACTGATATAAAACAGAGGAAAAATGTCTCCGTCCCCCCCACACACTCCATCAATTTTACTGGGGTTGAAAAAAACTAATAAAAAATAAAAGGAAAGCAAACTGAAAGGCTTCCATTCCATCAGGTTTCTATTATGTTTTTTTTTTTTTTTTTTTTTTTTTTTTTTCAACAGAAAAAATAATTCTGCAAACTGTTAAGTCTCCTTTTTGGACAGAAACTAATGTAATGAAAGCAAACTGAGAACCTTCTGCTTTCAATTTTTTTTAAAATTTTTTTTATTCTTTTGAAACCCCATTTAAATTAATGAGGAAAAAACTGATCATTTTTTTCCCCTGTTTTTTATTTGAGCTTCTAAAACTAAAAAAAGGTTTGGTACAATGTTATCTGACAGATCGTCTCACTGCGGAGAATTGTGGCAATTCGCAGCATGCTGCGATTTGCCAGCAGCGAGCGGAGAATCGCTAAGAGTTGCCGTGGACGGGGGGCTGTGCTTTCCATAGCAACGCTATGGAAAGTGTGCACTGCGTTCCCCACGGGCTGGTTATCGCCGCAGGGAACGCAAAGCAAAAACGCCCGTGGACAGGCAGCCTAAGGCAAAATGTGATTGTTCTCAGTGAGAGAAACCAAGTAATCTTGTAGATGAGATACCTCTTTAATGGCTAACAAAAATACATGATGTTATAGTGAGCTTTCGGATCCTCTCAGGATCCTTCCTCAGGCATTATGAAACAGCTGGATGGGATATATACCACCTGGGGGGTAAGTGGGTTGGGGGATAGCATTGTCTCTTCCCAGGGAGAGCACCCAGAAGGAAAGCTTTCATCCAAAAGGTATTGTTTCATCTTCCTTATTTGCAGGTCTGAAGGAAAGATAACACACAGACCTGTGAAACCCTAGCACTTCGCTTTTCTGACGGCTCTCATAGGCTCCTAGGCTCATAGTCTATGAGAATGGCTGGCGTATTCCAGCAAAAGATAGAACAAGTCCTATCTTTTCTGGTTGGATGATTTTACGCACCGGAAAATTGCCCATCTGAACAAATTCATTCAAATCCAATGCTTCAGATGGTTGCAGTTTTCGGCTGGCATTTTATCGCAGCAAAACAGCCGCGATAAAACGCTCGTGTGAAAGAGGCCTCAAAAAACTGTTGCAGCTATCTTGGATAGGGAAAAACAGAGCCTAACTACATAAAGAACACACTGCACTGCTCTCTGTTGGGCCTGTGCTGATCATATGAGCTGCTCTGGCCAATCAGAGAACAGGTATAGTGCATTGATAGTCTCAAATTGTCAATGCACTGTAGGGAGTAGGGGTTCTGAAGACTGCCTCGGCCAACTTGGATGCCTGAAAGCAGAACCGGCAGATTGGAGGGATGGCAGAAAAGAACAAACGCAGGTAATATACCCCTCTTTTTCTCTGGTCCTGGTACAGAATATTGTTCTGAAACCGGACTGGATTGATCAGGAAAATGGGATGGATATAGTAGATCTTAACTTTAGTAAAGCATTTGACAAAGTATCTCATACCATACTTATTGAAAAAATGACCAAATATGGGATTAACAAGGCAACTGTTAGGTGGGTTCACAACTGGCTGAGTGATCATACTCAAACAGTGGTCATAAATGGCTGCACATCCAAGTGGAAGAATGTATCAAGGGGGGTACCACAAGGCTCTGTCCTAGGCCCAGTGTTGTTCAACATTTTTATAAATGATCTGGAGGAGGGAATTGATGGGAAAACTGATCAAATTTGATGACCCAAAGCTAGGGGTAATAGCTAACACTAGAGGATTCAAAAAGATCTAGAAAACCTTGAACAGTGGCTGTCGACTAACAGAATGGTATTTAACAAGGAGAAATGCCAAGTCCTACATCTAGGCAAGAAAATGAACAAAGCACATACAGAATGGGAGGAATTGGCTAAGCATCACATGTGAAAAAGATTTGGGTATACTAATAAATCACGGACTGAACATGAGATTTAACAGTGTGATGCAGCAGCAAAAAAAGGCAAACCCAATTCTGAGATGTATTAAGAGAAGCATAGAGTCTAGATCGTATGAGGTAGTTATTGAGAGGGCAATATCGGGCCGTGAATCACCGCTTGATATCACCCACGGCAGTGTGATGGGGCCCTTAGTCAGACCTCATCTGGAATACTGTGTCCAGTTCTGGGCACCCCAATTTAAAAAATACATAGCCAAACTGGAGCAAGTTCAGAGAAGAGTTACCAGGATGGTGAGCAAATCCTGTTGTATGGGGAATGGTTAACCCTTTCCAATACACTGTCTAACGTCTGAAGACATTCTGATTGAAGGCTGTACAGCTCCGATGTAAGAAGACGTCCGGCAGGGTATTATTACTATATATTTGTTACGGCACTCTGACCCCGAGCGCCAGATGGAGTGCCCTGAACTTACCGCACCCCATTGTCCCTGCCTACTTGCCTCGACCTGGCTAACCCCAGGCGGACAACTGGGCGGCGGTCCCTACGCTGGCTAGGGACCTGGCGACTACCTAGACGGAACTAACTGACGGGGGACAGAGTGCCGACAGGAAAGGCAGATGGAATGACCTACAGACAAAGACTGAGCTACAGACAAGCTGGAGAAGGCTGACTGACTAACTAGGAGCTGGCTGAGACGAGCTACAGACAGACTAACTAGTAGCAGACCGAACCAATAACTGGCAGTGAGCTCAGGTCACTGCCAGCCTCATAATTGCAAAACTTCGCCCATGGGTGGAGAGTGGAAGGAGCCAACTCCCCCACTCACAATACAAGAGGGAGGCAGGGGTGCGGGCGGCGCCCTACGGGCGGACCCGCCCACGCCGCTGCACACCGGCTGCCCCACGTCGCCGGGAGAGCCCTGACGTCACAGCTCCGGGACACTGAAGCCGGAGCGGTGCGCGCTGACTGCAGGACCCCGTGCCGCGCTGCATGGTAACATATTACTGGCCGCTTTGTGGTCGGGAGCCTCTCCAGCATGTCCCATACCGCAGTACTGGCTCTAGCCAGCAGACAGAAAGAGAGAGCCCCATAGGAAGCCCTGAATCCAAAATTGGATTGCAAAGGGTTTAAGGATCTGGGAATGTTTAGCTTGCCAAAAAGAAGGCTCAGGGGAGACTTAATAGCTGTCTACAAATATCTGATGGGTTGTCACTAGAGATGAGCGAGTATACTCGCTAAGGCACATTACTCAAGCGAGTAGTGCCTTAGCCGAGTATCTCCCAGCTCGTCTCTAAAGATTCGGGGGCCGTCGCCGGTGACAGGTGAGTTGCGGGGGGGAGAGAGAGATCTCCCCTCCGTTCCTCCCCGCTCTCTCCCGCCGCTCCCCGCCGGCCCCCGACTCTTTAGAGACGAGCGGGGAGATACTTGGCTAAGGCACTACTCGCTCGAGTGGTTTGGACCCGATGACCCTTGAGGTCACTTCCAACTCTACCATTCAATAGAGGGTCACTTTAAGGGTGACTACCCACTAGCGTTTGTGAATTTGCTTAGTTTTTTTTTCAGGTGTCTATGGGGCTTTCTAATTTTAAACTGCAATTTTGCCGCGATGCGTTTTTATCGTGAAATCGCGATTTTGCGTGATGCTATTTTAACATTACAAGTCCTATAGACCCCTGGAGAAAAAAAAACGCTGCGAATTTTGCAGTGAAAAAGAACTGTAGTGGGTAGTCACCCTAAAGGAAGAGTATAAGTTTAGGACTAAATAGTCATATGACTTTGAATGCCACATTTGTGCATCCAATTCTTTGCAGCTATCACATTTGGAGAAATTTTGTTGTTACTTACGAACATATTTGCGTTTTAAGCCTTAAATAAAAATAAGTTTGGATTTGGCTGATGGACTAAAGTGAGAATTTTTAGTTTTTTTCATGGACAGTGGACTGCATTAGGGGACATAAAAAGGAATACCTTTTAAATATGCAAGTTCTGAATTAGAACAAGCTTAGAAAGTGTTACACGAGAAATGCATCCCGTTACATACTTGCACAATAGGTTATAGAGACATCATGGGAGAATTCTGTCCTCGCTTTGAGCTTTGGCAGGCCCAGCCACTCCCTTGACTGGACACTGCAGTGGAGGCGTATGGCTGCCAGCCACATCTGCCAATGATGATGGCTTATTGCCTGGCCAGCTTCATTTCAAGAAGAATGTTCGAGATGAAACAACCTTTTTAAGCACTCTTATGGTCCATATTAACGTTCTGATAAGTAATGTAGGTGTTGTTATGAGTAGTCCTAGTCTATTTGATTCAACACATTACAGAGATGACATTAAACCTCAAGTGTGTTGTGTTTTTTTCCCTTTATTTGCTGTGTAGTCAGCTGCATTGTACAGTTTCCTGTAAGCAGCTATTTTACGCCTGGCTAGGTTTAGCATAATTTACAGTACATTAAAAGGTTTTTGATTTATGTTAATAACTCGTAATCACTGTAAAAGTGAAATGTTCTACAACTTTAGAATATAGTTTATTTTTCAATTCATTATCCTTTTGAAGATATTAATTTGCAGTCTGTAAGTGAAAACACTCTTGCATTTAGAGGCTACAAACTGGTACAAATCTAGTCCTGCGTTTAGCCGAGAAGTGGATACAATGGTATTCAGTACAGGTAAGCCCTCCCTCGCACAGGTGTTTGCAGAAAGGCTGCGTTTACTGTGGTTTCCGCAACGTTGTCATGCATTTTTTGAAAAGCAGCCAAAAATGCTGGAAAAAAACCAAAAAACAATACTCCCCTAGCTGGCGCTGTCCAGGGCCTTGCTGTAGTTCTCCGGAGCTCCCGACACTTGTTATCGCTGATAGGGATTTTTCCATGTTACGTTAATATGCTGTGGGGCTCCAAATCAAAGGTGGTTATGGCAGCCACCATGAGAAAGCAATAGACACAGGCATCACGGTCGTGTCTTAGAGCAAATCTGAGTTTATTGTGTACATTGTCTTTCTTATACAAAAAATAGTAGGCGTATCAGAGGTTGAACTGCTTTACAGAGGTCGACCTGTTTTACTGGTACATAATTTTGTCTTCTCTATAAACAATGCTTTATTTGTTTGTTTGTAGACATCGTGTCTGGTATCCTGATTATCATCACACTCTACATTAACAAAGCATTCCATACAACCTTTTGATCAGTGTAACGAGATAAACAAGCTCTTGGAGACATGATGGACACTTAAGATTACACCTGTACTTCATTTAGCAGAGCTTTTCATAGGACACAGAATAGAGTGTACAATTTAGGCCTACAGCCTCCGGAAACGTATATCAAAGATACATACATATATAAATTAAGATGTTCATAACCCTCACAGTCCCCCATTTTGAAACAGTCCATCTTGAAAAGAGCCTTTGTAGTGGTACTATCAAGGGTGCTAAGCCACCCCCGCCGGTCTTTCTATCCTCTTCGCCAGATCCCCACTGTTTTTGCTCTTTTACGTATGACTGTTTTAACGATATCGTAGAGGGAGCGATTCCAGATAATTTGCTTGTCTCCGTATCCCACAGAATGTCCATAAATTGCAAACACTCAAAAGAATGAACAAAAGAAACAGTATTAGTAAAGGGTGAAACATAAAATCCATCATCTTTCCTGCAATAGGTGACCATTCAGTAAAAATATCATACCAGTTATACTCTGTGTCTACCTGGATCTTAGTACCTAGGCTGACTAGCTTATCTCCTACCCATACATTTTTCTAATTCCATAAGGGAGAGGTTAGTAACATCCAAATGCTTTTAAAGGTGTTCAGTATCTATCATTAGTCTTACAATTCTACCCAAGGATACTGTCAGAGTTGACATAGGGATAGCGTCTGGGTACCAGTAGTACCTTAATGTTGCTTCAGCATCTGACAAAAATGTGTAAGTTTCTGTAAATCAATGTATCACCGATATGTTCTGTATACATCCAGACAATGGAGTGATGAGATTATACATACTGGTGGTTCCAGTTCGGTTGGCAACAAAGAATATATTGGGGGCCAACTTCTATCAGCATATAGAAGAAGCAGGTAACACCGTCCAATCACATATGCTGATTGAAGGCTGCTGGAAACATGGCTCATATGCGGCTGTACTCCGTCCGCATGCTAGGCCATCCAGTGTTTCTTCACAGTTCTCTATACCATGGGTTTTATTTTCACTATAAATCATCATACCTGTGAACTTGGGCAACCAATATTGTAAAGCATATAGAGGCGGTCCGAACACCACAGGTAGTACTACAGACTTACACATCAGGCTTGTGTCCTTTACATCATAAAAAGTCATTTCTCCAGTGCTATACTTGTCAGAGCATTCTACACTATCAACCCGGGGCCGTATCCAGGATGCTACTGGAATTACATTATTGAGAATATTTCTCCACAATTTTTCATTATTTGTCATCACATCTGACTGCTTTGTCCCTCTCGTGAATCATATATACATATTGCAGGCTACATTGTGTATAGTTCATGAATTTACTCATATTTACAAACAAATCCTTTTAAACCGCAAAACCAGATTAAAAAGCGTTAATACATCCTTATCATATCCTAATGCAAGACATCGGGGGAGGAACAAGGAAGGCATGCGTTGTGCCTGAACATTTATCAATCTAGAAACATCCTGTCCTACCCCAGCCATTTTATTCTTCATCACCTCTAAATCTATAGAGTTCAGAACCCCTACACCTGTACCAATTCCCCCTAATAGGGTATCATACCATTTTCGTTTTCCTCTGGTGCAGGGTTTCATTGCCTGAAGAGAAATATTATAATGCAATATGGTTTTCTGGCTCTTTGTGGATGATAAGGGGTGTCAAATGCCTGGGAGTTACCCAGGGCAGACATGAAGTGTTGCATTATTTCACCTGTGAAATGTGTACCTCTATCTGACTCGATTACCTCTGGTACCCCGTATCTGCAGATTACCTTATTCATGAGCTTCTTTTCGGTTACCTGCTCATTTACTTTTGTAACAGGGTACGCCTCCAACCTGAAAAACATCAACAACAAGCACATATTCATACTTCCCAACACGTGGGAGCTGAATGTTGTCAATTTGCAATCCCTGAAATGGGTAGAGTGGTCCTGGCAAGTGCCTTTGTGGTCAATTTACTTCTACCCTGTTGCTTACGGCATAGCTCATGCAAAACTGGACAAATGATGTAGCAGCTACAAAGAACCCAGGGGGCAACCCTTTCTCTCTCAAGCGTAGGTAACATAGCTGCCTTCGATAGGTGAGTCTTTCCATGGATCAGCTGGGCCATCATGGGGTACAGGGATCGTGGTAGGCAAGTTACTGACTGTTTGCCATACGCCACCCTGTTCTACTGCTCTCATATTAGTCCATTTATCTTTTTCTTCTTTGCTGGCTTGTGACTGTAATGTCTTTAGTACATCAATGTTCAAATTTTTATCAAAGTCCAAATCATAGTCTCTGACTTGTGCGGTCAGTATCTTCTTTTCTTCTTTCTTCCACGGCTTGAGGGCCGCTGTCTGCGCTGAAGTCTGCTAGGGCGTTGCCTTTTGCTTCTGCACTGTTGGTTTTAGTATGAGCTTTCACCTTCAGGATTGCTACTTTGTCTGGTAGGAGTAGGGCTTTCATAAGGTTCTGTACTGCTACACCATTCTCAATGGGTTGTCCTACAGAAGTTTAAAAATGTCTGGCCTTCCATATTGGGCCGTAACCATGATCTATGCCGAATACATACCAGGAGTCAGTGTAAATGGTTACCTTCTGTCACTCTACACGCCTCAGTGAGGGCCTTCAGTTCCGCTTCTTGTGCTGAGACATGCGGAGGCATTTTGCTTTTAGAGATCTTGTTGTGTGAACACTGCATATCTGGTGTGGAGTCGTCAATCACCCTGGTACCATCTATAAAATACAACTCAAAATATGTATTAACAAGGGGTTTCAATAACTCTTTAAAACTTTCTTGTTGCCTCAATGCTAGACAATCATGCTGATATTCTATTCCAAATAGATCATGTTCTTATTTGCAAAAATTTTTAAAAATAGCTGATCTGTAATACATAGATCACCTATGCATCCCCCTCCCCCATTTGATCACCTATGCCTCCCCCTCCCCCATTTGAAACAGGATACTCGATTGGAAGAAGAATAGCCGGGTTCACCATTGAAAAGAAATATTAAAGGGGGGGCATGAGCAAAGCACATTGCAACCTTATTTGACGAGCTAGAGACAGATGTTTAGGTTGTACTTGAGTAAGTATACTCTGGATGTCATGAGGGGTGAGAACCACTAGGGGGGGTAGTTCAGGACTAACTCAGAAGACTTGTCAACCCTTACTTGTACTGCTGCCACCGCACAGACACAGGAGGGGGCTCCTCGGGCTACCGGAGTAATACCCAAGTGACCGTGGACGTCCTCCATGTTTTTGCGTCAATACTGCTGTCGCCTGAAAGGCCAGGGACGGCAGTATGAGACAAGTCCCAAAAAGGTGCGAAGCTTTGGCAGCAGAAGAAGATACAGAAATGGCTTGAACTGCAGCCCTGCGTCGTTCTGTGAGATGTCTGCCTTCTTGAGCTAGACAACAACCTTTTGTTTACAAAGCTGTAATTTTTCCTTTTTAAGCCTTGCAGCCATTTTCTGCTAAAAAAATTTTAGAAGAGAAATGGGTGCAGATTGACATGTTTTCATATCCTCAGCACAAAGCTGGAAAGTCATTAACATATTGCAACAGCACAGTCCCCTCAGGCGGAGTCCAAGCCTGCAGGACAGTTACATAAATGCCCTTTTGTCTGAAAAGGGGCCGGAGATTCAGACTGTCTCCACTCTGGCTTATTATCTATGACCTTAGGGATTTCAATAGACCTTCTACAAAGGCCATACTAAGTACATGTTTACCCATCTCTTCTATGCCCCTATATCCCAGATCTGACAAACGTTGTTGAAGGGGGGCATAGAATTGTTTTACACTTTCTTCCTTCTCTTTGTGTGATATTAGAAAGAGACAAGGAGGATTCTCTCAAATTTTTTTTTTTTTTTTTTTTTTTTCTTCTTTTTCCCCAATGTTTCAGACAAATTAAAAATATTTTACCACTTCTCAATTCTCTATGTTTAATTTTATCCCAATCTGTGCCACAATAGTCTTTCACATAATTTTAGATTATAGTTCCCGCTGCCTTCCCTGTTCTACATATACTCCTGCATCTCCTCCTTGTCCTCCTTCTCATGCTTCCACTCACTAGCCTAGGATCTAGTGAGCATAGGTATAACCGGTTTGCACCGAGGAGCTCCGCAAGCAGGGCAGCTCTCTCTCCAATCCGGGTTCTGTTGTCCACAATGCCAGCAGGTCCATCCCTCCAGTCCAATGTTTGACCTTGGAGTGGATGACTTGGCATAGGGTGGGGAGGAGACGGTTGGAATTGAGATGAAGGAGGGGGTGAAGATGGAAGAGGGAACTAACCCGACAATGAGAGAACATCTTTGAATTCTTTTCTCATTTCATTTTCAGCTACTGAACAGTATATATATATATATATATATATATATATACAATACAACATACTTCCTGTGTGGCCAAATATAACCAATTCTTAATTCAGATTTCTTTGCAAAGACAAGTAGGTCTTCTAAAGCCCAGTACTCCACCCTTTGAAATGTATCTTATCTTCTATAGAACACAGAAACTTCTCCAGACAAATAGCTGTATAACTGGTTCCACTGCCTGTGACCATCTTCACTTGCCCCCACCTTACAAAAACTGCAAATTCACACTCACTAAGGGGGGTTTTATTCATTCCTATACGGACTGATAATATGTGAAGTAGAAATTGGGATTGTATTTACTGTACACCAGACTTCCAATAATGAGCGAATTATGTATAGATAAGAAAAACTCTTAGTACCGCGGTTTTTACACAATTTGCTCAGAATAGGCTACCCAATGACAAACACAATACAACTTATGCCCATTTCTACCCACATACTGATATTCATCACACTGCGACCACTCAGCGGCCAATATATTATAGGGGGCTTTATTCCACCCTGGCATAATTAACAATTCATCGGACACTTCTTTGTTCTTAGCTACCGACATTTTCGTACTATTGCGGATTTTCTTAAAAGGCGACATTTTCACACTGTGCCAGATTATCACAAGAAATTCTTCAACTATCAGTTTATCAAAATTTTCCTTTAAAACAAACTAGTGTATTACTCTCTGCGTAATCCTGTTCACAGCGCTATTAATATATATTGCTGCAAGGAGCAAGACTTAGTTCAAATTACGCTTTAAAGAGAGTAAGACACTATAAAAGGATCATACTGTAGTTGATTGGGACCCTAATAAGTGGGATGGGGACCAATATTCATTTGCCAATTTCTTTAGCTATCTTCCGCACCTTATCCTCTTTACCAGCAGTATGGACAATGGCTGGCGGTTTATGTACACCAAGAGGCTTATAATTTTTATTCTTTCACACACATAAAACAATTGTTTGTTTCACTATTTTTCTGTGCAGTCTTCCGCACCTTATCCTCTTTACCAGCAGTATGGCCAATGGCTGGCGGTTTATGTACACCAAGAGGCTTATTATTTTTATTATTATTTTCTTTATACACTCTTCAAATAAAATACTGTTGTTAATTGGAAATGGGATACACTTTAAATAGAACTTTTGCTATTAATTTGACTAAAGTACTTATCAGGTGTTTCAAGTACACAATTATCTCATATTAATATCTTAATTCAATAATATTCAAATTAACACAACTCAATATTTTTGAATTCCACATATTCCACGAATCTGTATATACATATATACACTGTGGTAATCCTGGGCTATTATCTCACACAACTAGTCTCAGGAATAAAATTAGATGCCCCTCCTTTGGTCACTCCATTTGTTCAAGTGAGAGACTTAACATGGAGTCTAAGAGTGACCTTCACTCTATACATTACCACAATATACATATATATACACCAACATCCACTTAAAATGGAGACACACTTTTCACCTAGGCTGGACTGTGTGTAGGGTGGAGCAAGACCTGTTCCTATTGTTCTTCCCTCCCATCTCCTTACATCACCTAGCTCCACCCCCTATGGTCTGGCTCAGCATTTGGTCATTTTTGCTTCATTTCGTTTCTGGTTACCGGACAGTATACACCATATAACACAGTCTAACTCTCATACAGGTCCTTCCATTTATACACACACATAAAGACAAAAACATTTGCATGTCAGTTACTAAAGTGTCAGTACTTTTTTAAGTGTCAGTACTTCCTCACTTGTCTAAAAGTGTCGGTACTTCCCAACCCTGCTTATTTCCCCCCGTCTCAACTACTTCTCTTATACCTATAAGAGGCTCCCATTCAGGGATTTTATCCCCTGAAAATTTTAGGCTTCCCTGGTACAATTTATACCATGCCTTCCCGAGATCGGCAAGAGGGTTTCATATTCTGTACTTCCTCACCCTGTACACTGACCATGCAAAGTAACAAATAAAGACAATAACAGTTAAACACCCGCACAGCATATTCAGCCCACCATATGAATTCTTAAAAAGCTTGAAGATTTATAAGAGGCATGCACTTCTTACCCCTCGGACAGGAAAGGAGCAGCCAGGAAGCACGGATAGATTGTGGCAAGATAAAACCTTACCTTACTGCGCAGTTTTTGTCAATCCGTGGTTCCGAGTGGCTCCTTATCCCATCTGGGTCCGGGGGGGTTCGAGGTGTAGGTGGTCCTCTTGTTCCATCAAGCCCCGCGATCGGGCGCCAATTACTGATAGGGATTTTTCCATGTTACGTTAATATGCTGTGGGGCTCCAAATCAAAGGTGGTTATGGCAGCCACCATGAGAAAGCAATAGACACAGGCATCACGGTCGTGTCTTAGAGCAAATCTGAGTTTATTGTGTACATTGTCTTTCTTATACAAAAAATAGTAGGCGTATCAGAGGTTGAACTGCTTTACAGAGGTCGACCTGTTTTACTGGTACATAATTTTGTCTTCTCTATAAACAATGCTTTATTTGTTTGTTTGTAGACATCGTGTCTGGTATCCTGATTATCATCACACTCTACATTAACAAAGCATTCCATACAACCTTTTGATCAGTGTAACGCGATAAACAAGCTCTTGGAGACATGATGGACACTTAAGATTACACCTGTACTTCATTTAGCAGAGCTTTTCATAGGACACAGAATAGAGTGTACAATTTAGGCCTACAGCCTCCGGAAACGTATATCAAAGATACATACATATATAAATTAAGATGTTCATAACCCTCACATCGCCGACAGAGGATCTTTTGCTAGTGACTGGATTTGAAGACCCCCGCCTCCAGCAAGAGATTGCTCTGATTGGATGACCCTGCTGAGTGTTAGCAGGCTCAGCCAATCACAGCCTGCACTGGATGCACCAATCACAGCTATTCATTGAATGGCTGTAATTGGAGCATTGAGCGGCGTATCTGATTGGCAGAGACAATAGATGCTTTTTTGGCTTGACAAGTGCCCGGCAGCCTGCCGGGAGCTCCAGAGAACAATGGTTGGGAACCTGACTGCACCAGCTAGGGGAGTATTGATTTTTTTTTATAGGTAGTGCAGCTAGCGCTGCCAAAAACGTGGTTCCAAGTTGTGCCATGTTTTCAGCAGCGCTGAAACCGCTGCCTATTCATTTCAGTGGGCGATGCCAGGCTGAAAAATGGCCAAAGATAGAACATGCATCGCTGTCAAAGATGCTGCATTTTGCCGCTTGTGTGAACAGCCCCATTGAAATGAATGAGAGCCTTGTACAGCGTTTAGTGCAGTGCTTAAAAGGCAGCGCTAAACGCTGTACAAAAACGTCTGTGTGAGCGAGGCCTAAGGTCTCATGTCCACTAGGAAATAAGGGCCCGCGTGGATTCTCCATGCAGAATCCCGCAGCGGGACTTCCCCCTTTCCCGGGAACATGAGGCCTGAAAAATGATTTAACTTACCTGTCCGGATGCTGCGAGCTCCCGTCCGTCGTGGCCGGATCTTCTTTCCCTCTGCACGGCGGATGTGCCCGGCACGCCAGCAGCGTGCGGCGCACATGCGCCGTGCGCTCATTTGTTTTTTTGAACTCCTGCTCTCCCGCGCCCAAGAGCAGAAATTCAGCTGCGGGTGTACCGTGGGACCGGACGCCCCGCAGAAAATGGAGCATGCTTAGAGATGAGCGAGCACCAAAATGCTCGGGTGCTCGTTACTCGGGACGAAATTTTCGCGATGCTCAAGGGGTTCGTTTCGAGTAACGAACCCCATTGAAGTCAATGGGCGACCCGAGCATCTTTGTATATCGCCGATGCTCGCTAAGGTTTCCATTTGTGAAAATCGGGGCAATTCAAGAAAGTGATGGGAACGACACAGCAACGGATAGGGCAGGCGAGGGGCTACATGTTGGGCTGCATCTCAAGTTCACAGGTCCCACCTCATTAGCAATGCATACCTTAGCTAAGCACCACACTACCTCCAACAAAGCACAATCGCTGCCTGCATGACACTCCGCAGCCACTTCTCCTGGGTTACATTCTGCCCAACCCCCTTCCCCCCCCCCCCCGCATGACCCAGTGTCCACAGCGCACACCAAAGTGTCCCTGTGCAGCCTTCAGCTGCCCTCATGCCACACCACCCTCATGTCTATTTATAAGTGCGTCTGCCATGAGGAGGAACCGCAGGCACACACTGCAGAGGGTTGGCACGGCTAGGCAGCGATCCTCTTTAAAAGGGGCGGGGCGATAGCCCACAATGCTGTACAGAAGCAATGAGAAATATAATCCTGTGCCACCGCCATCAGGAGCTGCACACGTGGGCATAGCAATGGGGAACCTATGTGCCACACACTATTCATTCTGTCAAGGTGTCTGCATGCCCCAGTCAGACCGCGGTTTTTTATAAATAGTCAAAGGCAGGTACAACTCCGCAATGGGAATTCCGTGTGCACCCACAGCATGGGTGGCTCCCTGGAACCCACCGTCTGTACATAAATGTATCCCATTGCAGTGCCCTGGACAGCAGAGCTAACGTCAGATTAAATGCAGGTGGGCTTCGGCCCACACTGCATGCCCCAACCTGACCGGGGTTTTTAATTCATAGACACAGGCAGGTACAACTCCCTATTGTGAAGTCCCTGTGGACCCACAGCATGGGTGGCTCCCTGGAACCCACCGGCGGTACATAAATATATCCCATTGCAGTGCCCATCACAGCTGAGGTAATGTCATGTTTAATGCAGGTGGGCTTCGGCCCACACTGCATGCCCCAGTCAGACTGGGGTTCTTTAGAAGTGGACACATGCAGTTACAACTCCGTGTGGACCGACAGCATGGGTGGGTGCCAAGAAGCCACCGGCGGTACATAAATCTATCCCATTGCAGTGCCCATCACAGCTGAGGTAATGTCATGTTTAAGGCAGGTGGGCTTCGGCCCACACTGCATGCCCCAGTCAGACTGGGGTTCTTTAGAAGTGGACACATGCAGTTACAACTCCGTGTGGACTGACAGCATGGGTGGGTGCCAGGAAGCCACCGGCGGTACATAAATATATCCCATTGCAGTGCCCAGCACAGCTGATGTAACGTCAACTTTAATGCAGGTGGGCAAAAAATTAATTGGATCACACTGTAGGCGAGGGCCCCAAAAAATTGGTGTACCAACAGTACTAATGTACGTCAGAAAAATTGACCATGCCCAACCAAGAGGGCAGGTGAAACCCATTAATCGCTTTGGTTAATGTGGCTTAATTGGTAACTAGGTCTGGAGGCAGCCCAGTTAAAATAAAAATTGGTTCAGGTGCAAGTTTCAACGCTTTAATGAGCATTGAAACGGATAAAAATTGTTTACAGAAATTATATGACTGAGCCTTGTGGGCCTAAGAAAAATTGCCCGTTCGGCGTGATTACGTCAGGTTTCAGGAGGAGGAGCAGGAGGAGGAGGATGAATATTATACACAAATTGATGAAGCTAAAAGGTCCACGTTTTTGATGGTGATAGAGAACAATGCTTCCATCCGCGGGTGCAGCCTACGTATTGTTTAGGTATCGCTGCTGTCCGCTGGTGGAGAAGAGAAGTCTGGGGAAATCCAGGCTTTGTTCATCTTGATGAGTGTAAGCCTGTCGGCACTGTCGGTTGACAGGTGGGTACGCTTATCCGTGATGATTCCCCCAGCCGCACTAAACACCCTCTCTGACAAAACGCTAGCCGCAGGACAAGCAAGCACCTCCAGGGCATACAGCGCGAGTTCAGGCCACGTGTCCAGCTTCAACACCCAGTAGTTGTAGGGGGCAGAGGCGTCACGGAGGACGGTCATGCGATCGGCTACGTACTCCCTCACCATCCTTTTACAGTGCTCCCGCCGACTCAGCCTTGACTGGGGAGCGGTGACAGTCTTGTTGGGGAGCCAGAAAGCTGTCAAAGGCCTTAGAGAATGTTCCCCTGCCTGTGCTGTACATGCTGCCTGATCTCCGCGCCTCCCTTGCTACCTGGCCCTCGGAACTGCGCCTTCGGCCACTAGCGCTGTCGGATGGGAATTTTACCATCAGTTTGTCCGCCAGGGTCCTGTGGTATAGCAACACTCTCGAACCCCTTTCCTCTTCGGGTATGAGAGTGGAAAGATTCTCCTTATACCGTGGGTCGAGCAGTGTGTACACCCAGTAATCCGTAGTGGCCAGAATGCGTGTAACGCGAGGGTCACGAGAAAGGCATCCTAACATGAAGTCAGCCATGTGTGCCAGGGTACCTGTACGCAACACATGGCTGTCCTCACTAGGAAGATCACTTTCAGGATCCTCCTCCTCCTCAGGCCATACACGCTGAAAGGATGACAGGCAAGCAGCATGGGTACCCTCAGCAGTGGGCCAAGCTGTCTCTTCCCCCTCCTGCTCATCCTCCTCCCCCTCCTCCTCCTCCTCAACGCGCTGAGATATAGACAGGAGGGTGCTCTGACTATCCAGCGACATACTGTCTTCCCCCGCCTCCGTTTCCGAGCGCAAAGCGTCTGCCTTTATGCTTTTCAGGGAACTTCTCAAGAGGCATAGCAGAGGAATGGTGACGCTAATGATTGCAGCATCGCCGCTCACCAACTGGGTAGACTCCTCAAAGTTTCCAAGGACCTGGCAGATGTCTGCCAACCAGGCCCACTCTTCTGTAAAGAATTGAGGAGGCTGACTCCCACTGCGCCGCCCATGTTGGAGTTGGTATTCCACTATAGCTCTACGCTGCTCATAGAGCCTGGCCAACATGTGGAGCGTAGAGTTCCACCGTGTGGGCACGTCGCACAGCAGTCGGTGCACTGGCAGATGAAACCGATGTTGCAGGGTGGCAGCGTCCGTGTGGGACTTGCGGAAATGTGTGCAGAGTCGGCGCACCTTTCCGAGCAGGTCTGACAAGCGTGGGTAGCTTTTCAGAAAGCGCTGAACCACCAAATTAAAGACGTGGGCCAGGCATGGCACGTGCGTGAGGCTGCCGAGCTGCAGAGCCGCCACCAGGTTACGGCCGTTGTCACACACGACCATGCCCGGTTGGAGGCTCAGCGGCGCAAGCCAGCAGTCGGTCTGCTCTGTCAGACCCTGCAGCAGTTCGTGGGCCGTGTGCCTCTTCTCTCCTAAGCTGAGTAGTTTCAGCACGGCCTGCTGACGCTTGCCCACCGCTGTGCTGCCGTGCCGCGCGACACCGACTGCTGGCGACGTGCTGCTGCTGACACATCTTGATTGCGAGACAGAGGTTGCGTAGGAGGAGGAGGGTGGTTTAGTGGAGGAAGCATACACCGCCGCAGATACCACCACCGAGCTGGGGCCCGCAATTCTGGGGGTGGGTAGGACGTGAGCGGTCCCAGGCTCTGACTCTGTCCCAGCCTCCACTAAATTCACCCAATGTGCCGTCAGGGAGATATAGTGGCCCTGCCCGCCTGTGCTTGTCCACGTGTCCGTTAAGTGGACCTTGGCAGTAACCGCGTTGGTGAGGGCGCGTACAATGTTGCGGGAGACGTGGTCGTGCAGGGCTGGGACGGCACATCGGGAAAGTAGTGACGACTGGGAACTGAGTAGCGCGGGGCCGCCGCCGCCATCATACCTTTGAAAGCCTCCGTTTCTACAACCCTATACGGCAGCATCTCCAGGCTGATAAATTTGGCTATGTGCACGTTTAACGCTTGAGCGTGCGGGTGCGTGGCGACGTACTTGCGCTTGCGCTCCAAGACTTGTGCTAGCGACGGCTGGACGGTGCGCTGAGAGACATTGGTGGATGGGGCCGAGGACAGCGGAGGTGAGGGTGTGGGTGCAGGCCGGGAGACGGTCGTGCCTGTGTCCTGAGAGGGGGGTTGGATCTCAGTGGCAGGTTTGAGCAGAGGAGGAGAGGCAGCGGTGCAAACCAGAGGCGGTGAACGGCCTTCGTCCCACCTTGTGGGGTGCTTGGCCATCATATGTCTGCGCATGCTGGTGGTGAGGCTGGTGGTGGTGGCTCCCCGGGTGATCTTGGCGCGACAAAGGTTGCACACCACTGTTTGTCGGTCGTCTGCACTCTCAGTGAAAAACTGCCAGACCTTAGAGCACCTCGGCCTCTGCAGGGTGGCATGGCGCGAGGGGGTGCTTTGGGAAACAGTTGGTGGATTATTCGGTCTGGCCCTGCCTCTACCCCTGGCCACCGCACTGCCTCTTCCAACCTGCCCTGCTGCTGCACTTGCCTCCCTCTCTGAAGACCTGTCCTCAGTAGGCGTAGCAAACCAGGTGGGGTCAGTCACCTCATCGTCCTGCTGCTCTTCCTCCGAATCCTCTGTGCGCTCCTCCCTCGGACTTACTCCAATTACTACTACCTGAGTGATAGACAACTGTGTCTCATCGTCATCGTCATCGTCCTCCTCACCCACTGAAAGCTCTTGAGACAGTTGCCGGAAGTCCCCAGCCTCATCCCCCGGACCCCGGGAACTTTCCAAAGGTTGGGCATCGGTCACGACAAACTCCTCCGGTGGGAGAGGAACCATTGCTGCCCATTCTGGGCAGGGACCCGAGAACAGTTCCTGGGAGTCTGCCTGCTCCTCAGAATGTGTCATTGTAATGGAGTGAGGAGGCTGGGAGGAAGGAGGAGCAGCAGCCAGAGGATTCAGAGTTGCAGCAGTGGACGGCGCAGAATTCTGGGCCTGTGCCCACACCCTGACTTGGGCCTCCGCGTCCTCGCCCGCATCTACGTCCTCTAGGCCTACCCCTATCCCTCAGCATGGTGTATTACCAGTAGTGCAGAAACAGAACGCTGTAATTAAATGTGCCGCTTATTGGCCTGTGGTTGGAGGCTGACTTCGCTTACGGAACGCACAGCAGAGGCAGGAAATAATTTTGCGCAAGCCTGCTGTAACACTTAGCTGGCTGCGTATGAATTAGGACAACTACCCCCAGCAGAGACGCAGTACAGTCAGGACGGTCACAGGCAGCCCAAATAGATTTTTTTTTTCCCAAATTTTTTTGGAAAAGCCCACTGCGTATATAGACTGGATATGTCTTTCACTGTCCCTGCCTCACCACCACTACTGGCCGTGGACTATGTAAAATTACTGCAGGACGCAATGCTCTGGACGCATTGCTCTGCATGGCCGATATACAAAAAAAAAAAAAATGTGCAACACTGCAAAAAGCAGCCTCAACAGTACTGCACACGGTCAGATGTGGCCCTAAGAAGGACCGTTGGGGTTCTTGAAGCCTAAAATCACTCCTAACGCTCTCCCTATAGCAGCTCCGGCATCAGCGGCACTTTCCCTGATCTCTGTCAGAATGCATCTGTGGCGAGCCGCGGGAGGGGCCGATTTATATACTCGGGTGACACCTGATCTTGCCAGCCACTCACTGCAGGGGGTTGGTATAGGGCTTGAACGTCGCAGGGGGAAGTTGTAATGCCTTCCCTGTCTTTCTATTGGCCAGAAAAGCGCGCTAACGTCTCAGAGATGAAAGTGAAAGTAACTCGAACATCGCGTGGTGCTCGCCTCTAGTAACGAGCATCTCGAACACGCTAATACTCGAACGAGTATCGAGCTCGGACGAGTACGTTCGCTCATCTCTAAGCATGCTGCCTTTTTTTTTCTGCCGCACGTGAGAAAACGCAACTCCATTAAAATGCCATTCGCGGGTGCAAATTTCAATTAATTTGACCGCGGATGGCCAATGATTCCCTACGGGCAAAATTCAATTTTGCTAGTGGACATGAGGCCTAAGGCTTCTATTACATGAGTGCTACCTTTTTGCCTTTTCCCAAGAATTACTGGGCTCGAAGTGCAGGTGCAGCCCGACAATCAACGCTATTACACTAGCATGAACGCTCATGTTATAGTATTAATTATGGGGATTAAAGTGTGCTTGCAATTGTCGGGGGAAAATGCGAGCGCTAGCGGCTGCCGCTAGCACTCATGTAATAGCGCTCTAAAGCTCTAAGCTTAAAGGGGTTGTCTCGCGAAAGCAAGTGGGGTTATACACTTCTGTATGGCCATATTAACCCCTTAATGACATGGCCTATTTTGGCGTTGAGGACCAAGCGATTTTTTTTGGTATTTTTCCATCTCCATTTTTCAAAAGCCATAACTTTTTTATTGTTCCGTGGACGCGGCCGTATAAGGGCTTGTTTTTTGCGTGGCGATCTGTAGTTTTTATCGGTGCCACTTTTGGGTACATAGACAATATCGTAAAATTTTTTTTTTTTTTTTTAATGATAACAGGGAGAGAAAACGCATCAATTCTGCCATAGATTTTTTTTTTTTTTTTACAGCGTTAATCATGCAGCATAAATGACACACTAAATTTTTTCTGCGGGTCGGTACGGTAACAACGATACCAAAATTGTTATATTTTTTTTAGGTTTTTACACTTTTTTTGCAATAAAACCCCCTTTTTTTGGAAATCTTTTTTTTTTCTCTATAGCTGCATTCAAAGTCATGTAACTTTTTTATTTTTCTATGTACGGAGCTCTTTAAGGGCTTATTTTTTGCGAGACGAGCGGTAGTTTTTATTGGTACCATTTTGGGAAATGTACGGCTTTTTTGATCACTTTTATTGCATTTTTTGTGAGGCAAAATGCTAAAAATTAGCATTTTGCCTCTGTTTTTTAGCGTTTTTTTTTACGCTTTTTGTCGTACAAAATAAAAAGCGTGTTCAACTTTTTGTACACGTCGTTACGGACGCGTCAATATCCAATATGTGGGGTTTTACTTTTTTTTCCCTTTTTTTATGCTAATATTAGAAAAAGCATAAAAAAGGGGTTTTTTACATTTTTTTTTTTTACATTTTTCTTTTTTTTACACTTTTCTTTTCTTTTTTTTATACTATTTGAGTCCCTCTGAGGGACTTACATCACTGTGCCTATGATCGCTGTCATAAGGCATGGCAAAGCTACTGCTCTGCCATGCCTTATCGCTTGTACAGCGA
The DNA here is from genome assembly GCF_035609145.1 of Eleutherodactylus coqui. Lineage (NCBI taxonomy): Eukaryota > Metazoa > Chordata > Amphibia > Anura > Eleutherodactylidae > Eleutherodactylus > Eleutherodactylus coqui. Next base: position 218,278,445 of record NC_089838.1, on the reverse strand, counting down.
TTATAGGCACAGGCAATACAGGACGCCAGTGTCTGGCGTCCTGTTGCCATGGTGACAGGCCGGGCTCTCGCGATAACATCGTGAGTTCCGGCCGGAGACACACAGGGATCGCGATCCCTCTGTGAACTCTTTCCCTGCCGCGATCTACTTAGATCGCGGCAGGGAAGGGGTTAACAGCGGCGGGCGCATCTCCAATGTCCCCCCGCTGTTGGAGCGGGACGCCGGCTGTGACTGACAGCCGGCTCCCGCTGCGGGATAGCGCGGGATCTTATGTGATCCCGTGCTATCTCCAGGACGTACCAGGTACGTCATGTTGCGGGAAGTACCAGGCTGCCATGACGTACCAGGTACGTCCAGGAGCGGGAAGGGGTTAAAGGGGTTGTCCCGCGGCAGCAAGTGGGTCTATACACTTCTGTATGGCCATAATAATGCACTTTGTAATGTACATTGTGCATTAATTATGAGCCATACAGAAGTTATAAAAAGTTTTTCACTTACCTGCTCCGCTGCTGGCGTCCTCGTCTCCATGGTTGCCGTCTAATTTTCGCCGTCTAAAATTGCCTAATGGCCAAATTAGACGCGCTTGCGCAGTCCAGGTCTTCTCCTGTTCTCTATGGGGCTCCGTGTAGCTCCGCCCTGTCACGTGCCGATTCCAGCCAATCAGGAGGCTGGAATCGGCAATGGACCGCACAGAAGAGCTGCGGTCCACGGAGGTAGAGGATCCCGGCGGCCATCTTCAGCCGGTAAGTATTGAAGTCACCGGAGCGCGGGGATTCAGGTAAGCGCTGTCCGGTTTCTTGTTTAGGTCCCTGCATCGGGGTTGTCTCGCGCCGAACGGGGGGGGGGTTGAAAAAAAAAAAAACCCGTTTCGGCGCGGGACAACCCCTTTAATGCACTTTGTAATGTACATCGTGCATTAAATATGAGCCATACAGAAGTTATTCACTTACCTGCTCCGTTGCTAGCGTCCACGTCTCTATGGTTCCGTCTAATTTCGCTGGCGGCTTGCTTTTTTAGACACGCTTGCGCAGTCCGTTCTTCTGCTCTGAGCACGAGCCGCTTCAGCGTGCTCGCCGCTACAGCTCTTCTGCGCATGCGCAGACGAGCTGTAACTTCTCGGGAGCGCGCTGGAGCGGCCATTCTGCTACCATCCTCTCTTAGAGGAAGGTGCAGAAACTTGAGCCGCCCAGCAGTGCCGAGAAGCCGCCCAGCAGTGCCGAGAAGCTGCCCAGGTAAGTGATGGGTCGGGGGTGACGAGTGACTAACTGGCCTGGGCCCCGGGGCCTACCGCTGTGGTCCGGGGCCTACAGCTGTCGCGAGGGGACTGCCGCTGTGGCCCGAGGCCTGCCGCTGTGGCCCGGGGCCTACATCTGTCGCCAGGGGACTGCCGCTGGGGCCAGGGGCCTAGCGCGGGGGAGCCGGGGCCTAGCACCGGTTACCTGCTGCCTGGCGGTGGGTGACTGTGGCTCGTGTGCCGTGGTCGGCCGCGTTCAATCCCGAGGCCCGGTGGGTGGCTGAGGTCTGGTCGGCGGCCGCGGTGGGTCCGGTCGGCGGCTGCGGGGCGTCTGGTTGTCAGGGAGACACAGCTGGTAGCGTCTCGGGAGCGCGCACGTTGGGCTACAGCAAGCGCGGTGCACCATGGGAGAAACCCGCGGTGCACCTTGAGAAAAGAACCGGTGGCCATCTTTGGGAAACGTTTTATAAGTTGCTGAAACACAAGAACTGTGAGTAGAAACAGGCTTTAAAACCCATTTACACGTGTGCATAGTAATGTATGCTTAAGAAGGGGGACTGGGCAATAAAAAAATTACACCCTTGCCTTCGAGACAACCCCTTTAACAGCCTGGACTCTACACTGATACATTGTAGCAAACTATTGTAGAGATGTTTGCAACTGCTGCTGATGTATTTAGCTCACTCAGCATTACCTTGATTTGGATATAGGGATAAAATGAAGAATACAAGTCGTATGATGGCCAGATATGTTATTCCTCATAGAATCATAGAACAGTAGAGTTGGAAGGGACCTGCAGGGTCATCGGGTCCAACCCCCTGCTCCATGCAGTATCACTAAATCATCCCAAATCATATACCCACTTGACAGTAAATGCAGTTATGCTTTAAGGAAGGGGAAGAAACGCGCCATATGTTTCATTTGCACTAAAATATTCGGGTTTAGTAAAGTTGCATTTGGATTCAGTAGTTGGGATGTATCTGGTTAATTACACTGTGGTTGTGTCCATGAGTAATGACGGCATTCTTATGATAGAAATGAGAGTTAGACAGCTGGGAAAAGGTGAGAGATGCACATGGCTGTATGTCAGTGTACAAGTAACTTTATGAGACTTCTCCGTTTTATTAATTAGACTTTCTGATCTTCCGCTTGTCTGCTGCATCTTAAATGTTGCTGATTACAAGTCCAGAGAAATCTTCTGATGTTATAAAACATGACAGCCGTTGAGTTTTGACAGCAGCTTTTTCCATCGGCTGAGTCCAGAAGTGAGACAACCTGCGGCTTGCAAACAGCGACTTCAAAAGCAGTTCTCACTGGCTGGAGGCGCAGTTGCTGTGTTCGGTTTCACTGCGCGATGAGCTACAAACAGCTGGGACATTGTTAATTTTCTGAAGAAGCGGCTCATGTGCTGCTAAGCATGACGTGATTGTGTCATGATCGCTCTGATGCTGCAGCTTTTTTCTTACATCTGTCAATTTTAAGGTTATTTGCCCTCTTTTGACAGCTATAAGGGTTTGACATAGATACATTTGAACACAACAGGAAAGTGACAGATCCCTGAGGACTCCGAAAAAGTTATTGGGTTCTGGTCAGAAATATGATCCCTTAGTATTTTGCATCCAGTGATTTTATAAATCACTGATTTGTTGACTGTGTACTACGGAACCTAGGTGCCAATATGTGGGATGTGTACCCCTCATGGTGCCCTCCATGGGAGAATTTATAATGTGTGTGTTTATTTTTGTTGTTTTGGCAGTTTGGCCATTGTTTGGAAGCAACATTGCTATTGCTTGTGACGAGTTTATCAAATGTTGCATGTTAATGATAAAATGGTACACCGCAGTGGGGGCAGCGTGCCGCTCCACAGTAAAGGCAGGATTGAGGCGCTCACCCCTAGGTCTCTAGGCATGAACACAGGCATCAGTACCTTTTTTATTAAAGCTGGATTCATTGCTGTAAGCAACACTGTTCCACCCCATAGCAGTCCAGTTTCCTCATTCACTACACAACTGTAAACTGAGGCCACAGTGGATGTCACAGGCAGTACATATAATAGGTGGTAGGATACCCAATGTCTTTCAGCCAAGCTGCTGAAAATGGTTCTGACAGAAACAGTTGGAGCTGCTCATGCTTGTTGGATGACCAGTCGACCCTCCTGCTGTTAAAGACGTCCTAAGCCTTGTGTGCACTGGTCCCAAAACCTCTTAACAGTCTGGTCAGAACAGCCCAGTTGGGGAGCAATTTGACTATATGACCACCCAGCTTCTCTCCTTCCAATAAGTATTCCCTCTTAAACTCTGTTCACTGGGGACAATCTCGTTGTAGATGCATGTTTAGTGGTGAACAAGCTCTACACAGACGGAAAAAGAGGTTCACTAACATAATAAAATAGTATGTAAAACCAAAAAGACCTATTCAGCCTATCATTTTTATAGGCAAAGGGTGGAACCACTCAGGTGACAAGACCGTCCATCTAATCACGCCACAACTCTATTCATTTGCATATCTGCCTGAGATGTAACTGCATGCCGAGTTTTGCAGCAAAACAACAACTTCTAGGGGCGGGTTTTTGGACAAGAAATGTACGTCTAGAAATGTGAATTCACTTTTTATGCCACCCTACTATTGGAGTGAGATTGTGACAAAGTTTGAGACTTAAAAGAAAAATAGGGAAAAAAATATATATATATACATATGACTTAAGCCTCACTGTACTCAAACTATTCCCCATTTTCTAAACTCTTTCGAAAAATGTAAGAGATTTAAAACTGCAAAAACTCGCAACCTTTTTGCCAAAACACTACTTGCACAGAAATGTGCAACTTTTTTTATGGTGGGGAAACTACTTTACAGCCTTGATACAATGTGTCTAGGAGTATGAGCATTATACTAATGTAGTGCAGCACAGACTATAACCCTATTGTGGGTTGTCTGCTCTTACTTATTTGAGTAGGGTTTACTTAGAATATTGAGAAACACTATTGTAAAACAAGCAGATAGAAAATATTTCCAGGTAAACTATAACTTGGAAAACCCCTTTAACTCGTATGTGTTCCGTTCATGGTAGTCGTCAGAACGGCTAGTTTTACACCCTTTCCCTAGCTCAGAGGAAAACTCCCAATTAGAGACACCTTGCAGAGGGTGTACTTTGTGTAGTGTTTGAGCCACTAGTGTGTTTGCTGTGGTTAGTATTTTTTTCTTCTTTGGTTTAAAGCATTATTCCCTCCACAGCAAGTTACCCCCTTTCCACTGCAGAGGGTATAACTTGCTGATCGGTGGGGATCAGTCTGATGGATACTCGCTGATCCTGAGAATGCAGCCCCAACAGGTCCTGAAATATGGGCAGCAGAGGATTTGCATGTGAGCTTCCACTTCATTCACTTCAGTAGGACTGCCAGAGATAGGCAAGAGCTTGAACTTGGCTATCTCCGGTAGTCCCATTGAAGAGAATGGAGCGGAAGCACACATGCGCACCCTCATCTGCCTACACTTCTGGATGTGCCCGGGCTGTATTCTTGGATTGGCACATATTCCAGCAGTCAGATCCCCACCCATCAGCAAGTGGTCTTGTGGATAAGGGATAATTGTTGTGTTGTGACAACCCCTTTAATGTGAAATGTGGGTCAGACTGTGCCACCAAAGAGTGTTCTGGTAAGCCCAAATTCTGGTACAATAATGGGCCCCAGCCAGAACAGTGCCTATAAGTTTTAGCTAAGGGCAAATTAAACTGAAGCTGGCAGGAAAGAGAATCACTTGCTGTTTGGGTTTATCATATAGTTTAGCTATTTTTAGTTATTTTGTGGCATCATCAACATGACATGCAGCTCTATGCATAGGTCAGTAGTAGTAAATGAATTTTGAGCGTAGACCCACAAAATAGTTTTCACTGGTGGGCTCATAACACTCCAAACAGTGTGGATAAGGAGATATCCTATCAATCTTTATCTGTTTAATATTCAGAGGTACATAATCTATTCTAGTGACGTGATGTTTTCCTTTTTTGGATGGTAGGGCGTCCATAGAGAATTTCTTTATTTCTATCTTTTGCTCCTTGTTCTCCAAAAATTAAAAAATCTGACAGTTTTTAAGCTGTGTGACCATTCCATAAGCATATATCCAAAGGGGCCGAGGTCCACTGTGGATGTGCAGCAGTAGAGTTGACCTGTGCTGCATAGAAGGCTGAATGCACACGGACATATTAGCATTGCAGAATCCGGAGCAGGCGTCCGCCTCCGGATTCCGCAGCAAATGCTGCCCATAAACATGCTATTGAAAATCGCTTTTCCCTGTCCATGAGCAGAAATCAATTGCGATAATTTTTTTTTTCTGCTTGTGGAAGGAAAATCGAAGCATGTTCTATTCCAGCGCGGCTTCCGTGCAGACGGTTTGGTATTATCTGTACTGCGCATGTGCGCCAGTTGGCACATCCGCAGCACAGATAACAAGAATCCGGACAGGTGTGCGGGGGTCACCGGGTGCAATTCTGCTGCGCAACCCGACGCGGCCGTGCGTATTTGGCCTTAATCTATGTTGCAGATTTTACTGTTGATTTTACTCTTTTAAATAGGAGGTTAAAATCAGCAGCAAATCCGTGTCAACATTTGTACTGTTTTGTATAGACTCGCTGCTGTGAATTTATTGTGGATTTTCCAGTGCAGAAAAAGCCAACGTGAATCCCCCATGTTGTGAGAACACCCTTCCTTTACCAGCACAGTGGATGAGATTGAAATTAATGTCATCCACACACTGCAGAAAAAATCTGCACAAACTAAGGCCTCATGTCCATGGCCACGCACGGTTTCCCAGTGCAGAATCCCGCAACGGATTCCAGCCGTGCCCACAGACATAAGGCCAAAAAATACATTTACTCAACTGTCCGGACGCGGATCTCCTCTGTCGCTGCCGGATCTTCTTTCTTCTGTACGGCGGATATGCTTGGGTGCCATCTGCGTGCCGCCCATTCGCTGTGCATTCTTGCGTTCTTTTTTTTTTTTTTAATCTCCTGCTTTCCCGTGGATCCGTGGCATGGATGCAGTGTCAGCTGCATCTCTGCCGCGGAGCAGGCTACTTCCGTTGACTTGAATGGAAGCAATGCTGCGATTTTATTTTATTTATTTTTTTGTCCTGTGCGTGCGATCTGCATGCTGGGATAAAATGACATCCGCAGGTATTTAATTGCCTGCAGATACCCAATGGCCATATTGAACTGTGGGTCACCCACGCAAATTCCACAATTCAATTTTGCCCGTGGACATGAAGCCTAACGCCTAATGCCCACGGCCGTGACAGGCTCCGCAAGCGGAATACCGCAACGGAGCCCGTCACGGCGCCCCCCCCAGAGACCCCATACTTGCCTCTAAGTCCGCTGCCCGACGTCTCACATGACGCTACGGCACACATGCGCAGAAGAGCGCATGATGCGCCGGCAGCGTCGGGTGATGCGGTAGGCGGGGAAGCGTTTTCACGCTATCTTCCGCTGTGCTACAGCGGAAGATAGCGTGATGAACGGCTTCCATTGACTGCAATGGAAGTCGTCAGCGTGTACGCCTGCGGCAAATAGAACATGCCGTGGGTGAGTGCAGGAGAATTCACGGGGGGGGGAATTAAACGGTGAAATTCTGCACCGTGAGCATTGTGCTATTGGGTTCAATAGAACCGCGGCGTTGCCCCACAGCTATTAGGATTTCCTTCGCGTGATACTTGGCGTAAATCTGCCCATGTGAATTAGCCCACAGTGGTATGCCAATTTCTGCTGCAGATAATCTGCAGGATTTCCACAACAAAATCCGTTTGCTGCGGTTTCAGGTTTCTGGCAGACGTGCTGCAGATTTTCCACTGCAGGGACCGTCCTGTATGGACATAACCTACTGGTTGCAGAGCAGTGATATGTTACGACGGTTGGCAGGGGCTGGAAAAAGAATGCAAGTTGAATCATTTGGCGTACTAATTACCTAACATGAAGATCCTCTGCCCTATAATTTGAGTACAGCTTTAATTCAAACTCTAATTATGTGCAGCAAATCTATGATAGGTTTAATGTTATAAGGAGTCATGTGAAGAAAATGCCAGGTATGCGTGTATGAAGGGTTCCTCCAGAAGGGTATGTGAACTAGTGAATCTGGTACCTTTTCCATTTATTGAACTTCTTTTTGCCTTGATGTTCAATAATTGGATATTATACTATTAAAGATCACTGCGCTGCTAGAACAGTAAATGACTTCTTGACGTTTAAAAGATAGATTTGGTTAGAACTATGCATACATTTAGTTCTGGGTAACATTGAATCAAAGGACAAACGTCATGTCAATTGATTCTATTAAAGGTCAGGCTTTCCATTTACCTATCATCATTGATGGAAATAATAATGACTCGCTAGTAAAATCTTGTGTTTTATAATCTTGGTTTTCAAGGCATGTATTTAGGTGTCGTTTCTACAATGGAAGTTATTGCAAAGCCTCTGCGAGCTCGAAGCCGGCGTTCCCACAATGCCTACAGTTTAAGAAAACTGAAATAGTGCCGTGAAAACCCTTCTGTTACACTAAATGACAATCTAGCATCGTTCTTTACTCTACCTAATAAAAGGGGCCTTTCACAGAGTAGACTTATAAATACAAACAGTCTCTACTGAATTTCTCTTAAAAACACACATACAACAGTCGGGCACAAAGTTGCTGTTTGGATAGTGTCCTAATGTTGCCAAGGCTAGGTGCGCTTCCACTCCGGCCAGACGTAGACAAAACTCAGACATATATAGTAGGGTCTATATTATTGCGTACTTAGACCCCAATATGGATGGTCATAAAAGATGAAAAAGTATTTCAATACCAAAGGAAGTTTTTTTGTTTTTTTTTTCCCCAATAGTATTGCTTCGTGCTCAAGGTTCAAAATATTTAACGAAGTCATCTCCGTAGTCCCCGACTGACAAGCATATGGTAGCTGAAGTTCTTGAGGCGGAGATTCGCTAGTGTAGAAAGATGGAATCTGAGAGCATTTTATGCAAAGGATTTATAATCTGGGTATGGGACATGATGGCCCTGAATATCCTAATAAATGAATAATTAGGAAAAATACTTCCATTGGTCTCAAATACATGCATAGACACTGAGGAGACCTAACATGACCTGATAAGTGGTTGTGTTAGTGTACTCCAACATTCAGGATGTCTTTGTGTCAAGGGTGCTACTAACTAGTAGATTGGCTGAGCACTCGCTGAATTCAATGAATGGCTGAGCACTGCCTGTGATTGGCTGAGCGTTGTGACCAGTTACAGGCAGCGCTCAGCTATCATTCAATGATTGGCTGAGTGCTGCCTATGATTGGCTAAGCGCTCAGCCAATCAGACGTAGCTCTTTCAGCAGCGGCGGCCCCATTGAAATCAATTGGAGAGCTTTGCGAACCTCTGCCACAGCTGTTACAGGGGATTCTTCACTTCCCACAGGGAGACCCCTTGTCCCTAAACACTGTGACAGTGCTGTCACAGTGTTCAGTGACAAGGGGACTTCCTGCTGGGAATTTTGACATGCACCACGGACCTATGCAGTGCACACATGTCCTATTAGTTTACTGGTGCGCTCATTTGCACAACTGTAAAACACAGACGTGAGCACATAATAGGGAACCAATGGTTCTAATAGACACATGGTTATGTGCACACGTATGGACGCACATAAATGCGCTCTTCTGAATGCACCCTTATTGCAGAACTTTTCATCCTACTGTGATAGATCAGAATTTGTGTATTACCCGTCACTATTCTCAATGCCTCTGTATTCTGCTGGTGTATATAAGCCTTGCTTCATACCGGTAGTACTGTTTGGGGTAGCTTCATTTCTGTATTTCATGTCTCCTCATTCTTAGAAGTGTTTTTACACCAATATTTTGGGACCTCCATCAGCATTTCTGATTCACAAAATTGCGATCTTGGGTGGTATCTGGTGCTCTACATACAATCTGAGCATCATCTTTAAGAACTAGTGAAGATCAAAAATCTAGATGTTACCCATTTAACCCAATCCTATTTTTGGCTCTGTTTTTTATATGGTGTTTTATATAAAAAGAAACCATAATTGATAGGTTATTATAGGTAAGTTCTCTACATTTTTTCTTTTTTATGCAGTAGACCAAGTGACAACATCAAATATACTTTGCCAGGATTGTAACTAGAAAAGCAAACACTTTGCATGTCCCCCACTATCACAAATTATTACCACTAAAATTTAAGGCAATGACGCACTTGCCTGCCTAGTCCAGTTAAATTAAAAACAAACTATCAATGAAGATCACTTACCATTGCTGGCTTACAGATGGCATAACACACAACTACTGATAGGTAACTGATAAGTTACCACAGACCCCAAAGTGATCAGACTCCAGGGAGTGTACTGTATAATGAAAACATTCCCAATAATAACACTATACAAGGGCTAAATTATACCATCAGACTATAATTGGGCCTCCATTAGACTAAGCACATTGATGGTCTTCCTCCTTTGTACTCCCACTTATTAATAATAATAATGCCCTGCTTGTACACCCACTCAAATATCTCTTTTGTACATCCCCATATTAATAGAGCCCCCTTTGCTTCCCAAAATTTTTAAAAAAATGACATTACGACTCAACAAATTACATAATCGCCAAACTCTGTTCACATGATGCGTTGAGGCTGCTTCTTGTTTGTACTCTCACCAAGTGGTGCTCACCCACGGCACCAGGCAAAAAGTCCACTGGCTCTATAATGGGTGCTATTGCTTCTGTGCCGAAAGTTATGCCTTTTTTTTTTTCTTTCTCTTAAATTTGGGGCTGGGGATCAGCGATACAACACCACTTGAATGTACTCTCAGAAACCTGTCTGCAGATTGCAACCCCCAGTCTGATTACCAATGATTCACACTTTAGTGGTTTATACTGTTGTTTAAGTGTCATCACCTCAAGGATTGTAGATGTGTGTTACCTAGCAATACTGAGCCGGCAAATGGCTAATTGTCTTTCTTATTGGCTCTGTATTCTAAAACTGTACATTAGAACAGCTGGCAGTGTTTAGGAACCTTTGTGTTAGCACTTATATTTCACGGTCTACTAGACTAGAATATTTTCCCACTGTGCTATTTAGGATGCCCTTTGAGTAGTCCATTGGCTTATAACTTGAATTTAAGGGGGTAATCTAGACAGCCAAAATAATTGTCTGATCCATTGGTCCTGGCACTGCCATTTCCATTCCTGCCTTGACATTGGGCCACGTGGTTGCGAGTGTTCCTCCACCTGCGGAATGTCAGTGACCTCCTCGCAGGGAGCTGCTGTTCAGATCATTTCAATGCCTAAGCTAGCCCCCTTCTCTGTCATGGCCAATGCAGACAGAGAAAGGAGGTCTGGTTTAGTTATTGAATTGATCGAAGCAGCCCCCGTGTGGACGTCAATGACAATCTGAAGGTGGAGAAAGACTTGCAACCGTGTAACCCGCTATTGGGACCAGGCTGGAAATGGCTGTGCCGCCACCACTGTATCGGGTAAGTAGTTCGGCTACCCACATAGCTCCTTTTAACGCTAAGAAACCAATGCAGAAATATTATGTTTTCCATGCCAGTGAATGAATTAATTCTTATTGTACGTTTCCGTAGATACTGCCTAATTTTAAATAGTCATTGTACCATGATGTCTGATGGGAAGGTGATTCAGCATTAAATTAACATTTCTGTGAATTTCAGTTTCTTATTCAAATTTACTTGTCCCCTTATTTAACACTAGAATGGCTTTGGGAGTCATTATGACTCCTTCAGCAGTTCAAAGGCAAGGCAGTAAGAAAATAAAATCACAGCGGTTCAAGTGTTAAATACCTTAGCTTACCAATAAATCTGATGAATGTGTGCAATACGCTGGCCATATATAATGTATATGGGGCTTGCATTTACTGGCTGGCAGTGTGTGGCCAGCTTGAGAGGTTACGAAACCTTACACTGCTATGTATCGTGCCAAAAGGGCTGCTTGGGCTCAGTTATAGCAGGAGGGGTAAATTGGGGAAGTCACACAAGCTCTCTGTTTTCTGACGCGCTTAATGATATGTCAGAAAAGTACACAACTGGAAAATACCTTTAACTACTTTTTTGGGGGTTTTCAGATATCAGCTGGGTCATGTATCACGACACTAGAGGGCTTAGGAAGGGGATAGTGAGAAAGGAATATGGGGGGGAAAGGACAGCACTGCTTAAGATGACTGTGGTATATAATTAAGAAGCCTGACATATATGGATAGTTAAGTCATATCCAACAGGTACCCAACTACCCCAGGGATGCTTTAATGGTGAAATTATTTATAGATGCATATATCATTGGGGCATCCCTGGGACACCCAGGCAGCTCTGCTCTGTACTCTGCTGCTGGAGAGAAGTAGGGAGCGGCATTGGGGTTTTGGCCTGGCCACGTACCATCGCACTGGGAAGGTTCTGGAAGAGGATGGGGAGGGAAGGACAAGCGGCAAAGAGGAGAAGCCAAGGCTTCTGTATGTCTTTTCAGTGGGATGCGTTGTAGTCTTCCATTGGAGGTATATTTTGGGAGTTCTGATGTATACTTCCAACTGAAGGCTAAAAATGCTATGTGAACAGAATGTTTACATGAGCTATAGAAGTTTACCTTTTATAACTAAAAATGCAGATCATCCCTAACATTAAAACCACTAACAAGTGAGCTGAATAACGCTGATTAATACCCTACAATGGCACCCGCCAAGGGGTGGAATACTGTATATTATGCTGCAAGTGAACAGTCAGTTCTTGACATTGATGTCTTGGAAACCTGAATGGATAGAGGAAGGATGTGAGTGACTTTGACAAGGTCTAAACTGTGATGGCTAGATGGCTGGGGCAGATTATCTACAAATCAGCAGGGCTTGTGGGTGTTTCCAATATGCTGTGTTTAATACCCACCAAACGTGATCCAAAGGAGGACACATGGTGAACTATCGTGTTTATCCGAAAATAAGACCCTGTCATATTAATCTTGCCCAAAAGAGGCACAGTGTCTTATTTGGGGGGGGGGGGGGCTTATACTTACCTGGTCTGTGGTGTCCCGATGCCCCGCGATGGTCTCCAGCAGCTCTGCGGCAAGTGTCCTCCGTGCTGACATCTCAGCTTCTTTCTGGTGACGGGGCTTTGAATACCCCGCCTCCAGCAAAGCGAGCGCTGTGATTGGATCGAGCGCTTGCACATACAGAAGGGGAAGAATTGGGCTAAGCAGCAGCAGCACATGTGAAAAAGACTTGGGTATACTGACAGATCATACACTGAACATGAGTCAACAATATGATGCAGCAGCCAAAAAGGCAAACCCAATTCTAGGATGTATTAAGAGAAGCATAGTCTAGATCATGTGAGGTAATTATCCCCCTTGACTCTTCCTTAGTCAGACCTCATCTGGAATACTGTGTGCAGTTCTGGGCACCCCACTTTAAAAAAGACATTGACAAACTGGAGCAAGTTCAGAGAAGAGTTACCAAGATGGTGCGTGGTCTGCAAATAATGTTCTATGAGGGACGGTTTAAGGATCTGTGAATGTTTTAGCTTGCAAAAAAGAAGGCTGAGAAGAGACTTAATAGCTGTCTACAAATATCTGAAGGGCTGTCACAGTGCAGAGGGATCATCCCTATTCTTATTTGTACAAGGAAAGACTAGAAGCAATGGGATGAAACTGAAAGGGAGGAGACACAAAGTGGATATTAGAAAAAAACATTTTGACATTGAGGGTGATCAATGAGTGGAACAGGTTACCACGGGAGGTGGTGAGTTCCCCTTCAATGGAATTATTCAAACAAAGGCTGGACAAATATCTGTCTGGGATGATTTAGTGAATCCTGCACTGAGCAGGGCGTATGACCCTGGAGGTCCCTTCCAACTCTACGATTCTATGATTCTGATTTCCTCCCACAAAAATAGCAGAAACTGCTGAAAAGGTTTATGCTAGCTATGATAGAAAAATGTCAGAACACATAGAGCATCCCAGCTTGTTACATATGGGGCTGTGTAGCTTCAGACTGGTCAGAGTGCCCAGATATCTGCTGAGTGCCTAGAATGGCCATATGGGTATCAGAATTAGGCTTGTAAGTAATGGAAGAAAGTGGCCTGGTTGGCTGAATCATGCTTCCTTCTAATAATGGTGGGGGCCTCTATCAGCAGGATAATGTTACCTGCCATGCTGCAAAAATTGCAGGAATAGCTTTAGGAATTTGACAAAGAGTTCAAGGTCTTTACTTTTGTCTTCAAGATTGCAATCGGATCAATCATGTGTGGGATGTGCTGGAAGTCCAATCTAGAAGGTCCCACCTCACAATTTACAGGGCTTTAAAAAAGATCAACCGGTAACATCTTGTTGCCAGACACCACATCACAACTTCGAGGTCTCGTGAAGCCCGTACCACGATGGGTCAGAGCTGTTTTTGACAGTTTAAGGGGGACTTACAAAATATAAGCAGGTGTTTTTAATGTTGGGGCTCATTGGTAAGGTAGCAAATTGTTATTGCTACCGGTACTTGGCAAGCTTTGATTTTTTATTTTTTTTTCTCCAGCTCTTTGTTCTGATTTGCTCTGCCTTTCTATTATTACTAACAAAACACATTGCAATTCCCTAATGTCTTTTGTTAGGTGTTGCCTAGGAAATGTTTTGTACTGAATCGACAAGGATGCTTGTAATTTTAGTGAAAAATAATATCTACTAGCTCTCGTTTTAAAGAGACAAATATTCTGTATGTGTTTGCGCATGTTCCCTTTTTTTTTTTTTTTTTTTTTTGAAGGATGTATCTATCTGCCTTTAGTATTGACAGACATGGCAATTGTACAGGTATTTTAACGCCTACATTGTGGACTTTGAAATTATGACCTCAGGAAGATTTTTTCCCAGAGTGCATTACCAACATTGAAATCAACTGGAGAATAGACCATCGCATTACCTTTTCATAGGCCCTAATGAGGATCAGGACATCATGTAGGGGTCCCAAGCTAATTATCAGGGTTTACGGTAGTTGGACACTAGTTATTAGCTGACTGCTCATGGGGCTGCATTTAGAAAAGTTTGTACAGATTGTAAATATAACCTTTTAAAAAGGATTAAACGTTTTGTACGGTGTTAGCCAGTAGATCAAAATGTGATTTATTCTCCATAAGAGAAACCAAGTAAGGATAGTCCCCTACTTGTGAACAAGTTCTGTTCTAGTAGGCTGTTTTGTAAGTGCAATTGTTCGTATGTCTGAACTGGGGATTGCAGGTTGATCCCGCTCTATACAACATGGGTGCCGGCTGTTTCTTACAGCTGACCCTCACCCACAACGGCTCCAATAAGCCACGTCACTTATCGGAGCTGTTAAAGGGGTTCTGTCATTAGGAAGAAATCTATAATTGCCTAATCCTCCCCAGGCAGTCTACTTACTTCATCTTCTCCTCGCTGATCTTCTCCTGTCTCCTGCAGTCCCTCCTGGGTCATGTCACCTCCAGCCGGCCGATTCTTCTTATTTTGATGATGAAGCATCCATTCATAGGCAGTCTCCTTCCTGCAGGGCAATGTATGCTACATCACTAGTGACGTACTGTTCACAGCCTAGTAGGGAGTGCCGAGCTATTGCTGAGACTACGCATGCGTGCAGTCTCTTTGTAATAATATATGAACACTCGCGGCAAGACGGTGCACATGCGCAGTCTTGGCAATAGATCGGCATTCCTTGCAAAGTGGTGAATGCTACGTCACTAGTGACATAACCTACACTGACTTGCAGGAAGAAGAATGTCAAGAATGGACGCTCCAAAACAAGAAGAGGAGGATCTGGCTGGCTTGCGGTGAGGTGACCTAGGGTACTGGAGAAGATGTGGTAAGAAGACTGCCTGCGGAGGAATAGGAAAGTATTTTTTTTTTCTTTTAATGACAAAACTCCTTTAACTGTTTAAATGCCCTGACCGATATTCAGGGGTCCTGCACTACCCCCTGTGATAAGATTGCAACTTGACACGTGGTTGCCAAGGCAGCCGGGGGCCTTCTGAAAGGCCCCAGGGCTACCATTATGAAGTGCCTCTCAAGCTGTGGACTAATTAAGTATTTACTCCTCTATTCCTCCTGTGTTTTTAAGTGCAAATTAATAACACCATGTCTTTGTGTATGTATGTACATATGTGTGTATATACATATATATTATAATTAATTTGCATACTTACTTTCTTCATCAGATCTATTCTATTATGCCTGAGGAAGAACCCCGAGTAGTTTGGAAAGCTAGCTATAACATGTCTTTTTGTAACTATTATAAGGTATCATATCTTCAAAATGACTTTGCTTCTTTGAGATTAGTCACCTTTTATAACTCATTCAACCTGATCATAAATGCCCTGTTTCCTCTCTTTACTCCCATACTAAAACCCCAAGAACCATGCAAACTGGAGTTGTCCAGCAAATTGATAAATTCACAAAACTGAATGAATAGTTAAGCTTTGCATGTCATAATAGCTAATGTGTCAACACATTGCCTGTGGAATGGAGTGTGTGCATGTATATACCGTATTGTTTTTCCACTACTTTTTGGCTTGTGGATTTGTGGTTTGGACCGCTTACTACCCATCTGGCTCTAAGGTCACAGGGTTCTGAGGACTGTGATTATTATTTTTTTTTTTCCATCTTCTTCTTTAGATCTCCAAAAGTACTTGGCACATATAAAACTACCTGATAGCTTATCAACCTGTTACTACATTCCTTGACTGTTACAGATGTTCCGTTAGTTAAACGCTGCATTTAATGCTGTGTGCCTTAAAGGGGTTGTCCCGCGGCAGCAAGTGGGGTTATACACTTCTGTATGGCCATATTAATGCACTTTGTAATGTACATCGTGCATTAAATATGAGCCATACAGAAGTTATTCACTTACCTGCTTCGTAGCTAGCGTCCCCGTCTCCATGGATCCGTCTAATTCTGATGTCTTCTGGCGTTTTTAGACGCGCTTGTGCAGTCCGGTCTTCTGCCTGGTGAATGGGGCCGCTCGTGCCGGAGAGCTGGTCATCATAGCTCCGCCCCGTCACGTGTGCCGATTCCAGCCAATCAGGAGGCTGGAATCGGCAATGGACCGCACAGAGCCCACGGTGCACCATGGGAGAAGACCCGCGGTGCATCGTGGGTGAAGATCCCGGCGGCCATCTTGGTGAAGGAAGAAGTAGGAAGAAGGAAGACGTCGCAGAGCGGGGATTCGGGTAAGTAATATATATATTTTTGTAAACACATCCCTTGGGGTTGTCCTGCGCCGAACAGGGGGCCTATGGAAGAAAAAAAAAAGCGTTTCGGCGCGAGACAACCCCTTTAATTATTCCCCAAGGCAGCATACAGAAGTAGCTATTGGGACACTTCAGCTGTATCAGCCTATACAGTAGAACCAAACATGTCAAGTACATTAGATACAGTTTTTCCTTGTGATGTAGCCCCTAAAAAGCCTTTGCTCATATGACTGCTGCAGCCAAAAACTGGCCTCGGTGGTCACCTGCCAGATATAGGCTGGTTGAAAATTTGGCCTAACATACTATGTTACATGTAAGTGATGAACGTGGCATCATGCCTCCCTGTTTTAGCTGGCACTGGGTCTGTGGCATGATAGAAGGGTCTACAACGGCTATTTTAAATTTTTTTTATTTAAATGCCATTACGTACCCTAGGGCAAGTTTTTAAAAATGTCAGAAAACCTCTCTTAACCCCTTGAGTGGCGGGTTTCCTACCACCCTGTCGTGCCCACCAGGGCAGGTTTTTTAAAATGGTCTAATCATTGAATTTCAACTAATTTTGCAGTTGCATCTCAAGAGCCATAACTTTTTCATTTTTCCATTGACATATATAAGGGCTTGTTTTTTGCGGGACAAGTTGTGATTTTTTTTTTAAACGGGGGAGGAAAAAAAGAAATGGGGAAAAAGAAAAAAAGGGGCCATGTCATTAAGGGGTTAAATAATGCATTAACTTCCTTCTCTGGGTCATTACGATGCATGGATACCACATGTGTGATTTTATTTTTGATTTTTTTTTACCAAGTAAAGGGAGACAAGTGTTTTTATAATTTTTTTATAATTTTTTTACTTTTGTTTTTTTATTTTTTTTTATTTTGTCCCTTTAGGGACTTCCACAGGGACCCATCAGGACCCCCTGATCACATTCCGGGGGTCCGATGGTGACAGCCCTTTACATGCTGCAGTGACAGCCCTTTACATGCTGCAGTCACATAGACTGCAGCATGTAAAGGGTTAACACAGCAGAGATCGGAGGTTTTCTCTGATCTCTGCTGTAAGAGCTAGTACCTAGCTGTCCTCTGACAGCCAAGCACTAGCTCTCCCTGCCACAGAGACCATCGGCTTGCTTCTGACAAGCCGATGGTCTCTATGGCAACCTATAAACAAAGCAGGAGACTTAGAAGCAGGAGATTGCCGGCAGATCGGCAATATCTTCTGCTGGTTTTTCAAAGCCCTTGCTTTGTTCTCTGTGGGACTGTGCAGGCAGAGCACACTGCCACAGCTTGTGACATTGTGCTCTGCTGCTCCCATAGTGATGCATAGCCCGGAAATCTTCCGGGCTATATCACTATCGGCAGTGGAGCTCGTCCCGGAAAATTTCCGGGCGTGCCACTCAAGGGGTTAAGAGAAGCTAGGACGTTCTGCAGTAATTTAGATAAAATTATAAATACATTAGTGGTGTTTCTTTATTTGGAGTCCACACCATATAATATTGAGGGCAATTTACACAGTCTCTTGTATTTGTTTCAGTGTTCTGTCTTGGGAATACATCAGAAGCCACAAGCACATGTTGTCTAAATGAATGGAAAATTTACAGATTGGTTTTGTCATGTGCCCAGAAAGTGTCTGTTTTTTGGCATAATGTAAAATATTGCAGAAAACAAACTCTTTTGTGCTATAATGATTTCTTAGGCCTCATGTCCTCTTGTACGCTCGGATTCCACTGTTGAATCCCGCAGCGGAATCCAGCCGTGCCTGCGAACATTGGGAGGAAGAAAGGTTTTCTTACCTCTCTGGCTCAAGCGCGGATCTCCTCTGCACCGTCCTGATCTTCTTTGTTCAGCATGGCCGATGCGTCCGGACGTGTCGGCGATGTGCAGGACGCATGTGCAGTTATTATTTTTTAAGTCCTGCTTTCCAACGGATTGGCGGCACAGACAGTGACAGCTGCGGCTGTGCCACGGATATATGACTGCTTCAATGGAAGCCAATCCGCAGACCAAAATGGAGCATGCTGCGATTTCTCCCCGCCCGCGTGCAATCCGTATGCTGGGAAAAATAAATCCCATCCGCATGCTTTAAATTGCCTTGCGGATGCTAATGCATCCCTTTGGACTTCTAGAGCTGCGGATCTCCTGCACAGGAGACCCGCTCAGATTTTATAATTAAAATCCGCACGTAGACATTGGGCCAAAGCAAAACTATCTCTTCTTATTTTATAGATGCCTCTGTAAGGCTGGGCTCACACGAACTGGTTGGATTGCGTAAGCAAATATACACAGTGGGAAACCTGCATATGACTGCCAGAGCGAATTGCAGATGGCCGTGTATGTGTGTGTTTTTTTTTGTGCAGACATACGTTTAAGCATAGCGTAACATCCGTGTGGTAGAACAGATGCAAGCAGGGAATTGCATTTGAAAGTAGCCCAACCCCCTGGAAACACCCTTATATCGCTCAGGTGACATTCCCTTGTGTTGTCATGGTGAGAGCAGAACGGGATACTGATCTCCAGGCTTGGCCGGTTTATACTACTTATTTTGGAAGTAGTATAAACCACTTAAAGAAAAAACCCTTATTCTTGTAGAACAAGAGCCCAGAAGAACAAGCGCAGGTTGCAAACAGCAGTCTGGATGGTGTGCTGCTCCCCAGACTCTGTACTGCATTGTTTGCCCACAAATTCCTGCTTTCTTCATTCCATTTATTATCTGGTCTCCTAGCAACTTACACACATGCCCAATGTCAATTGCGTATGCACTGCTGATTGAACTCATCCATAGAGATCAATGTAGCTCATACACGTGGAATCTGTGGTAAAATAGAGCATGCTGCAACTTTTTTTTCTACTCGTGGTATTCACAATTCCCACCCGCAAGTGTCGGTGAACTGGCGAAAGTCAATGCATTTGATAGACAACATATCATAACGCAGATGGTGATCGCTGAATCCGCACTTCAAATTTGTTCGTCTGAGACCAGCCAAAGAGTGATCCTCCACCCAAATCCTGTTCCTGCTACCAATGTCAATTATGTAACACACATATAGTCGTTAGGCATGGATACACCGATCAGTCATTACATTAAAACACTAACAAGTGAAATGCGTGATGGTGATTGCCTCATGAGAATTTCGCTTGTTAAGGAGTGGCATATAATAAGCAGTAAGTGAGCAGTCAGTACCTGAGGTTCATGTGGTGGAGGCAGGAAAAATGGGCAAGCCAAATTATGGTGGCTAATACGGCTGGGTCAGAGCATCTCCAAAATAGCAGGTCTTGTGTGATGTCCCCAATATGCAGCTGTTGGCACCTAACAGCAAAAGTAGTCCAATGAAGGACAACCAGTGAACCGTAAATGGGTTCATAGGCGCCCAAGGGCAATTGATGCATGTGTTGCTGACGTCTAATTCTTCTTGTCCGATCTCACCGATGAGCTGATGTAGCAGAAATGACTGAAAATGTTAATGCAGTCTATGATGGAAAGGTGTCAGTACACAAAATGCATGCCAACTTGCTGTGTAGCCGCTGATCGGGCAGAGTGCCAATGTAATCCCTGGGCCACTGCCAAAAAGTCCTACAAGGGGCACATGAGCATCTGTGAAAGCACATGAGCACTTATAATCCGTGGAACAGCTCTCGGTTGTCTGTGTAGAGGTACTTCTAGAGACTGCAACCTTAGTATCCTTTTCTTGTCTTCTAGTCCGAATGATGCTGTTATATCTGAACCGGTGCTACAACACATGTTGCTAAATCATGCATATTAATTGAAACCCTTGTAAATCTGAATTAAAATAAACGCAAGCTTTTTATTTGCATCAGGACAAAGTCTGTGGTGGTGTTCTTATACTCTTGCTTCTATTGATTGGAGACCCTGAGGTAGTAAGGGCCTGTACAGGCACACGGCATACTTACTTGCCCGAGGGAGCATTCACTCGGGACGGAATATTCCGCAACTCTATTGTGGAATATTCCGTCCCGGGTGAATGGTTCCTCAGGCAAGAACCGTAATTCCATCTTGGAATTCTGCATGGCTAACTACAGATTTTTGATGCAGAATTGCCAGCTGACTTCTGTCGGGTTTTTTTTTCAACTCTGCATCAAAAACTTCACATTGGCAGTGCAAATTTTGGTGCTGATTATTCTGTAGGAGTGCACATTCTCCAACGCTGTTGTGAAATATTCCAGCTATTGGGAAATGTACCTTTTAAAGGAATTCTGCCATCAGATTTGTGTTTCCTGAACCACAGGTATGAACATGGGTCAGGTATGTCATGCTCTCACTCATGACCTGAAGGTTGCTAGTTCAATTCCCGCAAGGTTCGGGTAGCCGGCTCAAGGTTAACTCTCAGCCTTCCATCCTTCCGAGGTCGGTTGGTGGGGGGCAATAGATAAATAACCTGAAAGCTCTGCGGAATAAATTTTGGCGCTATACAAATAACAAGATTGATTTTTTTTATTCAAGAGATTAGTGTGGCCAACAGACCTGATAATGTAAAAAAATTGCAACATGTTTTATTCTAGTGTAACTTCTCAGATGACAGTCACCCATTCAAGTCAATCGGGGTGCAATCCCCCCGATCCCCAAAACATAGTACATGTGGAGGACGGTAGTGTGCTCTGCGTTTTTCAATGATTATTGCTGAAGTATTCTTGAAAAATTACAAATGGATCACACACAAGGACATAAAAAAACAAAACAAAAAAGAACCGGTAATGCATATGGAAGTCACACTGACATACACGTGTATATAAAGAGGTCTGTTTTCCACTCCCTGCATTGGGACATGTTCATTTGAGTAAGCCTTAAGTGTTCTGTTATCAGCCATTCATTATCCTGGTATTTGGGCCCAGCGATGGCAGAATGAGCAGCGGTGGAAGATTGTTTGTGACAAGCAAGCCTTTTTGAGAAGCATTACATAATATATGACTTTTTTGCCATTACATAATGAGGCAGAGAAAAATATTCCTTTAATTGTCAGGCTGGAATGCCGACGAGATAGTTCAATCTATGGAACAAATACTTAGGCCTGAAAGCTTCTACTTTTAGACATCTCTTATTTACCCTTAGAAAAATGGAATGAGTTCAAAGCTCATTATGTGATATTATTTTGAAGGGCTTCATATTGACCACTGTCCTGCTGGTTGTAAGATAACATGCTCAAAGTATACCTCACTTTGACCCATCCCAATGGGAACTAAAGAGACCGTTTACGTAAACCTTTCGTTCTAATTACAGTTCTAATAACTACTGCATACCAGGCTATATTTGTTCAGCATCATTAGTGTTCAAGTATATTCAGTGATCTACATACCTATCATGTGAATACACTAGTAGTAACAGGACTGTCATCAATGTATGGTCAGTCCTGTACATTTTGTCATTCTAGCACTTGACCTTCAAATAAAATGGTATAATGGTAAACTGTGTGTTAAGAATTGATGCATTAGCATGTGGGGTTTATCAAAGTCATGAAATGCTCAGGATAGGTCATCAATAGTTTATCGCCAGGGAGCGCCTCACAGGATCTCCGGCAATTGACCAATCTTCTTGCCGGCTGTCAGTGCAGCGGGCATAGGAGCCGCGAGCAAAAGTGGCCTGGCTGGTTTCACTCTGATTGAAATCAATGGGAGCTGAAGCATGCTATTACACTTCTGGCACTTCTACCCCTGATATCGGGGTTGGCCACAGATTTTGTAATGGCTGCTTCAGTTCCCATTGATTTCAATGAGCGTGAAGCCATCTAGGACCCCTTTGGTGCCATCTACTATGATACACATCCAGCTCACTGCACTGATAGCCAGGTGATCACCAGGGCTCCTATGCGGCAGGTCCCCAGTGATTAACTATTAATGACTTATCCTGGAGATAGGTCATCAGTAGTTTTTGGGGGTTTTTTTTCCCCTGAAAAGCAATTTAAACTCGTCACTCTCACCAATAAAGCTCCCCCCAATGCTACACCACCCTAGATCTTCTCCCTCATCTTAGTCTAAGGCCCAATGTCCACGGGCAAATTTGATTTGTGGAATACGCGCTGGGCATCCGCAAATAGATGCATGGGCATCCACAAATGGATTAAAATATGCGGTTTTGATTTGCAGACCTTCTAGTCTGGAAAACAAATTGCAGAATGCGTCATTTTTGTGCAGATCCTCCATTAAAGTAAGTAAAAGCCGCCTGATCTGCGGCACACCCACAGCTGACAGTGCTGACATGCCATGGATCTGCGGGAAAGCAGGAGTTTAAAAAAAAAAAGCCGTACTTTGCGCAGTACAGTGAATCTGGAAGTGAAGAGATCCGCATGGATGCCGCTGCCAGGGAAATGCAGATAAGCATGAGTCACTGGCCGTGGGCAGCACTGGATTCCGTGCGGGTTTCCTGCACGGAATCCGACCTGACCATGGACATTGGGCCTATGGTCAGTAGCAGAATGTTCAGAGAGTTCAGGTAGGGTGGTAGACAAAGTTCCGCTTTAATCCAAGCCTCCCTTCTCCAAGATTTTTCCTGAGTTGCATCAGTTCTCTGGAATGTGCTACCCCTGACTATCAGGTTAATTCTCAACGGCCAAAGTTTTAAGTGTGCCCTAAAAACGCCTTTTTAACAAGGCCTATCATATTTCTTAATACTCTCCTCCATTTACTCCTCTTCCATATTACCCTTTGAAAACATGCTCCCCTCTCTCCTACTACCCACATACCCTATTGCACTTGGCTGTATATTAGAGATGAGCGAGCATCCAAATGCTTGGGTCCGCGTTACTCGAGTTGAGCTTTTCGTAAAATTCGAGAGCTCTACTCGAGTAACGAACCCCAGTGACTACAATGGGAGACTTGAGTATTTTTGTATGTAGGACGCCGGGTCCCGATCTTTTTTTTTTTTTTTCTCTTGGTTCGTGTGTTCTCTCCCCCTCTTCCCCCATCCCCCCCCCCTTCCGCCCTCTCCTTTTCCACTGAATTCTGTTTTTGTAAGCCCATTGTGAGGCATGTAGGAAGGGCGCAGGTGAGAGCAGGGCGCACCTGGCAAGTTTAATTTAGTTTTTTAGCATACTAAAGGGGACAGTCACATGGTGGACCAAGTTGGGCTGTCCATTTGACCTTGGGATGGTGAAAGTGGAAGAGAGCTACAGGAATGTGGAGTTTGAAAGAGAAGGGAAAGATGTGGCAGCTGAAGGTATGTGTGATTGTTTTATCCTCATAGTTAGGTTTGCTAGTTATGGTGGAAAAATCTCTTTAGGTAATCAGCTGTGGTGGCTGCAAAGAAAGGCATAACTTAAAGTTCCTTGACCACAATGTAAAATTGAAGGCCCTTCCCACTTACTACAGTGCTGTATTAAAATATGACTCCCAATTTCTTTTATTCTTGCATATTTATCACACTTGCCTATTTTTTTGTTAATCAAACTACTTTGAAAATTAGACAAAGCTAACTCAAGTAAACAAAAAATGCAGTTTTTAAATCATGTATTAATTTTTGAAGGCAAAATGTTGACCTACCCTACGTGGAAAAGTAATTGCCCCCTTTAGCTACTAAATTAATCAGTTAACAAAGTTCAGTTGGCATTTGTGTTCACTTTAACCAGCCAGGCATGATTACTTCCAGACGTATTGAGTCTAACCCTCACTTATATGGAACATGCCAGGCAATGTCAAACAGGCTGGAAAGTCTCAAAAATCAGCACATGATGCAATTTCCTAAAGTGATTCAAATACAGATACAACACAAAGTCATTGTCACCTATTGCAGTTACCTTTTTGGATACAGTGTTCCTAATCCTCATCCCCAGGATTTATAACAAGGCTGAATTGTGCAACAATTGGACAGTCAAATCAACACTAGCAGGTAATGCAAAAATAATAACTTGCTAATAGATGGCAAGAACAGGGTGTTGGCAGTAATCCTATAATAGCACAAACTGATGATGATGATACATAATGTAGCAGGTTAATGGAAACAGAAATCACAAACTGACAATAGCTGACCCTAATGCTAGCTCTCCCTACTCTGCCTAATATTTGTACCGTGCTGACCGTGCTGACCCTAACACCAGACACCACTGTCTGTGCCTAACCCTAAGATATTCCTAATAGAAACCCTAACTGAAAAACAAACCCTCAAACAATGAGCGGGTACCAGGACCCAGAGGTAATAAACCCAAATTGAGCAAAAGTCCCCAAGAAGCAAGACAAGATTGATACAAGCCGAGAATGGCAAACCAGCTGCAAGGCTAGAAGGAAGGACTAGAAAACCACAGGAGCAAACTATACTGCCAAGAAAAAAGGCTAGGCTAGAAACTAAACACAAGAAGCATACAAGGAATCCCAAATTAAGCTAGGAATAACTGAATAACAAATTAGCTCGGTACCATAGGCCCAAGTAGAAAAATAATGTAATTGATATTTATTCTTGAACTCAAACCCTTAAACTAGTAATTGAAGTGGACATGACTTGGAATAAAGTATCTAGAAAAACTCATCCCTTTTATTGGCATTCTCCTGAACCTTCCTGTGTGTAGTTCGTCAATAGTCTGACTGAATAATTCAATGGGTGGAGATGCTAATGGGTTTCCCAAGTGATCAGACTTGATTTGCTGACTTCATGAACTTTTGTGACTCACAGAATGTCATTAAGCAAAGTTTTGAAGGGACTAATTTAGACTTGCTTCCATGTCTTGAACACTGCAGCTTAAAGGTGAATTTACACGTGGCAGATTTTGCTGTAGAAACTTCTGTAACTATATCACTTTCATTTGAATGGGACTTCCAGAAGTCTGTTAGAGTCCAACTAAAACAAACTCCTTCAAATAAATAGACCTGACTTTAAGTCTCAATTTTTTTGACAGATCTGCTATGTGTGAATCCGTCCTGACTGTCAATTGCCCCAAAAACAGCTAAAATAACATAGAACTACCAACTGTGTTATTAAGATTAGAGATGAGCGAACGTACTCGTTACGAGTAGTTACGCACCCGAGCACCGCCATTTTCGAGTACAGCAGTACTCGCGCGTAAAGATTCGGGGGGCGCCGTGGCGGCACGGGGGGTAGCAGTGGGGAGTGGGGGGGAGAGGGAGGGAGAGAGAGAGGGCTCCCCGCTGCTCCCCCCCCCCCCCCGCACCGCCGCGCCTCTCCCCGCGCCCCGGCGCCCCCCGAATCTTTACGCCCGAGTACTGAAGTACTCGAAAATGGCGGTACTCGGGTGCGTAAGTACTCATTACGAGTACGTTCGCTCATCTCTAATTAAGATCAGAAGATGTTTGGGTATGTCTGTCTATTGGGTTTCTTGATTTTGCAAAGGCTTTTTATGGGGTGGAAGCCAACCTGGAGCTCATGAGGTCCAAAAGAAGACCACTTTATTTTAGTGCCAGAACCAGAGCCTAATAGAAGATTGGGAGCGAATGGGCTGAGCTTGATGGACTTATGCCTATTTTCAGCCTTACACACTATGGTAAAACATAGCTGTAGAGATCTGCCATGCCATGCCACTGCCATAGTAGTTCAACAGCTTGTCTGGCACATGTGCAAACTTTGCTAAGGCTGGAGCTACACGACAAATTGATTACAGATCACTGTGCAGCGCTGAGACCTCACACTGCCATTAAACTAATTGGAGTTACAGGATGCCGTAACCGCGATGTCAGTCACAAAAACCCAACCTGGTAGGAGTGTTTTCTTATTTTTTTTTTTTTGCATGGCGGTAGCCTACAACTCCATTGAGTTCAGTGGCGGTGCGAGGTCTCCGGTGCTACACAGCAATCTGTCTGCTTTGGAAAATCTGCTGCTCGTGGAGTTTTCCATGTCCCTTTTATACAGTAATGTTTTTTGTCGCACATTATCTATGCAGAAGCACAAACAACTTGCCAGTGGAGGTTGGCGTCTTTAATTATAGCTTATCTTGTAGGAGGAAGGAAGCTTAATGATTTTTTTTTTTTTTTTTCGTATTTCACAGTTTTATGGAAATAGTGAGTCTTCTTTACAAGAAACTATTCTAAGAATGAGCTACCTTAAGTATCTGTGGGCTTGTGATGACTACACTACACACCATAGATGGAATCTGTAACTTGTCTTGTGACGTACGATGGAGATACAAATATGTTACTTGAAGGTACAGCCTTAGGCATCATCCACACGGTCATTGGTGTATACGGTCTGCAAAATGCGCAACATTTTTGCGCTGTGTGTATATGCGGTTTTGGTATGTATTTTACACATATGCGTTTTCTTTTTGTTTTAGTTTTTTTTTTTTTTTTGCAGGGGTTGTAGACGGCTTTTTATGTGTGCAAAAAACCTGCAATAAGGTCAAATACATGTCCTTTTTTCACACTGTCTCCTAGCAAAGTGTGCAAAAAAAAAAAAAGCAGTGGATTCACATGTAACATGCGTATACACTGTGTATTTTGGGTGCCCCAAAGAATTAAATGGGTGTTTTGCGTGTGTAATATGCACCAAAATAGGACATGCTGTATTTTTTATTTTTTTTTTCACGCGCGAAAAATATGTGCATGAAAAACCCCGTCAATGGGGTTTGTGCTGTCCGTATTATGCAATGGCGCCTCTCGAGGGTTGGGTCTCTTGAGGTTGTTGGAAGCAGATACTAAGGGCAAGTGAAAGGGGCAACTAAGTATACTCTGACCCATAATCCTCAGGTCTTTTCAGACATGCTATTTTTATTTATTTTTTTCACACGGACCAACGGTCCATGGAAAAACATTGCAGCTTGTCCTGTTCTGATCCGATTCACAGACAAGACTGGGATATGCAGTGTCTACTTTCCCACGTCAGACAGCCCATAAACAACATGTTCGTGTGCTGTCTGATGTGAGTTGCACCAAAGAGTCTTGGGCGCAACTTGTACTCTGCCACCTGATTACTTCCTAAGGATCTGAGTAGCTATCACGATTTGGCCCAAGTCTATTGGTTCACGGCATCTTCTAAACGGCAGGTCTTGGGGGTAGTTCCCAGTCCATAGTTGTTAGTGGTTACCAAAAGTGGATCAAGAAAGGAAAACTGGTGAACCAGCTAAGCGTGCATGAGCGCTCAAGACTTATTGATGTATATGGAGAGTGAAGGCTTTCCCACCTTTTCCGACCCCATCTGAATGCTACTGCTGGCTATGATAGAAAGGTGTCACTACACATAGGGCATCACGGCTTACTGTGTAGCTGCAGTTTGGGTTTATGAGCAACAGAACTGAACCATTGATTCTCATCATTCACAAGACAGGCCCTATGAAGCTATGCAGCCCAGGCTGGCTGCATAGCTTTGCATCTACAGCCCTGCTGCCTCTAGTGCAACTTTCACTTTTGTTCCAAAACCCCGCCCCTATTTTCCCATACCAAATCCTGGCAGCATTCAGTTCTCAGTGCTTTGAATCTGTCAAGTGGGCGAACTCCATACACAATCAAATCTGAGTTCATCCATTGGCAGTGAGCAGTGAAGACCACCTACTTGACAAATTCAAAGCATCGGAGGCCAAATTGAACAGGACTTAAAACGGGGAAGAGAGGGGGGGTGGAGTAGGATCAAAAGTAAACCTGTGATGGAGTCAGCAGGGCCTCCGCTTTAAAGTTATCCAGCCGGCCTCGCTGACCCAAGGACATGACAGATTCTCTTTTAAGTACGTTCAATTAATGGTAAGATTTTATTGTTGTCTTGAATAGTTCAAGACTTCAAGTATAATATAGTGAAGTGATGAATGGAGTAGATATCCGTGACTAGCAGAGGAATGCCTGAGCAGAATAACTAATTGTACTTCCTTGCTTTTTTGCTTCCGCTGTTAATTTCTCTCGAATAAATGACAGCGGCATTGTGAAAGGAAACGTGTGTCTCAGCGAGGCGTGTTCTGACCTTTCTCTCAATGGAAGCAACAACCTGCAGGGAACACATAACAGCAGTTTCCGTTCAGCACTGCCTGCTTGTGGGATTACATGTGACTCATTTAAGTGGGGAGAGGATTGGTTGACATTTGGCCTGTTTTGTGTAAAATGGGGAACTTTTATTTTATAAAAACATTGCTTCAGATTAATCACGAATCGTGGTTGTTTCTATTGTTTTGTTGCCTTCCATGTAGGGCTTTTTATCGTTCTCATTTTTCTTTTCTTTTGTGTGTATGTAGTATTCCAGCACATTTGTAGTAGTATTGAGGTTTTGTAGTGACGTTTTTAGCTGCGCAGTTCAGGTGAAACACAGAAAAAAAACATGCACGGTGGATGAAAAAACGTATTGTGAAA
The DNA here is from genome assembly GCF_035609145.1 of Eleutherodactylus coqui. Lineage (NCBI taxonomy): Eukaryota > Metazoa > Chordata > Amphibia > Anura > Eleutherodactylidae > Eleutherodactylus > Eleutherodactylus coqui. Next base: position 218,249,769 of record NC_089838.1, on the reverse strand, counting down.
CACAGCTGGAAGAAACAAGCGCTACATGTACGAGAATCCTGAAAAACATTGAATAGTCTAGAAATTCTTGTAGTCTAGAAATTAAAAAATTTTTTTTTTAGTTTCTAACATCAGATTGAACCTTTTGCTTCTAACTAATGGTCTTTTTACATGAGCTGATTCTCATTTGAAAGAGCAAGTGACGTCACCGCTAACTTGTTCGCTCTTGTGTAGCCTCTTTAGACAGGCAGATTCACTGTTGGCTTATTCAAATAAGACTCCTTCCGTTCCTGTGTAAGTGAATGAGAAGGACTGAACGAGCGCTGTTTAAACCAAAGAGCGATCCAACGATGATTTTTATGCCTGCAGAGAATGAATGACGAAAGAAAAGTGATTCTTGTTCGCCATTGGCTCGCTTTTAGACTGAACGATAATCCTTCATTTTCGCTCTTTTGAATGGTAATCGTTACGCCTAAAAGTACTTTTAAAGGCAGCAATGCTGGTTTCAGATAGTCGTGATAAGATCGTATTGCAGTACACCAATCAACCATGACCTTTAGAGCCACCAACCTAACATGTATTACGGGGTGCATTTTAGTGCCTGTATAGTAGTCGAGTGTCCCAGCCTGACCATGAGTTTGATGACCCAAACTCACAGCATTATAGGGATCTATGATGCTATGCATTCGGGTGAGTAGACTGCAGTCGGACCCGGAAACTGTTCCGTAATATGGCCACTAAAATGATATAGTTGTGTGAATGCAGCCTAAATTTGCAGTGGCCCACCTCATGTCTCCAAAAAGGCTCTGACACTATTAAGGTAAGGACTCAACAAGACCTCTGAAGGTATTAAGCACTAAGACGCTAGGAGAAGATTCTGTAAGTACTGTAAGGCTGGGTTCACACAGGACGGAATTGCTGTGCACTGTGGACATTCCGCGAGATTTCCATTTGATTTCTCTCCCGTGGGAACCCAGCCTAAGCAGCAAGGTGGGGTCTCCATTAATCAGACCTTTTTTCTCCATTACATTCCAAGGATGCTCGATCAGATTGAGATCTAGAGAATTTGAGGGAGAAGTCAACAAATTGAAATTTGTCACTTTCCTCAAACAATTCCTGAAAAGATTTTTTTGCATTTTGTAGTATTCTGCTGAAAGAGACCCCTGCCATTAGGGAGAACTGTTGCCATGAAGGCATGTAGTTTTCTTTTAAATTGGCCAACATGTGATTTGTTAGACACGTACTGCTTATTTCCATTCAACCTAAAGTGTTGAATGGAAATAAGTCTTTTTACTAAAATGTAGGACCTACTTTTTTATAAAAGCCATTTGTTTTATACAGTGCAAACGAAACCATGATGATGGCATGGTTCAAGTTCTCAAAGGGAGATTTAAATAGTTGCCTTTTGATGGAATGGTAACCTAAAAATATATCATTTTCACCAAATAAGGATTTAGGAACTGTGCCATATATTATACTGGAGGTGTTCAGATACAAATGTACTACAGACAGACAATCTGTGTGTAGAATTTCTTATCGCAACATGCCTGCATTCTGTAAAACCAATGCAAGTGTCAGGGTTTGAATCTGGGAACTCCTGTGCTCCTGGCAACATCTCTCCCTAGTGAGCTATTCAGCCTGCTGGACAGCTCCCCTGCCTAACCTTGCCCAGTTTCATGCTCCTGGTTAGCTCCACCCCTCACTGATTAGACAGTCTATATAAACCTGTCCCTGTGCCTCCCTCAGTGCGTGGTTATTGTGTTCCCAGCCAGTAGTTCAGCTCTCACCTGCTGCACTTCTATACTGCTACCTGACATTCCTACCCATGTACTTACCTCTGGCTTCCCTGAGTATGCTACCTGCCTGCTCCTCTGCACCACAAACTGATATCTATTCGTTACCAACTTCTGTCTTTCCCTGACCACGCTTTTGATCCACACTGGTTACAACAAGAGACTCCAACCCTGAAGTGGATTGTAACAGCAAGTGTACATGGCAGTGTTATGTATTCTAATTCACAAATTCTACATGTTTGATCATTGCAGTGAATGTTAGCCTAGCCCTATAGTTGTGTTAATTTGTAGTTATTGTTAGATTTTTCTTATCTACTTATTGTTTCCTATTAGAATTAATAGGATTACATTGTATCACAATTCAGGAATACCCATGATTTGGCAGTTTTTGGTTTTCGAGCCCATTGGTGATCTGTAGTACCTTTTTTGCATTTGCTTGTAATTCACTTGATCACGGATACTTCATTGGTTTCTAGTAGGCAATCACTGCGTCGCTCAGCGTTTTCTGCTTCTACGTTAGTGATCTGCATTCTAATACAGGTCTCATGCAATCATGTGCTATTTTCAATTCTGGGTGCGAGCACAGCTATTCTATTTTTACTTTTCATCCATTTTTGTGAATGTGTAATTCAGTGTATCGCAGCAGCATCTGGTTCACTTCTATTTGTTTTCATTCATTTTTGCAGGGCGGACAGTCTTCATAACAGTAGTTGGATGGGTGTCAATCCTTCTCCTAAGAGTATAATCAGCCGAGATGCCTGGAAACAGTTAACCTGACAGTAGCAACCAGAAGTGAGTGCTTTTCCACAGGCTTTTATTTCTGTCAGTGTATTTTGCTGTAAGCATTAAAGACGTAAAGTCTGCTGAGTTAGCTATGTTCTGCCTGCTTACTGTCTTGCACTGTGTGTCCTCCACTGTTTCATCGGGTATCTTTTTGACATACATTTCAGCTGACTGCGGTATTTGTTCCATTTGAAAAACGGAAATGAAACGGAACAGAATTAAACTGAATTGGAATGGAAATACTTAAAAAAAAATATACAAACCTCCAAATCAATGAGGAATAAATGGAAACGTTTTAATTCAGTTTTTATTTCTGGTTGTGGGAAACCACTGGTCAAAATTGACGTAAAAAGGGCTTGAGGATTTTGGTTAACTGGAGCAATCAGTGTCAGGCAGCTGCTGCCAAGGCAAATAAGATCATGGGGTGAATCAAAAGAGGTCTAGGGTCACATGACGAGAACATTGTTTTTCCTCTTTACAAGTCACTGGTCAGACCACAGATGGAATATTGTGGACCGTTTTCGGCATCAGGACTTAAGAAAGGCATATCAGAGCTTGAGTGGGCACAAAGTTGGGCAACTAAAGTAATAAACAGAATGGGCGGACTACAATACCCAGAGAGGTTATCAAAATTGGGATTATTTAGTTTACAACAAAGATGGCTGAGAGGCAACCTGATAACTATGTGTAAATATATCCAGGTACCATACAGAGATCACTCCCATCATCTATTTATACCCAGGACTGACTGTAACAAGGGGGCATCCTCTTTATCTAGAGGAAAGAAGGTTTCCACACCGAAGGGGGTTCTCTGCTGTAAGAGCAGTGAGACTGTGGAACTCTCTGCCTGAGGAAGTGGTGATGGCAAATTCGATAAGAGTTCAAGAGGGGCATGGATGCCTTTCCTGTGCGATGCAATAATACATGTTATAATTGCTAATTACTTCAGAAGGGTCAGTGATCCAAAGATTATTCCAATTGCCGATTGGAGTCGGGAAGGTTTTTTTTCCCTAATGTGGGGAAAATTAGTTCTACTTCATTTGTTTGTTTGTTTTTTTGCCTTCGTCTGGATCAACATTAGCGGGTAAAAAGCTGAACTGGATTGACATATGTCTTTTTTTTGGCCTGACATACTATGTTGTTATGTTTCTCTGCTCCTCAATTGGTACAGAGGAACTGAAATGGTTAACTGAGGCTAAATGGAGTGTGCATAAGCCCTTATTCATACTTGCCAAATCTCACAAAATGTCAGGAAAATTTCCCGAATAGGGAGATCTCATTGACTCCTGGAAGAGCTGACTAATCTCCTGTGCACCCCAGTCCTCTCCCTGTATCTGTACTAGTACTCTAGTTAAATATGTAGCCAGTAAAGAAATTCATATTGCAGTTCTGCAGCTCCCCTGCCTTGCTGCATTTCCTGCTATCAAAGTACCAATGGCCACTTGTCCGTTAGTGAATGGGTTACATGCTCCATCCCTGATCACATGACTGTCATCACAGGTCCCTTGAGTTAGTTACATGCTCCGTCCTGATCACATGATTGTGATGTCATCACAGGTCCTTTAATATTTTGACCAACTCCATCACAGGTACTTCAGTGAGTTACATGTGATGATGATATATTCACTATATTCTATTATTCACCACATTATAAGTGGCGCATTGCGCCACCAGAAACGCACGCACTATAAATAATACTTATAACTAGTTAATGGTTGCCTCCTTCTCGGTCCCTGCAGATGCAGAGTTGTGTGTGCACTGATGGAGCTGGTGATGGCTCCTTTTGTACCGCTCATTCTCTCTTTCTATAACTGGCCTGATGCACGAAGGATGATGATGTTTGGGGGGGCAGGCAGCGGGCACAGCTCTATTCCTCCATCCTTATATTTGCTATTGATTTACAGAGATATTAAATGTATATTGATGGATTGAGCTGGAGTTTTTATTGGTGCATACGACTTTTTCACTTCTTTTTTCAGTTCAATTTTTATCTTAGAGTCAGTCATCAGAGGGCAATTCTGGTATTGTGTTTTTATTTTTCTGACTGTGTTCACCATGCAGGATTAATAATGTGATGTTTTTTAAGGGGATTGTCCTATAGAAAATTACTTTTAAATTTAGAGCCACATCACTTAAAACAAAAAACAAAACAAAAACACATTCCTTACTCAGCCCCGGCGATCCAACATGGCAGCCCTATCTGCTATTCACAAACGGCAGAGTCACCATTCTAAACTCCTGGCATCATGGCACAAAGAATGTAAGCACTGATGCCTGGAGAACGGTGATGCTACAGCCTCTGATTGGCTGCTTTCAAAAGATCATGTGAATTGCAGGGCTGCAGCGCTGATCGCTGGGGCTGAGGAGGGTAAGTACCAGGTTTTTTTTTTTTTTAATGGTTTTAAGTGATATGACCCTAGATCTTAAAACTGATTTTCTCTGGACAGCCCCTTTTTAATGTTTATCTTTTTTTGATTAATCTGTGTTAATGAAAAAAAAATTTTCAAAAAAAGTGTCCCTATAATTTGTTGTCCCATGCAATTAAACTTCAGGCTTGGAGAAACACATGAGCCATGCTGGCCAATGCAATTGCTGAGTCAATAATAAGGCACCCGTAATGTATAGCGCAATTAATTAAAACAGGACCCACGCCTAAAACTTTATGGGAGCCTCTTTTGTACCTCCAGTGCGCCCCACTCTTTAACACACAATGTCGTACATTTGAGTCTTGGGAACTATGTAGTTCTCGCATGCTGATGTAAGTGTATGTTATTGGGATCCACAGGAGACCAGTGGTGATTGACACCCTGCCTCTCCTAAACTAACGAACATTTTTGACAAGTGCTAAGGGAAGTTTCTTGGGCTTGGTGAAAACGCTTAGTGTATCCTTGGTGTATTGTTAAGATTGTCTGCTAAACGTCTTACAAATGTATCTGTTTTAAATAAGGTAAAGATAGACAATGTAATGTCCATCTGCCTTCCAGTCTGACAATCTGGAGCACATTGCCTATGCTATGGAAGAATGTAGGAAAACTGATTCCACACAAGTGGTATATTTTTATTTGGTTGACTCTGATACTGTTTAGTGAATTATATTTTGTTTGTCTATCAAAATCCATAATCCGTTCCATCTTCCGTGCTCTCCTGGTCATACGTTGTAAAGGGTCCATTTTCTTTATGCTTTAGTGCACCCTTTTGCATGCAATTTGAAGCTGCCAAGGTCTCCCTTGAGGAATGGACTATTTTAACCTGCTTTCCAGTAAACTCTCCATCTATTGCAGTAACCCTTTCATACTGAGGCCTAATGGGTAAATGTGGCACTTAAGTGAACATCAATTGGATTTGTCTTTTACCAGCACAGCAAATGCAATAATGTAAGGTAATAAAAAATACATTTGTGGAAATGCTTTCTCAAGGAGTGAAGTTTGGCTAGAGCACATGCCTTCCTGTTCTGTTCCTTTTGTAGTTCGTAACGGATCATTAAGGATCTGAAGCACAGACTTTTTTTTTCCCTGTATAGAATGGGTACTGTTCATGAGAACATAACATTTGTCATACCTTTAAGACTCCGAAGATCATTTAACTAAGACATTTATCCAAAATGAAAGTTTTTCTTACCAGTAAGAAATACAGAATATTACATGCAACCACTGACTGACATGTAGTTGCTGCTGTCTCCTCCTCCTTTTTATTTTAAAGCACTTCTGCAGCAGCTGCGTTGTATATTATGCAGCTCCGCATCCCTCCTGCTGTAAGCCAACATATTACAAAACTCAAATATTGTAGATTTCGTTGAAAAGGAGAAAAGGTATTTCATAACTATCAATTTGGATAGAAAGCTCCCTTTACGCTTCAAAAAGTATTTCAGTAGCTGAACTGTGTATAATGAGAAATAAGGGTCAAGAGGGGTGTCTTGTTTCCTTAGGGAGAGCATCCAAAAAGTGTGTAGAGATACTAAGGGGGTGACTGGATCAGTGGATGGCATTGTCTCTCCCCAAGACAAGGAGAGCACCCAGAAGGAGTGTGAGAAGACACCTGAAAGGTGAGGAGACTTATAAGGCCATGCATGCTCCTCTGGCTTGGATTCCTAATCATTGTTTTACTGACTTGTTAAGTCGTACATTGATTTGAAGGAATACTGCCATCCAATAGGTGGCGCTTTAGTAGAGGTATTGTTCCAACTTCCTTATTTGCATAAATCACCCTGAGGAGCGTGCATGGCCGTGGAAGTCTCCTCACCTCTCAGGTGTCTTCTCACACCCCTTCTGGGTGCTCTCCCTGAGGAAAGATGATGCCATCCACTGACCCACTCACCCCGTAGGTGTCTCCACACACACTTTTTGGATAGGTGTAAGTTTGCCAAATTACGTGAAAACATGTTAAGTTCCAAAATATTGGTGGGAGAAGGGGCATGAAAGTCCTCCTCTTTGCACAAATGTGTTTAACATAATGCGCCATGAATGTGAGTTCATAGGGAAAGGCCGACCTAATATTTACTCGTAGACCCCTTGGGGTGATTTTGATGTCTTTCTAAATACATAAAAACTTCCAATGGATCACATAGTGTCATAAGTCACTCAACCTTCTTTTCTTGAGTTCGTTCTTCCACAGGTCTCTAAAAGGCTGTTGGGCTGTCCGATGTTTCACCCAAGACCAAATTTCTTCGAAAGCTGGGGGTATTGATAGATGATGTGTATCTTCTCGATCCTGATGAATCCTTTTTAATGAATTCAATATTCTACAAGGAAGAGTATGTCACTCTTCCTTCAGTTTGTCCATCGTCCAAGTCGCTCATTTCAAAAGGAAACAAAATCAAGGTAGAAAAACTGAGTCAGGGCCCGTTCAATGGTATGTGAAGAGGGATGGACCGTGCCTTGGATTTAAATCCAAGGCGCTGTCCGTCCCTTTTCAGACTTGTTAAAAAGTCGTACATTGATTTTAAGGAATGCTGCCATCCTGTTGGTGGCGCTGCAGAGTTATTATTCCATCTTCCTTATTTTGATGAGAAATAATTTACCCCATGCTAATGATAAAGAAAATATTTTACTTTACCTCGGATTTCCTTGACCTGCATAAATTTACTTTACCCACAGGACTTAGCTAGACTCCAGTTAGCGAGTTTTCAGCAGACAAAGAGCTACAATGCTTGCATGGGATGATTATAATAGTCCTGTGTAGCCTTTTTCTCCCTGGCAGTTATACAGTAGATTATGTGAATCATGATTTTCTTTAGAATTGTGTGAAGCTAAATTTACATACACTGCTGGTCAGACGTTTTACAACACCTCCATTTTTCCAGTTTTTTTTATCTTTAGACAGTTTAATGTCTCTAATGTACTTTGAAATGAAAGCATAGAAACAGGTTAAGATGACTAAAAATATATTTGTCTCGTCAAATTAAATCTAGATTGTTGACTTTTTTCCAAATAGCCACCTCTAACTGATATAACTACTGTACATAATCAAAGCATTCTTTCTGCAGCTGCATTCAGATATTGCTCAAATGTCTTTCCAGCATTGTTGCAGAAGTTCCCACAAATGTGCTGCACGTGTAGGTTGCTTTGCTTTCACCCTTCTGTCCATTTTATCCCAAACAAGCTGAATGGGGTTTAAGTCTGGAGACTGTGCAGGCCTACCAGCTTCTTCTTGTCTTCTTAAGTAGTTCTGACATTATATCTTGGTTCATTGTCTTGCTGTAAGTATTGCATGGTATATCAAAATGCTGTAGTAGCCATTTTTGTTCAGCGTGCCAGTCAGCCTGTGCAAGTTGCTACACACTCTTTCCCCCTCCATTTTTGGCAGCTGCTGTCACGCACTCAGGAAGCAACCTTTCTCCTACTCAATAGCATACAAAAACCCTGTGTGATGTACCAAAAATGTCACATTTTGATTCATCAGTCCATAAGGTGGTCTTCCACTCTTCAGAAGTCCACTAAAGGTGCTGTTTGACCGAAGCAATTTTTTTTCGTTTTGCAGTTTTAGCAATGGCTTCCTACTGATACTCTACTGCAGATAGAAGTTCTCACTTCACAGTTGAAATGGAAGCTTGTTTATCTTTTGCTGCATTAAGCTGTGCTTCAAGACTTTGTGCTGTGAGGCACCGATCAAACCGTTGACTCTCCAAAGCTTGTCGTCCAATTTTGTAGTGGCTTTTGGTCTGCCAGATTTCTTCCCGTCAGAGCTTCCTCCATTTTTCAAGCGCCTTTTGATGGTTTAGGAAACTCTACTGACTGCCACTTTGGCTTTCTTGGCAATTTCTCTGTAGGACAAACCTACACTTCTAAGGGTTAGAATTTTCTGCTTGTCTTCTTAGGTTTATTGCAATTTTTGCCATTAGCAATGTGTTCTGTCCTGAAGAAGAAAAACTGTCCAAATCCTGCCCTAGAGGGTGTTGTAATGCAGTCTCTTCCAACACTTCTTATATAGAATCAGAAGGTTTGAAAGTCATCTACAAGAGTTTAGACACCTGTAAGAATAGTTTGCATCCAATTTCAAACCATTTGCTTTCTGGGCTGCAGAGCAGCTAGCTGTCCCTTTAAAAAAGCATTTTGGTTAAAGTCATAAATTCAGGCTATTGTGTTCCAGGTTATAATTTTCAATATATTTATCTTTTCAACTTTAATTATACCTTTTAAACTATTTTGTGTGTGTTTGTTGGACCTGAACTATGTTAATGTGAAAAATTGAGGTGTTCTAAAACTTTTGACTGGTAGTGTATTTTACACCAGTATTATAATTTTATATTAAGTAACTTTTTAAATCCTTTTTATTAGATTTATTATAGGTGTTAGTAAAAATTATGGTGTGTAGATTGCTGAAAATAGAATTTTTCAAATGAAATGGGCATATAGCCTCAAGGGGAAATTTTTAATCTGGTCATTTTAGTTATGAAATCCCTTAGACGTGAAGTGTGAAAAGCCATCTCCACCCAATGATTTATTTATATTTTATGAGTGAATGTGTGGGTGACAGTTATGCACAAGTAGATGAATATGATAGCTGAGATACTATGAGACACAGGAGTTATTCCTACATGTAGGATGGATAATATGGATAGACCTGTAATATGGTCTAGCATCTAGTGTGTGTGATGCCACAGAGAAAATGTGTTTCTTGGCAGAAATCAAATAAATTCCATTATTAGTATTTTTAACCCCTTGGAGTCCTCTGTTGTTCATAGTGGCACCAACTTCAATGGGTGTCAACTGTAACATACATGTAGATAACTGGAATTCTGGCCTGTAAATCTTAGATGTAATTGTAGTGATCTACAAAATTTTTAAAATAATTAATATATTTAAATATTTGAATTTCTCTTGGGAAAAAAATGGTGGAACAAAAATTTTGTGTCCTTTTTACTTCCAAAATAACTGTCTTTGAAGGGATAATTTTAATAAGCGTTGAGAAGTGCCGCAATTTGTGCTTATCTCTGATGTGGATTCTATATTGAAAATGCTCAATAACTTGCAGTACAATACATGTATAGGGTTGCCACCTTTTGTCGTGAAAAAATACCGACCATGGTAACAAAAGGGGCGTGACTTATCGCAGGGCCAAAATTCCGTTCTGCGCGATGGCCGTGGACAGGGGGCCATAAAGGATCACACATTGGCGAGCGCGACTAAAGGACTGACTGACTAACTGAAGGACAAATGGACTAAAGGACGGACTGAGTGACTAAGAGACAAGCGAACTGAAGGACTGAGTGACTAAGACAGACTGACTATAGGATTGACTGAGAGATGGACAGATTATAGGACTGAGGGACGGACAGACTAAAGGACTGACTAACAGGCAGATGGACTACAGGACTGACTGACTGAGGGACAGAAAAACGGACTATGGAACGGACAGACTATGAGACTGACTGACTAACTGAGGGATTGACGGACTATAACTAAGGGATGCGCAGACTATAGGACTGACTGACTCACTCTCTTACACCTGACAAAGTTACTGAGGTAGGACTTCCCACCAGCTATCCCCCACAGTACAGCTCCCACATCCCCCGCAGTTACCATACACCAGTTTCGTCATCCACAGGCTGCTGTTGTCGTCATCCACAGGGCTTTGTTGTCCTTCTCCGGGGCCCCCATAGGGCTGGTACCACATTTTGCCACCTGTCTTTGGATGGAAGACAATGAAATAGTTGGAGTTGCTCGTACTTGTCGGACAATCAGACGATCTTCTCAAATGGTGGTCAGTCGAGGGCATCCTGAGCCTAGTCTCTTATTCATTCACACATCCCCTTGTTCCAACACCTCCTAACAGTCTGATCAGAACAGCCCAGGGGGCGGGCAATTCGTTGATGCCACCATCCAGCTTCTTGCATTCAAATAATGCCCCCCTCTCAAGCTCTGTACCTGGGTGAAATCTCTTTGATTTGTTGACCACTAGACAAGTCTCTAAGACCAGCAGAAAAAGATCTCCACTACACATAAGTGAGTGCCTTTTTATAGGCAAAGGGTGGAATCCCTTTTAGCGCCTCTGGTGGCAAGACCGTTCACCAAATCACGCCATAACTATAATTATTTGCATATCAGCCTGAGATGTAACTACATGCTGAGTTTTGCAGCAAAACGACAACTCCTTCTAGGTGCTTACTTGTGGTGTGTTTTTTATTTATTAATTTCTTTTATAAAAAGTGTATAGTAGGAGACGCCATTATTTCATGGTTTCACTTTTTTATATTTAAATGCATGTTCTGTGATCTTTTTTTATTTCTATATTCTGATGCAACACCCTCCACTCCATATCCTTCATTGTGTGTGTGTGTGTGTGTGTGTGTGTGTGTGTGTGTGTGTGTGTGTGTGTGTGTGTGTGTGTGTGTGTGTGCGCGCTTTTTAACATTATTATTTTTTGATAGAAATATATAGGGTGATCACATTCTCGGTACTCCATGGTATCTTCAGTGTGCTTTATCAGCACTAAAGATTCGTGAGCTTCGATCTCTATACTACAATGTACAAAACAGTCTATTTCTTATAATTAAATTTTGTTACATTACCTCATTAAACAGCTTTTCCAGGACTGAACTATTGATGTCAGATTCTCAGGTCATCCATAGTTGATTGCTAAGATCCCACTGATCACTTGATTGCTGGGCCGTAGGGAGACAATATGTTGCTGGAAACATACAGCTCTGTACACATTTTAGTGGTCCAGGATGGAACTGCAGGTACAGTTCCCATGAATGCAATATCAGCCCAGGTCACTGCAGTGTGTGTCCAGCAACAGATTTTCTGCGTACAGCCCAGCAATCAACTGATTGGCGGGATCTCCATGTGGCGTAACCCCACTAATAAAGTATTGATCACCTGAGGATCGGTCATCAATAGTTCAGTCCATTAGCTCTGTACACTAGGGTGTTGGTGGGTGTCCCAGGTAGCAGACGGACTATTCTGGCCTATTCTGATGATAGGTCATCAATAGTTCGGTCCTGGAAAACTCCGTCAATGATCTGACTCAGGAAGTATCTACTGTAACAATCACCTCCTCTATTAAAACAAGTTGGGTTTTCACACTTGTATGTATAACATCTGCTTGATTTTACACTGAACATTCTTTCTGAATTTTTTAATCTTTTTTACAACTTTTAGGTCTGAGGAGATATGGCTGATGGACTACGCCCACCCAACGTTTTTGGGCTAATAATCTAGTCTGCATACCTAATTGGTCTCCAAGGTAAGTCCTTGTATGAAAATTGCAAAATACATTTTACGGTTTAGGTCGGGAGTATAATTATTAATGTTTTCCACTCTTCCGTCAATTGCAGTACATGTGTACTGTATGCTTGAGGCTGAAAGAAGAACAAAATGCTGTTTGTTTAAACGTTTGACCCTCCTGGCCTCTTAAAGAGCTAATTGTCTTCTATGGGTAACAGACTGGCACCAGTTTACCAAATGTTGAAAAGAGCTCTGCAGTTCTATTCATGTACTTGACTGAACTTGGATAATAGATATGTGTGAAAAGGGCCGTGTAAAAGACCAGGAGAGGCTGACTAAGCAGTTACGTAGTAGACTCCTTTTAGAAAGATCCCCATATTATGGGCACTTCTAGACATTTTCATACTTTTTTGAATCATGTAATAGAAAACCACATTAAAAAGCGTTGCTGCCAATGTCAACCACTCACATTTTTTCCCAAGCTTTACTGAGGGGATCTGACTTACAATGACATATTAATTGTATGACTAAGAGAAGATAAGCCAAGAGGGAAAAGGTATGTCAGTGAGGATAGTGTTGGCAGAGAAGGTGGGAGAATATATCATAGTTAGTTCAGCTGGGACCACTTGATTTTATTAAATGTGTTACTTGAGGTGGAGGATTTTTTTTTTTTTTTTTTGTAAGTAGACGCAGTAGTATATAGTTTTTTTGGGGAGGGGGGTTGTTTCGTTTTTTTTTTCCTTTCCTGTGTACTAGTGTTCCACATTGGTAAAGTTGAGAAAAAGTCATTTTGACGTTGCACCTCATTTGGTCACTAGAAAAAATGTCTTCACTCTGTTTCTGGGCTGGGCAAGGGAACTCCTAGAATTTGTTTGACTAAAACTAGTTTCACATTGGTGTCTGTGAAATTTGTGTTTGTTCCATCCTGGTTTCTGTACTTTCATGCAGAAAACTTCTTTGGCACTTTTCTATCTAATGTAAAAAAGATTGACAGGAACAAAAACAATGCGAAATGAAGACCAAAGATCCATAGATGGAAACCCCTGTGGTGGCGTGCAGTTTTTGTCCTACTTCCTGTTTTCATGTCGTTTTCTGCATGGATGATGGAAACCAGGATGGAACCAGCATTGATTTCACAAAAATGTAATGTGAAACCATTCTAGCATGACTTCGCAATGTTATTGAGAAACTGTATAAATCAGTTGGCTTACTCCTCTAAAGGATCTGTATCTTGGATCAAGTCTATCATGCACATGATGTTGCCTGTGATCTAATACTATGAAAAGTGAAACAGCATATGTGTACTGGTGTCACGTTATCACCACCAGATACGCTGCTCTCCGGTCCCACAGACAGTTGCAGTATCGTTGAAGGAGGCACATTTGGCCAATGCTTGGAAAGGCCTACGTATGCTTAAGCCCGGAATGTCCCTATGATGTTTGGTGTATGGTAAATACATACCCTTTGAATTTTATTGAATGAGTGTGCTGTCTTCAATGATGTTACAATTGCCTGTAATTTTGTTATTGAATACATGGACTTGTAGACTGGATATCAATGGGCTAATAAAGAATGAAGCACCAGCGGAGTAACCCTTTTAAAAAATATCCTCAAGATAAACATCCTACCAGAGCTCTTGGCATCAAAATCATAAATTTATCAGTCAGCATCTGATAAAATAACTTTCAAGGTCACTGTTCTGTTGGGACACGTAAATGAGATTAGAATGGAATGAGGTTGAGTAGAGACAATAGGAAGATGATGCCATGGCCATACTATGCCGTCATACAATAGCAAGATCATACTAGGGTCATGAGGGTCATTCCAACAATTGCATTCAAATAGCTTAAGGTAATGTGGCTTGGATGTATTCTATGCAAGGGATTGAATGTTTTCATGTAGGAAGGAAAAAATGATACCCAACGATAACCTATAGGAGTTGCCTACTTCGAAAGCCAGACAGTTACATAGTTTGGTGTAGTCTTTAGTGGACCACTTCACAGCACATGAGGGATGTGTCTTGCTTATATAGAACATAAGCAGGATAAATTCATGTGTAGGAATCTTGTCAATGAAACATAGAACTGATTTACAATCTGCCTCTTTCAAATTCATTCACAGAAAAGTTATTGTACAAATTTCTTTTAACCCCTTGAGTGGCACGCCCGGAAATTTTCCGGGACGAGCTTCACTGCTCATAGCGACATAGCCCGGAAGATTTCCGGCTATGTATCACTATGGGAGCTGCAGAGCACAATGCCACAAGCTGTGACAGTGTGCTCTGCCTGCACAGTCCCACAGAGAACAAAGCAAGGGCTTTGAAAAACCAGCAGAAGATATTGCCGATATGCCGGCAATCTCCTGCTTTGTTTACAGGTTGCCATAGAGACCATCGGCTTGTCAGAAGCAAGCCGATGGTCTCTGTTGCAGGGAGAGCTTGGTGCTTGGCTGTGAGAGGACAGCTAGGTACCAGCTCTTACAGCAGAGATCAGAGAAAACCTCCGATCTCTGCTGTGTTAACCCTTTACATGCGGCAGTCTATGTGACTGCAGCATGTAAAGGGCTGTCACCATCGGACCCCCGGAATGTGATCAGGGGGTCCTGATGGGTCCCTGTGGAAGTCCCCTAAAGGGACAAAAAAAAAATTATAAAAAAAATTATAAAAACACTTGTCTCCCTTTACTTTGTAAAAAATCAAAAATCAAATCACACATGTGGTATCCATGCGTCGTAATGACCCAGAGAAGGAAGTTAATACATTATTTAACCCCTTAATGACATGGCCCCTTTTTTTCTTTTTTCCCC
Organism: Eleutherodactylus coqui; assembly: GCF_035609145.1. Classification (NCBI taxonomy): domain Eukaryota; kingdom Metazoa; phylum Chordata; class Amphibia; order Anura; family Eleutherodactylidae; genus Eleutherodactylus; species Eleutherodactylus coqui. The sequence goes on along the minus strand of NC_089838.1, from coordinate 218,234,744 downwards.
ATTTCTTTTTTTCCTCCCCCCTGTTTAAATATCACAACTTGTCCCGCAAAAAACAAGTCCTTATATGGCCATGTCAATGGAAGAATGAAAAAGTTATGAATCTTGAGACGCAACTGCAAAATTTGTTGAAATTCAATGATTAGACCATTTTAAAAAACCTGCCCTGGTGGGCACGACAGGGGGGTAGGAAACCCGCCACTCAAGGAGTTAAAGGGGTATTCAGAGATCATTTAAATTTTTTTTTAATCTATATTGAAAAAAACGCCTCCCCTGCCTTAAAACTAGAAATCGGCATATACCCACCTCTACCTGTGGTGTTCCGCACCGCCACTCTGGGTCTCCCCTGTGATGTCCCTTTTACAGGCTGCCCCAATCTGTTTACTGGACATCACAGGCTGCTGTTGCCTATGAGAGACCTCAGTGATTGAGTGCTGGAGCAAGGACATAGCGGTGGCACAGGACTCAGTGAGCAGAGGAGGGTATATGCCTATTTTTTTTTTTTTTTATGCCAGGTGGAGCTGTGTTTTAGGCTGGGCTCACACGACGTTTTCCAGCTGTGACCCTGCATATGGCCACGTTTCGAGGTGAAATTGTACTGTCTGACACGGCCTCCCCTGCTGCACTGTCTTACAATGGCCTGCAGTTCTCCCATACCCCGAGACCAGATGACAGGCGTGGCGGAGGAGTAGGTGCTCTTCTTTCCCCGAAATGCACCTACCAGGTCATCCCCCCTGTACACTCACTTTTCCATCCTTTGAAGTACATATGCTACGGCTTTTCTGTCCGCTGTCCATGCGAGTAGCAGTTATCTACCGCCCCCCAGGTGCTCCTCGCCTGTTTTTGGACCACTTTGCTGCCTGGCTCCCCCACTTCCTATCCTGTGAAATTCCAACCCTCATCTTAGGTGATTTTAACATCCCCACTAATGACCCCAACTCCCCATCTGCCTCTCAGCTTCTTTCGCTCACCTCCTCCCTTGGTCTCTCTCAACTCACAGCCTCTCCCACTCACAGGGATGGCAACACTCTTGATCTGGTCTTCTTCCGTCCCTGCTCTGTTTCCAACTTCACTAACTCCCCTCTCCCACTCTCGGATCATAACTTCCTCTCTTTCTCTGTCACGCTCCCTACCATCTCTCCAGACCCACCTACCTACAGTACCTACAGGAACCTTAAGGCCATTCACACCCAGGACTTTGCTGAATCTCTACAGTCCTCTCTGTCCCCCATCTCTCTCCTCGCCTGCCCCAACCTGGCTGCCGCTCACTACAACACCGCTCTCAAACATGCCCTGGATGAAGCGGCGCCCCCCCAGGACCCGAGCCATCCGATGTAGACCACGGCAACCCTGGCTCACACCTCAAACACTCTTCATCCGGCGGTGCTCTAGAAGTGCTGAACGGCTGTGGAGGAAATCGCAAACGGCCGCAGACTTCCTCCACTACAAATTCATGCTCAGAACCTACAACCTCGCCCTCCACCATGCCAAACAAGTCTACTTCACCTCTCTAGTCTCCTCATTATCGCACAACCCTAAACGGCTCTTTGATACTTTTCACTCCCTTCTCAGCCCCAAACCGCAGCCCCCAGTGACGGATCTCAGTGCTGAAGAGTTGGCTGCTTACTTCAAAAAGAAAATAGACGACATCCGTCAGGAAATAACTTCCCAATCCCAGACTAGCCCTGACCCTAGTCTTGTCAGCACTGCATCTAGCTCCTGCTCACTGTCTGTACTCAGACCAGCGACAGAGGAAGAAGTCTCCAAATTGCTCTTCTCTGCTCGCCCCACCACCTGCGCTAGCGACCCTCTCCCCTCACACCTCCTCCGTTCCTTCTCCCCAGTGGTCATCTCCCATCTCACCACTATATTCAACCTCTCTCTGACCTCTGGCATCTTTCCCTCTTCTTTCAAACACGCCATCATATCCCCACTGCTAAAGAAACCGACTCTGGACGCGACCGATGTTGCCAACTACCGACCCATCTCAAACCTCCCCTTCATCTCCAAACTACTAGAACGCCTGGTTTACTCCCGCCTTGTAAGCTATTTATCAGAGAACTCTCTCCTAGACCCCCTACAGTCTGGCTTCCGACCTCAACACTCGACAGAAACTGCCCTTACTAGGGTATCCAATGACCTACTGACAGCCAAATCGAGGGGCGATTACTCCCTACTGATCCTCCTCGACCTTTCTGCAGCGTTTGACACTGTTGACCACAAACTCCTCCTCAGTATGCTACGCTCCATTGGCCTAAAGGACACTGCCCTCTCCTGGTTCTCCTCTTACCTATCTGACCGCTCTTTCAGTGTCTCCTTTGCTGGCTCTACCTCCCCTCCTCTTCCCCTTGCTGTTGGGGTCCCCCAGGGCTCGGTCCTTGGCCCCCTTCTCTTCTCTATCTACACAGCCCCTATTGGACAAACCATCAGGAGTTTTGGCCTCCAATACCACCTGTACGCTGATGACACCCAGCTATACACCTCTGCCCGTGACATCTCTGCACCCTTCCTCCAAAACATCACCGACTGTCTGTCCGCTGTCTCTAACACTATGTCCTCTCTCTACCTAAAACTAAACCTCTCTAAAACTGACTTACTGGTATTTCCGCCCTCCACTAACCGACCTCATCCTGACATCTCCATCTCAGTGTGTGGCACCACCATAACTCCTAGACAACACGCCCGCTGCCTTGGGGTCATATTTGACTCTGATCTCTCTTTTGCCCCTACATCCAATCTCTGGCCCGAACATGTCAGCTGCATTTCAAGAACATCGCAAGAATCCGCTCTTTTCTCACTGTGGAGACGTTAAAAACGCTTATTGTCGCCCTCATCCACTCCCGGCTCGATTACTGCAACTCGTTGCTGATCGACCTCCCCTGCACCAGACTCTACCCTCTCCAGTCCATCCTGAATGCGGCAGCCAGGCTCATCTTCCTGTCCAGCCGGTACTCGGACGCCTCTGCCCTGTGCCAGTCACTGCACTGGCTGCCCGTTAAATACAGAATTCAATTCAAACTCGCTACCTTCATCCACAAAGCCCTCCACAGTGCAGCGCCACCCTATATCGCCTCCCTCATCTCAATCCATCAACCAGCCCGGGCTCTCCGCTCTGCTAATGAAACCAGACTGAGCGCCCCTTTCATTCGAACTTCTCATTCCCGCCTCCAAGACTTCTCCAGAGCAGCACCTGTCCTCTGGAACGCACTACCAAAGGCTACCCGAGCAATCCAGGACTCGCAGAACTTCAGGCGTGCTCTAAAAACGCACCTCTTCAGGGAGGCATACCGCATTCCCTAAACAAACCTCTCTGGACTCCGCCTGATAACATGCTCCCTGACCTACTGACTGCAATCCCTGCTAGCCATTATAAACCGCTCCTGCAGTCACACCGTTTCTGCCGTCACACGGCTAAATGTCTGACCATTGTCTATGTGTATAACATCGCTCACACTTCGCCATACCGTGCACATCTCCAGCCCCTTTACCCTCTGTATCACCCCATGACTTGTAGTATGTAAGCTCGTTGGAGCAGGACCCTCACCCCTATTGTTTCCATCAACTGATTACTATATGTAACCGTGGTTCTGTAATGTTTGTACTTTTGTCTCTGTATTCCCCCTGTCTATGTAAGTGCTGCAGAATATGTTGGCGCTATACAAATAAAGTTTATTATTATTATTACTGTGCATGACCGCATACTCACACAGGCAGTCATGCACAGGGTTCTTTTTCTGTTGTTGTTGTTGTTTACATTTTCCGTGCCATCACTTAGCAATGACTCGTATTCCCGCAGCTTGTGCACAATTTATTTGCATATGGGCTCCGGGTACATGTGTGAGAATAGAGAACAATTGGCTGTACCTCACGTATGTATGCATCAAATAGAACATGTTGTGTTCTGTGTTATGCTCGTGGATTACACAATTCTGACACTCTAATGTGAGCAGAACTGCGTAAGGCAAAGTGATTGCCTGCAAGCTACAACCTATCACAGAGGCGTACAGAGCCTGTGTAATACACAATTCCTATATGGTCGTGTGAGCTTAGCCTTATATATATTATAAAAAAAGATCTCTGACAACCCCTTTTAGGAAAGTGTTGTTTTTTTTTTCTTTTTTCTTATGGGGGGGGGGGAGGGGGAGGGAGAGAGTCAGTTACCCTTGCTTTTCCATATGAAATTTAGTTTTCATGTCTCATGATGACAAATTGAAGTTTTCTTTGCAAGTCTTTTATCTTCTGATCAGAGTTACTATTTAATTATTCCATGATGTCAATAATAGAAGTTGGAAGATTTATTCTAATCAGAATGGTTTTCCCATTTTAGGTTTATCTGAAGCTGCCAGCTAGGAGCGTCTAACGTCTGTAATTGGTGCAAGCTTTATACACACTACCGCGGAATGCGAAACAATACAATACAGCATGTTACCTGCTTTAAGCATTTCAGTCCGCATGTTGTTCAAAGGCTAATGAAAGTAAGTACAAACTGCATTATGAATGGACTTGGTCATGGTGGCCAGGAATATTTTTGGAGCTGATTAGCAGTACCAAGGGACCATATTTTGCTCTAGCTGAATGTAAACAGCTGCTCTCCACTCTTTAATGTCAATACACTTTACACGGCCTCCAAGTGATTGGAGTTATAATCTGATGTCCACTGAATGAACTTTACAGTCAAAAGTTTGTGTACTTCTCTCACAATTTTAAGAACATCTAAAATGGTCAAAAATCATGGGCAGATACAGTATGTAGAAATAACATCTTGATAAAGTCCGCCTGGATAGCTTTGTGTTAGAACCCTAGATCATGGAAAGCAATCTACTGGTAAAGTGGAGGAGCCGGGGTTCAGCAAGACAAGGGGCTCAGTTTTTTGTCCCCTGTTGCACACGGAGCAATGAGGGGGGCTCTTGCTACAGCCAGTTGCTTATAAATCGAGATGGGTATGATGTAGGCTTTGCAAAGAGGCAATGGGAAAACAGATGATCGCACATGAAGACCTTCTTTTGGATTTGATTTCAATATGAGACAACTAATAAGATGATGATATCAAAGGAGGAGGAGCTGAGTTTTTTTGGTGTATTTTCTACATTTAGGGTGGAATTTATCAAGCTAAACATGTTAAAAATTCAAAAATGTCAGTGCAAGCCTACTTTGTACAAAGAATTATCAACTTTTTTCATCACTCAGCAGTTTGTGAGGCTTTAAGGGGAGTGGACATGGCTGTCTCGTCCCATCAGAATTTGTTATAATTTATAACACTTTCTGGGTGAATTATAGGTAAGACCTACTCCAGCTCATTACCGGTGTAGCTTTCGTCTTCAATGCATCTTGACCTTTCTGTGTACCTAATATATTAAAAGGCATATGCTTCTTAACTCATTAGATGCATCTTATTTCAGTGGGGATCATATTAGGATGGGAGTATGAAGCCCCAATCTTAATAGATTTTCCCCATAGTGTTCCTTTTTAAGCATATCTTCATATATGGAATTGGTTCCCCTTCTCCTTTACATCTGCTCATACTGTAGCTGGAAGTGATGATAATGAGCTGTATTCTGCCATCACGTTTAAGTTGGTTCACAATTGCTTGATGATAAACATAATTTCCCATTACACACACATTGCAGCCCATGTTCTTCTGATAGTCTGGTTAGTCAGTTGCTTGATACAGCGGCTTGAGGCAGAACTGGAAAATGGTTTAATTTGTCTGTATTTGCCAATCGGTAATTGGAGGAGATTGATGTTATGTACTTCACTTGTAGAAGAAGTTGCATAGAGACCATAATAAAGTAGGAGCTTTATTATAAACACAATCATGAACATTTTTATTTGCTTGCTGCAACAGATTATTACAAAATTATACAATCAATTAAGTGCACAAAGCAGAAATTGTATTTTTTTTTACTGGATTCTTAATTACAATTGATGATGTTGTCATCTTGGCTGTAAACACTAAATCAATCCTGACAAGTCATTGAAGCAGTGGAAGGAAGGAATCCATAATGGATCTGAGCAGCATCCCACTGCACATGCTATTCCCCTGGATGCCCCCGTGTATTTTGGGTGCATTCTAGATATGCCAGTATAGACTTTATTTAGTTTGTGCCATGCGAGTACGAATGTTTGGACTACGTTAAAAATACTCCAACCATAAAATAAAAAAATATATTTTTTATGCCCTTGAATTCTGCTACCCTGTCAATTTTGTATATAGTTACTTTTCTTAGAAGACCATCTATACAAGGGGCATTACAGCTCCTAGAGACTTTGGCTCTTAGCGCATCACATTCAAGAGCTGTACTCTCCTGTACATTGTTTTTTAAAACAAATGGGGGATTGAATCTTGGCAAAAAAGGAGAGATTCCCTTCAAGGGGTTGTCCAGCTTTTAACAATCGATTGTCATCAGGATAGGTGATCAATAGTAGATTGGTGAGGGTTCACTGCCCGGGGATCCTTGTAGATCAGCTGCTTGCCAGACCAGTGTGCTTGTCCTGGCTAGGTATTGCAGTCAAAGATCCCATTGAAGTGAATGGGAACATGGCTTTCAATACCAATATGAGCCACTGCAGAGAAAACCAAACTGTCTACTCCAGGCAGGCTGAACACCTGATCAGTAGCGGACCCCCGTCAATCTATTGTTGATGGCATATTCTGAACATGGGTCATAAATAATTAAAAGCTGGACAGCTTTGTTAAAGACTTTGTCCACCTTGTCAAACAAAGTTGTTGTTTTTTTGTTTTTTTTTTCTTGGTGCATATAAAGTGAAAACTTAAGCAACTTTGCAACGAATACTCATTAAAAATGTTATACTATTTTTATTTCTATAGCTCCTATGTGTAGCCTGTATTAACAATACCTACAAACAAAACTGTTCAATTGTGTTTGCTCCAAAGCCCCATTTATGACCTATGGTCAGAAGAGGTAATCAATAGTGGATCCGTGGAGATCTACCACTTGGGATCAACTGATCGCCTGGCCTCCCACCAGTGCAGTGGGGCAAAACATCGTTATTGGAGTCTGAGCAGAAAGTCTCTTGGATGCCTTTGCTCCCATTAAAATCAGTTGGAGCGAGGCGCTTTTTACAGTTTTAATTTTGACCCCAGTGTGGAGCTGGAAATGTAATGGATTTCAGTGGGAGCGAAGCTACCAAATAGATTTCATGCTCTGACCCTAATAATGACGTCCTGGTAGGTGATCAGTTGAGCGTTGGGGATCCTGAATGGTAGATGTCGCTGATCAACTAATGATGACCTATCCTGAGGATTGTGTTTGCCTGGAAAACCCTTTTAATGACCAGGCATTTTTATTTTTTTTTAAAATTTTATTTAGGATTTTTTTTTAATGGCACTTCCTGTGAAGTAAAATTGGTTAACTGTGCTCTTTGGTTCAATACGATTATGAAAATACCAAAGTTATGCCATTTAACAAATTTTATTTTTTTTACTAATTTTGCATAAATAGTCACTTTCTTAAGTGCATATTATGCAGAACGTTACATCAGATTATAATCCTTGGGGCTCACAATTTATAACTTCCCCTATTACCATGTTTTTGGAGTGAAGGAGGAAACCAGAGTACCTATAGGAAACCCACACAAACACGGAGAGAATATAGAAACTCCATGCAGATGTTGTTCTTGGTCAGCTTCAAACCTAGAACCCTAATTTAAAACCTTTTAGAAAAAATAAACTTTATTTGCCTTGCCACATTCCATGAGCCATGCCATTTTTATTTTTTCACCAGATGAGCCGTCTGGGTCTCGTTTATTGCTAGATGAGTTGTAGCTTCCATTGGTAGTATTTTGGGGTCCATATGACACTTTTGGGGAGGCAGATGAATGAAAAGTAGCAATTCTGCCATTCTTTGTTTTTTATGCTGATTACCGTGCGGGATAATGAACATAATAAAAAAAAATATTGAAAAAAATATTAGACCGCACATAGAAGGGGATAAAATTCAATTTTATTCACATTTTTTAATACAGTGTTGGGTTGCCTTTGACCTCAACGACTGCCGTAACCCTCCTAGGCTTGCTTTCCACCAAATTCTGAGGGATTTGCCTCCATTCCTTGAGGAAAGCTTCAGACAGTTATGTGGGGAATGATGGGTATCTTGGGTGTGCATGGATATGGCGTTCTAGTTAATCCTAAAGATGCTCGATGTAATTGAGATCCAGACTTTGCATTAAAGTTTTTAAATGTTTTGCTCCTCAAACCAAGCCTCAGCACTAAGTGCTGTATGACATGGTGCTCGGTTATGTTGGTAGAGGCCTGGAGCTGTACCGAAGTATTACCACGGGGTAGGTAATGCTGCATTTTCCAGAATGTCTCTGTACCCATTGACGTTGGGGATGAACTTCACTTCAACCAATGGCCTTAGTCCAGCAGAAACATCCCCATACCTTAAGAAAACCTGCTCTAAATTTTACTGTTGGGATAATGCGATCATGTAGAAACTGTTCTCTAGGCAACTGCCACATCCGAATGCTTGTGTACCAGGATTCATCTATCCACAACACTTGCTTTCACTAATTTACAGTCTAAGAACAACGCCACAAGCACCATCTCAGGCGCTTCTGCATTCACTGCTTGATGTTTGGCTTGTGTGCAGCTGCTCATCCATGATAACCCTCTGCATGCAGTTTCCTATGGGTACTTCCGGCAATAATGGATATTCTGATGGCCTGAAAGACCTCCTGAGCGAGTATTAGTTCCCTTTAGAAAATTGAACTGAGAGTAACTGAAGTAAAGAAAATCCCACTGAGATCAATGGGACTTAAATTCGAACCTTTTTCCCGTACTGCAGCCCATCTAACTGAATGCAAAACCGAATTCAAAAATGGGGATGTGAACAAACCCTAAAAAGGATGTCTCCTCATATGCATGGAGGTAGTTGGCTGCAGACTTACCATAGATTGATGCGCTGCCTTCTATACGTGGCTGATTTCTATGTTCTTTTCCACAGTCCTTTCCAATACAGTGTTCCTTGTCCATGACTTTGTTGGTTTTTGGCTGTACTGTTGAGATCAATCATCACACACATGATTGGGCTACATTTGTTACTGTCAGCTATAGTCCGCTGCTGGTTAATGCTGAGCAGTCACATTACTGGTTTACCGAGCAATATTTTGATTTGTGTTTTGTGTCAGCCGTATGAGATCCCTCGGGCTCTACTAAGCTTCTTTTGAATACACACCATGTTTCCAACATATGCATTACTGATTTGTTAATGAGGGAGATGGAACAATACCTCTGCAGCGTCACCTATTGGAAGGCAGTAAAGAGTAATGTTTCCGCACATTACCAATAAAAGTACTTGGGACCTTTCACACGGGACAGAATTGTCCACAGGATGCAGCGCAGGTGCAGATTGTGTTAGGTTTTTTAACTACAGAATGTCGTCTTTTTTGGTTTTTTTACACACAGACCTTGTAGACAACCGGTACATGCAATAGCCAACATGCCTAAAGAGTTTTTTTTTTTTTAAAGGGTTAGTTTTTATACATTTTTTGTCCTGTGATAGTGACATATTTTTTCTTTTTGTTTTTAGTATCTTTTTTTTTCTTTTTAAATAAACACTTTTTTCCTTCTTTATGCCTGTAAGGGCGCCCACCCACTGGCGTTTTTTTTTTCTTTGCGTTTTGCGTTTTTTCTCAAGAGCAATTAGTTTTGAATGTGTTCCTGTCCACTGGCGTTTTTTTTTTCGGTCCGTTGCGTTTTTTAACATAGGAACTGTCAGTTGCATATGTGTCCTTATTTTTCTCGTAATGCACCCATGAATGTCAATGGAAATGGTGCGAAAATGCCGTGAAAACGCCGCAAAAAACGCCGCGGAAAACGCGCCGAAAACGCTGCGTTTTTCACGCACGGAAATCGCAAACGCCAGTGGGTGGGCGCCCTAATAAACATACATATGAACACTGACTAATGTTCCGGCATTGTCCCTGACATGGAATTGAATGCATATGGTAAAACATTCCACATAATTTAGGACCATCCGCTAGATAAGTAGTTTGCCTTTTAGTTAGGACTTATTCATCGCTTTGATTCACATTTTGAACGGATTCTTTTGTTGTTGTTTTTGCTTTTAATAGAATGGATAGCAGAAAAGAGTTCATAAAAACAAACGGAAACCATGGTTTTACTTTTTTGAGCAAATCCTACAAATCTGTTTGAAAAAAATCTTTATTGTTTATTTTAATTTGTTTGTTTTGTTTCTATTTCCTTTCCGTTTATATATGTTCTTTTTAACCCATTTTTGTATTCTGTTTTTAAAAACAAATCTGTTAAATGGACATCAAAAACTGAACCAAACTGAATTTGGTTATTTCACTTCGAGAGATGAGTGAGCGTACTCGCTAAAGCAAACTGCTCAAGCGAGTAGTGCCTTATTCGAGTACATGCCCGCTCGTCTCAAAAGATTCGGGTGAGCAGGCAGTCGGGATGAAACGTACAGCCTGTTGACGGGACAGAGGGCTCATCCGGGGTCTGGCCGAGACGCATCCAGTCTGACAGGCGGCGACGTGGACAGGCATCCGGGACGCTACACGGAGGCTGTTGCCGGGACGGAGGGCTCCTCTGACGGGAGGGAGGGACGCATCCCTGAGAAGCGCGGCGGGAGCGAGCGGTGACAGTCCATTCTGGAGCTTGCGCATTGCTTTTTGCCGGCCGTGCTGCCTAATGTGAGCGTTACTTTTCTTCTTAGCCTTACTCTCTTTACTGCTCACATTGTAAGGCTCAGTGGAAAACGAATCCTCATCCTAAGGCAGCACGGACGGCAACAAGCTATGCACACGCTGCTAGGACCCACTCGGGAGCTAAGGGTGTGAGAGGGGCGTTCCTATTGTCAAACACCTAGCTTCCAGTGGCGTCAAGATACAATAATACCCATTAATCCATCCAGTCGGTGCATTTGGTAGAGGATTTGTAGTGAAGAGTTCACCAGCTTTCGGTAGTAGATAAAATAATGGCTAACCCTCAACGTATGAGGTGAACTTTCTGTGTTGAAAAACACAAGACAATGCATGCTATTTATATGACCATGATGCTTGTGTTGCATAGCAATGTAAAGTGGATCTTGCCATTGCTTGCAAAGGTCTTTTGTTTGTCTAGAAGATCTTTCTATTCCTGTTTAACTCTTTGAAGACCAAGTGTTGTAAATTTATGGCACTTGGTCCTGGGCTTTAATCTCTGCCAATAGCAAAAGTATGGCGTGGGATTAAACCTCCTGCAATCCCGCAGGCGCACATCTGCCCCTCGGCTGTTAGTTATAGCTGAAGATCTGGAGGAGAAGTGCTTAAGCACTCCTTTACAGGCTACATAGCACTCAATGAGCCGTAGGTAGTAAAGAGAGTAAGTGTTACCTCCACTATTTGACTCTGTGATCGCTAGGTACTCATGCTACGGCAGTGCTGAAGGTTCCTACCCGACCCAGATCAGCTCTGTTAGTGACTAATACTACAGAGGGATGTTTTCTGCTGTAACTTGGGCTTCTATGGATGTATGAGTTAGGGCTATCGCAGGGAAAACCCCCACACTTACCACTTCGGATCCGCCATATGCGTCTCGTATGGAGGGCCGGTGCGCATGCGCAGTACAACGCATGACGCATCGGCTGTGTCAGATGACGCGGTGGCGGGGCCGTGTATTCACATGATACTTCCGCTGTACTACAGCAGAAATATAGCGTGACGACCGGCTTCCATTAACTACAATGGAAGCCGGCCACTCATATTTATTTCATGTGGTGGAATTCCGCAGCGTGAACATTGAGCATGAAATAGATACGGGGCAATGCTGCTAATTTCCGCCACGTAAAACACGACAGAATTCCAGGCCGTGGGCATTAGCCCTTACAGTGGAAAAGTCTGAAATTTAAAATTTTTAAAGACAATGTAAATGACCCCCAGAGGTCTTATGACACCATGGGGTAAATAGATTGTAAAATAATAGGCATAAAAAAAAACAGAATAAAGTTAAAAAAAATTACGCACTGCTGACCCGAGAATGTTGCCATGTGCGTCCTGTAATCCAAAACAATATAAATTTATATAGCTAAATGAGGAACCTATTCCTCTACTTTTAACATAAATATTCTAATTTATTGTTTTTTACACCCAATAAAATTTTAAAACCGGGGAAAAAGTCTGTGGAAAAAGATTTTTTAAAAAAAAATAGCCCTATATTTTGCGGGAAAAAAAACTTTTTTTTTTTTTTGTATTCTGTTTTCTATACATGACTATGGGGGCGGCAATCATTCCTGAGCTGCGTAAAACAGCATTTAGAGATGCTTTACAGCAGCTTCATAGGCCATTCACACAGTAGACAGGAGTGAAGAAAGACAAAAAAAACCTCCTTCTGCGCTCTTTTAGGGGTCTTGCAGTCCGAACAAGAAAACTGTCAGAACTCCACAATATGTAGCAGAGTATATTTATTTGTACATATAGTACAAAAAGATCAGTGTAAATTTGCAACGCGTTTCGGCGCTAATATAAGCGCCTTTTTCAAGCATAACGTATACATAGAAATGATCTCTTTAAATAGTGTTACTTACCTTCCATGGAGACGGAGTCCGGAGCTTGCAGCTATTTAAAGAGATCATTTCTATGTATAAGTTATGCTTGAAAAAGGCGCTTATATTAGCGCTGAAACGCGTTGCAAATTTACACTGATTTTTATGTACTATCTGTACAAATAAATATACTCTGCTACATATTGTGGAGTTCTGACAGTTTTCTTGTTCGGACTGCAAGACCCCTAAAAGAGCGCAGAAGGAGTTTTTTTTGTCTTTCTTCACATTGCACTTTCCCCATTGTTGGGTTTGATACCTTCTGGGGCGATCTTCTACTGCTGCATCTCCTTGGACCAAGGATTTCGGGGATCCTGCACAAAGCATCTATAGTTCTACAGGCTAACGGGGATCATCGGTGCAAGCGGGTAACCCCCCTTTCTGTGGGGATCCCGCTTTGCACCAGGTGAGTAAAAATCCCTAATTTGAGACTTCTTGATCTTTGTGTGGTGGCGCGGATCTATACCTCTTTGAACAGTGGACAGGAGAGGATCCATTGACTTGTATGGGAGACTTTTCTAGACATGTTCTGTGGTATATGGGGTCATTTTGCAGGGAGGAGTAGGTAGTCACTGGTGATTACCCATTGTGAATGGAGGATCCTAAGTTATCTACATATGTGTTAAGGCCCTTTTTGAAGGGATGAGTGTTGGGCAAATGATGCCCGACACTCATCCCCGTACATACTAGCTCCCGTGCACCTGCACGGGAGCTAGTATCATTTAGCTCTCAGCCGGAAGGCTGCAGGAGATTTCTCTCCTCTGGCTCCCCCGCCCCCTCCATTGACATAACACAACGGCTGTTCAGTACTGAACGGCTGCTATTTACACTAAGTGATCAGTGGTCAGCTCATCATCCATCGTATATGCAGCATAACATCCTGGACGATTAGCTAATCGCTCAGTGTAAATAGCGGCTGTTCAGTACTGAACGGCCGCTGTGTTATGTCAATGAAGAGGGACGGGGGAGCGCTAGAAGGGAAATCTCCTGCAGCCGCCCCCCTGCTGGCCGCTCCGTGTGTGAGCCAGCACTACTAGCTCCCGTGCAGGAGCGAGGACTCACAGGGACGAGTGTTGGGCATTATTTGCCCGACATTCGTCCGGTGTAAACCCAGCTTTAGCTTTCAGTGTAATTCTGCCTGTGATGTTAGTGATAAGACTGCTGCAAAGTTTTCTCTACAGTTCAGGAGTATCAGCCTATCCGGCTCTGTGGTCAGTGTGAAAAATGCAGGATTTTAGGATATTTTAAAATCTAGATTGTGACCAAAAATAATTTTTAAAAAAACTAACAATTCTTAGACTGGTTTAAGACAAAAATGTGATTCATTTTCTGATGACACATTCCCTTTTTAATTTTTTTTTGTTTTGTTATTTTTTATTTTTGCTTTACCATTTGCGTTGAGAGTTACTTTTCAAAATATACACTCAACGCAATAAGATATTAGTTAAGATCCAAAAATTTTTGACTAACTGTGAAGGATATTTACACTGAAACTCTTTAAAAAGCCTCAATCACCAAATTTTGTTTTTCGTGCCTTAGGACCAATCATTGTACAAGACTACTCAGCACTATGTTATGCTTATTTTCCTTATTATAACATTGCTATTCTCCTGAATTTCATCTTTGTGATATTACTGAAGAAAGACCATGGATTTCACTTTGTACTGTGTAGGTGAAATCATCTGCAAAATCTGCATGTAAAAGCTTGGGGATTACAGTGCAGATTTTCTCCACAGCTTGTGCGCTCCATCTAAGTATCTAATTCTCTCCGGCAGTGCCGGCTTTGGTGTGCCTTTTTTAAGCTACTTTTAGGAAACTGCATATCTGGTAGTTGCCTATACAGATAATATCTGAAGTGCATTCTAATAGCTTGCAAGCCTGTGGGAGGTTGCAAATGTATCAAGCTTGTCCTGCAAATGTATCAGTCAGTACAAGGCAGACATTTTCTGCTGTATTATGCAAATATACTATATACCCCATATCAACGCTCTCTGCTGATTTCTTTACGTGGCAAGATTTGGGAACTGGTTGTTATTGGAGCACTGTGGCCTATGGAGTTATTTGTGGCATTGTTATTTTAAAAATATATATATGATAAAATCTTTTATCCTTTTAATCTAGTGGTTTTCAAATTGCACATTTAAAGGAGTTGTCCAGCTGTAAACTTAAGATAGGCCATCAGTAGTAGATCCAGTGGGGGTCTGCAACTCTGGACCCTCAACGCTGTTAGCTGGGCTTGTGAGCTTATGCACAGAAATGGTTTATGCAGGAATCGGACAGCTATATTCTCACTGCAGTGGTCAGGATTGGTAATGCCAAACCTGGCCACTGCAGTATGAATGGAGCCGTCGCCTTCTTGCAGAAATCTGCTCCGTGCATGATTATACCAAGCCACTGGTCAGGAGGGGTCCTGGGCTGTAGACCCCACCAATCTACTAATGATTGCCTATCCTACAACTGAACAACCCTTTTAATTTCATCATGCTTTTTTACAGTCTAATGTGAAATGCAGGGTCTAGCATTCTAAAATTTTTGTCAATGTCTGCAAATGTATAGCTAAGACTATCTGTGCATTTGAGATTTTGCTATTGATATGATTTATTTTGTGCTGGCTGTATACTCACCTGAACAGCATATGAAATCGAGACCTATTTGGACTTCATTTATGTAAGGATACAGTATATTGTTACTATAGTTTTACTAACTCATTACTTCCACAAGGCCAGATGGTAATCTTTGTAATGGTACAAAAGTTGTACTACTACTTGGCTTGTCATGTTGATTTGATGTTACTCATTGACCTCATTCTCATTACATTCATCATGGGTTGATTTTTTTTATTTACCTATGGCAGTTTTTCACTTTTTTTATTGTTCGGTCTAGGGGCTGTTTTCTTCTGCTAATACGGTCATATTGGATATTTTTAAATGGGTTTTAAATCTTTTATACGTAAAGCTAACTAAAGTAATTTTGTAATATAAACTTTCCCATTGTGCATTATTTCTAATTCTCTGGATGAAGACAGTGATGGAAGTTTTCATTCTGGCTTCCAAGTAATGTCTAGATCTAGAATTATTGTGTGTTTATACTTTTACTTAAAAGGGTTCCTACAGACAACCCCTGACCATATCCCTTATTTGGACAGCTTACAGGGGGATCTTGAGTGGGTCGGACTTTGGAAGACCCAGCATATTTGAATAGTGCATATGTGATACTATATTTTCTCTGCTACCACCAGGGTAGGATTTTTATAAAATTTACTATTAAAATATCTATTTACTCTATTTACTTGTTGATATATGTAGTAGGACAAATTGTATTTGCGTGTATGTACACTCCTTTTATAAAAAAAAAAACTAACGTTCCAGATGAAGTTGTTGGAATTGAATGAAACGTGTGAGAATGTAATGGTGATATGTTTGTAATATTAGAGTGAAAGGTACGTTTATTGGGGAAAACTGTACAATTCAAAGGAGGCTCTGGTACCCAGTTGAATTGCTTCTAGCATGGATACAAATATAGAGCATGTGTTGTTAAGCTTGGCTTAATACGTTAACTTGATAGCATGGCATAGTGAAAAGGAAACCACAGCGCTTTATGGGTTTAAAATGAATTTTAAGTGTAATATTCCACATTCACCACCAGGTGGCAGATGAAACTGTCTTACGCACTAACCAATAGACCACCACAGTAATCAATAGACTGGCTCGGACAACTGCCAGGGGCTAAACAGAAGTTCCTCCTGGAAAACTTTCACATTACCTCCAGGAGCTTCCAACCACTTCACTGTTCAATGTTAGCCACACAGCAGGCGACAAATTTTAAAAAACTGCCATGCAACTGGAAGCTAAGACTCTTGGCTTTCAATCAAGGCTATACCTGTATTGCTAGACCTCTTCTTACCAGAAATATCTCCATTAGAATAGCGCCTCCCCTCCCAACAAGTGTTCAACTGCATGATCATGTTCAGGTGACGCTGAGCTTTAACCGCCCCCCCAAGGCAGCCATTGAACCCTCAGCCTCTTTCTGATTATTTCTAGAACCACAAACACCTCTTGCTTCCCACCTTTGCACGCTGTTCTACCTATGGCTCACCCCTATTATCAGTAGTCTTCAACATCTACACCCCTGCATGCCATGCCACAGAGCCCCAAAGCCATCAGCCTCCTCGTCAGTATTTCTAGGACCCCCCCCCCCCCCCCAATACCTCCTACCTCTCTACCTATTGCTCTCCCTCATGTATTATCCATTGACTCCTTTTGTCGGCAGGCTTTAACCCCTTCACTCCTCAATGCACGGTGGCACAACAGCCCCTTTTTGCCTCCCAAAATCTGCTCTCTACACTGCTAGCTACCCTCCTTCATGTTTGATCCTTTTACTCGGTCGGCAGCCATGTACTGTACGTTCCCAGACCCTCAGTAAGAAGATACAGCTTTCTTCACTAGGACTGTCCTCTGTCAGACAAATCCGATATTGCTAGTGTATCGCGTTATGAGATTGAGAGGTTCACAGGTGTGATAAAAGCTATATCCTTGCAGGCCAGAAATCAGGTTAACACTTCTCCTATCTTTATATGATGAGATGTGGTCAGGCATGGAGGCATACTGGATCCGTTTGTTAGCCTGTGGCTTGTCTGCCCACGGATGTTGCAGCTAGCCTTTTAGATCCTGCACAGTCATAGGCTGCTGAAGCTGGCAATCCAGCAAGTCCCATAAATGCTTGATCAGCGATAAATCTTCCAATTGGGCAGGCCAAGGAAGTGTGGCAACCTGGCGGACACATTCCTGGGAAACCCATGCTGTGGGTAAGCATTACCCTGCTGGAAAATTCCTCTTGGAAGCCGCCATGAGAGGAACACATGTGGCTGCAGGATGTCCTGAACATATCGCTGAGTTGTTAGTGCCCCTAGATCACTACCAGAGGTGACCAACTGTTGTATGCGATGGCCCCCTAGATCAACACACCAGCAGGGGGCAGTGTGTTGCTCCACAGCAGAGTCAGGATTGAAGTGCTCACCACGAGGAATTCTCGCTAAAGACCACATGATTCCAGTCTGTAACAGTTGGAGTTTCTCGTTCATGAAACCCCTGCAAACAAAGGCGACAGTGTTGGGGTGTTAATGGCATGACTTGTAATGGGTGCTGTGATACCAAACTTCCTTCTGCTAAGTGCCTGGAAATGGTCCGGGTAGGGACAAGGTTCAGCAATGAAGGTGCCACCTGTGTCTGGATGGTGGACAATGAAACTGTTGGATCTGCTCATGCTTGTTGGTGGATCCAACAATCCTTTGTACTAGTGGCCTGTCTAGGCTGGCCAGAGCCTGTTCATTGTGTGTGTATGCCCCCATGTAACCACTGCTCCTAACAGCTTGGCCAGAGCAACCTAGATGGCGGGGCAATTCATTGAAATGACCATCCTGCTTCTCTCATCCCAATGATGTGCCTCCTAAACAAGTCCGTTAACTGGACAAAATTGCTTCAAATGCAGCATAGAGGCATGTCTAGCAGTCAACGATCTCTCATCAAGAGGTGCATTACACAAAAGTAGCTACTGAGAGTCTTTTTAAAGGGCAATGGGGGGTGGGGGGAGCACTTTTGTGGCTTTTGGTGGCAAGGCAGTGTCTTGCATATCTGCCTGAGACCTAACTGCAGGTCCCTTTTTGCGGCAATCTGACATTATTTGGGTCCATTATTTTTTTTCATCAATGAGTCTTTATATACATGATACTTTTTTCCTTAATGAAGCCATGGAAGCAAGAATGAAAATTTTCTTTACTTTTTAAATAGTTAAATTTTGATTGCGCAATTTAAAAAGTGCTATATGAATAAGAATTCATCACATTTGATAAATCTTTGGTGTCAGAATTCTTTATGGCTACTCTCATGCCACGTGAGCAGGCAGCTGGGAGCCACCATGACTATACCATCTGTGGTCCTTACTCATTAGCTTTTCTGTAGGGTTTTATTGCTGTGTCCACTGAAATGATATGCCACAGTTGTCAGCTGAGTCAAGACATGCAGATATTTATGCTTGTAATTACTTTGACAACTAATGACACAATACATGTGTATTTTGTCTTTGAATGGTGTTACTTACAATGTACTCACGCTTTCAGTTAATGCTTCAGAATTAACTGTCGTGAGCATGAGGAATACTATTATTTCTGACTATTGATACCATTTGTTTACGGCATTTATCACCAGATTTTCCACTGTGCAGGCTGTCTATCTAATACTCAGTTTTCTCTGAGATGGTAGGAGGAGTCTGCTATCATGGGGGTGTACTATACGCTGCACACGGAGAAAACTCCAGATTCTGCCTAATATCTACACACAAGTGTCTTCATCATAGAGGACTCTGGAGAAGTACTGAGCAGTGAGGATGTGATTTAAGTAGTTGTAACACAGTAAATAACTCCCTATTATCCCTACAACAATCTGTCTGTCAATCTCTCTTCTTCATAGACTATGGGTAGCATGAGTTATTACCTTTCTTTACTTTCTGTGCTCCATTTTACCTCTGTTGCTAGAGATGGATTTAAATTTACCTGTTGCCAAGTAAAGTTACTGATTTTTTACTGTGGATTTCACCCCTTCAATTGAAGGGGTGAAATCCATGCTGAATCCGCACATCTTGTGTAGACGTACCCTTACTGTGGTTTTGTTTCCAATATAGTCCTAAAGGTAAAGATGCTTTAGGGCATGTGCACATGGGCTTTTCCTTTTTCTGATGTGGATCTGAAAGTCTTATATGCAACATTAGCTCTGAGGCTGGGCCTCGGAGTTCTTCTGTGGACTGTCATGCCAATCCACATGCAGATTTAGACCCAGTCTGTTGGGCAAATCGGTGTGTGACCACCCTATGCAGTTTTGGCTTGCCAAAACCATGCCAAGACTGATCAGTTAATTCCCCCCCCCCCTAAATCCGGTTGCATAACAATCAGCCATGTGAGCCACAGCACTGACTTTCATTGCATCCAGTAGAATGCTAATATGCTGCAGATTTTACCGAAATCTGCAGCAACATGATCTTTTTTGAAGAAATCCTTCAAGAGCACTGCTAAATTGTATCATTTTCTGTGCTAAAGCAAATAACATGACCTTAAAGGGGTTGTCCCGCGCCGAAACGGGTTTTTTTTTTTTTCAACCCCCCCCCCCCCTCCCCCCCCCCGTTCGGCGCGAGACAACCCCGATGCAGGGACTGAAAAAAAGAACAGCACAGCGCTTACCTGAATCCCCGCGCTCCGGTGACTTCTATACTTACCGGTTGAAGATGGCCGCCGGGATCTTCTTCCTCCGTGGACCGCAGCTCTTCTGTGCGGTCCATTGCCGATTCCAGCCTCCTGATTGGCTGGAATCGGCACGTGACGGGGCGGAGCTACACGGAGCTACACGGAGCCCCATTGAGAAGATAAGAAGACCCGGACTGCGCAAGCGCGTCTAATTTGGCCATTCGACCATTTTAGACGGCGAAAATTTAGACGGCAACCATGGAGACGAGGACGCCAGCAACGGAGCAGGTAAGTGAAAAACTTTTTATAACTTCTGTATGGCTCATAATTAATGCACAATGTACATTACAAAGTGCATTATTATGGCCATACAGAAGTGTATAGACCCACTTGCTGCCGCGGGACAACCCCTTTAAGGGCTCATGTCCAAATTGGACAGAAATTGTACGGAAATGGAGCCCACTCGTTTAAAGGGTTTATTCATGCAAGTAATTTTTCATTCGTTTGTAAAAATCATTGCATATTTTATTCTTGTCCAATTTTCTAACAAGATTAGGACATGTAACGTGCAGTGTCCTGTGTGCTAAGGCTAATCTAAGGCACAACTCCCTATCACCTATGTGCATACTGACTTCTACTACATCTCTCCCATTTGCAGGATATTTTAAGCCACACTTGGGAACACCCATACAGTATACAGGGACATGCCTTTTTATGCAAATTTGCATAGTCTCACCCAATTTGCAGCACAATCCAGCAAAAAAGCATATGATTGGGAGGTATGATGCTGCCATATATATAACCCCAATTCTAAAAAGTTGGGATGCTGTGTAAAATGTCAGTAAATGTAAACTAAAAAAAATGCAATGATTTTGAGATTGAGGCAGTGTTACCAAAAGACTGAAAAAAAAAGTTGTACTAATAAAAAAAAACCAAAAAAAAACCAGGCCGGTCAATTTTCTACTAAGTCACATGACGGTGTATAAAAAGCATGTTAGAGAGTCAGAGTCTAAAATTGTGGAACATTTTTATGAAATTGGTCCATAACTTAAATTTCAAAGACTTTGAATATCCCATTATCTACAGTAGATAATATCATCAAAAGATTCAGAAAATTTGGAGAAAGTCATTTGCATAAAAGACAAGGCCGACGGTCAGTATTCAATGCTCTAAATATATGGGCCCTCGGGCCACTGCATTAAAAACAGGCAAGATTATGCAATGCAAAACTAGAAAACCGTTCTGTGGTCAGATTAATCAAAATTTGAAATTTTTTGGGGAAATAACGGATGCCATGACCTGCGGACTCGAGGAGAGGAACCATCCAGCTGTTATTAGCGCACAGTTCATAAGCCTGCGTCTCTCATGGTATGGGGTTGCATTAGTGCCTATGGCATGGGCAGCTTACACATTCTGAAAGGCATTATCAATGCTGAGCAGTATATAGAGGTTTAAGAACAATTTATGTCGCCTTTCAGGGAAGGCCTTACATATATATTTTTTTTTTACCTTTTTACACAGCGTTGGGGTTGCATATTGACTGCTCTGCAGTGAGCTGAGGATCATTACAAAGAGACCTAGCTGTTCAGAGAGTGATTGAGAATGCTTGCCCACAAGCACTTAGTTCATTGGGTGGACACACATTGCTACACTCTTTGAACACCAGGTGGCGCCACACTGTGGGAGTAAATCTCTAACTGTTCACTGGATCATTTTTTTAACAGCGTCTCCCTGGAAAACATTGTTCACTTTTTATTATCTATGCAATACATGTGAGATTTAATGGTGGGTCAACCCTTTTACACAAGTGCTGTCGTTATCAGTAGTAAATAGTGTGAATAGGAAGAATTATGGTGTTAAATGGCGGTCGTTCCATTTAAGGCCAGCTTCACACAAGACAGTTTAGCTAAAAGGAATGCATCAACGCCTGCATGAAAAACTTCTTGTCTTCTATGTCTGAGTTTGATGAAATGTAATTGTGTCTTCCTTTTCGGTTCTGTATGTGTTTTCTTTAAGCTACAAAAAAAACTAGATAAAATCTCTTCTTTTGTGTGAATCTGGCCATAAATAGTTTACGTTGCTTGTGATGGCCACATTTTCCAGAATGCTAGGAAACATTTTACTGCTTGTAACGTGGTATAGTCCGTCTATCAAATGGATGCATTAGGCTTACGAAGTCTACAGAATGCTTCTACATTATTCCTCCCCACTGGCAGGAAACACTGCGGAAATTCTGCATCATTTAGGGGGGTCCAGATGGATGGATTTGCAGCGGAATTTCTGTGTGGACCCTCAGCATTTACAGCAACGTGAATGAGATTTTGAAAATCTCTTCCACAAGCTGCAGAAATTGCAACATGCGATTACTCTGCGAATGCGAGGCGTTTTTATATTAAAAATGCCTCGCATCTCTTCGGGTAATTAGCTATCCTCCGCCGCGGTTTTTAGTTGCAGCAGAGTGTTTGCTATTGTTTTCAGTGGGAAACCTCACATTGCATTTATGTGCACGTTGCACGCCGTGCAATGCTTTGCTGGCCCCATTGAAAGCAATGGGCGATGACATGGCATGCCCAAAGATGGGACATGCTGTGATTTTTTTTTTTCCCCACACCGCCATGTGGGAAAAAGTCACTCATGTGTAATACGCCACTTAAAAGAATGGGGTTCATACCCGTGCGAGATTCGTGTGTCTCACAAAGGCTACCTTCACACCCAACGCCTGAGTTTTAAAAATTCTGCTGCAATATTTTTCTTGTGCTTCTGCAGATGGGCAAATTTAACAAGCAGATTTGGTATATGAGGTTGCATTTTTAGGTTCAGAATGTGTTGTGTTTTGTGATGTAGTAGTTGCTGCACTGGCAAATGTTCTTTTCAAACATCAACAAATGCTAAATTCAGACCATTTCCGTAGCAGAAAAGCAGCAAAAAAACCCGCAACGTTAATCTATTTGAAGATTTTGGTGCAGATTCTATGTTGTCCATTTATCTCTATATGGCGCTAATCTGAAGCAAGTACACACAGTTTCTGCAACTCAAATAACATGTTGTAGATTTTCAAAACTGCTGCATTTTTCATCCTTTTCTGCAGGCGAAAAAATCTGCGAGGTGTGACGGAGATTTGTTAAAATTCATTTGCTTGCCTTGTACTGTAAGCACTGCCGCATTTCCACAGTTGTTCTGCAAGTCAAATTCCGCAGCATTTACTGCCTGTGTGAAGGCAGCCCGATAGTTTAAGAAAAAAGTGTGATAAGTTGAAGAGTGTTGAAGTGTGATAAGTTGATCAATGAGTGGAACAGGCTGCCACGGGAAGTGGTGACTTCTCCTTCAATGGAAGTCTTCAAACAGAGGCTGGACAAATATCTGTCTGGGATGATTTAGTGAATCCTGCACTGAGCAGTGGGTTGGACCCGATGACTACCTGCTATCAGGGCTATATACATATTTATGGTAAATACAAACTCCGTGAACAGTTGTGCAATAGTTAGACCCTCTATGATACATCTTGCACCTCGATGTAGGTCCAGCATATGGATCACTGATTATATGCTGATTTCTGGTCCCTTTTTTTTTTTTTTTGCTTTATCCTTTTTTTTTTTTTTTTTTTTCTTTCTACTATCAATTAATTTTACTGCCGGCAGGATATGGAGTGACTTAATTCCGAAATGAATCTAAATCCTGAAAACGTGGACGGCGCTTTTTTCTTCTATTAAACCCTCTAACAAAAATGAAGCATTGCTGCTAATATGTTAAGTAGGACTGGCAAGAAGTGCAATTTCCGAGTAATGCTGAAAAACAAGTGTGTATTTGCATATTAGGAGCTATATGTGAGATCCCTTCAGCTTGTCTGTGAGTCGCCAGTGAGTCATTATCACACAGAGCAGGGTTTGTTGGTCTTGTGAGCAGAAGCAGCATGGTACAGGCAGCCCACGGTAAGCAGGAACCATTGGCACACTGCGCAGCGCCTCTCTAATAGAGACTAGCTATTTAGAGGAGGAAAGCAGACTTCCCAAGACTCCTTTCAGATCATTTCATGTTTAAGATGTCCTTTTTCAAAGCAACACTTAGCAGCGACTTGGCAGCTAGCCTTGGTTTTGATTTCCTCCCTTTCCATGGGTTTTCATTGATAAATACTCCTCTGTTCTCCGATTATGTATGAATCGTGTATTGTATTGTCTGTTCCTCTGTTTAGCTTTTTCAAAGTCTTTTACAAACAAATGTATTTGTATCAATAGATAATTACTTTGTTAATGGGAATATTTTGACAGAGCAGTTTTTATAGTAACATTATTCTATACGCATGCTTAACCAAGAGTATCATGAATAGTAATGTATAGTGAAATGACCGATCCTGTAGGAGCGGCATAGCCTCTGGAAGTTCCACATACGGGACATCGGAGATCCTGAAGTCCTTTATAGAGTGCAGTGGACATCAGGTGGCTGGAGCAGTCTGTGTGTAGGAGAAAATGACCATTGTAGGGTAGACCGGTCTTCCATATAAAAACAGATTGGTTCAGAATTGTGCATGCTTCTTCCCCCCCACACCATTAATGTGTCATGTGTGGAAAAACTGATGTATGAATCGCCACGTTGACTATTATGGGTCTTAGGCCTCATGTCTACAGGCGGGTCGAATTCTGCATGTGGGAACCCGCAGCGGAATTCCACCCTGCCTGCCGCAAAGGACCCTGCATACCTTTGCGGGCAAGGGGCAACATCAACGTAGGCCTTTGTACTTCCAGGTTTTCTGTACTGCAGATGGTCCACACGGCTCGCCATCAGACATGTGCAGTACAGATTTTTTTTTTTTTTAATCTCCTGCTTTCTCATGGAATCAGACACTGTCGGCAGCCGCGGATTGGACGGCTTCCATTTTTCAGTGGAAGCTGTCCGTGCGGGAGCTGCATAGAAATGAAGCGTGCTGTGATTTGTTTTCCGGAACAAAAGCCACTAGCCTTTGCTGTGCAGTGTGACAACTAGGGGATGTTAGCTCATCAGATCGCCATTTTACTTCCACCAGATGGGTAGTCACACACCAGTAAACCACATCCAGGCCAGAAGTTTTAGTAATACTTGATTTACCACAATAAAAGGGCAGATCTATCAACAGCAAACTTAACATTTTACTGCAGCATATCCTATCTTTCGGTCGGCAAACGTATCGCATGGCGTATGAGGTGAATGCGAGTGTGATACAGTGGGCCTCCCACCCAAAAAAGCATCTGCCACCAACTATCAGGCGGATGCCAAGAGGAACCCCTTCATCACCCTTCTGCATCATATAAGCCTGTAGACACCTTCCAGTACTCCTGTATACTCCTTTTTGTGTACAGATACAGTATATACATTTTACCTAGGGCAAAAAGGGGATTAAACAATGCGCAGAGAACTTTGTAGAGACCACACCGCAGACCTAGGTATTATCTGAGCCTACATACTATTCTCCTCGGCCGGGCTGCTCATGCAGACACAACATTCTCTATTCTGACTTTCCACCTCAACTATAATTTCCTGTTTCCTTCAGCAGATATGATTCAAACCTCAGTCGTCAGACAGAATCTTTGTGGCTTTTTTCTAACCTTGCATGAATATAGCAGAGCGCGGCAGTCATTACGGCTGAGCTGTTCTTCCCCATTACATCAGCAGTGGGACTCCCATTTAGGTGCCTTCAGGACTTTTTTTTTAGAAATTTTTACAGGTGAACCGAGGAACTGGGAAAAAAGAATGACTTGTGCCTGTAAAGCAGCCTAGGCTTCAGCATACATTGTGCATCTTTACAATAGTAGTATAGAAGCCTACGAGCCACGTTATAGATGCCTTGTTCTATGGTCATGAGGAGCTCTCAGTTTTGTTGCTTAAAAATCCGGCCATAAATTGCTGAATTGTTGGGTACAATGAGACCGCGCCGTCCGTGACAATTGTTCAGCATCCCACAGGGGGATTTTCTAGCAATTACCTACCATGTTTTTCATACAATTGAAAAGATCAGACATCTTTTGCATCACGCAGACTTTAGCAAACCTGGACTCCCATGTAGTATATTATGTCTGGCTTTCCTCTGTATGGCACACTATGGTTATATATGTATGGATACAGTCAGAATTTAATTTAGCCTCTGTACAGCAGAACTGAAAATAAAACTATGTGATTGAAGACTTTCAGTTTCACTTCAAGGGGGCTTAATAAAAATATTGTATTAAAGGCGCTTGCAAGCTTTAAACTATTGATGACTTATCCTCAGGATAGCCAAGGCAGTAAGGATGGACAGCACACACTTGGGGTCCTTTTTGTAAAATGCCCTTTTGATGTATTGAGTATCTTCAGATATGTACAGTAATATACATGTTAATCTGCATATCTGTAGATGGTCAATAAATCTTAGGATCCTTTTGGTAGAATGCTCTTGGTGCTACCACCCACTCTCTACGGTTATCCTCAGGACAGGTGATCAGTAATAGATTGGAAGGGTTTAGCTGTCTTGGACCTTGCCAGTCAGCTTTTCTCTGGAGTTGCCGTATGTTGAAACACATAGTTCCATATCCTCTGAAGCAGCAGGAAATAGTATTGCAGAAACATTTCCCATTCACTTGAATGGAATAAGTGCCTGTTATACCATTGCAGTCTACGGGGTACACCACAGCTGTGTTAACTAGTAGTGAACATTGGTGGGGGAAGGTCTACCACCCGGAACCTCCGCCAATCTAATCTACTATTGAAGACCTATCCTGAGGATAAATCATCAATACCCTTATACTGCTTGAATTAAAGCTAAGCGTTTGCACTTCAGTCACATATTGATATCTTTGGGATCTGCTTCAGTGATGTACAAAGACTAAATTCTGAAATCTGTCACCATACAAGTACTTCTGGACCCAACTGTATGACACATATTCTTCACATTCGCATATCTTTATGCCATGTGACCACCTCATCTCTTTTTAATACTTGGCCTTTGTTTTTGTTTTTATATTTTGTCTAACTTTTGTCTCATTTTTTTACTCTCAGTGCTTTTTGCATTATTTATTAAACATAGATAATATTTTGTTCACATTCAAATTCTATTATATGTTTAGGATTACACAATTAGTAAAATGTCTTCTCTCTCCTTCTACTTTAGATGGACTCCTTCTAGTGTCAACTTTCTGCTCCTGCTGCGGCTGCTGGGCGAGCAGCGTCACTACATGATCACATGACTCTGGATATGGACTCAGTCCTGTCAGACTTTGTTCGGTCTACAGGGGCTGAACCTGGTCTGGCAAGAGATTTGCTGGAAGGTAAGACCACTCGTGTCTGTAGTTTCTGCCTGACTTTCCGAGCATGTTACTGGCTGTACCATCTCTTGAACTAGTCACATCTCCATAGTTGTAAGGACAGCTCATACTCATGATGAAAAGTCCGTTGCAACGTCAGTTAAAGCCCCAACCAAAGCTGTAAATGGATAATGACCCTGTAAACAGTCTCACAAAGTCCTCAACTGTCACTGCAACTGACTTTTACCTAAAATGCTTCCGATGGGCATTGCTTTTGCTGATATTGGTGTTGTAGTCCTTCATATACCAATGATATTGTGTGTTGACGGAGGGTCTGGTTCAACGGGCTGGCAGAGAGGACCTATTTTAGGAGATTATGCTATACAGCTACAAAAAAATCCATTAACTAGTTGCCCCTTTGTCCCAATTCATCGTCACCATCTAAATGACGTTCATTCCTTTGCAGTGCCTCTAGGCAGGTGTACAACAGCTAGTACTAAACCCTTTCAGATGAGGCTGCAGGTTTACAGAAAAATCTATTTTTACTAAACCTGCGTATGTACCGTCCATGCATCAGTTGCTCTCCTGCTGAAAAAGCAGACGTAGCATTAATAGTTCTTTGTTGCCGTTCTTACTTAAGCACAATTGTACTTGCACATTCCAACTACAGTAGTTAGACCAAAGCCAGTGTGTGAGATTTCAGTCTATCAGTACCTAATTATGTTAATTTAGGGCATTTATTGTAGAATTATATTGTGCTGCTACTTTCATTACCTTCCAAAATGTGGACTATAGCCCTCACATCATTTATGGGTTTATGAATGTGTACAGTCTGTAAAAAGTTTTATGCGGATATGGCCTGTTGCAAAGGGCCTCAAATATTTGGGCAAGGCTGGGTTGTATGGAAGACAAAAGTGATAAATACCCACGACTGCTTTCATTCAGGAGCCTTCACCGCCTTCAGGGTGGATCCCGTTAGACGCTAAGACAATTCTGATGCTTGCTTAAGGAGGATGGGTTTACCGTTATTTGGGCATAGTATAGCACTGTTTTTTAATGAATATATTACAGTGTTTGCCATTTCTATTACAGCTGTTTGGTCATTGGGGTGGAATTATTTGCACTGCTGCTGCTTACTTTCTCTTTGCTGTGATTGTCCTGCAGTTTGTAATCTCTTGATATTTGCCTAGATTTAGCTAGTGTATTTCAGCGATTCTTCCTTACTTCCAAAAAAAAAAAGTATAAGCAGACTGTGGACACTAGGGGAGATTTACTAAGCCAAGGTTATGTTCAGATGGTAGAATCCATGTTGGATTTTCTTTCTGGCAGAGTATTTTCACTTAATGTACCACAAATGTGCACACAGATTTAGCCCTTTTCAATGGGCAAATCCATATGTGTTTTTTCCTATCTGCATCAAAAAGTAACACATCACTACTTTTTTTTTCTTCTTCTCACATGCAGTTTTCAAATCCACTTATAGAAAACAATTTGATACTGATTCCATGGCAAAAACATTTTTTGACTATACCATAAAAGCACCAGAGTTCTGGCTCAATTTGTGCCAAAAATACAAGCGAATAAGCTGTGTACCACATTGATAATATGTGTATTTTCTTTGGCTTGTTGACAAGGGTGCATGGCTTATTGGGGAATTCGTGTGGCTAGTGTGAATGCGGCATGGTTGAAATGTATCAGTGTGCAACAAAATTTTGCCTTAAACTAAGCCAGCAAATAGATGGTATAAAGTTAGAAAGAAGTGTCTAAAGATGTGCCAAATTTATCATGCATGACATAGTAACATAGTATGTAAGGCCGAAAAAAGACAAATGTCCGTCCAGTTCAACCTATTACCCCCCAATGATGATCCAGAGGAAAGCAAAAAAAACCCCAATGGGGTATAAGCCAATTTTCCAAATTTAAGGGGAAAAAATTCCTTCCTGACTCCATTCTGGCAATCGGAATAATCCCTGGATCATGAATATTTCAGAAGTAATTAGTAATTATAGCATATAATATTGTATCACTCAAGAAAGCCGTCCAGGCCCCTCTTGAACTCTCTCAGTCACTGTGATAAATTTTAAGACCCTTTCAGACCACCTGTTCTATGCTTCCACTGTCAGATGGGAATAGTAAATTTTCCCTGCTGTGTTGAAGCGCCTTTGCAATCATTGATCCAGCCCTGTACCTGTGAGAGAGGCCTGATCGAAGAACAATTTCCAACATAAAGACCCAATCCACTCACCAGTAGGTGCAGCTAAATGACAGAGCTAAACGTAGACGTGTGCCTCAGGGTGGTCTGTCGAGCCATTTAAGCACAGCAGGAGTGCTACTATAGGAGTAATATTAACTAGACTCACAAGGGGGATAGTAGATTGGAGTGAAGAGTTTGTCTACAAGTTTAGCTAAAGTTTTCTAAGAACTTTATAGCAGTCAGAATTTGGCATGTTTTGTGGCAGTGTATAATGGCTGAGGGCTATACAGGTAGAATTCAGGTTATGAACACATTTCCAGTAGCAGAACACATGTAACTTTCATTTTGTAAATGTACAGAAGAAAGAAAACCCTGAGATATAGGCCTGACTCACACAAACTTGTTTGCCAGCATGCTGCCAAGCCACCAATCCCCCATATACTATCTTGGCACACATGCGCGCAGACTGCGCACCAAGATGGTGCATGCTGTGATTTTTTTTTTCCGCATGTGTATTTTGCATGGCTCATGCGAGTGGTATGATTAAGGTATTACGTGGAGCATATTGTCGTGTGAGTCTAACCATACTATACATAGATTTATATATTTATGGTGTGAGTTTCTTTGCGTTGCTTACTATTTTATTAACTACATAACTGTGTACACTGTGAAATCATTGTGCTGGATTTACAATTCATGGGAAAGATTTTCTATGTGAGCCTGATTAAGTCTTTCCGAGTGATTCCAAAATGTACTTCCTGATCAAAACTGCCAATTCCTGCCTTTTATGTCTTTAAGAAATCTTCTAGTGTCTCGTGAGCCATTGATGTAATTGCTAGGCTGACTGGAAGGACTAAAATGAAAGGCATTGTGCAGTGATGGGAACTAATAATCTGCCAAAAGAGCTGCAAATCAGAAGCTACATGCCTGTCTTCTTTCTGAATGGTTTCTGGCTGTAGTGCCGTTCCTTCAAGGGTCATATTCATAAAGCGGAATAAATAACCACACAGTCATTGCTTTTGAAGGCTGCACTTTAGTTGACAATGAAAACAGCATAGATTCTGATAAAAATATGACACATCAAAGCCTATTGTCATTAAGTTATGATATCAGTAACCATTGCTTCGTCTTTCTCTTCCACCATCTCGAATGTGTCGGTGTGAGTGGTACTACCCCTTATAATGGCCCGACAAGCATTTGGTTTGAATGCCAGCATTTTTGTAAAATCGTCATAACATTTTTTGTTGTGGTCATCAGTTACCCAAACTTTAGATTTTCTTAGTTTTTAATTATTCCTCTATAGAATGTAAGTTTTGGAATTCAAACAACATGATTTACAGAAAAGTTACATCAACCGATGTTGCAAAATAGTCCATCAATTCCCCTTTCCCCCTTTTCCGGGGAAAATGTCATAATAGTCTAACTATTGTTTGCAAATTGGTTAAAAGGGTTGTCCCACCACTTAGAAGTTATTAAAATTAATTAGATTTACTAAAGGGATTGTCCCGCCACTTAAAATTGCTTTGCAATCACTAACCAGGACCTGTTACTACTGCCGCCAATCACTGACCACAATAGTGACCTTCTATAGCCAGGAAGGAATAATTTTTCACTTTGGCTGCCTATCTAAGCCAGGTGAAGCACACAGTACAACATATTTAAGGAGCCGTCACAAAACTTTTCTGTAAAATTTATAAAAATTCTGTTTGGCAAAGCTGTACACAACCAAGAGAGGCAGGTAATTATTACATAAAGGGAAAATCTCCAATATGTGATTTCAAAAACTTGGATATACCTCGCTTGTTGGTTCAAGGTATTGTTTCAAAATGTACAAAAATAGGTTCAACTGTTTTTGGGAAGCAAACGGGCCTCTCGTCAATTCAGCCGAAGACTGTTGCTCAAAAGTTCAAAAAGAATCTGTGAACATAGGTTTCTTTAATTTCAATGCAGTGGATTCCATCACGGGCAAGAATTTATGTAACATAACCTGTAACAGAGCCATATGCAGATTACGTTTTGGCTTCTTATGAGCCTGCAAAAAAAATAAAATGAAAATGTCTGGTGTGGGTTAAGGAGTACCAAAACCGGGTGCCCCATCAGAAGAATTCAATAATATGGAGTGACAAGTCAAGGTTCGATCTTTGAATCGCGTGGAGCACAAACGAGTGATCTGAACGTCTGAAGAAATGTTTCACCCAGACTGCCTAATTCGGACAGGGATATTTCCAATGCTTGTGATGCCGTGGGCATGCATGTCGGCTAAAGGCATTGGCAGTCAACACTTCATAGTCAGTACTATTAATGTTTCTATGTACCAAAAACTTTTGGATGAATGTCTTTTGCCATCTATTCTGAAGCTTCAAACCAACCATGGGGAATTCATTTTCTAACAAGAGGGATCCTGCTGTCGACTAAAGCTCAAAATGGGATCCCCACACTTCCCTGGCCTTCAAGCAGCCCTGATTTGGCGCTGATCGAGTTCTTTTGGGGAGAGATGAAGCGTGAGCTGCGTAAACATTCATGCCGCACCAAGGACTGATTAAAGGCAAAGATTCAGCAACTTTGGACTTCAACCAGTCCCAAGGAATGCCAAGTACTAGTAAACCTGATGTCCTCTCAACTAGAAGAAGTCATTCTACGTATAGGGGATTTAGATAAAAGTTTAAATAAACTTTTTATTGGTTTTAGATGAGCTAGTTGGACTATTTTGATAAACAGTGTTAGCAAACTTAAACTTCCCCAACTCAACAGCCTCTGGATGGCGTTTTGCTGATCCAAATGAGACGAAATTCAAACAGCGGCCACTTCAGAAAGATACGTGCACAATTAAAAAAAAAATTTTGTAAAAAACGCACCAAAAAGTGGCACTATAGTTATGCAAGTCATGCTACAAAAGTCCAATAAGTCCCTCTTGGTTTTCAACAACGCTCTCTATTCTCAAAACTATGTTTTTCGTCATTGAATGCAGTGAGTCAACTTTAATCGCTACAAGTTTTGCAGACGTAAATAATGTCCATGTAAATCCACCATCACAGTATTACATGTAGTATAGGCCAAATCTGCCAAAATACAGCCAGGGTGAATTTGGGTTTTCAATTTTTCACAGTTTTCAAGATCTCTGCTTGCTGTTATTGAATAGAAACATTCTTGTTTGAATCTACACAGTGAAAATCTGTACAAGCCCAATGATTTACTACTGTATAACCAGTGGAGACCGCCATCCATGAAATAAACATCTGCAGCACAAAACGCTCCATTTTCCTGAGGATTTTGTGGTCTTTATTAGTGCAAGTAAGATAATTGAGTCCAGACTGTTTAGCCCACACAAGACTATCTAGACTAATTCTAATGTAGCAAACCCTCAGCTATAAGAAGTATAGTTCTGTACGGTATTTCAGCCATCAAACGCCTTTGAGAGGTTTTTGTTTTAAATAATTGGGACCCTTGCAGTGAATATCCTCCTTATTAACACCAGGTTGCTATTGGGGTTCGTTAACATAAGCATATTTCTCATGCTGGGGTGCATGTTTGCTGAGGCTACAGGGCTAGGGTTAGGGACTAGAGATGAGCGAGCACCAAAATGCTCGGGTGCTCGTTACTCGAGTCGAACTTTCCGCGATGCTCGAGGGTTCGTTTCGAGTAACGAACCCCATTGAAGTGGGCGACTCGAGCATTTTTGTATATGACTGGTGCTCCGCTAAGGTTTTCATTTGTGAAAATCTGAGAAATTCAAGAAAGTGATGGGAACGACACAGAAACGGATAGGGCAGGCGAGGGGCTACATGTTGGGCTGCATCTCAAGTTCTCAGGTCCCACTATTAAGCCACAATAGCGGCAAGAGTTGCCCCCCCCTCCCAACAATTTTTACTTCTGAAAAGCCCTCATTAGCAATGCATACCTTAGCTAAGCACCACACTACCTCCAACAAAGCACAATCACTGCCTGCATGACACTCCGCTGCCACTTCTCCTGGGTAAGATGCTGCCCAACCCCCCCGCACGACCCAGTGTCCACAGCGCACACCAAAGTGTCTCTGCGCAGCCTTCAGCTGCCCTCATGCCACACGCTGGCCTCATAGCCACACCACCCTCATGTCTATTTATAAGTGCGTCTGCCATGAGGAGGAACCGGAGGCACACACTGCAGAGGGTTGGCAGGGCCAGGCAGCGACAATCTTTAAAAGGGGCGGGGCGATAGCCCAAAATGCTGTACAGAAGCAATGAGAACTCCAATCCTGTGCCACCTCCATCAGAAGCTGCAAACGTGGGCATAGCAATGGGGAATCCATGTGCCACACCAGTATTCATTCTGTCAAAGTGTCGCATAGCTCAATCCACACTGCCCTCTACCCAAGTCAGTCAGTGCCTTTGTGCCAGACAGGTCAAACACCGCGATGGGAACTTAGTTTGCACCAACAGCATAGGGGGGTCCTAGAAAGCCCAAGACATGAACAAAAAATTGATCTGAGCGGCCAAACATGGCAGACTTGCACCGCGTCCACGACCTAGGCCTCGGCCCACAGCTTCAGCAATCCTAGGCAGGAAGCGGACTTTCACTGCACCAAGGACATAGGCCTCTGCACAAACCCTCAGCAATCGCAGGCCTACAGCGGACTCCTATGCTAGCGTAGCTGTGCACGTCTCATTAGCGCTGTATTGCTCCTTTAGTTTGTCCCAATGCAGTGCCCCGGATAGTAGAGCTAACGTCAGATTAAATACAGGTGGGCTTCGGCCCACACTGCATGCCCCAGTCAGACCGGGGTTTTTAATACATAGACACAGGCAGGTACAACTCACTAATGTGAAGTCCGTGTGGACCGACAGCATGGGTGGCTCCCTGGAACCCACCGGCGGTACATAAATATATCCCATTGCAGTGCCCAGCACAGCTGAGGTAACGTCAGGTTTAATGCAGGTGGGCTTCGGCCCACACTGCATGCCCCAGTCTGACTGGGGTTCTTTATAAGTAGACACATGCAGTTAGAACTCCTTGTGGACCGACAGCATAGGTGGGTCCCAGGAAGCCACCAGCGGTACATAAATATATCCCATTGTATTGCCCAGCACAGCTGAGGTTACGTCCGATTAAATGCAGGTGGTATTCGGCCCACACTGCATGCCCCAGTCTAACCGGGGTTTTTAATACGTAGACACTGGCAGGTACAAATCCGTAATGTGAAGTCCCTGTGGACCCACAGCATGGGTGGCTCCCTGGAACACATCGGCGGTACATAAATGTATCCCATTGCAGTGCCCTGCTCAGCAGAGCTAATGTCACATACAATACAGGTGTGCTTTGGCCCACAGTGCATGCCCCAGTCAGACTGGTAATATGTACCTTAACAGTAACCGCGTTGGTGGGAATGTGGTGGCGACTGCGGACCTAGTAGCGCGGTTTTATTTAGTTGGTTTTCGGAATGTGGCCAGGATTAAGTGGGCCGTGGCGGGGGGATGGTGGGGGGGCTCTCTCGTTGTGTCGGTAAAGGTGAAATTCTTGGACTGTCAGCAGACGGACCAATGCAAAGGTATTTGCCTAAAATGTTTTCATTGTTGAAGGAGGAGGGGGATGTTTTTGAGGCACTACGTGTCCTCTCCACTTGTCCGTGGTTATATGCATCTTAACAATAACCGCGTTGGTAGGAAATGGCCTCGCCACCATCATGTCTTTGGGAAGCCTCCGTTTCCACACCCCAGTGACATAGCATCGGCAGCGGTATAGGCAGAGCCCAGAATTAGTAACATTTCAGCAGTAGCATTAGGGACAGGCCCCAGTAACATATCACTAGCAGCATTATAGGGGGAGCACAGTATTAGTTCCATTTCAGTAGTAGTAGCAGTCAAGACAGGCCACAGTAACATTCCCGTTGCAGCAGTTTAGGGAGATAACAGTCTCTTTCACATTTCAGTAGTTGCAGTATAGACAAGGCCCCAGTTACATTTATGTAGCAAAAGTGTAGGCCAACCCCACACACCTTGCTGTAGCACGAGTGCAGGCGAAGCCCATAAAAATTACTAGGATTACACTGTAGGCGATGGCCCAAAATAATTGGTGTACCAACAGTACTAATGTACCTCAGAAAAATTGCCCATGCCCAACCAAGAGGGCAGGTGAAACCCATTAATCGCTTTGGTTAATGTGGCTTAATTTGTAACTAGGCCTGTAGGCAGCCCAGTTAAAATAAAAATTCGTTTAGGTGCAAGTTTTAACGCTTTAATGAGAATTGAAACGTATAAACATTGTTTACAAAAGTAATATGACTGAGCCTTGTGGGCCTAAGAAAAATTGCCCATTCGGCGTGATTACGTGAGGTTTCAGGAGGAGGAGCAGGAGGAGGAGGATGATTATAATACACAGATTGATGAAGCTAAAAGGTCCCCGTTTTTGATGGTGATAGAGAACGATGCTTCCATCCGTGGGTGCAGCCTACGTATTGTTTAGGTATCGCTGCTGTCCGCTGGTGGAGAAGAGAAGTCTGGGGAAATCCAGGCTTTGTTCATCTTGAGGAGTGTAAGCCTGTCGGCACTGTCGGTTGACAGGCGGGTACGCTTATCCGTGATGATTCCTCCAGCCGCACTAAACACCCTCTCTGACAAGACGCTAGCCGCAGGACAAGCAAGCACCTCCAGGGCATACAGCGCGAGTTCAGGCCACGTGTCCAGCTTCGACACCCAGTAGTTGTAGGGAGCAGAGGCGTCACGGAGGACGGTCGTGCGATCGGCTACGTACTCCCTCACCATCCTTTTACAGTGCTCCCGCCGACTCAGCCTTGACTGGGGAGCGGTGACACAGTCTTGCTGGGGAGCCATAAAGCTGTCAAAGGCCTTGGAGAGTGTTCCCCTGCCTGCGCTGTACATGCTGCCTGATGTCCGCGCCTCCCCTGCTACCTGGCCCTCGGAACTGCGCCTTCTGCCACTAGCGCTGTCGGATGGGAATTTTACCATCAGTTTGTCTGCCAGGGTCCTGTGGTATAGCATCACTCTCGAACCCCTTTCCTCTTCGGGTATGAGAGTGGAAAGGTTCTCTTTATACCGTGGGTCGAGCAGTGTGTACACCCAGTAATCCGTAGTGGCCAGAATGCGTGTAACGCGAGGATCACGAGAAAGGCATCCTAACATGAAGTCAGCCATGTGTGCCAAGGTACCTGTACGCAACACATGGCTGTCCTCACTAGGAAGATCACTTTCAGGATCCTCCTCCTCCTCAGGCCATACACGCTGAAAGGATGACAGGCAAGCAGCATGGGTACCCTCAGCAGTGGGCCAAGCTGTCTCTTCCCCCTCCTCCTCATGCTCCTCCCCCTCCTCCTCAACGCGCTGAGATATAGACATGAGGGTGCTCTGACTATCCAGCGACATACTGTCTTCCCCCGCCTCCATATCCGAGCGCAAAGCGTCTGCCTTTATGCTTTGCAGGGAACTTCTCAAGAGGCATAGCAGAGGAATGGTGACGCTAATGATTGCAGCATCGCCGCTCACCATCTGGGTAGACTCCTCAAAGTTTCCAAGGACCTGGCAGATGTCTGCCAACCAGGCCCACTCTTCTGTAAAGAATTGAGGATGCTGACTCCCACTACGCTGCCCATGTTGGAGTTGGTATTCCACTATAGCTCTACGCTGCTCATAGAGCCTGGCCAACATGTGGAGCGTAGAGTTTCACCGTGTGGGCACGTCGCACAGCAGTCGGTGCACTGGCAGATTAAACCGATGTTGCAGGGTCCGCAGGGTGGCAGCGTCCGTGTTGGACTTGCGGAAATGTGCGCTGACCCGGTGCACCTTTCCGAGCAGGTCTGACAAGCGAGGGCAGCTTTTCAGAAACCGCTGAACCACCAAAAGACGTGGGCCAGGCATGGCACGTGCGTGAGGCTGCCAAGCTGCAGAGCCGCCACCAGGTTACGGCCGTTGTCACACACGACCATGCCCAGTTGGAGGCTCAGCGGCGAAAGCCAGCGGTCGGTCTGCTCTGTCAGACCCTGCAGCAGTTCGTGGGCCGTGTGCCTCTTCTCTCCTAAGCTGAGTAGTTTCAGCACGGCCTGCTGACGCTTGCCCACCGCTGTGCTGCCACGCCGCGCGACACCGACTCCTGGCGACGTGCTGCTGCTGACACATCTTGATTGCGAGACAGAGGTTGCGCAGGAGGAGGAGGAGGGTGGTTTAGTGGAGGAAGCATACACTGCCGCAGAAACCAGCACCGAGCTGGGGCCCGCAATTCTGGGGGTGGGTAGGACGTGAGCGGTCCCAGGCTCTGACTCGGTCCCAGCCTCCACTAAATTCACCCAATGTGCCGTCAGGGAGATATAGTGGCCCTGCCCGCCTGTGCTTGTCCACGTGTCTGTTGTTAAGTGGACCTTGGCAGTAACCGCGTTGGTGAGGGCGCGTACAATGTTGCGGGAGACGTGGTCGTGCAGGGCTGGG
Organism: Eleutherodactylus coqui; assembly: GCF_035609145.1. Taxonomy (NCBI): domain Eukaryota; kingdom Metazoa; phylum Chordata; class Amphibia; order Anura; family Eleutherodactylidae; genus Eleutherodactylus; species Eleutherodactylus coqui. The sequence continues at coordinate 218,197,095 of NC_089838.1, read as the reverse complement.
ACGGCACATCGTGAAAAGTAGTGGCGACTGGGAACCGAGTAGCGCGGGGCCACCGCCGCCATCATGTTTTTGAAAGCCTCCGTTTCCACAAGCCTATACGGCAGCATCTCCAGGCTGGTCAATTTCGCTATGTGCACGTTTAATGCTTGAGCGTGCGGGTGCGTGGCGGCGTACTTGCGCTTGTGCTCAAACAGTTGCGCTAGCGACGGCTGGACGCTGCGCTGAGAGACGTTGCTGGATGGGGCCGAGGACAGCGGAGGTGAATGTGTGGGTGCAGGCCGGGAGACGGTCGTGCCTGTGTCCTGAGAGGGGGGTTGGATCTCAGTGGCAGGTTGGGGCACAGGGGGAGAGGCAGTGCTGCAAACCAGAGGCGGTGAACGGCCTTCGTCCCACCTTGTGGGGTGCTTGGCCATCATATGCCTGCGCATGCTGGTGGTGGTGAGGCTGGTGGTGGTGGCTCCCCGGATGATCTTGGGGCGACAAACCTTGCACACCACAGTTCGTCGGTCGTCTGCACTCTCAGTGAAAAACTGCCACACCTTTGAGCACCTTGGCCTCTGCAGGGTGGCATGGCGCGAGGGGGCGCTTTGGGAAACAGTTGGTGGATTATTCGGTCTGGCCCTGCCTCTACCCCTGGCCACCGCACTGCCTCTTCCAACCTGCCCTGCTGCTGCACTTGCCTCCCCCTCTGAAGACCTGTCCTCAGTAGGCTTAGCAAACCAGGTGGGGTCAGTCACCTCATCGTCCAGCTGCGCTTCCTCCGAATCCTTTGTGCGCTCCTCCCTCGGACTTACTGCCCTTACTACTACCTCACTGATAGACAACTGTGTCTCATCGTCATCGTCCTCCTCACCCACTGAAGGCTCTTGAGACAGTTGCCGGAAGTCCTCAGCCTCATCCCCCAGACCCCGGGAACTTTCCAAAGGTTGGTCATCGGTCACGACAAACTCCTCCGGTGGGAGAGGAACCATTGCTGCCCAATCTGGGCAGGGGCCCGAGAACAGTTCCTGGGAGTCTGCCTGCTCCTCAGAATGTGTCATTTTAATGGAGTGAGGAGGCTGGGAGGAAGGAGGAGCAGCAGGCAGAGGATTCAGAGTTGCAGCAGTGGACGGCGTAGAAGACTGGGTGGTCGATAGATTGCTGGATGCACTTTCTGCCATCCACGACAGGACCTGCTCACACTGCTCAGTTTCTAATAAAGGTCTACCGCGTGGACCCATTAATTGTGAGATGAATGTGGGGGCGCCAGAAACGTGCCTCTCTCCTAATCCCGCAGCAGTCGGCTGCGATACACCTGGACCAGGAGCTCGGCCTGTGCCCACACCCTGACTTGGGCCTCCGCGCCCTCGCCCCCCGTCCTCTAGGCCTACCCCTACCCCTCAGCATGGTGTATTACGAGTAGAGCAGAAACAGAACGCTGTAATTAAATGTGCCGCTTATTGGCCTGTGGTTGGAGGCTTACTTCGCTTATGGAACGCACAGCAGAGCCAGGAAACAATTATGCGCAAGCCTGTAGTGAGACGTAGGTGCGTATGACTGAGCTACTGGAATTCACAGCGCAGAACCAGTCAAGTGGCCAAAGGCCAGTGGTAGGCCTTAAGTATTTTGCATCTATTTTTTTAAATGGTGAGCTGAAACACCAGACAGACCCTGTATGCAGCGTATATTATGTAAACTGTTTCGCTCTGGCGGGATGACGGCGGTGATGTAACGGGCACAGCAGAGCCAGGAAACAATTTTGCGCAAGCCTGCTGTAACGCTTAGCTGGTTATTAATTATGACTACTACCCCCAGCAGACACGCAGTACACTGAAGACTGTCACAGGCAGCCCAAAGATAGTATTTTTCCTCAATTTTTTTGAAAAAGCCCACTGCCTATATAGCCTGAATATCTCTTTCCCTGCCTCACCAGTACTGCCCCTATACTCTGTAAAATGACTGCAGACTGAGAACGCTATGGTCTGCATGCCCGATATACAAAAAAAAATAATTGTGCAACACTGCTAAAAGCAGCCTCCACACTACTGCACACGGTCAGATGTGGCCCTAAGAAGGACCGTTCGGGTTCTTGAAGACGAATATAACACCTAACACTCTCCCTATAGCAGCTACAGCAAGACAGCACTTTCCCTGATCTCTGTCAGCATGCATCTGTGGCGAGCTGCGGACAGGGCAGATTTTAATTCTCGGGTGTCACCTGATCTCCCCAGCCACTCACTGCAGGGGGGTGGTATAGGGCTGGAACGTCACAGGAGGAAGTTGTAATGCCTTCCATGTCTTTCTATTGGCCAGAAAAGCGCTCAAATTTCTCAGAGATGAAAGTGAAAGTAACTCGAACATCGCGTCGTGCTCGTCTCGAGTAACGAGCATCTCGAACACCCTAATACTCGAACGAGCATCAAGCTCGGACCAGTACGCTCGCTCATCTCTATTAGGGATTAATTTGCTTGTTAGCCTTATAGCTTTGCCTGTTAATGCTTCCATGTTACCACTGTAACATGAAAGCATTAACAGCTAATACAGTAAGACTAACACAAACGGCAATCCCTAACCCTACCCCTGCAGCCCCGGCAAAAAGCTATCCAGATGCTGCTGCTAGGACCTTCTTCAATGTAGCCAATCCGGAGCTAGGGGTGTAACTGGCATTCCTGCTTCAATCCCCTGCCAAACCCCTAGCTTCCGGTGGCGTCAAGATACAATACTACCATCACAATATTCTGTTTATTTCTACTTGAAATCTGGAAGTAAGCTTCACTGAAATGCATTCTCAAATCCAACTCGTGGACCAGAGTGTCGTGGTTCCTGGATAAGGAGCAGGCTTTTTTTCCCTAATTTCAGGGCGCACCTCTCTCGTCTAGCAGCAAATCTTTCAGGATATTCAGATTTTGAGAAATCATAATCCGTAAAGTAGGTGCAAGGATATTGGATGTTTTTCTCGTGCGCACTTGAACTTAAATGGTGTTGCTTAAGTGGAGTTTTATTTGAGAAAACCTTATTTTGAGTAGCATAATAGTTTGGTCTTTAATTAAAAGGATTTTCCAAAATCTGTTTGTATATACACTACCGTTCAAAAGTTTGGGGTCACATTGAAATGTCCTTATTTTTGAAGGAAAAGCACTGTACTTTTCAATGAAGATAACTTTAAACTAGTCCTAACTTTAAACAAATGCACTCTATACATTGCTAATGTGGTAAATGACTATTCTAGCTGCAAATGTCTGGTTTTTTGTGCAATATCTACAAAGGTGTATAGAGGCCCATTTCCAGCAACTATCACTCCAGTGTTCTAATGGTACAATGTGTTTGCTCATTGGCTCAGAAGGCTAATTGATGATTAGAAAACCCTTGTGCAATCATGTTCACACATCTGAAAACAGTCTAGCTCGTTACAGAAGCTACAAAACTGACCTTCCTGTGAGCAGATTGAGTTTCTGAAGCATCACATTTGTGGGGTCAATTAAACGCTCAAAATGGCCAGAAAAAGAGAACTTTCATCTGAAACTCGACAGTCTATTCTTGTCCTTAGAAATGAAGGCTATTCCATGCGAGAAATTGCTAAGAAATTGAAGATTTCCTACAACGGTGTGTACTACTCCCTTCAGAGGACAGCACAAACAGGCTCTAACCAGAGTAGAAAAAGAAGTGGGAGGCCGCGTTGCACAACTAAGCAAGAAGATAAGCACATTAGAGTCTCTAGTTTGAGAAACAGACGCCTCACAGGTACCCAACTGGCATCTTCATTAAATAGTACCCGCAAAACACCAGTGTCAACATCTACAGTGAAGAGGCGGCTGCGGGATTTTGGGCTTCAGGGCAGAGTGGCAAAGAAAAAGCCATATCTGAGACTGGCCAATAAAAGAAAAAGATTAAGATGGGCAAAAGAACATAGACATTGGACAGAGGAAGACTGGAAAAAAGTGTTGTGGACGGATGAATCCAAGTTTGAGGTGTTTGGATCACAAAGAAGAACGTTTGTGAGACGCAGAACAAATGAAAAGATGCTGGAAGAATGCCTGACGCCATCTGTTAAGCATGGTGGAGGTAATGTGATGGTCTGGGGTTGCTTTGGTGCTGGTAAGGTGGGAGATTTGTACAGGGTAAAAGGGATTCTGAATAAGGAAGGCTATCACTCCATTTTGCAACGCCATGCCATACCCAGTGGACAGCGCTTGATTGGAACCAATTTCATCCTACAACAGGACAATGACCCTAAACACACCTCCAAATTGTGCAAGAACTATTTACAGCAGAAGCAGGCAGCTGGTATTCTATCGGTAATGGAGTGGCCAGCGCAGTCACCAGATCTGAACCCCATTGAGCTGTTGTGGGAGCAGCTTGACCGTATGGTACGCCAGAAGTGCCCATCCAACCAATCCAACTTGTGGGAGATGCTTCTAGAAGCGTGGGGTGCAATTTCTCAAGCTTACCTCAACAAATTAACAGCTAGAATGTCAAAGGTGTGCAATGCTGTAATTGCTGCAAAAGGAGGATTCTTTGACGAAAGCAAAGTTTGATGTAAAAACAATGTTATTTCAAATACAAATCATTATTTCTAACCTTGTCAATGTCTTGACTCTATTTTCTATTCATTTCACAACGCATGGTGGTGAATAAGTGTGACTTTTCATGGAAAACACAAAATTGTTTGGGTGACCCCAAACTTTTGAACGGTAGTGCACATATTATGACCAAAATGGAACCTGTGCAGTTCTTAACATAAGCTTTACACTCGGCAATTATCATCCAAATAATTGCTGAAAATGATGAATTGGGGCAATAAGTCAATCCCTGTAATTGTGCCAACCAACTGGGCACTGAGTCAGAAATTGCTCACTTGTCGGAGTCTCTAGGTTTTTAGCTAACCTAAAAACCAAGTGAATATTGGCCAGTGTAAACAGGCAGTTGACTGCCTGTTTGCAGTGAATGGAGGAGGATGGCCGGAAGAGAGTTTTGGCCACTCCGCCTCTGTTCTGAACAACTGTTGCTTCTGTGTGAGTGCACAGGCGCAATAGTCGGGAAGGCTGTCAGGCGCCTATGCTCCCAATAGTTGTCCTGTGTAAAGTGGCCTTTCACAGGTTTTTTAAAATTATTTTTATATTTTTCAGTGACTATTACTTGCCTTCTTGTTATTTGGACTCCATTGGAGCACATACAGTATATGATGATAGCAGCTTAGAAGCAATGCATACAGGAAGTCTGGGGGAAGTCTTGTAGAGCCTCGTGTGGCTCTCGCTCATGATCTGAAGGTTGTGAGTTCAATCCCCGAAAGGTTCAGGTAGCTGGCCTCAAGGTTGACTTAGCCTTCCATTCTTCCGAGGTCGGTAAAATGAGTACCCAGCTTGGTGGGGGGGTAATAAATAAATTGCCTGGAAGCGCTGGCAATTATTTATATATATATTTATATTTATTTTTTTTAACTCTTAAATCTGTAGCTGCTATTACTTTGTACTTCCCCCATACTTTAACCAGTTCTCCCTCTTTAGATTAGCTACTGTGTTTAAGCACTATCATTCTGTATCTCAAGCTTATCAGGAGGTCAGACCTCGCATAAAGTAAAGAAAAATGGGCAGGAAATAGATGGGGTTTCCCATTAATGCAGCGGTTTATATTCTTTACATTGATGAGCTGTTTTCTTTGGGACCCACCCTTGGCCCAGATCAGTGGTCTTACTATACATTACTAGGTGTAGTTCTCTTCCTCCTCTAGTTTCCCTTTTTATAGTGCAGGTACCAGCTGTTGAGGCCCCCGATTGGAAAACACATAGTGGACAATAGCTGCTTAATACGTGTTTTAACAGAAACTGCTGGATAGAATTCCTGACTGCTTCATAGAAGAGAAAAGCTGCTTCTCCTTAATGGCACAAGTATTTATTATGGAAATTTGATATAAAATAAAGCCAAAGATAAGACCAGACGGCCAGATTTGAATGATATGTTTAGAAGTCTCAGATCTTTCTTTAGTGCCTTTTCAGCTTTGGGCTTCATTTATATTTAATCCATTTAGGCAACATTTTGAGACTTTAAAATCCAGCAAACAGAATTGCAATGAGATTTACTTATTACAGGCTCCATGTCTTGCCTCTGTTCCAAGAGAATGTATGCCAGGTTTACATGATGTACTTTTCATGTTGTCAACTGCTAATTTCCACTAATGGCACTTGGCAAAGTCCTCATAGTCACACTGATTGCCTCTGCATCCTAAATATATTTGTATTCAAGCACTTCTCAAATTGAGTGAAGTGGTAGAATGCATGTCACAAGCAAATTCAATTACTTATTGATATAGATTTCCCTTGGCATCTGATCTGAGCTCCAGAAGCAGCTCTTTAACTCCGGCTCACTTTACTTTCCAGCAAAGAACTTTTAAGAAGAGCAGGTAATTCGAAGAGATGGCTATTATGTTAAAACATCATTTTTCTACTTATACTCTTATACTAACTCATTCGCTAGTCACTGTCAACCATTCTGCATCCTCTCTGATCTAGTTTTTATACGGAGACTAGCAAAGTAAAATAAGTGAACTCTTTGGAAAGTTAGAGCTTACTGTCAGAGTTGTGTCAAGATTAAAGGTCACTGGATAACTTTCAGATCCATAAAGATCTGACTGCCGGTACCCACAATGATCCTGAGAATGGTTCCTGCATTAATAGAGTGGCTCCATTCACTTCAGTAGGACTGAGGCTGAGATAGCCCAGCACTTGAACTCTATCTCTGACAGTCCCATTAAAATGAATTGAGAGGCGGTTTGCTAGCTTGTCTGCCGCTCCATGCAGCGAACTTTTGGATCAGTTTGAGTTGGATCCCCACTGATCTGAAAGGTATCCTGTGAATAGGAGACAACGTTTAATGTTGGCACTACCCCTCTAATACAGCAATGCGTAGTAGGATGCAGGCAAGCCACAATGTTGTATAGCACAGGTGGAGCATACTATACTTATGTCAACAGCCATTCATGTACATTAACACTGAACAGGCGTCTGCATACCTTGTTTTTTGGATAGCATAGTGTAGCATACTTTTCAATACAAAGGTATACCCCCATAATTGTATACTGCTGTCATGGAGACATATGCAGTTATATGGTGTACAGCTGCATAGGTGTAGCTATGGGGGATGCAGGGATAGCAGTTCCTACTGGGCCCGGCCTCCTGTCCATAGTATGCGTGGATTTTTCATGCAGATTTCTGCAGCAGATGCACTGTGAGTCATCACTAAATTGATTCTTTTTTTTATTGCATGCAGGAGATCGCGGATTGCATTTTTTTTTTTCCGCACGGATGCATTACGGATCATCTGTGCAGAAAAAAATTGCAAACCCACCTCCCTAATTGATTTTAAACTTCAAATCTGCAAATGTGTTTGCGGATGCACTGTCGATCATGAGCTCCCCCATACAGATGAATGGAGCACATTTGCGCGTGATTCACGGTAAAATGGAGCATGCTGCGATTTATTAGCTGCGCATGGCATCCGCAAATCAAATAAAAACAAATCCGCAAGTGTTAAATGAGGTGCGGCTTGAATTGCGGGTGCCACATGCGGATTCCACAAATCAAATCCACTCGTGGACTTTGGGCCTTAGAGGGGACCGTAGGCCCCTCAATCACATAAGAGGATGCCAGTATTATAAACACTACATGGTAGGTGGGGGGCCTTGTTACAGAATTTGCATTGGGACCCAAGTGCTTCTGGTTATGCCTTTGTACAGCTGCATACGTAGTTTTGGTTGGCATATTTTCCTGTTGTCTACACCAATCATGCATTGTTGCCAGAGATAATTCTGTTCCTACTCCTATAATCACTTGCTGTTAGTATTGACTGTAGCGTAATCAAAGGGCTTCCATCCTCCGGCAAATACAAGATTAGAAACTGCACCAATGGACTCCTTACTTCAGCACTAAACTGCAGCAGACCACCCAGCCTGGTCAACCCCACCCAACATCACATAGTAATGCAAACCCAGGCAGACGTCGGCATACCCAAGTGTCCTACTAATGCCTGTGTTTGCATCGTCCTGATAGTGTCACGGACATTGCCATGTACTGTATAAAAGATCATCACATTTTACCAGCTGTTAGAGCATACTTGGCCATGTCTTAACAACCACATGTATAAGTAATGCCATAGGGCGTTATATAAGGGTGCGTAGACCTATGCCAGCACATTATTAGTTAAGCATAGAAATGTGCACATATTTATGACCCCACAACTGTAAACTGGTCATGTTTTTAAGGAGGGTAGGTGTACTATACGGACTATGTCATATTAGTCTTACTTTACTTTATGTAAAGTAATACTTATCCTGCGAAAAGAGAAGGCCTCATAAGGCCGCCTGCACACGGCAGAGCCAGATTACACATGCAGGAGCCCTCAGCGGAATCGGGCTCTGACCCTGGCCAGCGACCCTGTGTACCTGTCTTCTCTCTTCATAATCTGTACTGCTGATGGTCCGGACAGCGAGCCGCAGACATGTGCAGTACAGATTTTTTCTTTAATTTATTTTTTTTTTTTTCCTGTGCCATTTCTAGGCCATGATGCGGGTATCTGCGACCTATCTGCAATGTCAATTGTGGAAAGGCCGCAGAAATGGAAACCGTTGTTGCAGAATATGCCCCAAAATAGAACATGCTGCAATTTTTTTCCTCCGCAAGCAGAAATCGCAATTTGTTTCTGCACGTGTGTGTAGGAAAAAGCACATTTCAATAGCAGGTCATGAAGTGTATTTGGTGCGGATGCGCCGTGCGGATGCCTGTTACATCAATTAAAGAAAAGCAGCCAAAAAAAAACTTCAAAAATCGCAATTTGCTTTTCAAAGATACAGCTTCTCCATAATGGGTCCCCCGTGCGGGCTTTCGCCCCTCATTTGTACAAAAAAAGAGTATTATTTGCTCTTTGTTTTGGATGAAGCTAGTTTGCATACTTTTTTTTTCTCGTGCATTGCCTGAAAACAAGCATCCATATGCCGTCTGAGTCTCTTCATGGAGAACCAGAACAGCTCTGTCTCAGGACAGAACCGAATAGCACTGACCGGACCCCATTGACTATAATGAGGTCCTTTTAGTTCCACTCAGCTGCCTGCCTTTTGGACTGAAGAAGCAGCTCTGCATGCAGCACTTTGTCCTCCGGTATTTTGATCCGGATCTGCGACAGATCCTCCAACCAGGCCTATTCCCCTCCCTGCCCAGAGTTTGGCCTTCATAGTTTATACACTTGTATGTACAACTTTATACACAGCTCCACCATCTAATTACTAATAAAGTGGATACATCTTCACAGTATTTATTTCTGTGATCTAATTTGCTCAGTATTATGTCACAGATCAAATGTAAATGTTTGCTCAGTGTTTCACACAATCCGAAAATAGAGTGAAGTGTTACCAAAGCCTTCTTCTGTGAATGTGGTGTTAATGGACATACATCACGGACTATGAATGTGAGTGCTGGAAAATACAGCTCATGTAAGGTGTAATGGGGAGAAAAGGGGCCTAAAAACAGATATTACTCCATTCTAGAAATGTTTCTTGTATCTGGAGTCGTGCTGCAGTGGAACACTTCAACTGTTTTAGTATGGTTGGGATTCATTGTGACAAAACTACTAGAAGTCCTAAAGTACCCAGAAAATATTATTTAGATTAGTGTTTTTAGGCCTCTAAAGGACGGTGAACCAGAAGGAAGATTTATAGGACATGAAGTAGATATTTTCTGATGTGCGTGCACAAAATTATGTATTTCCAGGACTCCTAAAGTGACACTGAAAGATGAAAAAGTAACCTATTCCATTATTATCATCTTAATATAGAAACATTATGCAGCTCTGCAATAAGCATAAAGGCCATATAATCTATAGAAGGCAAAGTAATACATCTATGGGTCTCTGCCAAGCATCTCATCTAAAATGTGCAATAAGGTGGACCTGTGAATTGCTCGCCACCTAGTGGAAGAAAATGAGAACAGTACGCAGAACAGTGTGGCAAAATGAGTCGGACTTTAAGTCTTCCAAGATAATGACTTTAATGAAGAAGTAATAAGGATTCTTGTTGCATATTCAAGATGATAATAATATTGTGAAGGTACTAAAAAGGTACCAGAAACGCAAAGGAAGAAAGTTTTTAGATTTATCTAAAGTCCAAAGTAGAATACATATGCAGTACAGATCTAAAGAGGCATCCCTGTTAAAACTGACTGCTACAGCACTAAGGCCACGTATTCAGATTTTTTTTGCAAGGATAGGATAGGATGATATAATTCGCATTACCTTTCAACAGCTAAGAATCCCAAAAATCATGTATCTGGTCATTCCCTTAACAGATTGCTTCGTTCTTCCTTCTTTTTTTTTCTTCTTCTTTTTTGAATTTTTCATGTTAATTTATAGCTTATTATGCCCTGTTATGCTCTAGATTCTAATGTTGGGCAGCATGGAGGCTGGGCAGCATTGGTTAGCCTTGCCGCTCTGTAGCCCTAAATCCAAATCTGACCAAGGATAAGTTTGTATATACCTCTTTAATTAACATGTGCCAGTATTTGACAAATGTAAAATATAATATGTATATATTGAATAGTATTAGATAAGTTTCCTATTTTTAGTTTCTTGTTGCTACCTGGAAACTCTAATAGGCAGCAGTTAGTCTTGTTTTTTTCTTTAAATCTGATTGTTTGCCTTTGCATTTAGTATTTTGAATACAGAAAGGTTTGCATTGATCATTAAAAGGGGTTATCCACTTGGAAATGATCGCCGAGACTTAGGATAGACGAGGGTCTGCAGCCTGGGATCCCCGCAGATCAGCTCTTTGCTGGGCCCATGCGCACATACACTAAGTAGATTTCTGCAGAAAGCAGACGGCTCTGTTCTCACTGCAGTTGTCAGGCTTGGTATTACACAACAAGTTCCTCTTCACTTCATTAGAAACCTTGCCTGTAATTCCATGTTTGGCCACAACAGTGAGAACGGAGCTGTCTGCAGAAATTGGCTCCATTTACAAGCACACTGCGCAGGTAACCGCTGATTAGCAGGGGCCCCAGGCAGTAAGTATTTGCTGGTCTGCTATTGATGATCTATCCACAGAGAAGCCATTAATAGTTTACAACCAGACAACCCAGTGCTGTTAGTGTTCAGTGATGAGGGGACTTCCCACAGGGATGAAGAAATCCCCTGCCACAGCTGTCACAGCAGTGGTAGAGGAGCGCAATCTTCATGACTCGTCTGACTGAGCCCTTATATAGATTTCCCTCTCTAAGCTTTAGCCACAGCCTCTGTACATGGACGATAATCATCCAAGTACAGACATTTTCTAGTAAAGGCACAAAAGTAGATAGGATTGGGGTAAAATATACTAGAATTGGTCACTGTGGGTAATTTATAGACCTCATTCCCAAAACCAGTTCAGTCCATTTTGCAAAGTTTTTGGTAAACAGAAAAAACTGTAGTAACAAATCTGCTTGTGTTCTGTACTGCGCTCTTGTAGTTCTACCTATCCAGGTGTGTCTGTAGATTCTTTCTTCCATTTGATAGAGTAGCCGACAAGGAAATAAATCTGCAGATAGAACTCATTTTTAGCACTTTTTGAACTGAATTTGTTTTAGGAACTAGCTCTTCAATTATTAAATGTTTGGCGTAATATAAATTCTGTGTGACGGGAGCGTAGTAATGCATGAGCACCTGACGTGTTTAGAGAGAGGGGCACTCTTTTGGGGGAGAGGAGCTTTTTATTTTTCTCATTTTCTTTATATTTTCTTTATTATTTTGCAATTTTGCTATATTATCATTATCTATTTTTTACTATAGGAGATTACAGTACACATTATCTGTGTTCCCTCCTATCCCCTATTCAGATCAGCTCATTAGTTCACATGTAGAGACCTATAGGGGACACAAATCGCATTTCTCTCTAAGCCCTCACCTGCAAAGGGAATCCCTGTGACATCATTACTGACATCACTGGATTCTCTAGCAACCACCCAAATGCAGAAGCAACACTTTCACATTTGGAGACTCAATGCTCTATAGGAATGCGGAGTTGGAGTTCTTCGTGACAAGAAACTAGTTACCTGTCACATGGTCCATGTGACAGCCTGATCCTGCAGATGGCGCTGTATGCAGGAGCACACAGCAGCATCAAACACCGCATATAGTACCGGGCTCCAGGGATAAGAACAAGCCCGCTAGCCCTTTAATTTACTTGGGATGAACAGGAAGGGGTTAATGTTAAAGTTTAACCTTCATAGTATTTTCCAAGTTAATTTTCAGCACAAAACGTATCAATGATATCACTTTATTGACAAAGTCATTAGGAGACCTCTTTGTTCCTGATTTTATACTAGAAGCCGGTGATGAAATTAGGGCTGGTTTCATTACTAATGCTCCGTATTCCAAGAAGACCATAGGGTTACATAATGATCATTAGAACGTCTTACCACGGGAGGACCACTCCGAGTACATTGAATTTACAGACTACTTATGACACATTGGAGGCCAATTAAGATGGCACGACTGCCATCTGTGTTAGTATATAAGAGCCTTATTAGTATTAATACTCAAAGTACCTGGGGTATAGCTCCATAAGAGCATGTAAAAATATGAAGGAACTTTTATGGAATCTGATGTTGTATATATGTGATATTTTGCATGTTTTTGTGTCTTTTTGATGCTAAGATCTTTTATACAGATCTAAGGTTTCCCCATGATAAGTGCCACATGCCTTAGTCATAGAAATAGCGTGCCCATTTGGCTGACACAAGTGGGCTTCTTTATTGTAGACAGAAAGTTTTAAAATAAAAAAAGTTTGGGCTCGTGAGAAACGAAAGTAGGTAACCCAAAGAAAATTAGGACGGCACTTACTCAGGAGGAGGGGGGTGTATGAAACAAGAAGCCCCCTCCTTGAAGTGTTGACGACTCAAAGAATTCCCAGTCGCGGATATTATTGCCACAGGAAAATTTGGATCTTCGTTTTTATTTATTAGGTAATGTTGGCAACGCGTTTCGGTGTATAAAGACACCTTTATCAAGCCAGTACATTAAAAAACATACAAAACATACTCACATTTATAGGAATGCATGTATCACTTTAGATTCCATGGGTGACGCCATCTTTGTGGGCGGGGTTACTGTGATCAGCCCACTGTGACCTAATGAGGGATGAATTATTTACATTAGTTAAAAATGTTATTTTGAATAATTTAATTTAAATTAGTAGTCCTCTCATGCGAATCTATTAAAACACTAAAAAATTTGCATATTATCTAAAAAAACATATAGCATTACTTGGAGTATGTCATTTTAAGTTCATAGATTAACTAATTGAGTGATCATGTGTTATAGCTCATTTAGATTAATAATCTCCTAAAAAGAATACTGATTTGAAATTATTTCTTCCCCTAATCACGGCGCCTGAATGGCCTCTACTCTTTAGTCCTCCATTATGTAAAAATGATGATATAAGAATGCAGGGTCGGCGGCCTGGTACTACTGACCCCTCCCCTCATTCTTTGAGGAGTCGACACTTCAAGGAGGGGGCTTCTTGTTTCATACACCCCCCTCCTCCTGAGTAAGTGCTGTCCTAATTTTCTTTTCACCGGATTGTCGACTGATTTGGGTTACCTTCTTTCGTTTCTCACGAGCGCAAACTTTTTTTATTTTAAAACTTTGTTTGCTTTCCCTTGGGGTCCGTTCTCTGTGTGACTTCCCCCCCCCCCCTCCCCCCATATTGTCATTGCAGCTCTCCTTTCCTGCGAAGGATATGAAAATGCTGAGATGGTGAACCCGCTACTAATCCCTTGGCGCTATCTGAACTGTTGGGATTTCTAACTTCTTTATTGTAGAGTTAATGTGGATGGTAGCTGTCTATGGCTAACTTTAACTAGGCCTAAGGTGACCAGAGAGGTGTGGTCAGGGGGCGGGGCTTACACAACACCATGTGGTTGTTTTCTAGCAGCGATCATTTTGTTGCAGATCATCAGCAGAACGTCTGCTTCAATACCCAGACCATTTGGTGTGGGTTCTGCCGTAGGTCTTATTACATATTTTTATGTTGAAATCACCCCCTCATTGGGGAGAGGTGAATTCCGCAGTGGAAAAGGTGACAAAATTGACATGTTCCGGAATTAAATTCTGCACTGCATTTCCATTTCCGCACCAGTGTTGTGCGGATTTTAGCCACAGCGCGTGGACGAGATTTTCAAAATATTATCCACTTTTACTGCAGAATTTTCAGTAGCTGTAGCAGCAATTTGCCCTGTGTAGTAATGGCATCCCCTATATTTGCTGCCCTAGTAGTAATGGCATCCCCTATATTGGCCCCAGTAGTAAGTGTATGCTATATTGGCCCCACTAGTAACAGTGTCCCCTCCGACAGATATACTCACCTGGTCTTCAAAGTGCCTCTGTCTGCTGCGGGCAGAAGTGTGTGCCCCAGACTCCTTCTCCTTTCCTCCTGTGGAACCAAGGAGGAGGATCCCGGGTGCACACACTGCCGTCAGTATGTGCATCCCTCAGCAGTGCCACTGAGCAATTTACCAGCCGGGGAGCTGCAGCACCTTCATGGAAACCAGACATCCTTAAAGTGGGACAAAAGCGGAACAGACATTCGGAAAGAGGGACAAAGGGTCGTTCTGCATAGAGACCCTTTGGAAAGCCGGACACAGGGTCCCAAAGTGGGACTGTCCGCTTAAATCGGAAAATCTGGTCTACTTAACTATGTCATTTAATATATTAAAGAACCCACAAGAGACAATCCTAGTTGAATACTCATTGTTGTCTGCAGAAAAGACAACTTTTTCTTCTATGAAGTTGAAATTAATATCAGAGGGGCTATCCCAGAATCACAATTCTTTAAGTCTCTAGAAGCTCCCAGATGATGAAAATAGGCATCCTGATGCCTACTGAAAATCAATTACTTCCTCTCAGCAGTTTTTGACACCCTATTAGTGCCTTCTTTTGCAAGGAGCACAATGGACAATCCTTGATTCTGCACTAATATGCTTATTATAGGGAGAAGGGGACCACAAAAGCTAAATTAGGACACACATATGAATGTTTATTTAAAATTCTCCCATTGGTGGTTTCATTGGAGTCTATAGAGCTCTGATCTTCCACCCAGACAGACAGGCATTGCACGTTGATTGTCAGATCAAGCAGCCTTGCAGAGAAGACTTGTACATGATCACCAGGACCTGGGATGCAGAATGGAGAAACATGCATGCGCATTCTGAAGTGCAGGGGATTCACTGGACAAAAGGGGTAAAAAGGGACTCCAGCATGCATGCTTGCGTGGGCTACTGGATGGGCAGATGCTCATGCATGGCTGAAAATGCTAGTGAAGGATTGGAAGATCATAGTGGTGACTTAAGGTTTTAATGCGTATACTCAAGCACCAATGGAAGAACAATTGGAGGTCATATCCAGTAGCAATGGGCAGTAAATATTGACTAGAGATGGGGTCAGAACAGGCTGGATATTTCAAAAAGTGTACATTTTTGAACTTTATTGGGAGCATAGAATTATTTTCTTATATAGAATCCACTGAATCCCCAATAACATCTTGAATACCCCTATATGGCCAACTGTATTAGTCAGTTGGCAATATAGCGCAGTGTCTATAGGATTAAAAATAGCAGTATTTACGGTATAATAGAGTTTTGGGATCTCCAGGCAATAGTATAAAGATGTCCTTTTTATACTTGCACGCTTTCGTTCTAGCTATGTGCTCCTGCAAACTTGCCGCATGATTCATAGAGCAGACTACTGTACTCTCAGTACTCCGCTCTCTTCAGCAAGTGGCCGTATATAAATGATATATTTTGAAATCTGTTTCCCTTCTTGTTTGCAGTCATTGCTTTAGGTTATAGGGCTCATCAGAGCTAACAGGCTGAGGCTTTATTCCCACGAGCGCATATTCGGCGCATTTTCACGCCCGGGCGCATAAACGGTACCCATGTGAAGCATTGATTTCCAATGCATCCGTTCACACGGGTGAATATATGGCACATAAATACGGAACTTATACGCGGCCGGCGTATATACACTCAGCCAAAACATAGTTCTGGAACTATGTTTTGGCCAGTGTACGCCAGCGGGTCCTATAGACTTCTCTGAGAGCAGGGAAAGAGAAGGGAGGGGGGGGGGGGGTCATTTTTGCAGCGTCTAACACTGCAAAAAGCTTACAGTTGCCTCTATATAGGCATTGGAAAACATCCTGAGGATTTTGGCAGAGTGAGGGTTTATCGGGGTGCGGCATATTTTTTCGCTAAAAATGGCGGTCGTGTGAATGAGCGAGAAACCACTGGCCTTGATCGCAGAAAAAAGCCCATTCAGGCTCTTATACGGAGTAAGAGTGAAGACATAAAAACGCCATCGCCATATATGCGCTCATGGGAAAGAGCCCTTAGGTTGTTGATGTTTGCCTTGCACCAATAGAAGCAAGAGGATACAGATAAGTTAATGCACCCTATACACATATAGAGACTTGACCTAGGATGTACTATAGTAGTGGATTTTTGCGTTGGTCAACTACATAGACCATACAATGCCCAAAAATGTCAGCACAAAGAGAAACAAGGAATACATAATCTGGGTCCAGTTTGGGCTTTTTCCATTAATTTGTGATGTGTGTTTTTCATGACTTACGGTAGAGTCCCTAATTAACTTGTGTAATTCTACTTGTCAGGAAAGAACTGGGACCTAACGGCAGCTCTGAGTGACTATGAACAGCTGCGACAGGTGCACACTGCAAATTTGCCTCAAGTATTTAATGAAGGGAAATACTATAAGCAGCAGGACAGAGAAATCACCCAGCATGTCAACAAGATTGAGAGACCAAACCTCCAAAGACAAGAAGACATCGCTCAAGGTAATGGCATTTTCTAGGAATAATGTATTGTGATGCACGCAGAGTTAGATTTATGACAAATTCTCTTTAACCCAACCACCCAGGCCAGCGAACTAAATATTCATCTGTGATGTCCTTGTGACTTCAGTGACTACATATCTGCTAGTTCACATTATGGACTTTATATAAAGATATTGTATAGACAGGAAAATACACTCCTTGTCAAAAATAAATAAATCAAGTACCTAGACGGAGTTGTTATGCTGCAAAACTCGACATGCAGTTACATCTCAGGCAGATCTACAAATTAGAGTTGTGGCGTGATTAGACTAACAGTCTTGATACCTAAGGCCCTAAAAGTTGTTCAATCCTTGGCCTATAAAAAGGCTCTGAGGGTATTTGTATGTAGTGACCACTTTTTCTGCTTGTGTGGAGCTTGTTGACCACTAGACGCCTCTACAACACAACCAAAGAGATTTTGCCCAGCTAACAGTTTAAGAGGGGCGAATTATTGAAATATGAGAAGCTGGATGGGCGTATCGACAAACTGCCCATCTGGGCCGTTCTGATCAGACTGTTAGGAGGTGTTGGGACCCATGGATGCATGAGGGCACACACAAGGCGACCTGGCTCAAGATGCCCTCAATAGACAATCAGTAGTTAGGATTGTCTGATCATCTAAGAAGCAAAAGCAGTTCCAATTGTTTCATTGTCTTCCATCCAGAGAAAGGTGGCACTATTATTGCAGGCCCCTGAGTCTTCCAGGCAGTTGGCTGAAGGACGTTTGGTCTCACGGCACCCTTTACATGTACTGCCCTTGACACCTACAGTCTCCTTGCTTTGCAGTGGTGTCATGAACGATCCAACTGGGCTGCTACTGAGCGGAACTGGGTTGTCTTCAGCAAAGAATCCAGGTTTAGTTTGAGCACTGACTGACGTGTTTTATCTGGAGACCGAAGCGTGAACGCCTCAGTCCTGTCTTTGCTGTGGAGAGGCACACTGCCCCACTGTTGGTGTGATTGCTTGTGGGGCATCGCATACAACAGCCGGTCACCCCTAGTAGTGGTACGAGAGACAATGACAGCTCAGCAATATGTTCAGGACATCTCATGGTGGCTTCCAAGAGGCATTTTGCAGCAAGGTAATGCTCAGCTGCACACCGCAAGCGTGTCACAGGAATGCCTCCATACAGAACCTGTATGCTTCCATGCCCGACCATATCACATTTCACATCCAAGCTAGAGGCGGCCCAATAGGGTACTAGAGCCTCCATTGCCGCCCATATCGCATCTCACATCCAAGCTAGAGGCGGCCCAGCGGGGTACTAGAGCCTGCCTTCAAGTGTTCAGTTTTTTGCAATAATCCTTTTGCTCTGATATTGTAATCACTTATATCAATGTTACATTCACACATGGAAGGTTTCATTCAATTGCAACAACTCCTTCTAGGTGCTTGAATTTTTTGACAATGAGTGTAATTGTAAGCCTGCATTCCATATGTGTTTTGTTCTGATGAAGTGCAATGTGCCTTTTATTCCACTTTTTGTAAGAGACCATTTTTGGATTATATTGTAGTCCTCAGGCAGCAATCAATGACTATTCATTTCAAGAATAGCAGGAAAATTAGTCCCTTACTGGACTATTATTACGAACTAGAATTATTTGTTTTTCCATGACCTACACATGTATCTAAAGGTCCACGTGCACATAAGAGAGGTTGTTTGAACCCACTGACTTTGGCAGGATTGGCCAACTATGATATGGGGCCTTTTAACTCTTCCCTGACTGGTTGGGCAGGAGAGGAAGGATCTGGCACATTGAATTATACATACCCAATTCCTTTGTATTCCCAACAGGTGTCTGGCAGCACCTTCCTCTTATCTCCAAATTGGAAACACATGCACTCTCGACTGAGCTGTGTGTGCATGTGTATGATGGAGTTGGGGGGAATATCTGTTGGACTAATGCAGGGAATTGAATGTGTAAGGGCACCTTCAGTCCTTCAAGTCTTACAGCATACTTTACTATCTCTTTATCTGACACGATATAAAAACTGTTCAAAAATGAATTTTCTTTGTTCTGTTCTTTAGAGAAAAGACTATCCAGAGGCATATCTCATGCTAGTTCAGCCATTGTATCTCTGGCTCGGTTGCATGTGGCCAACGAATGCAGCAGTGATCCTTTTCCTCTAGAAATGCCCATCTATACATTCCAACTACCAGACCTCAGCGTATACAGCGAAGACTTTAGAGTTTTTATAGAACGTGATTTAATAGAGCAGTCAACAATGGTGGCCTTGGAACAAGCAGGTAAGTAACATGGCTTACAGTACATTGGACTTGGAACTCCATTATGAACACACTGCTAAGTGTTTGAGCTGTCCAACAAGTTGTTTCCCATAAAAAGTAAAGGGACAAGACCCTAAAGTGACAAACAATTAAGGAAATGTCTTTGTTCATGTGATTGCATAACCATATGACTATGCCAGCATTAAGAAACCTCACAAGATGAGGACCTTACCCATTCCCTCAACCACTCAATGCATTTTTCTTGTCAAAATGAAATACATTTGGTGTAACAGATTCAATTAAATTCACATCTGTGTTTTGGCATTCCATCTTTTTGTTCGGTGATGGGAACAAGAAAAAGGAATTTCAGCCAGAGGCAGATCCATTCTATGACTGAAACCAATGGTACCCAGAGGACTCCATTGGCTATAATGGGTTTTGTAGGATTTTGAACTGGGTCTGCACCAGGGCTCTGATAGAGGCTATCCCACAGGTGTGAAGTGAGGCACATAAATAAGGTTTCCATAATGTACAGAGTAGTGTTGTACCTTGTACACATAAATAATTCTGCTACACATTGCTAATGAGGAAAGACCCCGTTACACAGAATGACGACCTGCAAAAGATTAGTTTAAATAGTTGTTGTCCCCAAGATCTGTTATGCGATTTCTGTTGTAGTTTTGAGCATAATTTATTGCTTATGCCTCAGAGAAAGCTCTGGCTGTTGCAGTTTATTACAGTGAAGGCAGGAGCATGTTCCTTCAAGTGAAAAGATGTGAAAGTGCAGGGGGGCTTGTTAAGGAAGCCGTGCACTGATGAGCATCCTGGACCAGAGTTGTCAGTGCCTCCCCTTATGCAATTCCACATATTCTCCGAACATCTGTCACATGCGTACGGCGGATGAAGCTCTCTCCATATGTGGTGGGTGTCAACTGTGTGATACCTGCTTGCAATAAATAGCCAGGATCGCAGAGAATTCCAACTTTAGCTACTTAATCTCTTAGATGCTATGGCCAGTATTGACTACGGCATCTAAGTCTTTAAATTGAGGAAGAGGATTCAATTGAATGGGACAATGCTGCAGCGCTCAAATAGGCACTATGCAAAGTATGTTCTGAGTACGAACCAGACTACAACCCAATGCAAACATAGAACAGGCTGTAACACACATGAATGCTGTGGCCCCTTCAAGCAGCTGATTAGTAGGGGTATTGAGAGTCAGACCCTGACTGATCAAATATGGATGACCTATCCTTAGAATAAAAGACCAGATAATGCCTTTAAGCTACAGAATAAGGCAATTATTTTATCATATTCTTCATCCTTGTGTTTTTATGCATTTATATGTTAATATGCTCTTCTATTATCTATATAAAACCATCTATTATTCATGGGATAGCCCATGAATAGTAGATCAGCAGGAGTCTGTCTCTTGGACAATCAGCTGTTTGCCAGGTTGGTGTGCTGGTGCACTCAGCTGATTTCTGCAGTAAGCAGACACCTCTGGTTTCACTGCAGTGGCCAGACTTGGTCTTGCAGGCAGAGTTACAATTAAAGTGAATGGTCTGCAATACCAAACCTGGCCACTGCAGTGGTAATGGAGTTGTGTGCTTCCTGTAGAAATCAGCTCAGTATATTAGCACACTGGGCCGGCAAACAGCTGATCAGCAGGGGACCTGGGTGGCAGACTCTCGCTGATCTACGATCAATGATTTGTCCTGCAGATAGACCATCAATAGTTTACAACTGGACAACACGGTTAAAATCAAAACAAATGTTTCCCTTGTGCTGTCACTAAAAGACTGCAGTTATCATACAGTCATTATTCTATTTGGTCCATGAATGCGCTTTCTTTTTGAGTAGTTCTAGACAGACCAAAAAAGGTTTTGTGCCAGACCTTTGTCTTTATAGAGTAAGGCTGCTTTTAGCCAAGCAGATTCTCATTTGATCAAACAAATGACGTTACTGCTAGCTCGTTTGCTCTAATGCAGCCTCTTTAGACAGGCAGGCACCTTGTCGGCTCGTTCAAACAAGCTTCACATTCACTGTATAAAGGCCCATTTACACACAAAGATAAGCTTTCCAAGGATTGCTAGATTTTGCAATCTATTAGCGTAAAGTGTTAATGGCCATTAACACTTTATCATCTACATTTGCATGTAAATAGACCTCCAGGAGCTGTTTACAGAGCCCAGTGTGTGATTTAATCACATGCCAAGCTGTGCACCCAGCTGCATTATTCTCTTTGTGGCTGCCACCAAATTGCAATGTTATCTGCCGACTCCCATGGAGATGACATTTGATCTATTGAGAGATACTTTATCTCTCACTAGCTAAGTGATGGATTTTAAGTTCACCTGAAATTCACCGTTCAAGTGAAAATGAATAATGCCTGCATTTACATGTAACGATTATCGCTAATTTTCTCGAATTTTGAGCGATAATCGTTACTAGAGATGAGCGAACCTACTCGGACACGCCCCTTTCTCGCCCGAGCGCCGCGATTTTCGAGTACTTCCGTACTTGGGTGAAAAGATTCGGGGGGTGCTGTGGGTGAGTGGGGGGTTACAGCGGGGAGTGGGGGGGGAGAGAGAGCTCCCCCCTGTTCCCCGCTGCTACCTCCCGCCACGCCTCCCCCCGGCGCCCCATCAAATCTTTTCTCCGGAGTACGGAAGTACTCGAAAATTGCGGTGCTCAATCGAGTAATTACTCGAAACGAGTATATTTGCTCATCTCTAATCGTTACGTGTAAATGGGCCTTAGGCGAATGAGAGACTGAATGAGTGCTGTTTAAATTGAACGATCAGTGAATGAGCCAAAAAGCTCATTCACTAATGCATGAAAGCTTTTTATGCATAAAATGAACGACACGTCTTTGGCTCACGTTTAGACCAAAGGATGATCGTTCACTTTCACTCGTTTAAACAATTTTTTGGAACGATAATACTGGTTCTGCTTAGTGAAAGGACCTTAGGCCTCCGTGTGGCGGGCAGTTACGTGAGACTGTTTACATTTGAAGACCGCATTTGACTACCAGGAATTGAACCGATAATGTTAATCCTGGATCTTCTGGAATAGATTTTGCATGGGTGATAAATAATTGGATACGAGACCAGAGTCTCCCTCCTGTCACTTATGCCTGCTGTGGGAATATAAAACTAGTTAATTTTTTTTTCTTTTTTTCATTTTATTTTGTTATGGGAAGAGTTTCAGGTCGATAAATAATTTTTAAGATCCCATTATTTTCTTTTAAAGCATCTAATCTCTTAAGCATCTTGTTGTTGATGTGATGTACAATCTGTTGTGAGGAGGCTAAAGAATGCCACATTTCTCATTACCGTTTCTTCACCGTTCTTTACATAAGGGATTTGGCACAATAGAAGAAAATGGGCCATTTTGCAGAGGACTTTCCGAGTCTGCACCCAGGATTCTTGTATCCATGCAGTCCCTTAGTGACTAGTAGTGGAAGAAGGAATAGAGGGGTTGTAGATAAGCAGCAGATGGGAAGTCACATGAAATGTCCAGCTCATTTGTCCATACAGGACAATTACTCTCATTTATAGTTCTAAATAAGGAGTATTGTTCCCCTTAGCAGCCGCGCTCCGGAGGACACTTTCCAAGTGAAGGCTTACATTCGATCATCTAATCCGTTGCTATAGAAAACGCCTTCACTCATAGTAAGACGTCTACATTTTTATACTAGACCTAAACCATAGCTGTCGCTGGCAGTCTTTAAACTTTATGGAGACCTTTGCAGAATAAAAGTGAAGTAACTAGGATAGACTTGATTGAAAATCTCCTATTGTTGTGTGTCTTCAGCTCCTAAGCATGTGTAGGCTGTTCCCGCAGCCATATGCCCTTCCATCTGCCACCTTCTTACTAATGTACATTCAGTAGATCAGCAAGACATAGAGAGCAGATGAAAGAGAGCAGACTATAAAGTTTGTTTATTGTCTGTTACCATGGAGACACATAGGTCTGCAGCATAGGACCTGTTTTTTTTTAATTGAGTCTATTTGTAAACGTGCTTAATTTATTTAAAACATGGCTGCAAATGAGCACATATTCTGGCAGGATTAGCTGAGGATCGCTATTGCTGGGGTCCATATCTTTTCCAAAATCAGAGCCAGCAGCCAAGACTACGTTTAAAGTCGTAACACTCGGTCAGCCTTATTAACTCAGATGCAAGATAAAATAAAACCGAAACACACAGCTGGCCTGTCCGGCACCAACTAGTGCACGTAGACTTCCTCTCTACCAACTACAAAAATAACATCTCAGCAACTTTACTCGCAGAGAGCAGCTGTTCCGTGTCCGCAGTTGGAGCAGCTACTGATTAATCAGCCAGCAGGTGCTGCTCTCCCTGTTGTTCTGCATGCGGCACAAACCTGGGGAAAGGTGCGTTCGCACGCGCTGTGGAATACGCCCTCCTGCGGAATATTCAGCACCAAAATCTGCCCCGACTTGCAGATTTTGGTACAGAATTCCAGAAGGGCATATTCTGCAACACTGTTACGGAATATTCCATCCCATGTGAAAGCAGCAGAAAACATACCTCTCCTATATGAGCACACCTTTACACTTTAAAAGAGCCAGCTACAGCTATACCTTAACCCTTTCTTGGCCAAGGGCCATTCATGCTTCTATGTCCAGGTCACATTCTTCAGTTCTGTCATTTCCACTTTCAAAAATACACAACTTTCTGATTTTTCAGACGATGGGACTGTGTGAGGTCTCATAGTTTGCAGGATGATTTGGTGTTTTTATTGGTACCATTTTGTGGTTCATAAAAAAATTTTTTCACTCATTTTTTTTCTTAGAGACAGGGATGAACAAAAAAGCGCAATTCTAGCATTGCATTTTTCTTCTGATTGTGCTCACCCCACAGTATTAATATGCTCTTTTAATAAACTGGACCTTTTAGAGCTGGTTCTCACGAGCGTATGAGAGTTTCGGTTGCGTAAATACACTGCATTTATGTGACCGAAAATCGCAATTACCAGGATTTTTCAGCCATTCCTGCAGGTTTTTGTGTACAAAAATATATGCAGCGTATTTACGCTTGCAAAAAAACGCACAAAAGGGCTCATTGATTTGCAGGTTTTTCTATGTATTCACTGAGGATTTTTGCTAGCCTATTCGCTTTAATGGCCTATTTCAATGCGAAATCTGCACCAAAATAGGACATGCTGCATTTTTGTTAACACAAGCGAACGTCGCAGGAAAAAAATATGCAAATGTGAACAAACCCATTGAAATCAATGAGTTCTATTCACTGCATATTACACGCATAAATCACTATACAAATACGCTTATGTGAACAAGCTCTTTCAGACGCAGCAATACCAATCTTTTTTTGGGGGGGGATGCAACAACTGGGAAAAGGTGCTGTTTTAAATTTTTTTATATATTTTATTTTTGTAATCTTTAAAAAGTCTTTAGTTATGTTTAAGTTTCTTGCTTTTTAGTCCTCATAGGGGACTTGTGATTGTTTCGAGATTTAATAGGCAAACAATTCTTGCAGCCCTGAGGGCCATCAGAAGGTCCTAGCCTGCCGTTACACCTAAATGACAACCCTGCGATCTTATCGAGATGGAGTCGTTTGGGGCATTTAAATGCCCCTGTCAAAGTTGGCTGCGGCATTAACAGCCACAATCTGAGTTATCTTCTATCATGTCTGTAGCGGGTGTCAATGCCAACCGTGTATGGAGCAGGTTCGCCTCCCAAGCCCACTGTATACACAGTATATGCTGTGGACATCTATATATTTCTTGACTGCACAGTCAATGCGCAGTTAGGATATATGAAGCCATAGGTCTGTTGGAAGGGGTTAAACAAGCTCAATCACTGCCTCTGTTGGCAGCCTTGACAGATTTGATGAGAAGTATAGTACTTCATGAAGAGCTATAATGCCCATAAAAAAACAAAACCACAACAGAAGAAAACGGACCCCAGGTCATATCCATTGTCTGAGCCTGGCAGAAGGTTGTGGCTTCTATTATAACCAAAAGTCACAATACTAGTATGAATATACTTTTGGAATGATGATGTTTCCTACAGCAGTAGATTAGATCATGGATTTTTAGCTATTTATTAGTATATAGAGTTTTGCTGTTATAAGTTTATATAAAGAGCTTTCGTAAATATATTAACCCCTTAAGGAGCAAGCACAGTAAATTTACGAAACCTGGTCCTGGGCTTTAATCTTGGCTGATAGTAAAAACATACGGTACAGGGTAAAACCTCCTACAATGTAGGAGGAGCAGGTCAGGTCTGTAGCTGTTAGTTACAGCTAAAGCCCCAGAGGAGGAGAAGGCAGAAGTGGTTTTTAGCCACTTGTGACACCTTAACAGGCTACATAGCACTGAATGAGCATTATGTAGTGAATGGAGGAAGCAAAGGTGTGACTTCCGCTATTTGACCCAACGATCACGTGAACACCAAGTGCCCCCTGCCACAGCAGAGCTGCAGAGTCCTAGCAGACCCATATCAGTTCTTCTAGTGACTACTGTCACTACAGGGGGATGTTTTCTCCTGTAACTGGGGCTCCTACAGTGGGAAAGTGTGACATTTAAAAAAAAAACCCTGTGAATGACCCCCAGAGGTCTTATATGACATCATGGGGAAAGATGGTTAGAATAACAATTTTTAAAAGATTACGAAAACATAGGAAAACATATTGTTTTATGGGTCACTTAATGTATTTTAGTAAATATCAAGTTAGTTGATGTGAAGGAGTTAAATGCATAAAAGTTTTTGAACAAAACTTTGCAGGTTGGGGTTTACCAATCTTGATGTTGATTTTTTTAAGCTTTCATTGGCAGTGTCCATCGGTGCTATTTAGACCTCCGTCATGACCAATTGTAGTGGCCCAGAACAATAGGGCCCCTCCATAACTGTATGCATGCATTTGTCTATGTAATGTCAGTGTCTTCTGTGTTGCATGAATGATGCGTATTGCATAGCTGCAGCACTGGAAGAGTTAAAGGGGTTGTCCCGCGGCAGCAAGTGGGGTTATACACTTCTGTATGGCCATATTAATGCACTTTGTAATGTACATTGTGCATTAATTATGAGCCATACAGAAGTTATAAGAAGTTATTCGCTTACCTGTTCCGTTGCTAGCGTCCTCGTTTCCATGGAGCCCGCCTAATTTTCGGCGTCTAATGGCCAAATTAGCCGCGCTTGCGCAGTCCGGGTCTTCTTCTTTTCTGAATGGGGCCGCTCGTGCAGGATGCCGGCTCCGTGTAGCTCCGCCCCGTCACGTGCCGATTCCAGCCAATCAGGAGGCTGGAATCGGCAATGGACCGCACAGAAGCCCTGCGGTCCACCGAGGGAGAAGATCCCGGCGGCCATCTTCAGCCGGTAAGTAAGAAGTCACCGGAGCACGGGGATTCAGGTAAGCGCTGTGCGGATTTTTCTTTAGGTCCCTGCATCGGGGTTGTCTCGCGCCGAACGGGGGGGGTTGAAAAAAAAAAAACCCGTTTCGGCGCGGGACAACCCCTTTAACTGTCTGGTATGTGAGCTGACTGTCTGGAAAATGTATCTAATTGTTTGTCACGTGACCTTGTAATATATATGTGAATGCAAGGTGTGTGCAAGGGGAGTTCTGTTGCGGACGAGCAAGAGAAAGGAGTGTGAGAGGTCCGCAAGGGAGTCACACAGGCACCTTCAGCCTGTGTGGCCTGGAATGGAAGAGGCTGAATGGAATCTACAGCCTGCCCTAAGCTTGCTGTACCTAGGAGATGAGCGAGAACTTGTCCAGTGTTGAGAGAGTAAGGAACCGCCAAGCAGCGCACCTTTTCCCCTGAATGTGAGTGTTGACTGGTAAAGAATGTAAGAGAGAAAAATAAGTGTTGCTGGGACCAGGACCCACAGATAACCAGACTGTGGTTTCTCCTGTTCACCCATGAATCCTCCCTGTCACACCACTTTGAAATTTGCACTGTGTTTTCCTGCTGGCGTATATTTGCAAGTTGTGCAAAGTAAACGAGCTTCACTGACCATTCCCGATTTGGCTCAGAAAGTTAACTCCCTGTGTGTGGACTCATTATTACCAACAACTGGATTCACTGCAGAGGATGGAATGGTGGCATCACGAGTGACACACCGTACTAAAGTGATCCATCATTGGGTTTGCCTGTTTAATAACCTGCCTTTGGCCCCTTGAACGTGTCACCAGTTACCCTTCGGGTGGCAGACGGTAGAGCCACTGTGACAAGGCCCAAACTCTACCCCGCTGTCTCCTAGGCTGGGGCGTGCTTCTCGGACGCTGCACAATGTTAGCATTACAAGCTACTATGACCCCCACGCACCACCACATAATTTCATTTTAGATTTTGAATTTTAACACACTGTATCCAAACATTGAATAGAGCAAACACCTTGAGAACACTTTTCTATGATGACACAATACTGAGAAATATAATATTCAGAAGAATACAATATTAGGTTGCCTTTTAAGACTTGCCTATCAGCCTGAATATGCAGTGCAAACTGGTTTAGCTGATAAAGAACTCCTGTCTCAAGTTTGGAAGAAGTTTCTATGTGAAATAACTTTTATTTGTTATTGTTTCAGCTGAGAGTTATGAACTAGTTCTAAGAAAAAACCTCCAGATTTAGTCATAGTTCTGCAATGACCTAAAAAGAACCACTAAATACCACTAAGTGTCTGATAAGCTCTTTCACACAGTGCTGTTTCTTTATAAATTCAGAGAACTCGAGCAATGTGCACTTACCGTACCCTACATTCTGCCTAAAGTGAATGTAGAAATGTGTAAATTGGCTTTGAAGTGAATTTCCACCTACCTTTTTATCTTCATGTTGTTTTTTTCTTTTAACCCAGAAATATCTGTATTGAATTATTTCTTATTGCATCTTTATAATGATCTGAGCTGCTTTATCCTCATACTAGAGCTTCAAACCCTCTGCATAAATATAGAGTTTAGTTCTGGCTGCCTTTAGCTTCCACCAGGCAATTTACTGCGTGCCGTTAGACATTGAACTCAATAATAAATCCGAATGCAGTAAGTTTCCCCTAGTGGTCGCTACAGGCAGCCAAAATTTCATCATTGTACTGTCTTTGCAGGGAATTTGAAGTTTTTTCATAGCATTTAAAACTTTTTTTTTTTACTTCCATAAGAATCTATTAAAGTATTCTGCATAGAATTTTGACCCTAGTCATAAGATGATTTTAAAAGGTTACTTTACTTTAAGTCCCATTTACTCGTTCTTATTTACAGACCATGATAATCATTTTAAGCTTGAAGATGAAAGTTTACAGCGGATTTTAAGTGCAAATTCAGTCATAATACAATTGCTGTCCAGTAGAAAAAATATTGAATTTCTATGTACGGACCAATTTTCATAAACGATAAACAATCTGTTTATTATCGATTTGTTTTCTGCATTTAGTCTGGGCATTGTTTTATGCTAATATTTATTTGTATAGCGCCAACTTATTCCGCAGCGCTTTCAAAACATAGGGAAACATAGACGATGCAATTAGGAATAAAGGGGGGGGGGGCTTCAACGAGTATTATTGTATCTTGACGCCACCAGGAAGTCCTGGTAGAGTCAAGATTGACTGTGGGGTGACGCCCCCTGTACCTGATTGGCTGGAGAGCTGCGTTGCCTGCAAGTCCTGCTAAGCTAATGGTGCGGCAGCAATCCAGCCCAGCCTGCACCTTAGTTCCTTGCCGGCCACCGCTGCAGCTTAAAGCAGCTTCCCCTCTGGCAGCAGACCGCTCTGTCAGGTCGTGCCAGCCCACTAAGGTAATGGTGCAGCACCAATCCAGGCTGGCCTGCACCTCAGTTCCTTGCCTGTCCCCGCTGCAGCTGAAAGGCCATTTCCTTCCAGCAGCCCACAAGGCAGCAGCCCACTCTGTGTAGACGTGCAGATCGCGGTTGCCATGAGCGTACAGTGCCGTGAAGCTGTTTGGGCGTCGGAGTCTCCCCCCCCCCCCCCCCCCATCCACCATGTCTGTATTACATTGTGCTCGGCTGCAGGTAGGACAGCGGCGGGGTTCCACGAAGTGCCAGACGTCGTCCATCCACACCAGCACAACAGCAGCCTGCAACACCCTCTGACATGTGTCCCCCACACACAGCTTTAGGACAGCAGGGACGCACCATCGCTGGGGGACTGGGAGTTACAGACAGCACAAGGAGGACGACAGCTAGGAGACCGGGAGACAGGTGGTGAGCTGCAGTAACAGCTCTGGAGCACAGCGGCGGCTAACCTACACGGACACCTGCTCACAGCTTAGCTCCTTCCAGGACCTTCAGCTCTGGAGCCAATAGGGAGCTAGGGGTGTGAGAAGGGCGTTCCTCCTGTCAAATCCCTAGCTTCCTGGTGGTGTCAAGATACAATAATTCCGTTCCAACAAGCTTACACACAACAGGTAGAAGGTGATGCAGGAGGTACAGAGGTGGGAGATGTACATGCTAGGCAAGGTGGAGAAGTCTGGGGTGCCATAGGTAGATCACAGTCCAGGTGGAGGGGAGGGGGGCATGTAGTAGGGGGTAGTTCAGGAGATTTGGTATGCTTCTTTGAAAAGGTGTGTTTTCATATAGATGAGCCTTTAACCACCCATCACTCATACTAATATTGCAAAAAAACTTCACTTTTTTAAATTGTAGATTTTGAATTTATATCTCATGTAAACATATTTGATGCAGAACTCAGGTACTTTAAATGCATTTTTAACTCCTGAGGGCGCCTCAATACCGTCGAGAAAATCGTGTGACGCAAGAGTAAGTGAAAACGTAGAATTATGAAACAAATTATTTTCAATGGTTTCATTCCCATCTGCAGCGTTTTCACTCACACGATGTTGCATGAAAAAAAGGGGGATGTTCTATCTTTTTGTGATACTGACCATTCCTTTCAATTGGGCCAGCGGCAGCAGCAAGAGCACTCTTCAGCCCCGCAGGGAATCCCTTCAGACATGGTGGGGGAATCCCTTCAGCCACAGTGGGGGCGAAGGGATTCCCCACAGTGATGCGAGGCTGTTTTTACATGAAAATGCCTTGCATCCAAGGGTTTCACGTGGATTGCAAGGACGATATCTGGCCGTGATTTTCTGCCCAATATCGCCCTCACCAGTATGAAGCAGCCCTTAGTGTAATATAAGTAATTTTAGCCTTAAAAGACAGTAAATTGAGCCCACTTTTGTGTTCCAGTAGTCATAACTTTTTTTATTTTTTCATCAATGTAGCTGTATGACACCTTACATTTTGCAGGATGATGAGTTGTAATTTCTATAGGAACTAATTTTGGGAACATATATGTAATTGTTTTGCTGCGGAGCAATGAAAAAAAACAATTTTATTATTGTTTTTGGTGATTCATTTTTATGGCATTCCCCACGTGTGGCATTACATTCCAAAGCATTTAAAATTTTCAGTTGAGAGAAATGTATCAGACCTGATTTTTGTCTTTTTTATTGGTACCATTTTGAGGTATATAGGACTTTTTTTTTTTTTTTATTCCTGTTTTGGGAAAGTGTGAAAACTGTTTTGGTTTTTTTTAATGGAATTTACTATGCTGGATAAATTATGTACTATTTTATATTATGGGTTGATATGATTGTGACAATACCAATTATGTGTAGTTTTAGTTTTTTTGGCTTGTTTTTATTTTTTCAATATTTGAAGCCTTGTGTTAGGGGGGAAAGTTTTTTTTCCAGGAAAAAAAACCAAACATTTAGATATCATGGTCAACAATGACTGCAGCATCAGCTTGGTTAAATGGTGTAGAATGATTTGATGAGTACATCTTCTTCATCTTTTCACTCCTTTTCTGGGGAAAACCCCATATGTGACAATCGGAGAGCAGTTATGCTCTCTGAGTGATGAGGGGTTAAAACACAAACAAAACCTCATGTCACCCTTCCCCTGGGACAGAGAGAGACGAGAATCACTGGTCTTCTCTGCTCTAAGTTGGTTCTCCCTATCACTTTCTCTTTCCTCGGCACACACGGACATGTTTAAATTCAGTATCCCCGACTAAATTTAAACGGCTGCAGCTTTGGTTCTCTAAGGGCTACAGACGTGCTTTCAGTATCATAAAGCTAAGAATCTTAGGTTTAAAGTGACTCCAGTGCATTTAAAGTAGAATGAGCTCTGTTCGTCCAAAACTGTAATGTCCTTTTTCCTTAGAACAAACAGCTTGTCCTAAACTGCTGGTGGGGTTAACCAGTGCCTTCTGGCAATGTCACCTTTGTGAAATGGCAGTCTAATTATCTCTATCACATTTTCCTAGGGAGACTGAACTGGTGGTCTACAACATGCTCAAGTTGCAAACGTCTCCTGCCATTAGCTACAACTGGTGATGGGAACTGTCTTCTACATGCTGCCTCTTTGGGTAAGATCCAAACTTCTGCTTCTGCTCAGCAGGATGTCTTGCTTTTATTTGTTTCTTTACTGTAGCAAAACCGCCTCTCACACTTTAATAGCCGATAGCACTGTATATAGCATTTACTTATGTACTGTACATTACAATGCCTTGTTGCATATAGTCATCTTCCAACTTCTTCTCCTGTAAGACATTGGGGGATATTTATTAAGACCAGTATTTCAAACGCCGGTCTTACTAATAATTCCACGGATGCACTAAGTGCCTAATACATGAAAAGCTCCAGGTACTTACTCTGATCTTAGATCAATTCCTGGTATAATTCATACTAGCTTCTGGCATAAATTATACATAAATATCGGTATGTTTGTCCGTGGTGGTGACACATCCCCCCCCCCCCCAAAAGCCACACTGCTTTTTACAACATCGCAGACAGAAAAAACGTGCACATTTTTATACAAATCCCCACTTGCGCAAAAATTTGCCACTTTTTTACGTCGGAAACTGGTGCAAAATTGTTTATGAATGTTCTTCCTCAGTATAGTGATGGTTTATAATAAAGTTTACAGGTTCTATACAAGAATGAACGTGTCCATACTCAACTTTACACAGTTAGGCCTCCTTTCCACGAACGGATTTACGCCGCGTAAATTCGCGGCAAAAATCCGCTACGTGGCCCCCTGCTATTAGGTTCTATTGAACCTAATAGCACAATGCTCACGATGCGTAATTCCACCGCGGAATTACGCACCGCGATTTCTCCCGTCCTCACCCGCAGCATGCTCTATTTGCTGCGGGTGAGGACGGGCTGTACGCGCTGACGGCTTCCATTGCAGTCAATGGAAGCCGTCCGTTCACGCTATCTCCCGCTGTAACCAGCGGGAGATAGCGTGAAAAAACGCTTCCCCACCTACCGCCGCAGCGTCATTTGACGCGGCCGGCGCGTCACGTGACACTGCCGGCCGCGTCACGTGACACTGCCGGCCGCGTCACGTGACGCGGTGGGCGTGTCACACGACGCGACGGCGGTGGGCGGGGAAGCGTTTTCACGCTATCTCCCGCAGGTAAGTATAGGGGCTCTGGGGGGCGCCGTGACGGGCTTCACTGCGTAATATTACGCGGCGGAGCCCGTCACGCTCGTGGGAAGGAGGCCTTAGGCTCTGTTTAGATTGCATTAACAATGTCCCAGGGTTCTGCGTGACTCCTCAAAAATGGGATTCAGACCAAACTCCAGCATGGAACCGTGGACTTTCATTAGTCAAATGGAGACCAGTAACATCTGCATTTGGGGTGTGTTCACACGTAGCTGATTTGCTGCAGATTTTGGTGCAGACCTGGAACAGATTTCACCCCTTCAATCTGAATTCATTTGAAAAGGTGAAATCTGCAGTAGATCCACACTAAAATCTGCAACAAACTCTGCATCAAATTAGCTACATGTGAATGCACCCTTAAGCAGTTTCCGGTCCATTTCAGCATTTGCATTAGTCGACTATGCTATTCTGTCCCACAAAAATGCCAAACACCAATGGAAACCTCAAATGGAGACCATATTAGTCATCTTTTGATTAGTGAAAGCCCATGGTTCCATCCAAATCCCGGTTACTTGGATTCGGACGCAACTCCAGGATGTAATGCTTAACATAGTCTGAACAAAGCCTTATATTATTGCAGTGGTTGGCTGCTACTTAGTGTAGTTGTGTATTCTTAGTATCTTTGTCCTCATCTGTTAATGCACTCACTGTCCTCATACAGGTGAGAAGTTTCAAAAAAAATATGCAAATATCTCGGAAACCCCTTTAACATGCCTAAGATAGGTGCTTAATAATGAAGCTTTTTTGCTTGGAATTAATATCCACAGAACAATGTATTTTGTTTAACAGTAAATTCTTATGTCTGGTACAATAGGAATGTGGGGATTTCATGACCGAGATCTTGTTCTAAGGAAAGCTCTTTACACCATGATGAGAAGTGGAGCAGAGAGGGAAGCGCTGAAGAGGCGATGGAGGTGGCAGCAGACACAGCAGAATAAGGAGGTATTGATTTATCCTACTTTCACTCCGGCTGCCTGGACACATAAAGGCATCTTTAAGGACCTTCTTAGTAATGGTTGATTACCACACATACACCTGTCTATAGAGCACTGTAATTGGACTCTAGTGGATTCCTCTTCATTTACCATATTTTACCTTTCCTGCATACCCAGAGCTCTAGAGCCTTCACAGTCATACCAAGGTCACCCTGTAGGATGCCTCAGGAGTATTGTCATTGTTGTTTTCCACTGAAAGACAAACTATTACGCAGTTATGTACCTTGTTGATGGCAAAGAACAAATGCTGCCGCTAGATTTAAATTATTCCACTGGCTTGAGTTGAACATTTGCCTCCCGATAAGACTTAGGAATTATATGTGATGATCATAGTTCTCGGGCAAAAATAATGACATTCCAAACAATTCAGGGTCAGTTCAAAAGCATTTTTTAAAGGGGCTTTCTGGCCAAATACTATTAATTACCTAATCTTAGAATAGTTCATCAATAGTTGATCGCCAGGGATCTGCCTCATCAGGTCAATGCAAGAAGTATTGATTTCAGTGGGAGTGAAGCCACCTCTGAGACTTCTTGTTCTGACCCTAGTGTGAGGCCAGAAGTTTAATGGGTGGCTTTGCTCCCATTGATTTCAGTGGGAGTGAAGCCACCTCTTAGACTTCCTGCTCCAACCCCAATGATCACGTCCGGCCCCCCTGCACTGACAGCGGGCTGGAAAATCAGCTGATCACCAGGGATCCCTAGCAGCAGTTCCCTGGTACTCAACTATTGATGACCTGTCCTGAGGATAGATCATCAATCTACTAGCATGGAAAACACTTTTAGCTTGCAATGAATAGGAAGAGCTGCATTGCCAGTCACAACATGAACAGCGGTGGCGCTATTTCTAAAAGAAAGCTATTGTGAATTTCTAACTCCTTTAAATTTGGCAGTGGCATATCTCCAACAGGAACAGATCAAGTATGTTGAAATTCAAACTGCCTTATTCTCTTTCTGCCCCATCACATAAATTGGAAGGTTGAACTGACTTTTATCTCATGTACGTGGCCTGGAGTAGAAAGCGTTCTTGTGTAGTATTAGCCATTTCTGACTAAATTGAACAATTACAGGTAAACGTTTGACAATATCTGAGTTGATTGTCAGAATTAATGTGCACTATATGTTATAATGAGTTATTTGACTGTTTGCTAGTACAGTCTTACAAATATGCACAGTACTAAGGATTGGGGCACCAAAAGTCGTACATTGACCAGCTTCCTAATTTATCACCCTTTAACAATTGATCTTGGTAAAGAAGTGTGTTCGGGTTTTTTTCCGTAACCTCAATGTGCGATCTGCGGTACCCAATAATGAGAAGAATAAAAACTGTTGTAGGAATGGAGCATTTATTTTCTGGTAGAGCTTGGCCTCAGATTGTACTGTTGTCATCATTTTGACCTTTTCTTTTCAGTCTGGGCTGGTTTACACAGAAGATGAGTGGGAACGGGAATGGAATGAGTTGTTAAAGTTGGCCTCCAGTGAGCCCCGAACACACTTCAGCAAGAACGGAGGCTCTGGTGGTGGGTAAGTTTTGTCTATCTAGAAGCATCTCGAGATTATCTCTAGATGAGTGAATATTTTTGTAGATTAAATTAAATCAATAGTTAAAAAAAAGCTGAATATTTTTTAATTAACCTCCTGCAGAAGGGCATTACATTGTGGCCTGCAGAGGTTGCTAGACAGACATTCTGGCTGCAGAAACCAGGAGGGTTAACACCTGGGTGTGGCAGGAAGCAATATAAAAGTCTTAGTTCCTGTCACACTCGGAAACTAAGCAGCCTCTCCAACTTAGCAGAGCTGGACAGGCTGCAAGCCTGAGGTCCAGTGTGGATCAACGAGCGACGCCGTGTCAGGCACTTGGGAACCTGTGGTGGTGAAACCCTAATTTACAGACTGTGATATGCTGTGTTTGCTGTGGAATACAACTGGCAGGCACCAGATTTAAAGAAAGTAAAGTCTCCTGGAGCATTAGTCTAAGAACGTATGGTGCCCATTCTGTTCTGAAAGTTTGGCGATCCGCAAACGAGAAACCCCCTTGCCACACTCTCTTGAAGGGAATCTATCAGGTATCCTATGGTGCCCTGGCTGCAGGCAGTACGGTATAGTGGCAGACATGCTGATTTTAGAAGTAGGTCACTTACATCATACTGAACAGTGGAGTAGTTTTGTAAATCTTGGGTTTAAAATAGTGCAGCATCGGACAGAGAGGAGTCTGATGCAGCTTATTAATCTTGTAGCCACTGCTCTTTCTGACCGCCCTCCTGCCACTGATTGACAGGTTACTCCCTATTACTCTACATGTCAATCGGAAGCAGGAGGGCGAAGAGGAAGTATATATATGAATGAGCTGCGTTATACCCCTCTCTGCCCAGCGCTGCACTGTTTTAAAAGTAAGATTTACTAAAAATGTACTTTAAAAGTAAGATTTACTACTGAACTGATTGGTATGAGTGACAGACCACTGAAATTAGTGAGGGAACACAGAAGAATCACATGTGGATGACAGTATTCCAAAATCAGCAAGTTTTATTTCAGGCAAACCATATACCCAATATCAATGTTTCAACTCTACTTTTGAGCCCTTCTCAAGCAGCTTGAGAAAGATCACGTGTAAAGCCAAAATATTGCTATTTGTTTGCCTGAAAAACGTTTTGGGTGATTTTCGGAATGCTTACATCAACGTGAGTCTCTCTAGTGTTCCTGTGGAGTTTGAAGGAATGAGCGCTGATTAGAGATGAGCGAACGTACTCGTTTCGAGTACTTACGCACCCGAGTACCGCCATTTTCGAGTACTTCAGTACTCGGGTGAAAAGATTCGGGGGGGGGGGCGGGGAGAGGCGTGGCGGTGCGGGGGGTAGCAGCGGGGAACAGGGGGGAGCCCTCTCTCTCTCCCTCTCCCCCCCACTCCCCACTGCTACCCCCCGTGCCGCCACGGCGCCCCCCGAATTTTTTCGCCCGAGTACGGAAGTACTCGGAAATCGCGGTATTCGGTCGAAAAAGGGGCGTGGCCGAGCACGTTCGCTCATCTCTAGCGCTGATCCATCTGCCATGGACTTTTGCATCCATTGATATAAAGGACATTGGTGCTGCTTTCAGCTTTTTTCTTTACTACTGAAATCTGTACGCCTGTATTTGTACCCTACTTCGCACAGCCAGAGAACAATAAAACAGCTGATAGGGTCCTTTTTTTTAATGCTTCTTTGTTATTTATTTTCATGAGGATGCAGCAAGATTATTTTTTTTCTTAAAACTACAGTACGGACCTGACACTGATCGCAAATGGCAACAAGAATGAAAAATCATATTGATATTTGAAAATTCCTGGTGGCATTAGCTATTATATTGGTTGCTATCTGGAGCAGTAAATGGGCAAACTTGCATCTTGAATCTCTAATCAAATCTTCACCCAAAACTGAGCTTTGATCATTTATCATCAGAATACCTGTTTAAATGATGATTAAATGTGCCCACCTCTTGTGAATTTTTGGTGCTGCTGCCCAGTATATACAGGCTTCTCATAACCAGGAGCCTTTTGAAATTAACCAACTACCTCTGGCATAATCACTGTGAGGGAGGGGGGTCTGCCATCAGACCCCTCCTCCACTTAATTGTTTTTTCACTTCAAATTGTGAATACTTTCATCTGATGATTTGAGCGCAGGATTTTTACACATTTGTATTCTTGTACCATTACTGTCTATGGGGATCTTAGTAGTTTCCCTTACTCTTCATAGACTGTAGTAAAGTGTGCTGCATACATATACTTCTGACTCTCCCTTGCTTCTCATTACAACCAGGATCCAAAGAGAAGAAACCTAAATGGATCCAAATTGAACCTAAGTGCCAAATATTTTATTACTAGTTTACAGAGGACCTCCTCTCACGTCCCCTGACTTGTCTGTTTTAGTACATAATTTAGTACATAATTCTGGACCGTCTTTTTTTACAACTCCATGCTGTGCGTTCCTCTGCTGTTCGTACCATAAGGGCTTCTTTACACGATCGTATATAGGCCGGCGTTTTCATGGCCGGACGATATACACTTACATCTAAGCAGTCCCCCCCCCTTCACTGGCTATTTGCCTCTCTCCTCCACTCCAGTGTTTGCAACTTCTCCACTCCGGCCCTCTCCCGCCCTCTCCCATTGCAAACACCGGAGTGGAGGAGAGAGGCAAAGAGCCGGTGAAGGAGGGGACTGCTTAGATGTAAGCGTATATCGGCCGCCCGTGAAAATGCCGGCCGATATACGCTCTTGTAAATAAGCCCTTATAAATCCTATGAGTAAATTGACAACTTGGTGTTAATAGTTGGGTGTGCATCCCTTCACTGTCTGACACGGACATCACTAATTGCACAATTGATCATGAATTTCTAGGAAGGACAACTGAAGCAGCACAATGTGGAGTTCCAAAAAGAAATGTCACAAAAATGTTATTGCTTGGGAAATGCAATTGTTGACTAGAAAAGACTTGTCAGCAGAGGCGGCAGGTCCTCTTCAAGGACAAAAATTAGAAACCTGCAGATAGTTTATGTCCTAGCTCAGTATCCAGAACTGACGTTAAGACTTTAAAATTTCTTTATTCAATTTACTACCCCTTGTGGGAGGTGTAGGGAGCACAGTCACGTTATGGCAGTGGTCTCCATCCTGCTCTTCGTCCTCTATCTCAAAACTACTACTCTCATCGTGTCCAGAAAGAGGGCAGCTGCAAGGTTGGGTTGAGTGATCCAAATATCTTCGAAAACACTTTGCTGCCTTTTTTAGTGCTAGAGGCTAAGGGCTTACTCATTCGGGCGAGTTTAACATCTGATTTCCATCTGAGTTTCAGGGCTTAAACAGATGGGTGTGCTCTTGTCCCGTTATGCCACCGTGATAATCATGGACACATAATGGGTCAAAATGAAACCATTCACTTCAATTGTTTGATTTTCACTATCTGAATTCTCAGCCGTTAATTGTACGGACGAGAAAAGATATTACTTGCCTTATCTTTCACACACATAGTTAATACTACGTACGAGGAAAATAGGGCAGGACCTATCTTTCAACTTTTTTTTTTTTTTTTTTACTTTTGAGCCACGGTGCAAAGTTTGAACAGACGAAAAAAAAGCCCTGTTCATATGCAACTGCGCTCTGTACCAGCAAGTGTAGTTGCGCATACGGCCTTGTGAAACTGCCCTGAAACTGTCAGAACTTAGACTTAAAAATCATACATGTGCAGACACACATTGACTTTTCAAATTTTTCCACAGACCAATGGTTCTTGTAACAAAATCACAACATGTCCTAATCTGGTGGGATTCTCAAACCACAATCTCCCTTTCAAGTCAATGGATGTGTTAAAAACTAAATGCTCTCTTATCACGTGTGTGCGCTCCATTTTTTTTCACGCACCCACGGACTTCAATAGGAATTTTAAATGACATCAATTAGGCCACTTTTCTTTTTTTCTTTCAATGTGTGTGATAAACAGATGACCTTAAGATGACACATGTTAAAAATCCAGAAATTGATGTAAAGTGCACACACGCTCAGTAGTGAAATGAGTCTGTTTTTTTACTAATGAAAATTGCGCTCGGTTGTGTGAATATAGCGATCAGCTATGTAATACATAAATACTGGTTTGTAATTATTTGTCTAGAAACGAGATTTGTAAAGATGGATATATATACTAGATGTACGTACTATTTGCTGTATTGTTTTAGAGCAATTAAACTGAGAGAAATAAGCTAAAAATAATGACAATGCCTGAATGAATATTCATGATGAACGCAGACAAAAAAAACCCTCCTCCAGCAGCTACTAGAATGAGCAGATATTTATATATGACATTTGTGCAACTACTGGGAAAATCTGACTGTATGCAAATGAGTCTGCACTGCAAATTGAAAATGAATTGCAGTAACTGCTCATCACATAAAAGAACAAGGTTTCACAGTAAATCAAGCATAATTACTTGGAATACTGATTTTGTTATTACTCTTATCATGGAGAGAGACATGGCAGTTTGGGGATACTTTTATATAACTCATGATTGCCGGATAATGGGTGGTTGGATAAATTCTCATTTCTGTCTGTGGACTGGATACATAGATGAATACATGCTTTCATCCTTTTGGGGCCACTTTAAAGTTTAAAGGGTCATTCTCGAGAAAACACATTTTTCCATCCCTGCTTTTCTGCCCTGCTCATCTGACTGCCGGTCACACTCTGGAAGTCTCCTTTGTGTACTACAGTTACTTCCATGCAGTGCTGCCCCCTGACAAATGCTTATCAGGCACAGTCTTGATGGTGAGAGTTTTTGCCTACTGGAGGAACAGTTTAATGATCATTACCTTCTATATTCATCTAAATAAGTTACAGACCATAAGTATACAATTAGAAGGATGAGCTGTGATCTCCTCTATTATAGCTGTGCGAAAGGAGCTGTGTGATGATCATCAGTATCCGTGACAGCAGTGCCTGTGTTCCCCTTTTAGATAGTTTGTGGTACAGTCGAGCATCACACAGACTGAGAAATTGACTAGTTTCAGACCGCATAAACCTGAGCTGGTCAGAATTGAGATCACATGACTATTTGAGGAGAAAGAGGCCAGGAGTTTCAGAAAGAACGGAAAAAGAGCACTTTTACATGGGCCGATAAAAATTAATTATATTCTCGCTGGATCGTTGGAATCTGACCGATTATCATTAAGGCCTCATGTCCACGGGGGAAAAAAAGAATTAAAATCCGCAGCGGATTTTAACTCTTCTCCCGCACGCGGATCCGCACCCCATAGGGATGCATTGACCACCCGCGGGTAGATAAATACCCGCGGATGGTCAATAAAAGTGAATAAAAAAAAAATATGGAGCATGAAAAAAAATGGGACGGCTCCCGCAGGCTTCTATTGAAGCCTATGGAAGCCGTCCGGATCCGCGGGAGACCTAAAATAAGAATAAACTTACCCGCAGCGGACCGTGCAGATCTTCTCTTCTTTGCGGCCGGATCTTCTTTCTTCGGTCCGGCGCATGCGCGCGGCACGCCACCGGCATGCCGAGTACATCCGCCGGCCAAAGAAAGAGAAAACGTAGCGGGCCTGATTTTCCCTGTGGACATGAGGCCTAAGTGTAAATGCATAATTTGTTTGCTTATTGTTCGTTGTTGACTTTTTGCATGCATAAAAAGTAAACGATCATCTATGAATGACTGCGTGTTTACTGTGGATAGAGGCGAGTGGGCCATGACGGACTCTGACCTGCTCCGCCTCCATTCACCAAGCAATCATTGCGCTTGTGTAAAAGCACAGGAGTGATTATCACTGGGCCACATCTGTACTCAACAGTTTTCCCCGTTAAAGGGCCCTAACTAACCAATGTAATACTAGCTCACATTACCGTTTTTTTCGGTCTATAAGACCCACCCCTCCCCCCAGTGGGGAGGGGGGACTCTGTGCGTCCTATAAAGCGAACATGCTGAAACTTGGACCCGGCCAGCAGCTGTGTAAAAAGGATCGCACGTCCTTCTCACACAGCTGCCATCTGAGACAGCAGCAGGGTAGGAGAGCCGCAGGTACAAACAGCTGATTGATGTAGGCGGGGGAGCAGCAGCAGTTCCCTCCAATGGCTCTCCTTCCCTGCTGTGGTCCTGGCTGGCAGCTGTGCGATAAGGATCACACATCTGCTTCATAGCAGAGAAGGAGAACCGCCCATGAACTGCTGCTGCTGCTCCCACACCTCCACCAATCAGCTGTAGGTACGAGGCGGCTCTCCTCCACTCCTTATTGTACAGCTGCTGACTCCATAGCAGGGATGGAGAGCCACCCGTTGGTCGCTAGATGTGCTAAAATGTATACCCTATACCTCACTATAATTAGACATGCCATGCAGGGTTCCTGGAAAGTTGGGTGACAACTAATGGAATCATCGTTACATTGTCCCTCAGCTCTTCCAGGATCCTGAATGCCAACTGCAGAGTTATGCAAGCATTTATACCACATACATTGCTATAATTAGTCAAACATTGCATTGAGGGCTCCTGGAAAGCTGGGTGACAAGTAATAAGATCACCATTACATTTACACACAGCTTTCCTGGATCCTGAATGGCAGGTTGAACAGGGCAATTTTGGAGATTTTGAAACACTGTTACATATCTGAATCATGGGAAAGTTCAGGAAATAACACAATACAGGGAGTTGTTGCATCATCTTTCTTTTGCTGAGACTTTTGTACATAACAGCCGCCTTTGCACTGAAAAGAATGGCATTCAGGCTGCTCGCCACACTGGCATAGTACCAGAAGAAGGGACTTGGTTTCTTATTCACATGCAGTGCAACTTATTCACAAGAAAAGTGACAGGACTGTTCTGGGTCAGGGAAATCTGTTGTGTTTTAGTAGCTGCACCGTAGTCCTCCCCGCTGCGCAGAAAATACATTCTGGTGAACCAGTAATAGTAACTATGCCTCTTCATGCAGTACCAAAGCGAGTCCTGCGGCTGGATTGGCATACTGTATGTGACTCTACATGACAGATCGCTTTTTGCAGTTTCTAACAGTTGTCTGATTACTTCATACATCATCGTTGTTTCCTAGAATCTATCATCAATATGAATATTGGTCGTTTCCGCTTTCGAAACGTAGACTTAATCCTTTACGCTGTCAACTGTGCTTGTAAATAATCAGGCTTGCAGCTAGGACAGGATGTAATAGCAAGAATAAGGAGGTTTGCCTGATTGGCCCTCCTTGATTTCAGTGCCGGAGGCTGAGCGCTGTGTGGGCTTCCTCGTGATACCTGTGCTGTACAGATTGGCGGCACTGTGTGGTTAGCCATAGGATAAACCGTGCTGATTGTTGCTCCTTAAATGGCTTTATTACATGGCCACACTTCTTGATATGAACTGGCAAAGACAGGTTTTCCTATTAAGCGAGGCTTCACACACAGCATTTTTTTAGAAAACACACTTGCAGTTTTTGATGCACTTTTTCAAGCTAAAGCCATAAGTAGATTTAAAAAAGAGCGAGAATTCTAAAGGGAGGACTTATTCTTCTCCTTCCGGCTGGATCCACTTCTGGCTTTGGCTCAAAAAAATGACACCAAAAACTGCAAGTGTGTTTAAAAAAAATCCAGTGTTTTAAGCCAGCCTAAAGGGAACTTGTCATCCGTTCTATGGCTATAAAATCATCTACACCAGTAAAACCTTGAAGTAATGTGCGTTCCATATATATATATTTTGTTAGAAATCCTGGCGAAAACATATCTTTTTAAAAAATAAAAAAAAAGTATTCCCTTTTTCTGTGGTACATGCAAATCCACAGCAAGTGGTCTAGTGGGTTGGTTGGAAAAGTCTTGGGTAGCTGGCTGGACCGCCACTGTTGGCTTGCCTATCTCCCCTACCGCAGCCCTTCTCTGCTACTGACAATCCTTCACATCAGTGTTGCGATCAAACTCTCATGCACGCGTCGGTGCATGTGTGGTTGAACCTACTGCATCTGTCCACGAAAGGAACAGCTGGTCCGCAAGTTCTTGGCGCATGTGCAAGTTTTATCTTCACCTTAATGACATGGAGGACATGTCCTATCACAGTAGAAGAGAGGGGTGGTATTTAGGGAGGTACACAGCCAGCAGAGACTGCCTAGCCCACCCACCATATCGCGTAGTGGGGATTTGCATGCAGTTTGGGAAATGTGAATATCTTCTTTTAGTTTTACAGGTGTAGGTGGTTTTATAACCACAGAACTGATGACCGGTTCCTTTTTAACTTTTTTTTCCTTTAAGAATATATAAGAAAATCAGGAATTTGCAATTTACATCCTATATATTTTTTGTAAAGTGACGGTGTAAACAATATATAAAGAAATTAACATTAATTTTAAAAGCTTCCATCATGAAAGCATAGAAACAGATGCTACAGCAAAGTTTT
The DNA here is from genome assembly GCF_035609145.1 of Eleutherodactylus coqui. Classification (NCBI taxonomy): domain Eukaryota; kingdom Metazoa; phylum Chordata; class Amphibia; order Anura; family Eleutherodactylidae; genus Eleutherodactylus; species Eleutherodactylus coqui. Next base: position 218,153,649 of record NC_089838.1, on the reverse strand, counting down.
CAGATGTATGGCCTAACTCTCCTAGCAACCCCTCCAAAATAAACTCTAGCTGTGTGTCCTAGTTCTATGTTCTTGGCTTGACTTCCCAGAACTAGTGACTCAAATGATGCCTGGGAATTGTTCCAATTATTAGTGGACACAGCGGCATGTGCCCACTCGAGGGTCAGTCAGTAACTTTACAGTTACAGTGCTATGCTGCACTTGTGTGCATATAGAAGCAGAAGCCAAATAGCGGTGCCAGAACAATGATATCAACACACACTTGCCCATGCTATGGAGACTATTGCGCAGAAGGACCCATTATATTTTCTGTCACATAGCAATGTATATAAAATAGTAACATAGTATGTAAGGCTGAAAAAAGACATATGTCTATCCAATTCATCCTTTTACACCCCAATGTTGATCCAGTAATACCCTATTTCCCTGAAAATAAGACATACCCTGAAAATAAGACATAGCATGATTTTCCAGAATTTTTGAGGATGCAAAATGATTGTTCAGGCTTTTTGAGGATGCTTGAAATATAAGCCCTACTCCAAAATTAAGCCCTGCTAACAGTTAAATTAAAAAAAAGTCAATTCAAATGGTGTCCAGGCAGCTATACATGTAAAAAAGTTAAACTTTTTTGAACAAAAATTAATATAAGACACGGTCTTATTTTCGGGGAAACACGGTAGTTAGTCACACTACAGTGCTATGGGTAAGTTATTGCTGCAACAGTGACTATGTTGCATTCCAAGACAGTGCAGCAAAGCCAGGACAGTCTGAGTCATGCACATATGTTTGACTTGGCGTTGGGTATTCAAGAGGCACATTTTACCAGCCCTAGATTACCTATGCCATTGATTATTCACAGTAGAAGAAAAAAAATGAGAAGACCGAAAACCTTGAACAAAGCTTGGAATATTAGGGAAAAGCTAATATGAGCCAGCAACAGTGAGCAGCTGACTAAACTCCAGACTCTCTGCAATCAGCAAAGCGTGATTACCATCAAATACCCTAGTTGGCCTCCGCTACGACTTGCCATATCTGTTGCCTGATTGTATGCGGCTTTTTTTTTTTTCAAAATCCATTTGCACTTGCTTGAAAGAATTAGCTTAGCAGCAGCGATTATGAATGCACTCATTAAATCTTCAGGCTAAATGTATTTTTAAATGCTTCAGATTAACGGTGATAAAAAGTGTAGCAGGCTCTAGAGATTGTCGTTATGTGCGATTATAGAGTCACATGCCCTTCTGTGGCAATAAATAGTATATTAATGAAGATATATGATGAATAAGCCAACATACAGATACCGCTTGTGCCGCCACACTTCACAGAAACCCTTCGGGGTACAGTTTACTATAATGAGGCTTTTGAGATGATGCAGTCAAGTCTTAGCGGATTTTTGCTCCCTGCGTCCGCTCATAAATTTCCTATAGAGCGGTATTAGCATACGATGTTCACATTTGTTATTTGGCTTATTTCAAATGATGGCTTTTCACCGTCAGCTGTTTTTCACCGTCAGCAATAAAACGCTACTTCAAAATCTGCACTAAATGGTGCAAGTTCGGAGGCAGGACTTCCCCCTACTGATATGTAGCCTACTGCGGTCATTTTGCTGGAAATCGCCCCCCGTGTGGACCCAGCTCACAGCACCTAAGAATAAGGTTCAACAAGTGCAGAATATCTGCACGCACACATCTTCATAAAATCACCACATCTGGAAATGCCAAAAATCTAGTTGGAAGCATAAAAAGTAGCCTATAAAATACAGGGATTACACACATTAAAAAGTATGTACAACCCAACGCCCCAAACTCTGTATTCAGTATTTTCTGAAAGTACACACTATTGGCAGCCATGTCTGCATTTACATAATTTTGTAACAAATAGAAATTGCTAAAAAATACTCTAAATTGTACATTTGCACCTACAACTTGCAGGTAAGCAGAGGTTTACGCACAAAAACAATGTAAAATAGACTGAAGTGCACAAAGTTCATCTACACCACAATCCTCTACGACAACAAGAACTTGTCACTGACACCGAGGCCCTGCAATATGTGGCTGTCATCCACAAATGTCTTTAAATATATACAGCACACCGAAAACTGCTACTATCCTACCAAAATCTACAGTTCTTGAGAGAGCACAGCATGCTAGTTACAAAAAAAGCAAAAGAAAAGACCTTACTGATGTAGATACATAACCACTTTCAGGCACGTTTGCATCAAACAGTGGTTATAAGTAAAAAAATATCCAATTCTACTTTGCAGCTAAAATACATACTCTAGCAGATCCCATATGCAAAAAACGTACGTTATGAGGAGTTCCTGCATACTACACATATGTGCTCACTGCTGTATGTGGTAAAGAAAACCACAGGAATGCACCAACTGCAGGTACATTAAATTGGGGATTATACAGGTGTGCCATTTTTCATCCCCTATATAAACTGTAGGCCTAATCAATAATCACAAAACCCCAAATCTAATCTAATGCAGTAACTAATATGGCTGTTTTTTTTCATTGTGGAACTTTTTGGAAGCAGTTTATGGGTGCATTCAGTGGATGAAAATGTTATTTCTGTCTGATGGAAATCTGTTTCATCTGTCAGAATACATTAGACAATCGTCTGTAGTGCTCATCTGTATTACATGACTGTAGCATGTAACAGGCATCGCTGCTGAAGCAATCAGTGGATTTTGTGATGAAGATCCAGTAAGTCTTAGATGGAGGTTTAAAAATGCATAAACGTTATTGATTGTGTATGCAGTGTTTTTGGTGCAACTTATTTGATGCTTTGATCTGGGCACTGGTAAATGACTAGATCATGGAGTCAATAAATGACCCAGACAGGTACAGAGGGGTGATTAGATGAACAAAAGCCATCCTCGCACTCATTTGCTGGGGAAAAAAAGATCCCCACCTCCCCCCAGCATATGACAATCAGAGAGCAAATATACTCTCTGATTGATAAAGTGAGGTGATAACCTGAACAAAAGTCAGTGTTACCTCTCCCCATGGTTCAGTTGATCTGCTTTTCACACAGGCTGAACTTCCTCCTACTTTAGTCAACGCTACAGCCTGTAGTAGCAAGGATGTGTCCCATATGTCCTTTGCTACGAAAATGCTTCACTACTGGGATATGAGATGCGTCCTTGGCAGGGAAAGGGTAAAACACCAGTTCCTAGCAGGATACAGAGAAGCCACAATGATATTTCAGAGAGGTGCAAAATACTGATTAACATTCACCTCCATCCATGAGCAGCGAGAAATGCACACAAATAAGGATTCTATAGGATGTCCTGGTTACTTGTAATGCACCATACTGCCTAATTGCTTATTGGTAACGTCCATACTATTAGATCAGGCGGATTGCTGAGCATCTACACCCCACAAAGTACTGATAGCCCATTCTTACCCCAGCATCACAAGGCCCAGCTACATCCTCTAGAAATGAGCTACATCTCATAGACAGCCCTTATTTACTTAGTGTCTGATATACTGTCCATTTTTGTAATTAGAAAGTTTTAGTGATTCAAATATTAGTTATGCACTATACAGGAAGGGAATGGACAACGTATTAATTTGTAGACAACTGCTCTTCTCCCATTGTGCCAGTTGCTCTGTACTGTTAGGCATGCTCATGGAAGGTGTGCAGAAAAAACTAGGGTTCTGGTGCGAACCAGAGGACCTAAAGGAAGTGATGAGTGAAGAATGTAGTTTTATTCTCCATAACCAGCATGTGACGCATTTCGAGACCATGTTCCCCTTCCTCAAAACAACTAGTCAATGAGTTTCAACCAGTTTATCACTACAATCATCCACCGTATGTAATCCGAGGGATCAGTGAGTGGTGAAAAGTATGTACTGTCCATCAGCCTGATCTCCCTTCAATGGACAGCACCACTTGGTAGCCCACCAGTGCTACTAGGCTAACATCTCTTTCTGCACGATCTTTTCATCCGACACTTCTCATCTGCACTTTCAACCTCTCTGGTCGTTCTACGCAGCGCTCTGACCACCTTTTTTTGTATATTTTTAAGCATGCTGACCGACCAAAAAGTTAGGCAACTTTTAGGTCCCTGACACTTGGGTACTTCAAGATCTGTTAATCCTAGCTTTCATTACTGAAAGATTGGAATACTTATTTGATGTCCATATGCAGAACTAGTCTGTCATGGTTCTAAGGTCTGCCTGCAAGTTGAGGACACTTGGCACTGAATCTTAAGAGGAGTTTTGGCAAAGAAATGTAAGCAGCTAAGACCAGAAGATGGTCTATTATATCTGGTTTCCAGCGATAGAAGGGCAGAAAAAGCAGAACTAAAGGTTTTACAGTGCAGTAGATCATTGTTTAGAGGTATCGAAGAAATAATATCCAGCAAACTCTGCATGTTTATGTACTGTCTATCAACTTTATCACCAGCCTATTCTGATATTGCAGATTGGCATGCATGTATTAAATATGTCCATGAACCATTTGTTGCAGGTTTTACTCTATATAGTCTCCACTATGGAAAGGTCTATTTAGCTTTTGATGATCTTACGAAGACCTAAACTTGATGAAGACAGGTGACCATGAATGACCGCCACTTCTACTGCATAACAGTCATTCTTATACGAGTCATTCTTATACGACTGCATATCAGTCATTCTTCTCTTACATGGTCACAAAGATTTAAGTCATTATTAGTAATCTTTATGTGGTGCAAAAATCAATGTATGAGAATGTATAGGATCATTTAAATGTTCACCTATTTGTCCTCCACCATATGTGTATATCACAAATACTGCATGGACTACTACTTTTTTTTTTCTAGAGTGGACAATGCAGAAGATCCAGTATATGAAAGTTTAGAGGAGTTTCATGTGTTTGTCCTGGCTCATATATTAAGACGGCCTATTGTTGTAGTCGCTGACACCATGCTACGTGACTCAGGGGGAGAAGGTAAGAATTTGCATGTACTTATTGCTAGTCCTGTTATACATACCACATACTTAATACATTGTCTAAATGATCCCAATTGTTTTTTTTTAATTATCGTTTGGTCTTGGGGGTATTCAAACAGTGGGTTTTATTCCACCCTCTGGGAGTCGTACAAGGAGATAAGCCGGTCTTTTTGTTCCCATAAGGCTTCTTCCTACTCTACATTTTATTCCAACTATCCACTTTTGAGGTGATTTTGTATGAGTATCTATGTATCATGCTTTATTAGGATCATCTTCTGGACTATATTACCCCAGCAGACATTTGCCCTTCCAAACTCCCACAGCAGGTTGAAGTAATATACAAATTTACTTAGATTCTATTTTGGGTGTGAATAAACGTAACCGATTTATTCCACAAAAACATCTGAGATAAAATGTCTTTGGCCAGTGATGAAGGCGAAGGCGTTAGCCATGAAGGGCACGGTCGTAGTTACATTGGAGATTACCATCAGCAAGTCTTCAATTAAGAATTTAAAGGGGTATTTTGGTACCTTTTTATCTTTATCTATTTCAAGTCATGGATCTATATATGTCACCGATGGTTGTGAATGACAAAACCGCTAGCAACAAGCACATTTCGTGTTTATGAACTTTCATATTGTATTTGTGATACTATTTTTGTGGCCTTGACCAGCCCCAGTGGCAGTCACACGACCCTGCTGTAATCCATTTTTAGGCCTTCCGTTGAGGTCATGTCATTGACATAATATGGCACCATTTTAGTCAAATCTGCATACCTTCTGTTTTGCTTTCTGTCCTTCATTGTAGAATGGTTATACCCTGGTGATGTGGCTTTGGCCAACTTTCTGCTGTCTTTTGCCACCATTTTTCCAGTAAGATAGTGGCACAAAGCTCAGGGTGATGACTACTCTTCCATTGACTGCCCCACAACAGCTGTACACTCAACCAGTCACCACCCCATCCTTCCAGAGCTGCAGGCTGTCCCGGTTTCTTAGGAGCCATTGGTGTGTATTTGCCCTTCAAGCCAAAATTTACCAGGCAGCCCCTGGTGGAGACTTTTTTTTAGTTCTTGTTTTATAGTTATGGGAGATGGTCTACTGCAAGTTGGTATTTCAGGCCACTATAGATGCATGAAGCTTTGTGTTTTGTTAGTGGTAGCCAAAGTATTAATGGAAATCTGTCACCGGGTTCACAATGCCAATACCATGGGCAACGTAAACCCGGGACAGTTATGCACACTGTGCCCATATATGTTTCCTGTACACAATGTCACTCTTGATCAGGGGTGCACTACTCCAGTCACCAAGGGTGCCAACAGGTTATGTATTCTGGATATCCTATAGTAAGAACACCCGAGGCACTGACAATAATTACATCACCTGTGCAATACTGAGAAAATCCTGAAAACATGACCTGTTGGGTTCCCTTGAAGACTAGAGTTGTGCACCCTTGCTCTAGATGATCGGGTCTGGGAGAGAGGGATTCTGCACTGACCCCCGTGACTCGGGAGTGCCTTTTTGAGTTAAACTGCGTAAATGTTCTGAAACGCTTTAGCGTTTTAGGATTAAATATACTCTGAGGTCATGAGCATACCTACCCTGGGTTCATGCAGCCTGTGGTTTGGGCAGCATGAACTTCGTCATATGTAAACCCTTTTTTGCTAAAGGGAACCTAAGAGCAGGTTCACCTTCTGTTGCCCAGACTCGTATGCCTTAATGGATTTGTAGGCAAGGCTTTAATGATAAATATACTCAGGTTTAGAACATTTTGTCAGTTTTGCATCCTTTTTGCTTTGTTATTAACATTCTTTTTTATGCATTTGTTTAAGTTTACATTCTGTGTCCTTCAGCGTTCTACTACCTTGACAGTAGATGGAAAAATACTGCTAGATTTTATATCTAAAATCTAGAGGGCAGTTTTGTCATTTGAGAACAGAAAGATAGACATTTGTCCTTGAAAAATGACCATTTGTGATATATTTGAGATGGCAGTGCTTGGGGTGATTCACTGGAGTTCTCTGTTTATCCTTCAATTACAGTTCCTTTTTTCCAACAAACAGGGTTAAGTCGAATACTGAGATTTCCATTAGGCAAGTTGTTTTTAGTGACCTATTGACATAAAGTTCCTCTCTATTGATATGATCTGTCTGTTTGATGGATATGTGATGTATCTATGCTACGTTTATATGGCACAAAGCTGTAAATGGCCCACATTTTCGGGATGTTACAATTTTATAAAGTAGATTATTTTATAGTTAGTTTTTGATATTTTATTTGCGACTTTGATTATGTTTTCCAGCATTTGCACCTATCCCATTTGGTGGAATTTACTTGCCTCTTGAGGTTCCACCCAACAGATGTCATTGCTCGCCTCTGGTCTTGGCTTATGATCAAGCTCATTTCTCAGCACTGGTTTCTATGGAGCAGAAAGATCAACAGCGTGAACAAGGTACCGAAAATGCCGTGTTACATTAATGTTTTGAAGGGAAACGCAACATAACATTTACAGTAGGATGCATTGGGATAAATGATTTGTGTAGACATGAATATTCCATGAAGCTTCTGTTGACACTAGAAGATAGACCGTATACTGTACTTGGGTTCCCTGGAAAAGAAGTCTCATCACATGGCACCACCTGTCAGCCGTTCTTGTTTTCTTGTAGTGGTGAATCAAGGATACCTTGGAAAATGGACTTTTAAAATTTCCTGTGCTGCATGAAAATAGCCTCCTAATGTTGGGGCATTAGGGAGGGGGGAAGGGGTCGATTGCTCTCCACAGCCCGGACTTCAATCCATAACCCAGATCCTCTCTTGCTCAGTAACCTGCATGATATCTTCTGCATGCACTGGACGATAGAAATCTCATGCATTCTCCATGCCACCATGGACCGGCACTTGCGCACATCTTGTGGGTACAACTGTTGTTGATTAACTTTTATGCATTTCTTAAAGAGTGAGTTAATGGGGGAAAACTATAGTTCCATAATGGCTGTTGTATTGTTGTTTTTGTAACACTTACCATACAGTAAAAATACTAATTCAAATTCATTATACCTAGTATTACAAACACGGCAATTTTTTTCCACAATGTCAGTATTTAATGAAGATTTTTTATTTTTTTTTGAGGGGGCACGGAATGGTTTTTTGTATCTTTTTAGTTTTTTAAATAAGCTTTATTTAGATATTCTGATTGCCCATACAATTCACTGCAATACTTCAGCATTGCAGTATACTAGTGCATGTCTATGATTTACTGACAGTCTACTAAGGCATGGAGTGCCCATGAGGTAATAGAGGGAGCCCCTTTCATCTATCAAACCACTTACATGCTGTGTTTGCTATTGACTGTGGCATCTAAAGGGTTGGATGGTCAGAGGTTGCTACATCCATAGCAGCAGTTAAGCTGACTAGGTTTGTACAGGTTTGCACTGCGTTTAAACAAGAGAGTTGTTATTCACCAACAGCAAACCAATATCTGGAAAATGATGAGAAACCGAGACACAAAGTGTGTTAGAAAATCATAGAACTTTTATACAGTGATTAAGGATTATTTACATAAAAACAGAAAAGCTCTTTAATCAATGATGGGGTTTTACTACTTAAAGGCTCAGGACACTTTTTAGGTGCCAGTTTTTTTTCACCTAAAGGCCGCCTGCAGACGAGCGGATCGGATCCGGCAGCGAGAATTCTCGCCGCGCGATCCGACCCGAGCGCCTGCAGAGACGAGCGCGTACTCACCCGCGCCTGGCGGCCCCGGCTCTTTCATGTGCCGGCTGCCGCGCAGCCGGCGCATGCGCAGACCGGAGCCGGCGGCCAGGTGAGTGCGTGCCCCGCAGAAAATTAGAACATGCCGCGGTTTGTTTGCCGCGCGAGATTTCGCGCGGCCAAACCGCGGCCGTCTGCATAGGAGTGCGTATTTTAATGCACTCCTATGCAGGCTTTCAGCGGCGGAAATCCCGCGTGAAATCCCGCGGCGGGATTTCCGCTCGTGTGCAGGCGGCCAGATACAGGTATTTGGGACTGACAATCATTTTTGCATTAGTTTTTCCATATCCTATATGTACACACTGCTGACTTATGTCCCATTTAGACTGGATAAGAGTCGTCTAAGCGACTCCCCAAGCGCTGAGGTCACCGCTAAGGTCGTAAGCGCTTGTGCAGAGCGTTTAGACAGTCGGAACACCGCTGAATTGCAGGCCTCTTGTTGGCTTCTCATTCAGCGCTTCACCATTTATGTAAAGTGCTGAGCTGGGAGCATTTACACTCAACGAGAATCCCGTGATCCAGCGATGGTGTTAAGTGAACAAATAGTAAACAGGTTTTTTTTGTTGTTTTTGTTTTTGTTTTTTTGCGGTACGATTATCACTCAATTTAATTAGTTTGAACGAAATTTTGAGCGATAATCGTCCCATGTAAATGGCACTTAAGTCTCAATAGATTGGTCAGTGAGGGTGACTGATAGCTTAGTTTTCAGCCCTCATCTCTTCTCGCCTGCACTTTTTATCAGCTAATTTATGACCACAACAAAGATTAAACTTTATCCTGGTCAGAAGTTAACTGATAAGAAAGTTTAGTAAAAGGGAGCAGACTGAAACTAAACCATCAGTCCAGCTTCACTGCCAGATCTGCTACTGAGACTTGCAGTGTCTATATTATACAATCATACGTAGAAAACAAACTGCAAGATTTTTAATCTTCTGGTTAATTTCTAATGAAAACTCTATTGCAAAAATGATTGTTGGCCCACAATACAAAAATTCACATAGGTGTCCATAGCCTTTTCTACTAGATCTCGCACAAAGTTGCTGCTTCAGAACAATGCTTTGTTTCAGATTTTTTTCTTAATAACTTTTAACCCTCTCCAATCCACTGTCTGACCTCTAAAGACATTATGATTTAAGGCTGTACAGCTCCGATGTTGGAAGACGTCCGTCAGGGTTCTCTTACTGTATATTGCCAGCCTCTCTGCTGTCGGAGCCTATCCAACATGTCATCTCATGCAGTACTGGCTTTAGCCAGCATATAGAGCTGCTGTATAACGGCAGAAAAAGATTAAGCCCCCTGGGAAAACCAGGACACAAATTGGATTGGAAAGGGTTAACATTATTATACTTCTATATAGCAACCCAGTTCTTTAATGTTGAGAGAACTCTTGTCGTTGTGCAGCATATGAATCTGTATAGTGTTTCGTATTGTCTTCCGTGTAGAGATTGCTATTTGATGTGCTTTGAAGAGAGTGTTTTATTTTAGCGGTACTTATAAATAAATTATCAGTTTCCAATTTTAGTGTTGCAAAATTATCAGAAAAACTTCTCTTTTTCTACCTGATTCTGCCATTTAAGATCTTTAGAGTTGTGAGACTGCTACATATTTTGCTTTTAGTGATTATTCAATGCGTTGGACCTCACGGGGAATGGTTTTTAAAATCCCAGTGAGGTCAATTAGTGTAATAAGTATAATATTTTTCACTAATTGGTATGTTTTTTTAAATAGAATATGGCTATTTCTAGTAGTATAGAATGCCCTAACACTTAAAATGGCTAAGTAGTAAACTTGGATTGGTTTTAAATTATATTTTCATAAAAGTATGCTTAGGTAGATCGAAAAGGAGCATTGCTTTCTCAGGATATGCTATAAATTTCTGATAGATGCAGGTCCCAATCGAATACACAGGGATCTTTTCCATAATCTATTTGTATACAACAACTCGGCATTCTCTGCAACAATTGGTAAGAAGGTTTCTTCGGCATCATTGAAGAAGGTTTCTTTAGGCCCCCTGTCCACGGGCGATACAAGAGCCGCCGCCGATTCTCCGCCGGTCAGCCCTATCTGATAGATAGGCTGGCCGCGGAGAATCAGGGCAATTCGCAGCATGCTGCGAATTGTCCACCGCAAGCGTAGAATCGCAATGATTCACCACTCGTGGACAGATGCCGGCGCTTTCCATAGCAATGCTATGGAAAGCGTCGGCCAGCGTGATTCGCCGGCGGTAAACCACGCCCGTGGACAGGCACCCTTACTGTAAAAGCAGTGAGACTATAAAACTCTTTACCTGAATAAGATGTCATGGTCGATTCACTGAAAGAGTTCAAAACGGACCTGGATGACTTTTTTGAGAGTCAAATTGTTACATGTCATAGTCATTAGATTGTTGATGGTTTGTAAGGCTTCATGTCCACAGGCAGATCGGATTCCGCATGCGGATCCTGCAGCGGAATCCGACCCTGCCTACATCCAGCAACCACACGTACCCATCCAGGGCTTCTTTTTTCTGTACTGCAGATGTGTGTGGAAGTGCCAGCCGGCAGTACAGTTTGTTTGTTTTCTTTAAACTTCTGCTTTCCCGAGAATCGGGCCATGGACCGGACGGCTTCCATTAACTCCAATGGAAGCCGTCTGTGCGGGAACCACATTAAAATGGAGCATGCTGGGATTTGTTTTCGGGACCAAAAGATCCACAAAACAAATCTGCATGCTTTAATGCAACTGCGGACACCCATACTCCCCTATGCGCAGCTTGAATTGTGGATCTTCCGCGCAACGAATCCGCCTGTGGACATTGGGCCTTAGTCCAGGGACTTATTCCGACTGAGCTATTTGGAGTCGGGAATAAATTTTTCCTGAAGATGAGGAATATTGGCATTGCCCCACTGCTTTTTTGCCTTCCTCTTGATAAACATTGCAGGATAATAAGATTCAACTGGTTTGACTTTTATGTCTTTTTTTAGTTTTTATAGCCTTGCAAACTTTTTCTCTTACAGTGTCAAAACCGTTCACCTCAACCCACTCATCACATTTAGGCAAAGAAAGCACTTTTTTACCCGTACCATTTTCCATTTGATTTGGAGGTTATGAAAGCAACTGAGCAAGTAAATGTGCTCAGCCTGTCTTTGGTAGTTCCCATAGAACATAACTGATAGAGTCGTGGCAACTCTCCATTCATTAACCTACTGGTTTTATTTGTCTGTGGTCACCTCGTGAAGCTGTAGAGGATTTGGAGACTCTTTGGAGTACATAAAGTCCAAAAACATTTCTAGACCAAACCTACTGTACACATAAAACATGATAACGACATAGCCTTATGGGTACCTGCAACAACTTTTTCGGTAAGACTTACTTTTTTGGCCCTCTCTCAATTAACCTTAATAGTGCATCTCACGGATCGAATAAGGGTGGTATGTTGTTGTTCCATTACACGATCTCCATAATTTCAGCATAGATTTTTCTCTGTCTCTTGCTAATTGTAAAAGCCGTGCATACAGGAAGACAGCTGCATCTCCATGATTAGAGTAATCACAGCTCTTGCAACTTTTTTTTTCTGTTTTTGAATATGCAAGAGATTAAAGAAGAAAAGCTCTCCCGCAGCTGGAAGTTGTTGACAGGCGTTTGAAGCCTCCCTGGAAGTAGTTCTTGTTTACAATTAGATTTGAAATGTGTCAAAAAATAGTGAAGATATGAAAGAGTTGTAGTCATTATCAACCTATCGTTTCACCAGAGATGTCTGGGAAATCATTTTCCAAGATCATACACAATGATAAATTGTATTTGTGGGATGTTAGGTGGAATTAATGCATTTGCAATCACATAGTGTTAATCTAAGACTTTGCTAGGGTTTAGGATACTTCCCTTCATGGACTGAATTGTCCTAATTGTACAATATGTTACACTCAGCAAGGTATGCCCAGTGGGGACAAATATATTATGCCATGCATTGCTCCTTTAATCTGTGCAATCTAGAAAGGAGTGACAGATTCCCCCAATATAGTTAGAATGTAAAAAAAAAATTACAACTCTTTTAATTATCCATCAAGGTAGTTGTCTGAAGGCTTGTTTTTTGTGGGACGAGTTGTAGTTTTCAATTGTATGATTTAATTGTTAAGAATTTCTAACTGGAGTAAAATGGGAAAAAAACTATAAAATTCTGTAATTTCTGGGGACGGGTCTTGTTTTTACGGCATACACACTGGGTAAATAATGAATTATAACTTTATTTTATGGGTCAGTACAATTTAATGCGATACCAAATTTATATAAATATTAAAAATTTTTATAGTACAAAATAAAAAAAAATTCTGCCTTTTCCCGCCATCTTCTGAAAACCATAACGGTTTTATTTTACCATCAACATAGTTGTTTAAAATTTATTTTTCAGGATTTTCTATTTGTACTATTATAGAATACATTTTGATTGTGTGTGTAATATATAACTTCTGTAAGACAACATTTAAAACCTGAATACAGGGGCATAGATAAGTGTCCGCTCTAGCATACCTCTAAATACTGCAGCCACCATATAATAGCCAGATATTAGTGCTACACAGTGGTAATGTTTACAGTGCAGTTACCTCCAGTGATCACCGCTGAGGTTTCCTCTTTTTGGTGATATTTGCTTTAGGTCCTTTGGGCCGAGACTGCCAGGAAGACTTCTTGCAGTCAAGGACTACACCTTCCCATCCTGCCAATGAACCTCTCAACAGTAATACTTACCCCCCCCCCTCTCTGTGGCCCCAATAGTAATACTGACCCCCTCCCCCATCCCACAAGTTCAATGGTAGGTGATAATATAAGCTTTATTTAAACCAGCCTGTAAAGTGTTTCAAGGCTGAGATGCCTCTTCCTCAGACAGCTGGATAGTGTAACTATATATTTTAAAATAAATACTAACAAACAGAAAAATAAAAACACAAAAGAACAATAAGCAATTATAAAAAACAAACAAGTAAATGAAAACAGATTTCAAAGTCTCATCTAGAGATCTCATAAATTTCAATGTAAGCATTAGAAAACTTGAATAAAAATGTTATAATAGCGCAATTCACAACCAGTAAAATACCATTGCCCAGAATCACTGCCTGTGATTGGCTGAGCTCTGTGACCACTCACAGGCAGCGCTCAGCTGTCATTCAATGAATGGCTGAGTGCTGCCTGTGATTTGGCTGACCGACCAGCCAATCGGACACAGCCCTTTCAGGAGGCAGAGATTTTAAATCCCCGGCTGCTGAAAGAGCTTCAGAGTAGTGCAGAGAGAAGACAGGCTGGACGCGCCTGACAGCGGCAGAGAAGTGAGTGTGTGTGTGTGTGTGTGTGTGTGTGTGTGTGTGTGTGTGTGTGTGTGTGTATATATATATATATATGTGTATATATATATATATATATATATATATATATATATGTGTATATATGTGTGTGTGTGTGTGTGTGTGTGTGTATATATGTGTGTGTGTGTGTGTGTATATATATATATATATATATATATATATATATATATATATATATATATATATATATATAGATATATAGATATATATAAAATTTACACAGGCTGGGAATGATTTTCAGGGAAGGGCTTATAGTTAAAGCCCTTTCCCAAAAATCCCTGAGGGGGGTGCCACCGTTATGCTCCGCCCCTGATCACATGACCGTGACGTCATCACAGGTCCTTCATCCCGAGTGAGTGTCATGCTTGCCCCTGATCACATGTAGGGGATGTTATCAGAGGTCCTTCATCACTGTGCAGATTACGGGCGGACTACATCCCTTACAAACACCCTGCACCCTCAGTTGCTATGGAATACTAACAAACACCTAGCCGGACAGCAGCCATGTGCTTATAGGACTTGTGATGACATCCTTGTCATGTGATCAGGGGCAGAGCATGCATCTCACTCAGGATGAAAGACCTGTGGTGATGTCATGTGATCAGAAATGGAGAATGTAACTCACTTGCTCACGGACGGACAGGTGGTCATTAGTATTTTGATAACCTCTGTGAAACTAGATGCTGGTTCAGAAGAATAGGACTGGTGCAAAAGTAAAGAAGAAGAATCCAGTTTACTAACATAGTATATAAGGCTAATAGAAGACATGTGTCCATCCAGTTCAGCCTGTTACCCTGCAGTGTCCATCCAGTTCAGCCTGTTACCCTGCAATGTTGATCCAAAGGAAGGTAACCCCCCCCATGAGGTAGAAGCCAGTTGTCCTTTTAGGGAAAATAAGTTTCTTCCCAACTCTAAATCTGGCAATTAGAATAACTTCCTGGATGGTCTTCTCATATAGGGAGGTGAGACCTTTTGGGCCCGTAAGGCTCCAGGGCCCGGACACAACTTCATTCTCTGCACCCACTATAGTTAAATTGGAAAACCCTTCTGTATTTAATCACTTGTGTTTTACCTTCTGCCAAGTTGGCAGGAAGTAATATAAATGTTTGCTTCCTGTAAATCTACATCAAGGCAGAAGGAAAATATTCAGAGAACATTTGTATTGATCGGACCAAACAACAAAAATCTTCAGCGTACTAAAGCACATGGGCATTGTGGAGATGGTCTGTAACAGGAAGCTGATGCGTGACTGGCACTTGGGTCAAAGAATGGTATATTTTTGCTTGCTCTTGTGTTACTGATCAGTTAATCATTATTTGTATTCAGCTGTAATATAATGAATGATTGGGATTGGTTCTATGTCCATATGAATGATTGCTGTATCCAGTCATTCTGTACAAGGCTTCAGACTCAAACATATTAATATGGTCGGCTTACAATGTAGTAAATTCTTAACAGGATGTTGGAAAAGTTGTGTAGGATATCCAACATATAAATACATAAAATATGTGGGTTCGAACTGACACCTAGGTTAAACCTCACCACATGAATGCAACAAGTACTTGGGTGATAACCTCTTGGATTGAATGATTTAGGAATCTAAATGAGAAGGTTGGTCTATTACAAATAAATACATATACTTTATTTAGGGTTTCCAACCAAGGTCTTCTGGACGTCTTGGGGTTCCTCTAAGCTAGGTCATGGGTTCCCCAAAATCCAACACTATCACTTTTGACAATGGAGATTGCATGATCAGCCTGGGCAGAGTTGCTTGGCATGGGATAGGCAAAGCAGTCAATGAATTTTGGATGAAATACAGATTGTAAAATGCTTTACACTCCCATATGCCAAGTTTTTTTTGGGTTGAGAATGTGAGTAGTAGTTTGTTTCTAGGGGTTAATTGGCAACTGTGACCCATAGAGTATGAGGAATTGTTTTCCATGTATTTGTTAGCTGTTGAGTCGTTCACGACTCAAGGCAACCTTAAAGGGAAGTATTCTATATACATCTTGAGAAATGTGTTTTGTATGGTATTAGCATATCTTATAATAATATAGACCAACTGAATGCCTCAGTACTAACTGAGATGCTGGGGAAATATGGGGAACCTTGTAGAGCATTAGCAGAGAGGTCTGGAGAATTGGATACATTCCTGCACCAACTAATACTAAATGCTTATTCGAACCTGCTTGGCTGAAAACGTTGGGATGGAGCCAAGCTGGAGATGCCTGAATTTGAACCTGAGGATAGTGTGACAACTATAAAGGAGGATAAAGTGACTTAAACATTTATAATACGGTATGTTGAAGTCCAAACTGGCAAATAAAGTAGTGACTCTACTTACTGTAAGTGTTGATACGCGGGGATCAAATACAGAACATTGAAGAGATAGTATGTGTCCAGCAGTAATCCGGTCACTAAGAGAAGTAATCTCTGTGACTCTGAAATATAGAATGATGGGCATATGTGATTATTTTTTCTTTATTTTTTTTTCTTTATACAGACTGTATTCAATACTTGTAAATAAAAGGCAAAGTGTATTGGCGACCACTCCTTTTTTAAAATCTACTTTAAAATTTGCATGTAAAACACCGATTTTTAGGTGAATTACATGAAGTGTAATGCAGCATAAGATAAGATGTTTGCACTCAAACAAAGCCACTTAGTAGTGAAGGGAATTCTTACTTTATGCATTCTGTGTGCAGTATGCAAATTGTGCCCCTTGAGCCAAAGAGATGGCGCCATCATTCCTCCCAGTCAAGACAACATGGCAGTAATCCAGCCTCTTCTTCCACTCAGCATCACCCTCTGCCTGAGTATGTTGGCGCTTCTAGCACTGAAATATTGCCTCCTGCGGCGTCTTCCCGTACATGTGCGGTGAAGCAAGGTGTAAACACCTCAATTTCACCAGCGCACCACCCAAGCACAACATTCGCAAGATTCAAGCACCAACAGTGCTGGCATCCTCAAGCAGAGGGGATGGCGCAGAGAAGAGGAGGCTGGATTACTGCCATGATGTCTTGACTCTGAGATATGATGACGCCATCTCTTTGACTCAAGAGGCCACAAATGCCTACTGCATACAGAATACATACAGTTGGAATGGCTTTGTTGAAGGGGGGCACGTGTGGTGGACTGCTAATGTTATGCTGCACGACACTGATGGTGGCTTTAGAATTAATTTTTTGGTGACCGGTTCCCTTTAAATAGTTTAATGTCTATTTTACATGGGACGACAGTTGGCTAAACACTGATGTCACTGCTAAGGTCGCTGGCGCTCGTGCAGAGCATTTAGACAGACTTCGCCACCGTATCCTGGGCCTCTCGCTGACTTCTTACTTAGCACTTCACCTCTTATGTGGAGCGGGAAGCGTTTACATACAACGAGAAACCCGCGATCCAGTGATGGTTTTTATGCTGATGAAAAGTCAGCGATTACAACTTGCAAATAAATAGTGAGTGGTTTCTGTTTGGCATTTACACTGAATTGTCACTCAAATTCATTCGTTTGAATGAATTCTTAGCGATAATCGTTACGTGTAAATGAGTCATGGGGCAGATCACACAAGATCACATATTTAGATAATGGAGATACCATGGCTCCTCTATCTCCACATGACTGAGCATGCCCACAACATTCTCCCATAGAGGCAATCGCTGTTTTCTTATATGCAGGTAAAACCAATGTCTATGGCAAGTGCTCAAGAATGGCGCACGCAATAATCAACTAGAAAATAGAATTTAAAAAACATACAATCGTATTAGAAAGGGATTGTTTCAGCATATTTTAGTGAGAGAATGGTGGTATATATGAGCTAAAAGTGTATATACAACTATAAACCCCTACTGGAAGTCAGTCTATTAAATACGTGCCTGTTAAGAGCCAGAATACCAAATACTGCAGTTGTTGACCCCCTTCACAACAAAAATGAACTCTATTTGTTCAATTTTCCTTTGTGAAATCAAGTTCGGAGTTGAAGTTAAAAATGTAATTGGCATCTGACACTTGTTAACGCCGCTGGCACCCGAGCAGGGCGGTACCGCGATCCCTCCCGGAGCTCACGGCCGCTGAGATCACTCCGGTAAAATGCTGTATTTTCTGTGTGCGACAAATTGACAAGAAGAGAGAAGAATGCTCAGTGATATCGATTGCTGGTAGTTTTATGTAGCAGAGCATTGTCCTTAGCAGATGAAAAGCTAAAACCACTTGGAATTGTATAACTTCTAAATGCAAGGCCAGCTTTTTATTGGATATCAATAAAATATGATAGACATTCCAACCTTTATGGAGAATACATTCAAATATCCACCGAAGAAGCGTCCAGTAAAAGTCTTCTTCGAATTCGTTCTTTACTTCTACAATGTGTTTGTCATTTGCGCATTTGCACCACTAACCCCTGTGTATGTTTGCATGCCAAGTAAAATGAACACATAACTCTCATAAGTATTGATCCTTATTACTAAGGCCCCAAACAAAAAAGATATAATGTAAATGAATAGGATCAGTGTGTCCTGAGGACTCAGTCACGCGGGCGGTTTGAGGCACAAATTTTTGTGCGTGAAAAAAGACAGCACTATATAGAACCAATGCTTTCCAATAGCAGCGGTCACATGTGCAAATTTTTTCATGCGCAAAAACGTCTGCAGCAAAAAATATAGGACATGGTTTGTGTCATTGAATTCATGAATGGGTGAGTGCTGCCTCTGATTGGCTGAGCACAGGGACCAATCGCAGACAGCTCTCAGCTGTTATTCAATAGCTGTGCTCAGCCAATCAGAGGCAGCCCTTTCAGCAGGCGGGGATTTTAAATCCCCGCCTGCTGAAAGCTCTGTATAGCGGTTCAGGAGAAGACCCGGCTAGACGCGCCTGAGCCCCGGCAGGTGTGTGTGTGTGTGTGTGTGTGTGTGCATATATGTGCGTGTGTGTGTGTGTGCATATATGTGCGTGTGTATGTATATGTATATATGTGCGTGTGTATGTATATGTATGTGTGTGTATGTATGTATATATAATAAAATGTGTGTGTGTGTGTATATATAATATAATTTTTTTATTTTTTTTACACATTTTAGGGATGCTTTTCAAGGAAGGGCTTATACTTAAAGTCCTTTTCCAAAAATCACTGCAGGACTTGCCGGCAGCCCATTGCTTTCAACGGAGCCAGCTATAGCACCGGCTGCATTCAATAGAACATTGCGGTCCTCTGCTACAGCTGTGACAGAGGATTGCTTCATCTCCATGGGGAGTCCCATTGTCACTGTGACAATGCTGTCACAGTGTTCAGTGACAAGGGGACTTCCCGTGGAGATGAAGAAATCTTGTGCCACAGCTGTAGCAGAGGACCGCAATGTTCTCTGTATGCCAGTGGCTGCCGCCATTTCCATTGCCCAAAGGTGAAACCTCCTGGATGTGACCGCATCCAGGGGTTTCACATCCAAGGAATCCCCTGCTGCAGTTACAAAATAACACATAAGTTAAATGTCATTTAACCCAAACAAGTAAAAAAACAATAAGACAATGCCCATGAAGAGCTACAATCTGAATGCAATTGAAGGAGGTTCATGGTCCTTTGGTGGCATGTGGAATATAAATACAGCAGCATTGAGCAAACGCATGTCACCATGCATGGTTCTGTACTGGCTGTGGACTGTTGTGTAACATGAGCCTCCTTGAAGAAATTAGGTATCAAGGCATGCTTAAAACCCGGGAGTGCTCATAGCATGTCTGATGGTCTGAGGCGGCGAGTTCCACAGATTGGATGCAGCACGGGAGAAGTCCGGTACATTAGATAGAAGTAACCAGACATAAAAAGAGAGGGCGAGGGTTATCAGTCATTGACTGAGTGAAGAGCATGGTTGGGTCAGCAGATGGTGATGATAGCGGAGAGGTATGAAGATGCTGCATTGTGGAGAGCCTTGTGGACGAGTAGGAGATTTTTGAATGTAATCCTATAAGAAGCAGGTAACCAGAGTCATGAGTGATGGAGAGCAGAGGTGTTGGGGTATGTGCGTGGAATCTGCAGCAAATCTACGTTGCTTAAATGCCCTCTTATTAGACGATATTGATATCCTTGTGCAGAAAGAAAGTGGCATGTCATTGCCTGGTGTGGAATCCACATTTTCATATCACTGGCTTCATTCCATAGTTTCCTAACTCCCAACTTACAACATTTTCATGGTGGCGTCTTGAACGTTTGAACAGTTGAACTTCTACACTTAACCTTAAAATTTAAAGTCTACACATCCTTCCTTGGCAAACCACTATTTTTTAGGGTGCATTAATGTGTGGCAGAATTTCTGCATCACAATCATGCCAAAATCCACACCATTTCACCCATTCAATAGATGGAGTGAAGCCTGCTGAGGATCCGCACCAGAATCTGTGTCAATCTGCTCCAATGGAGCAGATCTTGACGAGGAAATGATGCGGATTTTCTGCTACAGAAAAGCTGCACCATTTCCACCACATGTGAACACACCCTGAATGCTAGTTTACAATAAAATCACAATTAGGCTTCGATTGTTATTTGCAAATAGAAGAATATTTTTTTTTAGTGCTCCAGGTCTAGTATTTTTGATTTCAGAAAGCTGACCTAGTGGAATTCTGAACCTTCTTGTAAGGACGTGTTTGACATGAGAAAAAGGTACTTTTTTTTTTTTGTCTAGACGTCAGCTGATAAAATATAAGCCAGCTATTGGTCAGAGGAGTTGGCTCATTGTGGCTTGGGCGATACCGCATGCCGGAGAGTTAGAACAAAATTGGCCAAACGTGGAGTTAGAACAGTATGAAACTAAGGCAGCGAAATTTATTTCCAGCATTGCACATTGAAAAGGGATAAATCTGTGTGCTGATTCGGGGTAAAGTGAAGTTGAAGTCCGCCGTCCAGGCGCACATTTCTGCTACAGATTTTGAGGTGGATTCTGTTGAGGGAACATGGCCTTACTAGAACTCCGAGACAGATCAGCCTGGATGACGCAGTCAGACTCTTTAATGGAATGCTTAGAGAATGCTAGTAACCATGGTGAGATGTAATTAGGGTAAGTGATTTGTAGTGGTGTCATTAATCAGTAGGGGCAGACACAAAATGTTTTAGAGGTGAAGACAACAGGATTTGGCCATGGATTGGGCGTGATGGAGAAAAAAACGACCGGAATTAAGTAGAACTCTAAGAAAACAGACTTGATATATGTGGAGGGCGGAGATGGTACAAAACCAGAATGAAGATAACCAGTTTAAGTGAAGCTCATTTTTAGAGAGACTACGGCTGGTCTCACATGGGCAGATCGGATTCCGCATGCAGGAGGCCCTCAGTGGATTCTGGCTGTGAGCCCGGCCGTTGACCCTGCGTTTAAAAATTAATTGTATTGCGCATGACTGTGGCGGCTTGCAGGCGGCCCTGCGCAGTACAGTTTTTTTTTTTTTCTTTTTGTTTTTTTTTGTTTATTTATATTTCCGTTGCTTAGTGATGACGTGGGTACACACAGCCCATACGCAGTGTTAATTGTGTATTAGCTGTGGGTCGTACGGCCTCCATCAATGCCGACATCAATGTAGACCATCTGCACGGATTCTGCGGCAAAATAGAGGATGTGGTGATTTTTCTTCCACTCACAAAATTCACAATTTGTATCCGCAAGCGTGAACAAAAAAATGAAAATGCATGCCTTTCAATGACCACGTTTTACCGCGAATCTCCCATGCGGATGGCGATCATGGTTCTGAAAACCAAACCTGTTGCTAGTCCATCCAGCTGTGATAATGTACAACCCGTTGGCAGAAACTACTATATCTTCAGAAAGTGTAAGCGCGGACACTCTGCAACTACAGTCTGCAGCAAAATCTGCACTATGGAGTTTTTAATGCGACTTTGGGTGCGGAATTCACCCCCTCATGTAGAAGAGGTGGGTTCCGCAGTATATCTAATGCGAAAATTGACGGATTTTATTTCCAAACCACATGTCAATCTCCGCACGGGTTTTGCGCAGATTTTTTTCTGCAGTGTATGGACGAGATTTTGAAAATCTCATCGACTTTTGCTGCGACTCCACATGCTTTGGATTTTTTGTGCACGGCAAATCTGCCCTGTGTGAACATGTCCTAAGTGTCCACAGATGGATGCCTTATTAGAAAGGGGTCACAGTAGGATCCTTGAGGGTAAGCCACCAGAAGCCTGCAGAAGTAGTTGTGTGTAGACAGAGATTAGCTAGCTGCAGTTCATATGAATTATAGATGGCTTCTGAGTTTTCATATCTTTGAAGATGAAAGTAATTGATGGCTGTGCTTCTGTGTGTTTATTGCATGGCTTGTGGCATTAGTTATCTTTTATTCAACAAGGAGGATATTTTTGAATCCCAACATTAATTAGTTTGACTCTTGAGTGATAGGAGGTTACAGCGCTTATCGCTGCACCTGGGAGTTGTCCAGGGAGTTCACACTTTCCTCTTGAGTCAGCAGCCATAGTGATCGCCAGCACAGAGTGATCGCTATAGTGATGTGTGTTGTGGATGTAAACAATATACTGTCGTCTGAGCTCTGCTGCCATCTTGTGGCAATGAACATTTACTACAACTCTACACGTTTATGAACTGAGATTTTTTTTCAACTGTGTGAAAATGTACGTGTTAAAATTTTAGTTTTATCTTTGAGAGTGATATTGAATGGAAACAGAAGATGAGGGGCATTGTTTGTTTATTTTCATAGAATGGTAGAGTTGGAAGGGACCTCCAGGGTCATCGGGTCCAACCCCCTGCTCAGTGCAGGATTCACTAAATCATCCCAGACAGATGTCTGTCCAGCCTTTGTTTCAATACTTTCACTGAAGCAGAACTCGCCACCTCCTGTGGTAACCTGTTCCACTCATTGATCACCCTAACTGTCGGGAAGTTTTTTCTAATATCTAATCTGTGTCTCCTCCCTTTCAGTTTCATCCCATTACTTCTAGTCTTTCCTTGTGCAAATGAGAATGAGTCCTTCCAGAATTTAAGAGTAAATACAAGTTCTGACTCCACTATGATTTATGTGTTAACAGAGTTTCCTCTAATTTGTAGTTCTTAGTAACCATCCACATGTGTCTGTGCTTTTTCCACAGCGGTTATTCCATTAACAGACTCTGAACACAAGCTTCTACCTTTGCACTTTGCAGTGGACCCTGGGAAGGACTGGGAGTGGGGCAAGGACGATAATGACAACATTAAGTTGGCCAGGTACCGTAACTATCACTCGGTTTTGATGTCCACAAATTTCTATTCCTGCACTAGATTTTAGAAGATATTGGTGAATTGTTTCAAGGGTGTGTTTTAAAGTCTACCTGAGTCCTCAACAAGTTTTCTGAAATACACTAGCTTCTCCTTACCATCTCATTTAGTGGTGTTTGCACACTGTTTTTGTGTCTGTAAGTTCTGATTTTCAGGTGGTCTTCCCCATTTTTCTGTAGCTCTGTTGTTTGCAGTCCACTTTCAGGGAGGAGGTGTGTATCAAGTCTAGCATTCTGCCAGTAGTTCACGGTCCTGACTTCCTTACCTGTGCTTCCCATGCATTGCACTCTCTCTGGTTCAATCAGCAGGGAGGCAGTAACTGAATGTGCATGCCTCTGCTTTCCCAGTATGATTCCGGCATTCAGACACATTCTGAAAAAAACGCTGTAACAGCAGGCGAGGTAGAGACTGTGGAGATTATCAGTGTCTGCGGCTCTGTCAGTCAGCAGTCTGTGAGTGCACAGTAGGAAGATAGCACGTCCCCCTTTGCTATGAAAACGTCTCTGTATCCTTGTTACTATGGAAGCTCTGTATCTAACGATAGAGACTGGTTTGCAGAGAAGCTGGAATGAAGACCCCTAGTGGCAGCAACTTCAAATGTGATTTATAGTGGTGAAGCTGCAGAATTTTTAATGCAAGTATATTACGGAAATTATGAGACTAAGGTTGAATGCACACGGATGGATTTGCATTGTGGCATCCGGAACTGGCATCCATCCATCTATCTATCAACCTATTCCGTGCTGACAGCTTCCTCTGAAGTGAATGTAAGCCGTCCGACCCGCAACCCTTCCACAATCATCATTGCAGAAAGGTCACAGTATACACGTCATTGCATAGCAATAGTGCGGCATTATCTGTACTGCGCATGTGTGCCAGTTGGCACATCCGCAGCACAGATAATAGAATCCGAACAGGTATGTGGGGGTCACCGGCAGGGCATCAGGTCGGATTCTGCTGCAGGATCCAGCATGCGGAATCTGACCCGGCTATGTGCATTTGGGCTAACACAAGCTAGTACATGAGCAGAGGTTGTCTGAAAAGTTAGTGTCCCTTTTAAATCCCTGCTCATCAGAGATCAAGCTTTTTTTTTTTTCAAAAAGACAATATTACTCCAAGAAGACTGCGGTGGATTTGTGAGCTGCTTCAGTAAAAACCTGACATTACTTCAGATTGTTGTGTCCATGAATGTAGGACAAACCTGCAGCTAATAACTTAAAGGAGTTGTCCTATCTAGACGGCCCTTCACCCGGGGATGATACAGATGACCACTGCAAGATAAAAGTGCTATTGCATGGTGTCCAGTCAAATGAATGAGCTGCAGCGCAGCATGTTCGCACGGAGACCTCGAGTGGAAGCCATTCTTTCCTCTGTCTATGATGACCATATGTCTTTAATAGAGATGAGCGAACGTACTCGGATAGGCACTACTCGTCCGAGTAATGTGCCTTATCCGAGTACCGCTGTGTTCGTGCTGAAAGATTCGGGGCGCTCCGCTGCTGACAGGTGAGTCGCAGCGGGGAGCGGGGCAGAGCGGGCGGGAGAGAAGGAGAGAAAGATCTCCCCTCCGTTCCTCCCCGCTCTCCCCTGCAGCTCCCCGCTCCGTGCCGGCACCCGAATCTTTCAGCACGAGTACAGCGGTACTCGGATAAGGCACATTACTCGGACGAGTAGTGCCTATCCGAGTACGTTCGCTCATCTCTAGTCTTTAAATGTTCCATTCTGACAATCTCATTAAAAAACAATTGCACTTAAATCCTAAAATCAACCTGGAGAGGTAGATGAAGCAATGAACAAGTAGGCAAATTTTCCATTCAGGACTCTAAAAAGCTAGGTGACCACCTCTGTGGAAGACGCCGGCTGTGGTCACACTCTGCAGTACATCTGCTACAGGCTAAAATAGAATTGTACGTTTTATACATTTCCTCTTTTACGGATCCATTTAAAGTTTGACTTTAACAAAAAAATAACCTGCCTATAAAAGTAGTTGCCGGATTGGTTACCAAGGAAACAAGCCAATGGCATCTATTTACTGCAGACTTTTTATGTTTTAGGGAAAATGTTCAAATGCTAATTGTAACATAAGTTCCTAATGAAATGACCAACGTAAGTAATTCTTGTGTTTGCTACATTAGTAAATATTTTCTTTTCGAAGCGGAGACATGGTGTAATCTGTGGAAATGTGTGTAATGTTTCCTGCTGTCCTCTTTATATTCCCTCTACAGTTTAATTCTATCCCTGGAGGCCAAACTGAATCTTCTGCACAGCTACATGAATGTAACCTGGATACGCATCCCCTCTGAGACACGGGTAAACCCCTGCTGACTACTTACACCGCTTAGTTTCTCTATGTATTCATTTCTCTTCTATTATATTGAATTGTTTCAGTCTTGCATTGCTTTGTTGTATTAAGGCATGAAATATTAATAGAGTTTAGAAAAGAAATATAAAGACATATATATATATATATATATATATATATATATATATATATATATATATATAAATAATATCAAAGGGTGGTTCCGCTTTCCTGCTCTGTTTAGACGCGGGGATTCCCTTTCCTGTTCCCTGAATGGCTGTGGACGGGACTGAACACCGCCGGGCAGACCCTATTGCCTATAATTGGGTACGGAATGCAGCGGTTTTTCTTCCGGTATTTGCAGACGGAGATTCCGATGCAGATGGGAGACCGGCTTAAGTCCTCCTCTGTTGCTGCTGCACAGATTACAGAATAGACAGCACTTGAAAAGTTTGGATCTAGTGTTTAACGAATCACTTTCGTATGCACCTGTCTATGAAGAATGTGTCTGTTACAGGTGAAGATAATAACACTAGGGAGGAGAATTTCTGTTTCTGTTCATCATTATCATCATATTTCACCAATGGAATTTAGACTGGTTTGAGCCTTTGCCGCCTCCTGTAGAAAAACTTTGCCCTCCCCCTAAATCTGACTTCTTCCCACAGATACTAATACTGTAATCACTACAACATCTAAACTGTTTAAGTTCCAACCATCTTACCCAGAACATGTAAGACTTGAAGATCATGTTTGTTTTTTACCTTCTTCATCAAGTGTATACGCTACCTCCCAAACCTTGAGTGTTAGTTTTGTTTTCACCTAGTGGTGGCAGTATTGCTGCAGATGTTCTACCATGTAGCAGAACAAACTTTAACTAAGTGGGCGCTGCAATAGTTCCTTAACCCTCAGAACAGACATGACTAAAGATTGATTGGGCCTCCTTCAGGTAGCAATAAGATTAACTTCTAAGTTATTTCCCTTAGGATACCTGTCATTTTTTAAAATTTTTTATTAAAAATCATTACATAGTGAATAGATTTAACATTGAGAACATTGATGTGGCCTGGATATTGTAATATATCCATATGTCCTAGTAAATAAATATATATTCTATATGTCTCCAGCCGCTATCCAGATTGGGGATTTATATCCTTGTTGTATGGCTGTGTGATAGAAGTGAGCATATACAGTAGGTACCTTCTGTATGCCTCGCTGTTTAATACAGTACTATAATATAAGGATATAAGGCATATGGGGCCAAGAAACAAGACAAAATTATAATTTAGGGCTCGTTCATATTTGCGTTATGGATTTCTCTTTGAATTCTCTCCATTTGTTCCATTTTTAGAACATAAAAACGGAATTTAAATGGAATGAGTCGTTTATATTGTTTACGCACATCAAGGGGTTTTAAAAAAAAAAAGGGATACTTTCGATTTGATTCCAATGAAATCAATGGTGAAACATGGAAACCCTTAATTCCATTTAAATTCTGTTTTTCTGCTCTAAAAACGGAACAGATGGAATTCAAACAGAAGTCTCTAACGCAGATGTGAATGAGCCCTCAGTGTTATCGCTTTGTAATGCTAGGAGTGAGATGACTTTGGGATAAGTTTTTAGGACTTGGTTCCCACTGACACCATGGCTTCCTCTTTTACAGTAGCCAGGGTGGAATCATTATGATCGGCTTCGGAACAGATCCCAATATACACCTTTTGACTTAGGAGTCCATCAGGTTATTTTGTGCTATTCCTGAAGATCAGGACGCAGTGGAAACCTGACCGAGATGTAACCATAGCCTCAGAATAATATGGTGTTACTAGTACGGTGTCATCGTATAGTGACAAGAAGTGTGTCAATATTTTTGAAAATATGTGCTTTACTCAAAAAAACACCACATAAAATAAAGCTCCTCTTAAAGGAAAATTCCACTTAAATTACGTATTTGTAGTGTTATCCAAAAATCGCCAAATTCTCTGCTCCTCCACGCATATATATTCAGACTCGCGCAGTCACTCACCAAGTGGGTGCTGTCCGTCTGTGACAGGCAGCGGCCTCTGTGGGCGAATCAACACACTCCTCCTAGTATGACTCAATGAGAGCTGTCAGGATCTTGAAGGTACATGTTTAGCTGAATCGGCTCCCTCAACCAACAAGGGGCAGAATTTGGGGAACTATGTAAAAAAATATTCAAAGCAAATAATCAAACCTAATCGGCCTGGTGGCATGCATGCCAGTCAGTTTGCCAGATGACTTGCTATCATATTGTCTTAATAGACTTCAGGGATTATGAGGCATATTTATTCTGCACTGTATGACGGTGTACAAAAGTTGCAATTTGGGGGTACTTTACAAAATTGTGACTTTTGAGGCTTTTGCATAAACATTTAAAAAAATGGCAAACATGCTATGGTCATATGATACAAATAAGTGAAAATTTAATTTGTACATCTGCAGATGAGGGCACCTGGCAACTCTGGCCCTGATGTCCTATGCTCCATTAGCTTGGTAAAGGGCCTTACCTAAAACATTGCTACTACTCGTGTTCTCCTCTTGAGATGTACAATAAATCTTCACCTTTTTTGCATCATATGAACTTAGTTTGTGCTCACCATTTATTAAAGTGTTAATGTACATAGAGCCATTGACAGTGTGGCTTTGGCTGCAGCATCGCTTACACACGATATCTGGGGTAGTGCTACCCGCTTACACACGATATCTGGGGTAGTGCTACCAGTTCCATTATATTTTGGTTTTCTTACCTTGGGCCCTGCCACTTTTTTAAAAAGCAGATAAGGCCTAGAAATCGGAGGCATAGACTCATGTGACCCTTCACATTTCAAATAATATACGCCAAAAAATGGGCTGTGGTAAATTATAGCAGAATCCTATGCCAGCAGCTGGCGTAGATCTCCATCCGGCGCTCGGAGGTGTCACCAGGTGAGACAATTGTATTAGGAGGCTTACACCTCTTAATGCATTTTACTCTGAGCCAAGAACAGTTTACTCTGATGTTTGTACAATTAAGACTGTCCTTTTAAAGCACACACACGGGTAAATTTTGTTAATTTGCCATGTATGTATTAATAGCTTTATTTCTCTACAGCTGTCTGTTAATTGCATACTTTTTATTTCAGGCTCCTTTGGCCCAACCAGAATCTCCAACAGCATCTGCAGGAGAGGACGTCCAGTCACTTGCCGACTCTGTGGACTCAGACCGTGAGTCAGTCTGCAGTAATTCCAATGTTAACAATGGGAAAAATGGGAAAGAAAAGGAAAAAGAAAAACAAAGAAAAGAGAAGGAAAAAAACAGAACTGACTCTGTGGCAAACAAGCTTGGAAGCCTCAGCAAAACACTGGGTATTAAATTAAAAAAGAACATGGGAGGTCTTGGGGGCCTAGTGCATGGCAAAATCAGCCGGGCAAATTCAGGCAATGGGAAAAACGGTGATTCCACTGAAAAAGTAAAGAAGTCCAAATCTCGCAAAGGAAGCAAAGAGGAGTCCGGACAGTCTGCTAGCACCTCACCTTCAGAGAAGACTACTCCATCACCCACAGATAAAGCTAGCATATCGCCTATTGATAAGCTAGCAAATAGATCACTATTGGATAATAAGTCAGACCCCTGGAAATATAGCACAGATGTTAAACTCAGCCTTAATATTTTGAGAGCTGCCATGCAAGGGGAGCGCAAATTTATCTTTGCTGGACTCCTCCTAACAAGTCACCGGCATCAATTTCACGAGGAGATGATTGGTTTTTACTTGACCAGTGCCCAGGAACGGTTCAATGCTGAGCAGGAACAGAAAAGAAAGGAAGCTGAGAAGAAAGCTGTCCTTAACGGGTCATCCTGCAGGAAACTAGATCAGGACGGATTTGTCAAAGAGAAGTTGGAAACATCTCCTCAGGACAGGGCATCACCAATCTTGCCTCAAAGCCATACAACACAACTAGTTCTAAAATTAAAGGATCGGTCCAGTCCTACCCCAGCTTCCTATCCGTCACCCAGCAATGGTGCTAAGAAAAGTGGTCCCATGCCAGTATCTGCCCATTACAGCCATACCCCACCAGTCCAAAGGCAAAGTGTTATTCATCTACATGATGTCAACTCTAAGTCACCGAGCTTCCAAGATGATCCTTATAAGCCAGTTGTGGGCTCTTTGAAAACTTGTGCTACGTATCCTCAACAGAACCGCTCATTGTCTTCACAGAGCTATAGTCCAGCCCGATTATCGGGCATACGCACAGTGAACACAGTGGAATCCCTTTCATATGAGAAACCCACTGAGCATAAATCTCAGACATATACAAATGGGTTTAACTCTACAGATATTAGAGACTGCTTAGAATATGCTGATGAGGAGTCTCCTCAGACATGGTTGAACAATGACAAAAATAGTAGAGGCAGAAGTACAGGCTGCCCAATATACTCGCTTCACCAGAGTCGGTGTAAGAAGGAGAACTGCTCTTTCTATGGACGCCCTGAGACTGATAATTTCTGTTCTTACTGCTATAAAGAGGAACTGAAGAGACGTGATCGGGAAAATAAAGTGCACAGGCACTGACTGAATTGATTTGAAAGGTCCAGACCTCTTATCATTTTTTTACATGCAAAAATTCAGTACTAAAATCACTTTAATTGCAAATGGAACAAAATAGCCAAATGGGAGAACAAGGGAGAAATAATAGTCGCTTGCTGTTATACAGGTCAAGCTTTATTAGACTGCTCAGAATGAGAAGGAATAAAAAGCCTTTGTTAGATTTTTCTCTCTCTAGTCATTTTCATATATTAAGCTGAAAGGTTGGTCATGTCACAGTCAGTGCTTTGTATGATGTATGGTTATTAACTACTAAGGTGCCTGATTTTTCTTTTTTTGCTATCACTCAGGTAAGTCGAAAGGATCATTATAGTGGACGCATCACCTGCACACATTGAAGACAGTCGGTTTGCGGCATGTTGCAATAGGCAACTGAGCAAGACGCTACAAACGAGACACACCACTGATGCATGAGCCATAATAAATCTGATGCTTATGTGACCTCACTAATTTCAAGTTGTTTAATCAACTCCGATGGGTTCAAACCACAAACAAAACTGTCTCCACTGTGTGCAGGTGACTAATCTACTTGAACTATTTCCTAATATCAGTTTTGGTTGCATATAGCCAAAGCACCTATTTGTTAATGCACTTTGGCTACCATATTTGTCTTGGGTTTCTTTGGATGACACATGCGTTACATTTGTACTACTCTTTAAGCTCTGCCACTCCGCATACAATTTATATATATATTTTTTAATTGTCTTGTACATGGGTTACATCCAAGCAAAAGATGACAAAGGGGTCTAGGGACAACTGCTTTGTTCGAAGCCATGCTAAACCAGGATTTAATTAAGATGTAAGATTACTCGGCCTTCAGAACCAATTCTTACAAGTCATGTGTGTGTCTTTGGGGTAATGGTGGTAAAAGGTTTGCTGTGCTCTATATCGGCGTAATATACTGTATAAAGTCTTTGTATTATCATATGGTTTCATGAAATCCATTTAAAAGTATAATTTTCGTTAAACAGCTTATTAATATTACTTGTAGGGAAGAACTCCTTAAAAAATGTAATTCTGCTGAGATCAGTCAATAATGTGGAGTGTAATATGGTGGTGTGAAATCAGAAAGCAGCTTGAATAGAGCATTACCCTTTGGAAAAAAATGTGAATGGCAACTTCTCAGGGAAAGGTATTTCAAAGCTATTGCTTCACTTTGCATTTAGAAAGGGAGACCACTTACTTTCCTGATCAGCCAAGCAATAGAAGGTAACATATTATTATTTTTTTGGTCATGTATAGAAGCCTCTTTTCATAGGGGTGGATTTTAGAGATGAGCGAGCGTACTCGCTAAGGCGAACTACTCGAGCGAGTAGTGCCTTATTCGAGTACCTGCCCTCTCGTCTCTAAAGATTCGGCTGCCGGCGCGGGTGACAGGTGAGTTGCAGCGGTGAGTGGGGGGAGAGAGAGGGAGATCTCCCCTCCGTTCCTCTCCGCTCTCCCCCGCCGCTCCCCGCCCCCTGCCAGCACCCG
Organism: Eleutherodactylus coqui; assembly: GCF_035609145.1. NCBI lineage: Eukaryota > Metazoa > Chordata > Amphibia > Anura > Eleutherodactylidae > Eleutherodactylus > Eleutherodactylus coqui. The sequence continues at coordinate 218,121,987 of NC_089838.1, read as the reverse complement.
AATCTTTAGAGACGAGCGGGCAGGTACTCTAATAAGGCACTACTCGCTCGAGTAGTTTGCCTTATCGAGTATGCTCGCTCATCTCTAGTGGCATTATATAATCTTGTGTTAAACACTAGGGAATGCGGTTTTCATAAGTATAGGTTTGTGGTTCAAAAAGTCCATATGAACACAGCAGTCATTGCTCAATCTATAAACTCCAACAAGTGACAAGACTATACAGTTCAAATCTACATTTGATACATTCAATGAGGCCATTCTATAACATGAGTCTGTAGTTTTTCAACCCTTGATGCATCTATTATCTTTTCTGTATATCCATACTAGATTTGGTTTTAATATTGATTCTGCGTGTTCAGAAAGTTCATTAAATACCACTGGGGTCCAATATGATTCTCAACTTTAATGATGCACACATAAGGCATGGATGTTCAAGAGGCTATATAAAATCTATATAATTTTTAGCAATGACCACTCTTGGCGCTCCTGGGACCTCAACATGGAGCACATTTTGCTTTCTAATGGTAGTTTATGATCTTGTGGACCTTATGGACAAAATGCTGATGTCACTTTCTATCTATATAACCTAAGGGTTTTTCCCCAGATTGAATACAGTCTCCGTGGTACCTGATGGGATCTACTATTTTTTTTAGTGATATTGGTAACGTATACAAATAACGTTACTGAAGCTTTGGGGTTTTAGTAACAGATTTTGTGCTTTCCATATGGAAAACAGTCTGGAAATAAAATCTCTACCTAATCTTAATACTGCTGTAACTTTGGAAAAAATAGGGCCATTGTGTTAGGCTGCTCTCACACTAGCGTTTCCCGGGACATACCGTGTGCGTATCATGCGGCAGTACATTGTGTACTGCTGCAAGCCAACAAATCCACACAAACACGCCAAGATAGAGCATGCTGTGGTTTATGTGTGGCACCATAGGCAGTAATGTAAAGTTAGTTACTGTGTATTACATGTGCAAAACCAGTGTGTGTGATGCTGGGTAAAAACCGCTAGTGTGCGAGCGGCCTTAATATTACTCAAGTAGTTCAAACCAAATCAATCTTGCTGCTCTACATTAATTTGGTCATATAAAATAATCCCTATTAATGTTTTATAGTCTGCTTATGCATGGTTGTTCTTCTACACCAACTGATGATTATGGAAGAGTAGACTAGATGGTGTAGGATTTATACAGTTTGTTGTCCTATATGTTGGTGTAGGACCAGAGGCGTAACTTGAAGCTCCTGCGCCCCAATACAAAATCTGTAACAGGGCCCCCAACTACAATGCTTTATTCATAGTACTGGGCTCCCTATATAAAGAAGAGAGGTCTTATGGCCCCCCTAAGGCTCCTGGGCCTGGATGCAACAGCATCCCCTATAGTTACGCTAGTGTGTAGGACCATATCTTAGGCCAAGCATTAGGCTTAAAATATACCTACAATAATGTAAAGCAATTAGTATTGTGCAGCTCTTACCAAGTGATGTTATTTACTATATACACCAGTCATCTGTAACATTAAAGCCACCTGACTAATATTGTGTATGTCCCCCTTGCACTGCTAAAACAGCTCTGATATGTTAAGGCATGGACTCCACAAGACCTCTGCAGGTGTCCATTGTTATCTGGCACCAAGACCGATTCCCTCCACACGGAAATTCCAAGGCACTTACAGTAGCAGCAAAGTTGATAAGATTTTGAAAGTCTCGTCCACGAGCTGTGGAAATGACCCGCACAAAACCCATGTGGAAATTGACATGCGCTGTGGAATTCAATTTCACAGCATGTCAATTTTTTTTTGCATTTTCTGCTGTGGAATGTATCTCTTCTCAATAAGGGGGTGAATTCTGCACAAAAATATGTGATAAAACCGGTTTCAAAATCTGCATCAAATGGTGCGGGTGTGGAGACAGGCTTTCCACTGCTGATCTGTAGTAGAATGCCCATGGCGGATATTCTGCTGCAAATCAGCCATCGTTTTTACCCAGCCTAAGTCCTTTCAGTTGTGATGTGTGACTTCTATGGTTCAGATTTGGATTTTTTTGTACACCCTAGAGATGTTCGACTAGATCCAGATCTGTTGAATTTGGAGACCAAGTGAATACCTTGAACGCTTTGTCATGTGCTTCACTCCATCTGCCTAAAGAACACTGCTCTTTTCTGGTTCTGCTACCTATCTGACGCCTCATTTAGTGTATCCTTTACTGGCTCTGCCTCCCCTCCTCTTCCCCTTGCTGTTGGGGTCCCCCAGGGCTCGGTCCTGGGCCCCCTCCTCTTCTCCATCTACACAGCCCGTATTAGCCAAATCTTCTGATGGTTTGTCTATTAGTACCATCTCTATGCTGACAACATCCGGTTATTATACATCTCTTCGTGTGACCTCACAGTACCATTCCTCCAGATCGCCGCTGACTGTCTGTCTGCTGTCTCTAACACTATATCCTCTCTCTTCCATAAAGCTTAACCTCTTAAAAACTGACCTATTGGTGTTTCCGCCCTCTACTAACTGACCTCATCCTAACCTCTCTATCTCCGTGTGTGGCACCATCATTACTCCCAGACAGCATGCCCACTGTCTTGGGGTTATATTTGTCTCCGATCTTTCCTTTACTCCCTACATCCAATCTCTTGCCCGAACATGTCAGCTGCACCTCAAGAACATCGCAAGAATCTGCTCTTTCCTCACCGCGGACACGCTAAAAATGCTCACTGTTGTCCTCATCCACTCAGCTCGATTATTGCAACTCGCCACTGATCGGCCTTCCCCATGCCAAACTATCCCCTCTCCAATCCATTCTGAATTCGGCAGCCAGGCTCATCTTCCTGTCTAGCCGCTACTCGGACGCCTCTGCCCTGTGCCGGTCACTGCACTGGCTGCCCGTCAAATACAGAATTCAATACAAATTCACTACCCTCATCCGCAAAGCTCTCCACAGCACCGCCCCGCCCTATATTGCATACCTCATCTCATTCCACCACCCAGTCCACGCCCTCCACTAACTAAATCAGATTAAGTGCCCCTCTAACTCTAACCTCTCATTCCCACCTCCAAGACTTCTCCAGAACAGCACCAGTCCTCTCGAACGTGCTACCCCAAACTATCCAGGCAATCCCTGATGCACACAATTTTAGGCATGCTCTAAAAATGTGGTATACCTCCCTGAAGAGGTACACCTCCTTAACCAAACCCCTCTGTACTCCCCATGTTACAGATTTTGCTTTGGGGCCCAGAAGCTTCAAGTTACGCCTGTGTACTCCACATTCTGTTCCCACAGTCTGTGTTGCATTATTAATGCAGAAGTAGAATAAGATAAAATAGTATATTTGGACATACCATCACTTAGTGCTGCACAATATTAATTTGTTCACACTATGAAAATGAACATTTCATAACTTTTACTTCAAAGAACAATACAATAGTAATTAGTGCATTGATATATTCAAGAAATTAAATCTCAAATTACTCCGTAAACATTTTACATATTTTATTCTATGAACTTATGCTTCAGTGTGCATCAATTAATATCTATGAATATCGTAGTAGAAGTAAACCGAATAATCATTGTGCATATCACAGTTCGTCAGTTAAGTTCATTGGTTACATATGAAAACATTCAGATTGTCAGAAGGAACAAAAATGTCTCATTTAGCCTTCAGCTAGGGGTAGACCACTGATTTTAAGCAAGAAAAACGAACCTAGAATTACGAATAACTAAATGTACTCTTACAAAATGCCGCAGCTTTAGTTGTAGTAGATATAAATATGAGATATGGGGTCTAACATTTTATTTTCAACTTTCTTTTCATTGGGTTTTCATCAGAGAACAAAAGCAGACCTGTTGTAGTACAACCAATAATTATGACAACAAGTAGATAAGGAATGAAACCATAAAAATAGTGGCGTTAAGTGCAGTAGGCAAGTAATCACAACATACAATGGTATCCATAGGTGTAAGGATTTAAGAAAGGAGGCCAGGGCACTGATAGGCACAGAAAAAATAGGTATGTTAAGATGAAAATCATCATTCTAAACAATTTGAAAGCCTTGATTGGAGTAGAAGCTCTAGAACAATGAGTCAATTCTAAGAGATTCCCATCCAAAGTTCCTCCAAATTGGCAGTTCAAAACTGTGAATGGCTTTTTTTTAAATATAGAAGGAAGGCGTAACTGCATTCAAGGTGCAAAATGTAAGAGTCTTTTTTCCTCCAAGGACATAACAGCAGCAACATTTCAACCTGGAGATCTTTGTCATGCTTGAAAGGGACTAGGTCATTCTTGATAAAGATCTTCTGGTCGAAACGTTGCTGCTGTCATGTCTTCCTCCTATAATTCCAGATTGGATCCATGGATTCTGGTTCCAGGTGACTATGCATATGTTGCCTCACTACTAAAGTATTCTGGATTGTGCTGCTGGCACCATATTTGTTTCTCTCTGTATTTTTTTTAATGTAGGGATCCGTTGTTCATGGTAAGCTAGTCATATACAAATAAAGCTCTTAGGCTTTTAGACACTGAGAAGTGGAAGAGTAGGGACCATGTAAGAACCCCAGGATTTAAGGATGTAGTACTGAGGAAATTGTGACTTTAACCTGCAACCAAAGCTAGTATTTCAGGCTAGAATGCTATAATATAGTAACATAACATATCATTAGTAGAGATGAGCGAGTATACTCGCTAAAGGCAATTGCTCGAGCGAGCATTGCCTTTAGCGAGTATCTTCCCGCTCGAGACGAAAGGTTCGGGTGCCAGCGCTGGGGAGCGGTGAGTAGAGGCAGGGAGCGGGGGGGAGAGAGGGAGAGAGAGATCTCCCCTCCATTCTGCCCCGCTCTCCCCCGCAGCTCCCTGCCCACCGCCGGCACCCAAACCTTTTGTCTCGAGCAGGCAGGTACTCGCTAAAGGCAATGCTCGCTCGAGCAATTGCCTTTAGCGAGTATACTCGCTCATCTCTAATCATTAGTGGTTCCAGTGTGAGACTAGCCTCTCCAGAAAATCTTTGCTATTGTGGGGTTCAGGCTATGTAGCAGGGCAGGTAAGTGATACCAGTTCATTAGGACTTCTTATTAGATTTCTTAATACATCACATTCCTCATGATCAATACCCTGGTGATATGCTAGTCTGTTGCTTCTCACTGGCATATGTCTTAGCTCTCCTCTTTCTGTAGTTACCTCCTACAGGTAATCTACATACAAAATTATTAGATGGTATGTTTTAATTCACCATGGGCCTCCTGTGGAGCAGTGTGTTAAGGCAGCAGAAATGCAGTCCTAAGCTCTCGCTCATGACCTGAAGGTTGCGGGTTCGATCCTTGTGTGGTTCAGATAGCTGGCTCAAGGTTGACTCAGTCTTCCATCCTTCCAAGGTCGGTAAAATGAGTACCCAGCTTGCTGGGGGGTTAAAGATGACTGGGGAAGGCAATGGCAAACCACCCTGCAAAAACAGTCTGCCAAGAAAACATCATGGTGTGACATCTTCCTAAGAGTCAGTCACGACTCTGTGCTTGCACCAGGGGACTTTACCTTACCTTTAATTCACCATTGTTTCAGAATGTTAAATTACAAGCAGCAATAATTTTGTTTGCCCCTCTCGCAGCACTAAGTGCCAGCACAGTTTTGAACACCCAATTACATGTAGCCAATCACAATGTACATAAGAAAAAGTTTACATATGTGCCTACAGTGGAGCAATCTCTCTTACGTCCATTACACATTTAGTACGAAGTCAGCAAACGTTTCTGTGCTAGGCAGGGAAGTTGTGGTTTATATGTTAAAAGGGAGTGGACTTCAGTCGTCTCTTATAAAAGCATTTTTCTTGCACAGAGTAATGCATGCAGAGTACATTTTTTCATAATGGTGGACTGCTGACTGTAGACACTGTATACTAATACTGTAAGCTCTTTATAAAATTGTGGTTTACAGCCCCTTTAAATAACATGTGACCAGACCATAGGTGGTCAGCAGTAACTGCAAAGATAACGTTAGTAAAAGGCACAACTTAAAATGTTACGTCTAACATTTTTATGAGTATGTATATGTTGGCTCACTGTAATATGGATGAAATGTATAAAGGAACTCATTGGGTTTTTAATTCAGTAATAGCCATTTAATTTACCTTTTTTAAAGAGGGTTAGGTAAGTACAGCATACAGTAAGGTTTAAGGTTCAAGATGCCTACCTTGGTATGTCACGGTATATTTCTAGGGTATGTCGTATTATTGCAGGAGGTCTGACCTACTTGTGGCTACTATAGTATGTATCACCCTTGAAGGCACTTGATCTATTGCTGAATATAGATATTCAAGTACTGATTCTAAATATACTAAATTATTTGGTGGCAGCAATAAATGTTAATTCTTTTGTGTTTGACCCTCCCCAAGTAGACTACTGCCATAGCTCAGATCAAGATTATGAAGAACAAGTTACAGTAGTACTTTACCAAATGTATAGGAAACATGTTGCAATATCTTGTTTGTATAGACGTCATCACAAACCATTACACCATATAAAATAGTACATTTTGTATTGGATTACAGGTTCTTCTTGTGTATAGAACATATTGTGAAATTTCTGTAATTCTGCAGTTGTGGGTAAAATTGAAAATCTATGTTTCAACAGACTTGTCCTATCAGTTTGTTCTATAGAGCCATGTAGCAATTCAGAAACCATGCTTGTTCCTGGCACATTCACTTCTGTAAATTTTACCAACTTAAGCCCATAATGTGTCTTTTGTTAGTCAGATTTATTTTGCATTAATAGAATTTTTCCTCCAAAATAAAAATATATTTAGGGGTTTGGGTCACCTAAAAAATTGGAACAAAATGTTGAAAAAACATTTATATTCTAACATTTTGAGCCTATAGAAAGTCAGTCATAGAGATCAGAAAATCCTTTTAAAACAATGCTCTGACAGAGGGTCACTTGGCTTAAAATTGCAGGGCCTAAATACTGTAGTTCTATTTAATAGCACAATAAAGCTAACTTCCATAGTTCTGTGAATCGTCTGCATCGGTCACTAGCAGTTTCCTTCTGTTAGTCACGTACTAGTGAGATTTACATCTTATCGAACTATTAAAGGGCCACTCCAGTGACAACACCTTTTTCCAGCTTTGCCACACTGCAGAGGTCTCCTCTGTATATTGCAGTCACTTCCATGCTGTGCAGATTTCTGTCTGATACTTATCAGGCACCATCTTGATGCTGAGGTTTCTCCCTGCTCACTTTCTCTAAGGTCTGTAAACACTCCCATGATGCATCAGCACAGCATCATATGACCAGCTAGAACCAGTACCATCTCTGCCTGCTGGGAGGATGCTGCCATTACCTTCTGTTCTTTATTTTCACCTAAATAAACTACAGACCATAATTATACAGTCATGAAATTCAGCAGTGATCTCCTCTATTATAATTGGAGCCCCTAATACTCAGCACTAACTGTAATGAGTTTGTGGCAATTATGTCAATTAAAAAATGACTTCTTGAGCGTACACAAACCCAAGTAAATCTAAGGTGGTCAGAATGTGATCACATGACCCACCTTCAGAGAAGTTTCAGATAGAGAGGAATAACTAACCAAGGTGATACTAGCGGACTTCTATATACTGGGGGGGCTATCTACATGCTCAGTGAAAAAACAAATCACTGGAGTGGCCTTTTAAACTGAACCTCCGATCCTGGACAAATAAAGATGGCTGAACCACTTTTCTGACTACCTGATGCACACTGTGCATTAATATGCATTGGTAGTCTTAAGACATTACATGCTGCTATGATTGGCCAGCACTGCTCATGTGGACAGTAGTGGGTAATCTAATATGGTGTAGAGTCTTAAGGCTCTTTTACATGCAACGATTATCGCTTGAACAACCACACAACTGAACAAACTGCTGACATTTTTGAATAAAATTACTCACGCCCAATAATCTGTATTTTTCCCCATTAGCTAAAGTAAACTCCGTAGCAGCAGTTAGTTCAGGTGAGTGTGTTTGTGCTAGAGATTATCTGGTGTGCAGATTCCATTGCCTTCTCCTTTGCATACACAATGAGTACATTGTTTACTCATGCCAGGAGAAGACAATGTAATCATGTATGTAAAGCAAACAAAACCATCATTAAGTTGCTGAAAAGGCTGAAGGAACTGCATTCAATTGGAACAAATTCTGAGCGGCTTCACGATGGATTTTATGCCGGCTAAAAACCAGCATTGAACCAGTAGTGCACAACTGCCCGCGTTTACATTTAACAATTGTCGCTCACTTTCAGATGTTCAAATGAATTTTGAGTGATAATCGTGTGTAAAAGGGCCTTTAGACTAATAATGCATACCAATGCAAAGGTTGTCAGAAGCTGGTGCGTCCATCTTTGTTTGTTCAGACTCGGAGAGTCACTGTAAGATCCTTTAGCAAGTATGGCTTTTACAAAGATGCTTTCTATCCATAGTTATTCTTGGAAATGCTATGCCCACACAATAAGGTCCTCAGCAAGTAAATGAATCCTGCAGAATAGAAGAACAAATCTTAACAGAATTCTGTATCACACAATTACTGCAACCAATCCAATAATGGTTAATACTAATCCTGTTCTCAAAAGAAAGTGAAGTCGAGACATGAGCCCTATCAGCCTGTAAATGTGATAGTCTACCAGCCTGAATATCCCAGTAGTGCAGAAAAGGAGTCCGATAAAGTAGTCTATGAGCAATCATCAATTGTGAAACCCCAATGAACTTAATAGAGGTTTGGCAATGTAATAAAAAAAAATCCGTAAGCTGTTTTAGGTTCGGTGTTGCTTGTGATTTAATTTGCTAATTGCACAAAGCTGTACAAGTCTGTGAATAATATTGATGTATACTAACATGTTTATGTATAATAGGAGTCGCTATGCAAATGTTTACCCTCATATACTGCCAGCTGTATGGGTTACAGTGTTGTATGAAGGGATTACTGTTACTTTTCTTTGGGTTTTTTTTATACTATATTTGAAAAATTGAATGTTACAGGAGTGAACTGTTCACCAATTGAGCTTTCATAATTTAGGCTGATCATACAATGAAAAACTACTCGCACCGAGGGCATGCATATCTGACATACATGGACAGAGATGAGCTGCTGGATATAGATGCAATTTAAAGTTTTCAGTTTGGTTGGTCATCAGTTATGCAAAAAGAAGATTAATGCATTGGGCATTAAGTATGTCCACTATACAACCCCTATATAACATGTTAATGCTCCTAGTTTGGTGGACTCGCAGTGCCACTACCGTGTTTCCCGAAAATAAGACCCCGTCTTATATAAACCTTTGCCCCAAAAGGGGAATGGCTTATTTTACTTACCTAGAAACCGCTGTTTGGGTCCCTCCCGCTGGTCTCCGAGTTTACATAGCTCCACTGCGCATTCTGCACTCCTCTGGCCACTGGCAGAACATCACTTGCTAGTCACGAGATTCATTAATCCCACCTCCAGGAAGCGATGGCTTTGATTGGTTCACCGAGTGCTGCATTGATTGGCTGAAAACAGCACTCGCTGAACCAAACACGATGGCTGGAATTGGTTCAGCGAGAGCTGCTCACAACCATTGCATTGGTTCAGTGAGTGCTGTATTAATTGGTTCAGCGAGCGCTACTCTCAGCCAATCAGAGCCATCACTTCCCGGAGGAGGAATTCATGAATCTCGAGACCAGCAAGTGATGTTCTGTTGGTGGCCGAGAAATGCAGGATGCGTGGCGGAGCTACGGAACCTTGGAGTCCAGTGGGAGGGACCTGGACCACGGCTACTAGGTAATTTTATTTTTTTTTAATGTACTCTAACTAGGGCTTATTTTGTGGTAGGTCTTATATTTCAACCCTCCTTGAAAATAGCCAAAAATCAGGATAGAGTTTATTTTAGGGGTAGGTCTTCTTTTCAGGGAAACATGGTATTTAATCACTGCTTTGGTTAAATGTAAGAGAATCCCTGTCTGTTTCCTTGCTCTCAACCAATTAATTTGCTGATGCTGATTTGGTTGAAAGTGTGGATAGCAAGAGGGATATCCTCTGCATTCCCTATTTGACCATCCTACTTCACGCCCGTTCCAGCGACTATCGCTCTTGCGCTTTTTGTACAGGAGCAAGAGTTGTTCAGAGAATGGAGGTGGAGTGGGCTGAAGATCTTTTCCTGAAACTGAATGCATAGTGACTACTGAGCACTTTCTCGCTCCATGCCCTGTCGGGGGGTCTGTGTATACACAAGCTGACCGTCACCCATAATCGCTCTTTTGAGCTATTTAATTAAGTGACAATTGGCCTGTGTAAAGGTACCCTAAGCAGTAGCACTGTGCAGCTGTTTTATGAGGCTTTGTACGAATTGCTTAGCATCTCCAGATGTAGCAATTGGTAACATAATTGGCGCTTCTTGATAACTACAATATACTACAATGCTGTAAATCAAATAATCATAACTATTTATTTAAATGTCAAGTTAACATTTGCTATATCTGTACACTATGCTACCTGCACATCAGACTGGATGTTTGATTGACAGGTCCTTTTTAAGGACACCATACAGAAGTCTACATTAAAACCGCTTTCACATGATAGGATTCAGTCTTGGCTTTGGCACTCAATAAAGTATACAGTTCCCACTATATGAATGCACCCTCTTAGTGCAACTATGTATGATGCAGCAGAGTTGACGGTCAGTGCATAGTAATGTCATAAGAGTCAAACATTTTTGTGTCATTTTTGTGAGTTCGTAATAAAAAAAAAAAATTGGAAAACCTTGCATTATAAATCCCAGTACTAACTGGAGTACCATCTGGAACAGGCAAACATGGTGGCTAATGTCATTCCCTCTTTTGTTTGTATCTAACTATTGAAAGGACTGACCATGATTGTAGGTAACTACAGCTCTGGCTTTTTCATGAAACTAATCTGTGTGTACCTGGATATTTTTTTAATATGTTGTAGGTATTATTTATAAAGGCCAAAGGTGCCATTATGGACAAACTTTGACATTTTCAGATTTTCAGTTTGTAAAGGAATTCTCCTATAAAGTTTTATCATATGGGTTTATGATCGAAAAGAGATTGTATTTTTTTTTTTTTTGCAATTTACACACTTTCTAATTTCTTTGCACATCCTGTCATTAACAATCTAGTGAAAAAATAAATAGTATATTGTTGAGAAAATAAAAGAAAGTTGTTTGTATGTGTTCTGTTTGTAGATTAAAGGCTGTATTATGTTGAAATTTTACAAGCCAAGTTTAAATTGTAATATAGAACTTATTTTTATATTATTTTCAAAATATGCTATAGAGCAATATTTTGCGCCTTTATTATATACAGGGTTTGTCATTTTAGTAGATTACCTGCAGAGCCATTGGTAGACCATGACATGAAGATGCTTTGTAAACAGTCTAGTAAGTTATGAATGCTATTTATTGTTATGCACACAAATGTTTATTGAAAGTTGAAATATATGAATGGTTTCTATTAAAATTGTCTTATGCTTTTTCTTCTTAAAGCGTACCTGTCATTTCATCAAATACCGAAATAAATAGATGGGCTTGTAGCTCTTATGCCTCAGATTGTGTAGTAATGTGATTTGGGGCACATACCTTTTTGCTATTTTCTTGAAATTCTCAATTTCACCCCCCCCCTCCCTCCTCATTTACAGTGTGCCCTAGAGGTCCACCAGTACTGTACATGTTGCCTCCTGCATTGGAGCACTGCCGTAGTCTGAGACCTCACCTCTCTTCGACGAATCTTTCGAGTGCAGCCATATTGGCACGAGTATAACACAACTGTCCGATAAACACAACAATGTAGGCTTATAGAAGAATGAGGCTTCTAAATTTAAAAAAATATATCTTATTTGTATAGCACCAACTTTTTCCACTGCTCCTTCTAGTAATTTATTTATTACGCCCCCACCACCAACACCAAGCTGGGTAATCCGTTTACCGACCTCTGAAGGATGGAAGGTTGAGTCAACCTTGATTCGGCTACCTGAATCATGCGGGGATTGAACTCGTAATCTTTTCATATTCTCGCTGGATTGCGGAAATCTGAATGATAATCGTGCAGTGTAAATGTCGGCAGCAACTGAACAACGAATGATAATTTGTTTATTGTTCAGTTTCTGCATTCTGTCAGTGCCACAAATACACGGAGGTTGGAGTGGAAGCCTCCACGCCAACCTCTTTGTAGTGGCTGGCGCTGGTAAATACAGGCACAGCTCTCATTAATTTGAATGAGAGCCATGCCTGCAGTTACAAGCGCTGGCCAGAGACTTCCGCTCCAAATACACGGAGGTCGGCACGGAGGCTTCCTCCGTATAGTGGCCGATGCTTGTAACTGCAGGCACAGCTCCCATTGATTTCAATGAGAGCTGTGTCTGCAGTTACAAGCACCGGCTGCTATACAGAGGTCGACGCATAGGCATCTGCCCGACCTCTGTGAATTTGCGGCGCTGACAACATGCGCCTGCTCAGCTGATCGATCAGGGTCCTGAGCGACAGACCCCATGCAATCAACTAGTGATGACCTATCCTGATGATAGGTCATCAATAGTATTTGCATGGAAAACCCCTTTAAAATAAAGCCCACTACTGCCGCATAAACAATTTGGGTGGACGTTTCCGCCTCGTGATTTGTTTCCCTTCTTCTGATGTTCTTGACGGAGTGCATAGCTGCTTTCTTCCGACCACCACTCCTACTAATCATAGCAACTCCTGTGTTTTTACAGCTGTATTTTCAGAATGAACCTGATTAGCGGTGGACATAACTTTAGTTGCTTTTTATAGGCATAAAACACTTGGGTTTTTGACACCTGTTACCATGAATTTCCACCCATTTACAGATGACCTAGAAGCACTGATCTGTTTTACTGGACACTCTGTTATGACTCCGTTATTTTCATGATGTAATCTTCTAGACGTTTTGTCATATGGTGTGGAGTTGATCGCTGTCTCGATTGTTAACCTGTACACAGTCCATGGATTTGTCCATAATATATTGGGTATGCTTATTTTTTCCCATTGATATGACTGTCACAGCTTCCATTGAAATCTGTGGGATATTACATATGTACATGCCAACATGGGAATTCAGTCATCAGATAAATACAGGGGTAGAGAGATCTTTGAAAACCCGATCGGCCAAAATTCCAGTTATACCAGGTTTTGTTGTTTGCGGAAAGGTTTGGGTGTAAGTGCCTGGTTACCAGCGGACATCAGAGTCACTCTAATATAGTTACATATCTTAATAAAGTGTGTCTCCATTGTCTCTTAGGGCTCATGTCCACGGGCAAAATAAGAATTAAAATCCGCAGCGGATTTCAACTCTTCTCCTGCCCACGGATCCGCACCCCATAGGGATGCATTGACCACCCGCGGGGTAGATAAATACCCGCGGATCGTCAATAAAAGGGATTTTAAAAAAAATGGAGCATGAAAAAATCTGGACCATGCTCCATTTTCATGCGGGTCTCCCGCGGGGACGGCTCCCGCGGGCTTCTATTGAAGCCTATGGAAGCCGTCCGGATCCGCGGGAGACAAAATTCGGAATTTACTCACACGCTCCGTTTCTTCTCTTCGCCGCGGCGCCATCTCTCCGTCGCGGCCGGATCTTTTTTCTTCGGGACGGCGCATGCGCGGGGCACGTCACCGACGTCATCATGCGCATCCGCCGAGCCGAAGAAAGAAGATCCGGCCGCGACGCAGAGAAGGTGACGCCGCGGTGAAGAGAAGAAACGGAGCGGATGGGAGGTGAGTTTATTCTCATTTATTCTTATTTTCAGCCCCCATGTCCGCGGGGCAGGAGGGACCCGCTGCAGATTCTCCATGGAGAATCCAGAGCGGGCCTGATTTTCCCCGTGGACATGAGGCCTTACAGTTGGATGCGTTGGCAGCCAAGGGTAAAAATTAAGAATCAATAAAAATAGAACTGGGATAAATATTTCAGTTAATGGCCAGAGCAGTGTATGTATACTTTATCAACACCTGGAAAAACATTAGAAGGAATTCTGTCATGCGGTTCATGCTGCCTAAACCTGGGATAGGGATGTCTAGTGCCCCAGTGGATGTTTTATTCTGAAATGCTGTGGCGTTTTGGAATAACTAGACTTTAAAATGTGATTAGGAGCTGAGCCGTTCTCTCCCCGCTTGCTGAATGAAGACTGACAGCTCTCTTACTATACCCAAGCAGGGAAAGGAGCTATCTTGCTTCGTACCTTGGGTGGGGAGAGGCTGATGCGGCCCACCCTCAGGACTCGGAACTTGGCTTTGAGTTAAACTTCAAAGTGTATCTATTTTGAACCACTACAGCGTTTCAGACTTAAAAGCCCATGGAGGCAACAAGGATCCCTGTTCCTGGTTCATGCTGCCCGTGGTTTGGATGATTTGAATATGACGACAAAATCCCTCTAAACAAATAGAACCCATCTAATACTGCATCATAGCTGTACTGTTTAAAGAAAGCGCAAGTTTAGTGTTGATGTTGAACATTTTTATGTTGTTACTTTTTATCAGAGAAAGAATAAAAGAAACCGAAAATGAAACAAGATTCTAAACTAGTAGAAGAGTCCCATAAAGAGGACCAGAAGAGGTAAAGCTGTGGGCTTATTGCCCGAGGTATATTTTACAGAAGTGTGACGTATACAATAAATCTGGGAGTCCAATGAAACCTTTCAAAATAAAACCATTATTGGGAATCTAGTAAAGGTATTTTCCTTCCCTGACTGATTCCAAGCACGGGTTAGTTTAGAGTAAGCTCTATGTACCTCTTAAATAAGACTTTCAGAAAACACCAAATTTATAAAATTAATGTATTGAGTGTTGGCAAACTTTTTGGTGCTTTTAGTGTGCTGCTTTACCATCTATGTGTTTGCTATTTGCATTAAGCTACTTTTAATAGCTGAATGACACAAAACCTACAGTTACATCTTGTGCGTTTAGGGTTTGTATGCAGGAGGATCGGGAGCCAATTCCGCTCCATACAATGTGGGTTCTGGCTGTTTCTCAGAGCTGCTATCAGCACTAATGCTGATCGCCGTTGTTGACTGCAATCACTTTTGAAGTGTCCCAAACAACCCCCCCCCCTCCCCCGCAATGAAATCACGGGGTGCCATTTTGATGCCATAGCAGTCTGGGGCACTCTGGATATATACATGGAATGAGAAAATGTGCCAGATTTACTCGTATCAATATGAAAGACAACAATGATAAATCTGGAACAAGTTACTAGACATCTTATACTTACCTGTACCTTACAGGGCCGGTCACTGGGAACCTGCTGGCCTTCTCCTCTCCCTCCAGCAGCCGTCCAATCGCAGAGCAGAAGCCAGCAAAGTTCCAGTGATCGACGCGTCACAAGTGATGCGACACCCACTGATTGGCCTGGCCGCGTCTAACCTCTGCCGTCCTCAGTCGACGGCGAGTACGCATGTGCCCCCCTTCCCGGCGCGCTTGCGCACTCACCGTCGACTCTCCATGGACGGCAGAGGTTAGACGCAACCAGGTCGGCAGTAGCACACAGAAGCCGAATCCTCATGCGCCAGGTAAACAACGGAGGGACCAACTACAATGGGATTAGATGAGTTTGCTTTTTTTTTTTACCTGTTCTTTCCACAGGTTAGACTCTACAGGGATGCAGGGGAGTATAAATTTTTTTATTTTGCTGACAGAACCCCTTTAATGCCCACCAAATGATGTATGCTGCAAATAAATCCTAGAGAACTAACCCAGTTTTCTGGCACAATTTGTGAAGCTAAATAAAAGATTTTTCATTGTTGAAGTATATAGTCAAATTTTCCTTCCAGGGATTTTTATAGGAAGCCCATTGATTTAATACTACGGAGATTATACAGATACAGTAATAGCAAATACATCCAATTTTAAAATAAAGGCTTTCCACAGGGCCATATAATTCAGACTTTAACAAAATGGTTAATGCATGGTATGATAACTAAAGGCGCTGAAATGTAATATTTTGTGGGTTTACTGTACAGTAGTTAAATTAAAGGGCCTCAAGGTGCAGACTTTTACGGCACACACTAACCTGTTATTTTACTTTTTAAGATAAACTTTCTGAGCTTTCGAGTTCAGTTGAGGTTCTGTTTTGCTACCTAATGTAATTGCATTGGATGGAAGCCAATCTGATATAGTAAAAGCGTGCACACATACATTTTCCATACAGCCTGCCACGTTCCCATTTATAATTAAATATATCCAGCTAGCAGCTGTATGAAGAAGCACTGTTACTCGCATCAGTGCTGAATGACTATAACTGCTGCAAATTATGTTTTCAGGTTGCCAAATATATCAACTATTCTAGAAAATAAAAAAGCTAACCAAACGCTGAATTGTGTAATATTCTAAATCAACCTTGCATAAAAGTGTAAGGTTTTTTTTTTCTTTGAGATTTTAAGTTATTCTACAGAAGGTAAGAATAATCTAATAAATATAGATAAAATGCTGGCTTTGCACTCTGAATGATTACTTACATATATATTGGGGCACATTTACAAAGGCCGGTTTTACATCTGTGTTGGATCATCCGACCAGAGGTGACGTCGCAGATACAGCTCAAAATACCGGAAGAAAAAGCGCTGCATGCAGCACTATTTCAGCATCTGGGCAAAAACTGGGCCTGTTATAGTCAATGGGGTCCGTCCAGCGCTGTTCGGTTCCATCCAGACACTGAGCCGTGCAACAGTGGGGATTCCACTTTCCTGTTCCCAGAACAGAGCAGCAAAGGGGAACCCCGAGCTCAAATGTGAAACCACCCGATACTGTCCAAAGGTTGAATAGTGCAAATTAAGACAGGCGGTCTTACAATGCTCCAGATTTATTACAGTAACTTATGTTGAATGATAAATCTACTGCATCTTTAGACACTTCCGTTTAGCTTTATATCAGTATTAGTTGGGCTATTTTTTGCTGCAAGTTTTTGTGCACAATATTGCAATTAAGCGATTCCCCTTTCCACAGTCATAACACTTTTTTTTTTCAAATTTGGCGAAGAAAGTGACTGGGGAAAAAAGTAATGAATCAATAGTAAATCTGCCTCATTGTGTTGCAAAGTTACATGCAGAATGAAGTTTAACATCAGTAGAGATTATACAGAGGCCTATAGAGCATTGCTGGGAAGTTCAGATATACAGTATATACACACCATTGTGTCTAACTGAGCACAGACAAATCTTATCTCCTGTCTACTAGCAGCCAATGTGAGTGAGTGAGCTCACTTACCCCCTGGACTCTCGGGGGGGAAAAATCGTAGCATGCTCCATTTTCATGCGGGCTCCGCATGGACAGCTTCCATTAAAGTCAATGTGCATAGGTCGCGAATTCTGCATCACCTAGCAAGGGTGCGGGGAAAAAAGTCTGTACTACGTATGTGTGATGGCAAGCCACCGGGTCCATTCACAGTACAGAAAAGGCAGCGACAGAGCAGGTATGCGCAGGCACTGCTGCGGCCAGAGTCAGAATCTGCATATGGACTCCGGCTCTGCCGTGTGCAGGAGACCTACACAGGAGGGCACCATACAGTTTTGCTAGATGCTAGTAACGGCTGCTGTTCATTTCACAGGAGCATCATAAATATGTTGTAATAACGTTAGACTCAGTAGTCCTTTATCAAGCTTGTGCCATTCTCATGTTCTGGCAGGCTCCCGGAGATTATCACCCCCAGCAGTGAAGCTGAAGCTGCACATAGGTTATAAGTTAACACCAGCAGATGGGTGCAATTAGTGTGTTCAATTCATTCACAGAGTTGCATAGCATTTCTGTTAAAAAATATGCTTTTCAGGATAAAGATGGTTAATTAGCAGGGAAACAATTCTGTAAAATGCCAACATCCTCCCCATTTTTCCTGAGTCACATTAGTACAGGAAACAAACAGGCTGTTTCTTGATTACTGTACTTGCAGCTTCTGCTTCTGGTACAGTCGTCTGTAAGCTTTTTGTTGGCTCCTGGGTGACAATTGTGTGTCACGTTTTTCACAGAAGTTTTATGGCAAATATGTGCAGAATAGTATAGTGCAGGGCAACTGGAAAAGGTTCAGGTGTTCACAAAATAGTACCATACTGCTCTAGGTGGAAGGCACCTTACGTGGGGCATGTGGACATAAATGGGATTTTTTTGTTGAATATTAAAGGGGTTGTCCGGGTGTTTTATGATTTATTAAAGGGGTTGTCCCGCGAAAGCAAGTGGGGTTATACACTTCTGTATGGCCATATTAATGCACTTTGTAATATACATCGTGCATTAATTATGAGCCATACAGAAGTTATTCACTTACCTGTTCCGTTGCTGGCGTCCTCGTCTCCATGGTGCCGTCTAATTTCAGCATCTAATCGCCCAATTAGACGCGCTTGCGCAGTCCGGTCTTCTCCCTGGTGAATGGGGCCGCTCGTGCCGGAGAGCTGCTCCTCGTAGCTCCGCCCCGTCACGTGTGCCGATTCCAGCCAATCAGGAGGCTGGAATCGGCAATAGACCGCACAGAGCCCACGGTGCACCATGGGAGAAGACCCGCGGTGCATCGTGGGTGAAGATCCCGGCGGCCATCTTGCTAAGGTAAGGAAGAAGTCGCTGCAGCGCGGGTATTCGGGTAAGTACTAAACGTTTTTTTTAACACTTGCATTGGGTTTGTCTCGCGCCGAACGGGGGGCCTATTGAAAAAAAACAAAACCCGTTTCGGCGCGGGACAACCCCTTTAAGATACAAATCCAAATCTGTTAAAATCATATTTACTTATCCTCTCTATTCTGGTGATCCAGTGCAGCAGCCTCACAGACCTTTCTAGAGGGACCGCTACTGCCTGTCTATTGCAGCCAGTCAGAGGCCACAGTAGTCACATGCTGTTCTCCTGGTATCACCAGTCAGATGCTGGGAATCACAGTGCCAGGAGAACGGCGTCTGACCGCTACAGCCTCTGATTGGCTGCAGTGGTCAGGTGGTATCTGTTCTTAAACGAAGACAGAGAGGACTGTGAGACTGTTTTACCTGGACAAACACTTCAAATGGTTAATATGACAAAAGAAGTAATTTATATCTTTGTTCTCATTTTCAGCAGTTTTTTTGCCACATTTTTCCTAAGGCTATGTGCACACGTGGCATAAACGCAGCGGAATTGTGGGCAGAAAAGTTTTTCATTCATTGATCTAGCAATTATAGTAGCAGCATTTTGGATGATATTTAACTAAATGTCTACAAACTGCAAAAAAACCTGCAACATAAATTCACTAGTGTGGATATCATATCCTCAACATGTAAACCGTGGATTTTCACTGCAAATTTCAAATGCATAGGGTGAATGCCACAGCAAAGACTGCTGCAAACTGCATGTAAAATGTAGATTTCTAGCAACAATGTTATGGAATTAGATGTCCTGGAATTCCGCACCAAATCCACACTTCTATATGTAGGTTTTGATGTGGAATTGTTGGCAGAATTTTGTCATTTTCAATTCTGCATCAAAACCCGCACATTAGCAGAGCAGATTTTGGTGTTAAATATTCTGTCCCACCTAAAAGCACCCTTAGGGATCAGTCACACAGGCGTTTTTACACACGTTAAAAAAAAAAAGTGTGACCATGTCCATTGCCACCCATATGTTCTATCTTTTGTAGGTGCGATTCTTTTTTTTTTTTTTGATGAATGCAGTACGAACGTTTTTACGCGCGCATAAAACTGCCCGTGTGAATGAGCCCTTAAATTGATCATGGCAACATCCCACTCACATATACCCATTCATACTCCGTCTCATACGGCTTTCTTTCCAATTTTTTTGGGTTCTTTGTGGCCAGTTTCACAGGAGCATATGGTAAATGGTTCATAGTGTTTATAGAAACATAGACACTGTTTACAATATGGATCCACAATATAGCTGTATGATAAAACAGGCTCCATCCATCCATGACTGTATCAGTATTTCACTTCTATTGCATTTGCATTCATTGGTATTCTTCTCTGTTGAGTAAAAACAGATATGTATTTGAAGCATAGACTTCAATGAGTGGTTTCCATCCACAAAACAGATGGACATAGTGTGTTTTTAAAATACCCTGTTTCCCTGAAAATAAGACATTCCCTGAAAATAAGACATAGCATGATTTTCCAGAATTTTTGAGGATGCAAAATGATTTTTCAGGCTTTTTGAGGATGCTTGAAATATAAGCCCTACTCCAAAATTAGGCCCTGCTAACAGTTAATTAAAAAAGTCAATTTAAATAGTGTCCAGGCAGCTATACATGTAAAAAAGTTAAACCTTTTTGAACAAAAATTAATATAAGACACTGTCTTATTTTCAGGGAAACACGGTATTCTCATTTTTTATATGCCCATGTAAATAGTCTTACAGATTAATATTATCACCATATTAGGGACAAAAAAGGAGAATGGATGAAAGTATCTTCAAAAGTAGAGCAGCATCCGAAGTCCAGTTTTCCCCAAGAACACTTCAAACTATGGCTGCTTTCACATGAGCATATTTTTCATCCATACTCTAATGCAGGGGTGTCAAACTCATTATCACCGAGGGCCACAACAGGCTTATGGTGACCTTCAAGGGGGCGATTGTAAGGCCGCCTGCAGACGGCCGAGTCGGATCCCGCTGTGAAAATTCTCGCAGCGGGACCCGACCCGCACCCCTGCAGGAACCAACGCGGCACTCACCTGCTCCCGCGGCTCCGACTCTGTGATGTGCCGGCTTCCCCGCACAGAAATAGAGTGTGCCGCAATTTGTTTTCCGTGCGAGATTTCGCACAGACAAATTGCAGCTGTCTGCATAAGACTGCGTTTTCTAACGCAATCCTATGGCAGCTTCCACAGGCGGAAATTCTGCGGGAAATCCCAGCCATGTGCAGGGGGCCTAAGACAGTACAGTAAGGGCTTGTTCACACAAGAGTATTTGCGTACATAATATGCAGTGAATAGAAGCCATTGATTTCAATGAATTCATTCACATGATGTATATTTTCACACAGCATGACCTATTTTGCTGCGCACTACGCCACCCAATAGGCAATTGAAGTGAATGGGCCGCGCAAATACGTGGTGAATGTGCAGGAAACCTATGTATTCACTGCATATTTGCGCACCATTTCAGTGGGCCCATCTGCGTTTTTTTTACGTACGCAAATATACAGGCATAAACGATTTTCGATTGTGCAAATACGCAGCGTATTCGTGCGACCAAAATACAATTACACCCGTGTGAACGAGCCCTAATAGTGACCCTGATAGTGGCCCCAGTAAAAATAACGACCCCCCACAGTGGCCCAATTAGTAATATTAACCCCCATAGCAACGTTATAATTAATGAGCCCCCCCCTCAGTAATAATAAAACCCACCTCAGTAATAATAAACCCCCACCTCAGTAATAATATTAGCAGCCCCCCCCCCCGTAATAAGCAGCCTCCCACCCAATAATACCCTCCCCCCAGTAATAAGCAGCCCCTCCCCCCCAGTGATAATCAGCCAGCCTCCCTAGTCATAAGCAGCCCCCACCCCTCAGTAATAAGCAGCCCCCTCCCCCAGTAATAAGCAGCCCCCCCTCCAGTAATAAGAAGCCCCCTCCAGTAATAAGCAGCCCCCTCCAGTAATAAGCAGCCGCCACCCCCAAGTAATAAGCAGCCCCCACCCCTCAGTAATAAGCAGCCCCCCACCCCCATAATAAGCAGTCTCCCCCATAATAAGCAGCCCCCCCAGTAATAAGCAGCTCCCACCCCTCAGTAATAAGCAGCACCCCAGCCCCCCCAGTAATAAGCAGCACCCCCCAACCCATATACTTACCTCTTCCTTCTTGCCAGCGTCGCTCCCTCTCTACTTGCCCTGAGCCCGGGTGCACACTGACGTCAGTGTGTAGCCCGGCACGCTTCCTCCCCGAGTCCACTCCTGCGGAACTGATGAGCAGGGGACTCAGGGGAAGAGGATCCTGGCTGCACACTGACATCAGTGTGCGCCAGGATCAGCGGTAACAGCGCGATTATCAGCGGGGAGCTGCGGCACCCCAGCTGGTAATCGCTTCAGTGGTGAGCGGCGTCACCGCGGGCAACATAACACAAGGCAGCGGGCTGGATTCGGCCCGCGGGCCTTGTGTTTGACACATGTACTCTAATGTATAACAACTGCTGTTGACAGCAGCACTTCAAAACACCTCCAACCAGAGGGGAAGCAAATAACTGGGAGTAATGTGCATGCTCTAATATGGATATGGACTTTCCATCAAAAGTATAGAAGTATCTTTAAAAGTAGAGAAGCATCTGAGGTGCAAAACAAAATAGTCCAATACTCACATCCCAACGGACATATATTCTTTATTGCGTCTACATTAAACCTTTAATGTGGCACTGATAATGCCAAAACGCATTAAAAAAATATGGTAACCACATTCTACCGCTTTTTCAGCAGCCCTGAAACCGCATCCCATTCATTTCAATGGGCAAAGCATCCGGTTTTAAAACGCATAAAAATAGAACAGACAGAGCTTGAAAAATGCAGTGTTAAATCAATGGTAGCATTTAACAGCGTTTACCGCTGCGCTGAAAACACTGTGCTAGGCTTGGCTCACATGGGCACGCATGGATTCCATTCCCGCAGCAGAATCCATGCATGCCCGCTGAAATAGACATAAAAGGCAACTTCTTACCTCTCAGGATCCAGCACGCCGGATCTTCTTTCTTCAGCATGTCGGATGGATTTGGGCACGCCAGCCAATGTGCCCGACGAATGCGCAGTTTTTTTTTAATTCTCTGCTTTCCTGTGGATCTGCTGCACGTCCACAGTGACAGCTGCGGGTGTGCTGCAGATGGGACAGCTTTCTATTTCCGAGGCTATTATCTGCGCTCAGATCCTTTTGTTCTCCACGGGGAAACAATGCTATCAGCACTCCTCGTGGAGAACTACTGATAAAAGTGAGCATCGATTTTTAGGTTGGACTGAATTTAACGATCAGCTAGCAGTGCCCGAAAAGCGGACGATGGGCACACATTTACACGCACCGATTATTGCTAAAACGATCGCCAATTAGCGGGTTTGTTTTTTGTTTGTTTTTTGTTTTGTTTTAAGCGATAATCGGCTGGTGTAAATGGGCCTTAAAACGATGGAAAAAATGTATGTGTGTGAGTGGCCTAATTCTCTTCTTTAAAAAAATCCTATACATCCTATTTAATCCATTGATGGGTGAGTGTTGTTAATGGAGGTAGTGTAGTTCACTTATCACAGTGGGTCTATCGTCTCCCACCCAGAGGGTAACCAAAGACACGTCCAATGTGCGCAGGCAGACTATATTAAATGAGGTAGAATTCAAAAAGCCAAACCGGGAACGGTGGGTAAAGCCGTTTACTGAGGAACTTCAAATAACAGTTCACAATAGTCCTCTTTACATCAACCAGCAAAAATAGTGAAGGTTCAGAACACGTGAAGCGACAGGGAGGAAACACGGAAGAGACAGGGTGACTTAGACAGGCCTAGTTAACTGTGGTTCCCTGGTCCCGGACACCGACTCTTGGGAAACTCCACCAACACTCTACTGGTCCACTCTCACGGATCTTTTCAACCTTGTCACCTCACACTGCACGGCGGGCAAACTCCACTTGTACTCCACAGAAAAAAAGAAGGGGTTTGCGACATTAAGCGGATATCCGCTCAGCCTCTCTTCGATCTCTTCTTGGACTCAGATTAAAGGTATCTGATTACTAATAGTATTCCCTATATCATGCCCAGTAGTAATAGTGACATCCCACAGCAGCCCCTATAGTAATAGTGACATCCCACAGCAGCCCCCAGTAGTAATAGTGACACCCCACAGCAGCCCCCAGTAGTAATAGTGACACCCCACGGTGGCCCCCAGTAGTACTAGTGACACCCTACAATGGCCCCCAGTAGTAATAGTGACATCCCACAGCGGCCCACAGTAGTAATAGTGACATTCCACAGCAGCCCATAGTAGAAATAGTGACACCCCAAAGTGGCCCCCAGTAGTTATAGTGACGCCCCACAGCGGCCCCCAGTAGTAATAATGACATCCTTCAGCGGCTCCCAGTAATAATAATGACATCCCACGGCGGCCCCAGTATTAATAGTGACTTCCCACAGTGGCCCCCAGTAGTAATAGTGACATCCTACAACGGCCACAGTAGTAAAAGTGACGTCCCGCAGCGGCGCCCAGTAGTAATAGTGACGTCACCTCACACTGCACGGCGGGCAAACTCCACTTGTACTCCACAGAAAAAAAGAAGGGGTTTGCGACATTAAGGGGATATCTGCTGAGCCTCTCTTCGATCTCTTCTTGTACTCAGGTTAAAGGTATCTGATTACTAATAGTATTCCCTATATCATGCCCAGTAGTAATAGTGACATCCCACAGCAGTCCCTATAGTAATAGTGACATCCCACAGCAGCCCCCAGTAGTAATAGTGACCCGCCACAGTGGCCCCCAATAGTAATAGTGACCCCCCCACAGTGGCCCCCAGTAGTAATAGTGACCCCCCACAGTGGCCCCCAATAGTAATAGTGACCCCCCCCACAGTGGCCCCCAGTAGTACTAGTGACCCCCCCACAGTGGCCCCCAAGAAGTACTAGTGACACCCCACAGTGGCCCCCAAGAAGTACTAGTGACACCCCACAGTGGCCCCCAAGTAGTACTAGTGACACCCCACAGTGGCCCCCAAGTAGTACTAGTGACACCCCACAGTGGCCCCCAAGTAGTACTAGTGACACCCCACAGTGGCCCCCAAGTAGTACTAGTGACACCCCACAGCGGCCCCCAAGTAGTACTAGTGACACCCCACAGTGGCCCCCAGTAGTACTAGTGACACCCCACAGTGGCCCCCAGTAGTAATAATGACATCCCATAATGGCCCCACAGTAGTAATAGTGACATCCCACAACGGCCCCCAGTAGTAATGATGACATCCCACAGCGGCTCCAATATAATAGTTACTACCTAGTATTTTAGTGAAACAGAAATCAATGTGTTCCTGCATTTACCAGGTTAGGTTCCATCTTTAACATTCTGCAACGATGGAGCTGCATATAGTGGAGTTACTGCTGCTCCTCCACAATCTTTAAGATGATGAATACCAACATCATGTTGTAAAGATCCGAAGTCTTGAATGGTGCATTTACTGTAATTTCTAGCTGTAGGTTATAATATGGGTTCTGAAAATGGCCCAGGCCCCCTGGGTCCTGTATAACGTATAGAACAAAGCTTACAGTCACTTACATTTTTATTAGCAATTTGCAGCTTGCAATACAGCGGGACCTTTACTATAATGTTAGTTTTGCTACTGGTATATTCATGGGCTTTGAGTTACGATCCCTATTCTACTGTAGCAATGTGAAGGCATTTATATGTCAAGACTAATGGTCTGCTTTGCTTAGAGGTGGGTTTAACTATTATGTGGCATGTGGAATACAACCGTACCAGTAGTAAGGGTATACTTTTTTTTATTCATTCACATATTACAGTTGTACCTCAGCATGAAATCATAAAATGGGACTATAATAGCTGTCAGGCATGTCATTTAATGCCTTTAATTATATAGCTTTTAAGAATAAACAGAACATAAGGTCTAATATTAACATTAGCTTAAAGGGAGTCTTTAGAACGATGCAAAATTGCTGACAAGGCTAAGTAGTAGCAGGGAGAGCATTTTACACATTCCTGTGATGATGCTAATAGTGGCAGCATCTTGTTTAAAAACTAAAAAAAATAGATAATTAAAAGTACTTTGATCCTGACCAGCTGCCTCTACAAGTGCCCCAGAGGCGCTCCTTCTCACTGAAGTGCTCTCCTGTCTCTGGATTGAGCTGATCTAGAGCTCCTCCTCTCTGCTCTGAGTGATGGCTTTATTGGTTTCCCGATTGGACACTACAACCATCACTCACAGCAGAGGGGAGGAGCTAAGGAACAGTTCAGTGAGAAGGAGCACCTCAAGGACACTTGCAGGAGCAGCGTGCCGGGATCAAACATTCTTTTTTTCCAGTGATGTTGCCAGTTACAGCATCAACACAAGTATGCTTAAAAAGTTGTACCCTGGCGTTACCTAGCACTAGGGATGAGCGAGCATACTTGTCCGAGCTTGATGCTTGTTCGAGTATTAGGGTGTTCGAGATACTCGTTACTCGAGACGAGCACCACGCGATGTTCGAGTTACTTTCACTTTCATCTCTGAGAAATTTGCACGCTTTTCTGGCCAATAGAAAGACATAGAAGGCATTACAACTTCCTCCTGTGATGTTCCAGCCCTATACCACCCCTCTGCAGTGAGTTGCTGGGGAGATCAGATGACACCCGAGTATTTAAATCTGCCCCGCCCGCGGCTCGCCACAGATGCATGCTGACATAGATCAGGGACAGTGCTGCTGCTGCTATAGGGAGAGCGTTAGGAGTTATTTTAGGCTTGAAGAACCCCAACGGTCCTTCTTAGGGCCACATCTGACCGTGTGCAGTACTGTTGCGGCTGCTTTTAGCAGTGTTGCACAATTATTTTTTTTTTGTATATTGGGTGTGCAGACCATAGCGTCCTCAGTCTGCAGTCATTTTACTGAGTATAGGGGCAGTACTGGTGAGGCAGGGAAAGAGGTATACTGGCTATATAGGCAGTGGGCTTTTTCCCCAAAACTTCCAAAAATACAATATTAGGCGTGCCTATCACTGCCTTCAGTTTACTGCGTCTCTGCTGGGGGTAGTAGTTGTTGAATTAATACCCAGCCTTGCGCATAATTGTTGCTTGCCACTGCAATGCGTTACGTATACAAAGTCAGCCTCCAACCACAGGCCAATAAGCGGCACATTTAATTACAGCGTTCTGTTTCTGCTAATCTTGTAATACACCATGCTGAGGGGTAGGGGTAGGCCTAGAGGACGTGGACGGGGGCGAGGACGCGGAGGCCCAAGTCAGGGTGTGGGCACAGGCCGAGCTCCTGGTCCAGGTGTATCGCAGCCGACTGCTGCGGGATTAGGAGAGAGGCAAGTTTCAGGGGTCCCCAGATTAATCTCACAATTAATGGGTCCACGCGGTAGACCTTTATTAGAAAATGAGCAGTGTGAGCAGGTCCTGTCGTGGATGGCAGAAAGTGCATCCAGCAATCTATCGACCACCCAGTCTTCTACGCCGTCCACAGGACAGTTGGTGGACGTAGCAGGGCCAGACTGAATAATCCACCAACTGTTTCCCAAAGCGCCCCATCGCGCCATGCCACCCTGCAGAGGCCGAGGTGCTCAAAGGTGTGGCATTTTTTCACTGAGACAGCAGACGACTGACGAACTATGGTGTGCAAGGTTTGTCGTGCCAAGATCAGCCGGGGAGCCACCACCACCAGCCTCACCACCACCAGCATGCGCAGGCATATGATGGCCAAGCACCCCACAAGGTGGGACGAAGGCCGTTCACCGCCTCCGGTTTGCACCACTGACTCTCCCCCTGTGCCCCAACCTGCCACTGAGATCCAAACCCCCTCTCAGGACACACGCACGACCGTCTCCCGGCCTGCACCCACATGCTCACCTCCGCTGTCCTCGGCCCCATCCAGCAATGTCTCTCAGTGCAGTGTCCAGCCGTCGCTAGCGCAACTGTTTGAGCGCAAGCGTAAGTACGCCGCCACGCACCCGCATGCTCAAGCGTTAAACGTGCACATAGCCAAATTCATCAGCCTGGAGATGCTGCCGTATAGGCTTGTGGAAACGGAGGCTTTCAAAAACATGATGGCGGCGGCGGCCCCGCGCTACTCGGTTCCCAGTCGCCACTACTTTTCCCGATGTGCCGTCCCAGCCCTGCACAACCACGTCTCCCGCAACATTGTACGCGCCCTGACCAACGCGGTTACTGCCAAGGTCCACTTAACAACGGACACGTGGACAAGCACAGGTGGGCAGGGCCACTATATCTCCCTGACGGCACATTGGGTGAATTTAGTGGAGGCTGGGACCGAGTCAGAGCCTGGGACCGCTCACGTCCTACCCACCCCCAGAATTGCGGGCCCCAGCTCGGTGCTGGTATCTGCGGTGGTGTATGCTTCCTCCACTAAACCACCCTCCTCCTCCTCCTACGCAACCTTTGTCTCGCAATCAAGATGTGTCAGCAGCAGCACGTTGCCACCAGTCGGTGTCGCGCGGGGTGGCAGCACAGCGGTGGGCAAGTGCCAGCAGGCCGTGCTGAAACTACTCAGCTTCGGAGAGAAGATGCACACGGACCACGAACTGCTGCAGGGTCTGACAGAGCAGACCGACCGCTGGCTTTCGCCGCTGAGCCTCCAACCGGGCATGGTCGTGTGTGACAATGGCCGTAACCTGGTGGCGGCTCTGCAGCTCGGCAGCCTTACGCACGTGCCATGCCTGGCCCACATCTTTAATTTGGTAGTTCAGCGGTTTCTGAAAAGCTACCCACGCTTGTCAGACCTGCTCGGAAAGGTGCGCCGGCTCAGCGGACGCTGCCACCCTGCGGACCCTGCAACAGCGGTTTAATCTGCCAGTGCACCGACTGCTGTGCGACGTGCCCACACGGTGGAACTCTACGCTCCACATGTTGGCCAGGCTCTATGAGCAGCGTAGAGCTATAGTGGAATACCAACTCCCACATGGGCATCGTAGTGGGAGTCAGCCTCAATTCTTTACAGAAGAGTGGGCCTGGTTGGCAGACATCTGCCAGGTCCTTGGAAACTTTGAGGAGTCTACCCAGATGGTGAGCGGCGATGCTGCAATCATTAGCGTCACCATTCCTCTGCTATGCCTCTTGATAAGTTCCCTGCAAAGCATAAAGGCAGACGCTTTGTGCTCGGAAACGGAGGCGGGGGAAGACAGTATGTCGCTGGATAGTCAGAGCACCCTCATGTCTATATCTCAGCGCGTTGAGGAGGAGGGGGAGGGGCATGAGGAGGAGGGGGAAGAGACAGCTTGGCCCACTGCTGAGGGTACCCATGCTGCTTGCCTGTCATCCTTTCAGTGTGTATGGCCTGAGGAGGAGGAGGAGGATCCTGAAAGTGATCTTCCTAGTGAGGACAGCCATGTGTTGCGTACAGGTACCCTGGCACACATGGCGGACTTCATGTTAGGATGCCTTTCTCGTGACCCTCGTGTTACACGCCTTCTGGCCACTACGGATTACTGGGTGTACACACTGTTTGACCCACGGTATAAGGAGAACCTTTCCACTCTCATACCCGAAGAGGAAAGGGGTTCGACAGTGATGCTATACCACAGGACCCTGGCGGACAAACTGATGGTAAAATTCCCATCCAACAGCGCTAGTGGCAGAAGGCGCAGTTCCGAGGGCCAGGTAGCAGGGGAGGCGCGGAGATCAGGCAGCATGTACAGCGCAGGCAGGGGAACACTCTCCAAGGCCTTTGCCAGCTTTATGGCTCCCCAGCAAGACTGTCACCGCTCCCCAGTCAAGGCTGAGTCGGCGGGAGCACTGTAAAAGGATGGTGAGGGAGTACGTAGCCGATCGCACAACCGTCCTCCGTGACGCCTCTTCTCCCTACAACTACTGGGTGTCGAAGCTGGACACGTGGCCTGAACTCGCGCTGTATGCCCTGAAGGTGCTTGCTTGTCCTGCGGCTAGCGTCTTGTCAGAGAGGGTGTTTAGTGCAGCTGGGGGAATCATCACAGATAAGCGTACCCGCCTGTCAACCGACAGTGCCGACAGGCTTACACTCATAAAGATGAACAAAGCCTGGATTTCCCCAGATTTCTCTTCTCCACCAGCGGACAACAGCGGTACCTAAACAATATGTAGGCTGCACCCGCGGATGGAAGCATCGTTCTCTATCACCATCAAAAATGGGGACCTTTTAGTTTCATCAATCTGTCTATTATATTCATCCTCCTCCTCCTGAAACCTCACGTAATCACGCCGAACGGGCAATTTTTCTTAGGCCCACAAGGCTCAGTCATATGACTTTTGTAAACAATGTTTATACGTTTCAATGCTCATTAAAGCGTTGAAACTTGCACCTGAACCAATTTTTATTTTAACTGGGCTGCCTCCAGGCCTAGTTACAAATTAAGCCACATTAACCAAAGCGATTAATGGGTTTTACCTGCCCTCTTGGTTGGGCATGGGCAATTTTTTCTGAGGTACATTAGTACTGTTGGTACACCAATTTTTTTGGGCCATCGCCTACAGTGTAATCCTAGTAATTTTTATGGGCTTCGCCTGCACTCATGCTACAGCAAGGTGTGTGGGGTTGGCCTACACTTTTGCTACATAAATGTAACTGGGGCCTTGTCTATACTGCAACTACTGAAATGTGAAAGAGACTGTTATCTCCCTAAACTGCTGCAACGGGAATGTTACTGTGGCCTGTCTTGACTACTACTACTACTGAAATGGAACTAAGACTGTGCTCCCCCTATACTGCTGATAGTGATATGTTACTGGGGCCTGTCCCTAATGCTACCGCTGAAATGTTACTAATTCTGGGCTCTGCCTATACCGCTGCTAATGCTATGTCACTGGGGTGTGGAAACGGAGGCTTCCCAAAGACATGATGGTGGCGAGGCCATTTCCCACCAACGCGGTTACTGTTCAGGTGCATATAACCACGGACACGTGGAGAGGACACGTAGTGCCTCAAAAACATCCCCCTCCTCCTCCAACAATGAAAACATTCTTGGCAAATACCTTTGCATTGGTCCGTCTGCTGACAGTCCAAGAGTTTCACCTTTACCGACACAACAAGAGAGCCCCCCCACCATCCCCCCGCCACGGCCCACTTAATCCTGGCCACATTCCGAAAACCAACTAAATAAAACCGCGCTACTAGGTCCGCAGTCGCCACCACATTCCCACCAACGCAGTTACTGTTAAGGTACATATTACCAGTCTGACTGGGGCATGCAGTGTGGGCCGAAGCCCACCTGCATTAAACCTGACGTTACCTCAGCTGTGCTGGGCACTGCAATGGGATATATTTATGTACCGCCGGTGGGTTCCAGGGAGTCACCCATGCTGTCGGTCCACACGGACTTCCCATTAGTGAGTTGTACCTGCCTGTGTCTATGTATTAAAAACCCCGGTCTGACTGGGGAATGCAGTGTGGGCCGAAGCCCACCTGCATTTAATCGGACGTAACCTCAGCTGTGCTGGGCAATGCAATGGGATATATTTATGTACCGCCGGTGGCTTCCTGGGACCCACCTATGCTGTCGGTCCACACGGAGTTGTAACTGCATGTGTCTACTTATAAAGAACCCCAGTCTGACTGGGGCATGCAGTGTGGGCCGAAGCCCACCTGTATTTAATCTGACGTTAGCTCTACTATCCGGGGCACTGCATTGGGACAAACTACAGGAGCAATACAGCGCTAATGAGACGTGCACAGCTACACTAGCATTGGAGTCCGCTGTAAACGCGCGATTGCTGAGGGTTTGTGCAGAGTCCTATGTCCTTGGTGCAGTGAAAGTCCGCTTCCTGCCTAGGATTGCTAAGGAGGGTCGCTGCCTGGCCCTGCCAACCCTCTGCAGTGTGTGCCTCCGGTTCCTCCTCATGGCAGACGCACTTATAAAGAGACATGAGGGTGGTGTGGCTGTGAGGCCAGCGTGTGGCATGAGGGCAGCTGAAGGCTGCACAGGGACACTTTGGTGTGCGCTGTGGACACGGGGTCATGCGCGGGGGGGGGGGGGGGAGTTGGGCAGCATGTAACCCAAGAGAAGAGGCAGGGGTGTGTCCCGCAGGCAGTGCTTGTGCTTTGTTGGAGGTAGTGTGGTGCTTTAGCTAAGGTGTGCCTTGCTAATGAGGGTTTGTCCGAAGTAAAAATTGTTGGGGGGGGGGGCACTCTTGCCGCTATTGTGGCTGAATAGTGGGACCTGGGAACCTGAAATGCAGCCCAGCATGTTGGCCCTCGCCTGCCCTATTCATTTCTGTGTCGTTTCCAGGACTTTCTTGGGTTTTGCAGATTTTCACAAATGAAAACCTTAGCGAGCATCGGCGATATACAAAAATGCTCGGGTCGCCCATTGACTTCAATGGGGTTCGTTACTCGAAACGAACCCTCGAGCATCGCGAAAAGTTCGACTCGAGTAATGAGCACCCGAGCATTTTGGTGCTCGCTCATCTCTACCTAGCACTATTACTGTCAAAACTACATCCAACCCTGCTGGGTTTACAGGTTCAGTTTTCAATGCAGTTTTAATACTGAAGAATATGCAAAAAGAAAAAAAATAGATATATTACCTTAATGTGGGTCCTTTTTCTTGGATCTACTTATAGCTTTTACTGGATTCAAATCCCACCAAGGACAACATCTGCATGGAGTTTGTATGTTCTCCCCATGTTTGTATGTTTTTGGAGTGTGGGAGGAAACCAACACAGGTGAATCTAGATTGTGAGCCCCAATGTGGACAGACCACTATTATCAAGTGATGTAAAGTGCTGTCTAATATACATGCGCTAACTAAAGACAATTCTTCTTTTGCTCAGAAGACTGCATCAAAAAGTAGCCTAAGGCGGGCAAAGGTCATCGGCCACCTCATGCCACATACATGATTTCAAGTTCTTCTACCAAGATTACTCCCCAAACAATTCCTAGTCTACAATTTTTTTTTATTAGTGTTTCTTTCGCAAAATCAGGAAGTGAAAAATCTTTAGATTGGATATAGAGATGAGCTAGCACCAAAATGCTAGGGTGCTCGTTACTCGGGCCGAAATTTTCGCGATCCTCGAGGGTTCGTTTCGAATAACGAACCCCATTAAACTCAATGGGCGACCTGAGCATTTTTGTATATCGCCGATACTCGCTAAGGTTTCCATTTGTAATAATCTGGGCAATTCAAGAAAGTGATGGGAACGACACAGAAACGGATAGGGCAGGCGAGGGGGCTACATGTTGGGCTGCATCTCAAGTTCCCAGGTCCCACTATTAAGCCACAATAGCGGCAAGAGTGCCCCCCCTCCCAACAATTTTTACTTCTGAAAAGCCCTCATTAGCAATGCATACCTTAGCTAAGCACCACACTACCTCCAACAAAGCACAATCACTGCCTGCATGACACTCCGCTGCCACTTCTCCTGGGTTACATGCTGCCCAACCCCCCAGCACGACCCAGTGTCCACAGCGCACACCAAATTGTCTCTGCGCAGCCTTCAGCTGCCCTCATGCCACACCACCCTCATGTCTATTTATAAGTGCGTCTGCCATGAGGAGGAACCGCAGGCACACACTGCAGAGGGTTGGCACGGCTAGGCAGCGACCCTCTTTAAAAGGGGCGGGGCGATAGCCCACAATGCTGTACAGAAGCAATGAGAAATCCAATCCTGTGCCACCTCCATCTGGAGCTGCACACGTGGGCATAGCAATGGGGAACCTATGTGCCACATACTATTCATTCTGTTGAGGTGTCTGCATGCCCCAGTCAGACCGCGGTTTTTTATAAATAGTCACAGGCAGGTACAACTCCGCAATGGGAATTCCGTGTGGACCCACAGCATCGGTGGCTCCCTGGAACCCACCGGCTGTACATAAATGTATCCCATTGCAGTGCCCTGGACAGCAGAGCTAACGTCAGATTAAATGCAGGTGGGCTTCGGCCCACACTGCATGCCCCAGTCAGACCGGGGTTCTTTAGAAGTGGACACATGCAGTTACAACTCCGTGTGGACCAACAGCATAGGTGGGTCCCAGGAAGCCACCGGCGGTACATAAATATATCCCATTGCAGTGCCCAGCAGAGCTGATGTAACGTCAGCTTTAATGCAGGTGGGCAAAAAATTAATTGGATTACACTGTAGGCGAGGGCCCCAAAAAATTGGTGTACCAACAGTACTAATGTACCTGAGAAAAATTGCCCATGCCCAACCAAGAGGGCAGGTGAAACCCATTAATCGCTTTGGTTAATGTGGCTTAATTTGTAACTAGGCCTGGAGGTAGCCCAGTTAAAATAAAAATTGGTTCAGGTGCAAGTTTCAACGCTTTAATGAGCATTGAAACGTATAAAAATTGTTTACAAAAATTATATGACTGAGCCTTGTGGGCCTAAGAAAAATTGCCCGTTCGGCGTGATTACGCGAGGTTTCAGGAGGAGGAGCAGGAGGAGGAGGATAAATATAATACACAGATTGATGAAGCTAAAAGGTGCCCGTTTTTGATGGTGATAGAGAACGATGCTTCCATTCGCGGGTGCAGCCTAGGTATTGTTTAGGTATCGCTGCTGTCCGCTGGTGGAGAAGAAAAGTCTGGGGAAATCCAGGCTTTGTTCATCTTGATGAGTGTAAGCCTGTCGGCACTGTCGGTTGACAGGCGGGTACGCTTATCCGTGATGATTCCTCCAGCCGCACTAAACACCCTCTCTGACAAGACGCTAGCCGCAAGACAAGCAAGCACCTCCAGGGCTTAGAGTGCGAGTTCAGGCCACGTGTCCAGCTTCGACACCCAGTAGTTGTAGGGGGCAGAGGCGTCACGGAGGACGGTCGTGCGATCGGCTACGTACTCCCTCACCATCCTTTTACAGTGCTCCCGCCGACTCAGCCTTGACTGGGGAGCGGTGACACAGTCTTGCTGGGGAGCCAGAAAGCTGTCAAAGGCCTTAGAGAGTGTTCCCCTGCCTGTGCTGTACATGCTGCCTGATCTCCGCGCCTCCCCTGCTACCTGGCCCTCGGAACTGCGCCTTCTGCCACAAGCGCTGTCGGATGGGAATTTTACCATGAGCTTGTCCGCCAGGGTCCTGTGGTATAGCATCACTCTCGAACCCCTTTCCTCTTCGGGTATGAGAGTGGAAAGGTTCTCCTTATACCGTGGGTCGAGCAGTGTGTACACCCAGTAATCCGTAGTGGCCAGAATGCGTGTAACGCGAGGGTCATGAGAAAGGCATCCTAACATGAAGTCAGCCATGTGTGCCAGGGTACCTGTACGCAACACATGGCTGTCCTCACTAGGAAGATCACTTTCAGGATCCTCCTCCTCCTCAGGCCATACACGCTGAAAGGATGACAGGCAAGCAGCATGGGTACCCTCAGCAGTGGGCCAAGCTGTCTCTTCCCCCTCCTCATGCTCCTCCACCTCCTCCTCCTCTTCCTAAACGCGCTGAGATATAGACAGGAGGGTGCTCTGACTATCCAGCGACATACTGTCTTCCCCCGCCTCTGTTTCCGAGCGCAAAGCATCTGCCTTTATGCTTTGCAGGGAACTTATCAAGAGGCATAGCCAACCAGGCCCACTCTTCTGTAAAGAATTGAGGAGGCTGACTCCCACTGCGCCGCCCATGTTGGAGTTGGTATTCCACTATAGCTCTATGCTGCTCATAGAGCCTGGCCAACATGTGGAGCCTAGAGTTCCACCGTGTGGGCACGTCGCACAGCAGTCGGTGCACTGGCAGATTAAACCGCTGTTGCAGGGTGCGCAGGGTGGCAGCGTCCGTGTGGGACTTGCGGAAATGTGCGCAGAGTCGGCGCACCTTTCCGAGCAGGTCTGACAAGCGTGGGTAGCTTTTCAGAAAGCGCTGAACCACAAAATTAAAGACGTGGGCCAGGCATGACACGTGCGTGAGGCTGCCGAGCTGCAGAGCCACCACCAGGTTACGGCCGTTGTCACACACGACCATGCCCGGTTGGAGGCTCAGCGGCGCAAGCCAGCGGTCAGTCTGCTCTGTCAGACCCTGCAGCAGTTCGTGGGTCGTGTGCCTCTTCTCTCCTAAGCTGAGTAGTTTCAGCACGGCCTGCTGACGCTTGCCCACCGCTGTGCTGCCACGCTGCGCGACACCAACTGCTGGCGACGTGCTGCTGCTGACACATCTTGATTGCGAGACAGAGGTTGCGTAGGAGGAGGAGGATGGTGGTTTAGTGGAGGAAGCATACACCGCCGCAGATACCACCACCGAGCTGGGGCCCGCAATTCTGGGGGTGGGTAGGACGTGAGCGGTCCCAGGCTCTGACTCTGTCCCAGCCTCCACTAAATTCACCCAATGTGCCATCAGGGAGATATAGTGGCCCTGCCTGCCTGTGCTTGTCCACGTGTCCGTTGTTAAGTGGACCTTGGCAGTAACCGCGTTGGTGAGGGCGCGTACAATGTTGCGGGAGACGTGGTCATGCAGGGCTGGGACGGCACATCGGGAAAAGTAGTGGCGACTGGGAACTGAGTAGCGCGGGGCCGCCGCCGCCGCCATCATGCTTTTGAAAGCCTCCGTTTCCACAAGCCTATACGGCAGCATCTCCAGGCTCATCAATTTGGCTATGTGCACGTTTAACGCTTGAGCGTGCGGGTGCGTGGCAGCGTACTTGCGCTTGCGCTCAAACACTTGCGCTAGCGACGGCTGGACGGTGCGCTGAGAGACATTGGTGGATGGGGCCGAGGACAGCGGAGGTGAGGGTGTGGGTGCAGGCCAGGAGACGGTAGTGCCTGTGTCCTGAGAGGGGGGTTGGATCTCAGTGGCAGGTTGGGGCACAGGGGGAGAGGCAGTGGTGCAAACCGGAGGCGGTGAATGGCCTTCGTCCCACCTTGTGGGGTTCTTGGCCATCATATGTCTGCGCATGCTGGTGGTGGTGAGGCTGGTGGTGGTGGCTCCCCGGCTGATCTTGGCGCGACAAAGGTTGCACACCACTGTTCGTCGGTCGTCTGCACTCTCAGTGAAAAACTGCCAGACCTTTGAGCACCTCGGCCTCTGCAGGGTGGCATGGCGCGAGGGGGCGCTTTGGGAAACAGTTGGTGGATTATTCGGTCTGGCCCTGCCTCTACCCCTGGCCACCGCACTGGCTCTTCCAACCTGCCCTGCTGCTGCACTTGCCTCCCCCTCTGAAGACCTGTCCTCAGTAGGCTTAGCAAACCAGGTGGGGTCAGTCACCTCATTGTCCTGCTGCTCTTCCTCCGAATCCTCTGTGCGCTCCTCCCTCGGACTTACTCCAATTACTACTACCTGAGTGATAGACAACTGTGTCTCATCGTCATCGTCCTCCTCACCCACTGAAAGCTCTTGAGACAGTTGCCGGAAGACCCCAGCCTCATCCCCCCGGACCCCGGGAACTTTCCAAAAGTTGGGCATCGGTCACGAGAAACTCCTCCGGTGGGAGTGGAACCATTGCTGCCCATTCTGGGCAGGGGCCTGAGAACAGTTCCTGGGAGTCTGCCTGCTCCTCAGAATGTGTCATTGTAATGGAGTTAGGAGGCTGGGAGGAAGAAGGAGCAGCAGCCAGAGGATTCAGAGTTGCAGCAGTGGACGGCGCAGAACTCTGGGTGGTCGATAGATTGCTGGATGCACTTTCTGCCATTTACGACAGGACCTGCTCACGCTGCTCATTTTCTAATAAAGGTCTACCGCGTGGACCCATTAATTGTGAGATGAATGTGGGGACGCCAGAAACGTGCCTTTCTCCTAATCCCGCAGCAGTCGGCTGCGATACACCTGGATCAGGAGCTCGGCCTGTGCCCACACCCTGACTTGGGCCTCCGCGTCCTCGCCCGCGTCCACATCCTCTAGGCCTACCCCTACCCCTCAGCATGGTGTATTACCAGTATTGCAGAAACAGAACGCTGTAATTAAATGTGCCGCTTATTGGCCTGTGGTTGGAGGCTGACTTCGCTTACGGAACACACAGCAGAGCCAGGAAAGAATTTTGCGCAAGCCTGCTGTAACACTTAGCTGGCTGCGTATTAATTAGGACTACTACCCCCAGCAGAGACGCAGTACACTCAGGACGGTGACAGGCAGCCCAAATAGATTTTTTTGTCCCAAATTTTTTTGGAAAAGCCCACTGCCTATATAGACTGGATATGTCTTTCACCTTTTTCACTGTCCCTGCCTCAGCACTACTGGCCCTATACTATGTAAAATTACTGCAGACTGTTTCCCTCTGGACAGGATGACAGCGGTGATGTAACGGGCAACGCAGAGCCAGGAAAGAATTTTGCGCAAGCCTGCTGTAACACTTAGCTGGCTGCGTATTAATTAGGACTACTACCCCCAGCAGAGACGCAGTACACTCAGGACGGTGACAGGCAGCCCAAATAGATTTTTTTGTCCCAAATTTTTTTGGAAAAGCCCACTGCCTATATAGACAGTATATGTCTTTCACCTTTTTCACTGTCCCTGCCTCAGCACTACTGGCCCTATACTATGTAAAATTACTGCAGACTGAGGACGCAATGCTCTGCACAGGTCAATATACAAAAAAAAAAAAAAAAGGGGAACACTGCAAAAAGCAGCCTCCACACTACTGCACACGGTCAGATGTGGCCCTAAGAAGGACCGTTGGGGTTCTTGAAGCCTAAAATAACTCCTAACACTCTCCCTATAGCAGCTCCAGCATCAGCAGCACTTTCCCTGAGCTATGTCAGAATGCATCTGTGGCGAGCCGCGGGAGGGGCCGATTTATATACTCGGGTGACACCTGATCTCGCCAGCCACTCACTGCAGGGGGGTGGTATAGGGCTGGAACATCACAGGAGGAAGTTGTAATGCCTTCCCTGTCTTTCTATTGGCCAGAAAAGCGCGCTAACGTCTCAGAGATGAAAGTGAAAGTAACTCGAACATCGCGTGGTGCTCGCCTCTAGTAACGAGCATCTCGAACACGCTAATACTCGAACGAGCATCAAGCTCGGACGAGTACGTTCGCTCATCTCTACTAATAATCACTCCCATTTATACTAGGGCACAATTGAAAGAACTAGCCCATCTCTAATTGGACACAGACTCGTGTAACTGACTTTGTGTGTATTGCAGCTCTTCAAATGAAGGGGCAAAATCCAAGTGTTACATGCGGATTTTGAGGTGGATTGATGCTGAGCTTCTAAAGAAATGAGTCCTTGCCACTACTGAGCAAGAAGGGATAAAGGACTTCTGGTGACATCATCCAATGACCATTGATGGACAAGTCCTATTCTCAGATTAGTCCAGCAGGAGACTAGACTACAAATGGATTGCATAAGAGGTAAGACTCTCCTAATACTCTACTTCCCACCTGCAGCATCACCGGCCAGTGTGGAGGGGTGGGAATGGGGAACGTGTTATTGCAAGTGAGGAATGTGGCTTAGGGGGAGAATGTACCTTCCATTTGCTGGTACCAGTGAGCGAGGGGTTGGAAGAGGTACAAGTGGTTGAGGAATGGGAAAGGGGACAATGCTGCTGCCAGTGGGCGAGGGGTGGGAAGGGGGACAATGCTGCTGTCAATGGTGCTGCACCGTGGTATTTACATAGTGCTTAATGGGAAGTATTTTGTACTGCACTGTGGTATTTTTCCGGCATTGCTGCAGAGATACTTTGTGCTGTACTGTGGTATCTCAGCATCCCCATAGTTTGACTAGTGAGATCCAAAAAGAGAAAGTTTGAGAATCCCCTGGTTTAGGGTTTGCCTGATTATGAACTGAATACAGACATTAGCCAGTGCTGTCAGGGAATGTATGGCTAACGGGAGCTGGGCAAATTTCCATAGTGGAAGGTAAGATTATCATGGTAGTTTCTGTGTACCCTTGTAAATGTTGGTGGAATGGTTATCAGGGGTTTATGCAGCATCATTGATTAAAGGGAATGTGTCATCAGAAAATGACATATTGCATGAATCCAGTTTTTATGTGAAACCTATTTTAAAGAATTTCTGGTGTTTTTTTTTAATTTTAGAGGTCAGGATCCATATTTTAAAAACTTTAAAATCCTGAATTTTTCGCACTGACAACTAAGTCTAATAATAATCTGACACTTCCTGTTCCATAGTGAAAACTTTTTAGAAGTCATCTTATTATCCTCAGACAGGATTATAGTGAAAGGTGACACTTGTATAAAGTTAACACAAGATCCACCGCTCACAACACATGATGATCACAGCTCATGTATTTCCACCATGCAATGACTTATGCACATGTCACAGAGCATGCCTTGAATAGTCTCCCATAGAAGTCATTGGGACCTTTCCTGTCCATTGTTTGAGTGGCTCATGAATTTCTCTACAAAAGAAATTACACAGAAAATTCCACACCAAAATCCGCACGCCTCTGCAGACTTTGGTATGGAATTGAAATTTGCTTAAATCTGCTGTCAATTATGTATCAAAATCTGCATGTATCCGTGTGGATTCTGGTGCGGAATTCTGCAGCTTCACTGGGGGTTTCGGTGCATCCTGAGTCCAAATTCTTGCCCTTGTGAAAGACCCCTAAATGCTGTTAAAAACACCTTATAAAGATTAATATTAAAAGCAGCCAAGTGCAAAAACAGCAATCGCTAATGTGTCTTAATAGGTATAACCACTTAATAGATATATACACTGTATAGAGAAGCGGCACACCAATATGCATAAAGCAGTCTTACAACAAATCAACCAGTTAATTAATATAATATTTCCAAACAATGTTCAAAACTTACTATGTACAATATAGTAATGGACTTGAAGCTTTCACAGGCCTGATGACAGTAGAGCAAACCTGCGGTGTGTGCAGATGGGGAGTTGAACAGATGCGCACAATAGGCAAATTCCTCTTCTGCCAATGCTTGATTTCTGTTGCTGATCAATGAAAAGTAATAATAAGAAATTGGGCAATGGCGGCAAAGAGCGTGGTAGTGAATGCTCACACACCTGCCCCATGTGGGTCCTTGGTGATGACACTGGACAATCTGTGGAGACTGTGTAAGGATGGGGGGGGGGGGTTTATAAGCGGTTAAACCCCTTTTGATGTGCGTGTCTGCATATGGGTAGACTTCTCTATGTTGGACGAACTTCAGAGACAGAGGTTACATGATTACTTAGTGATTTTATGGACGTGGAGTGAAAAGAAGGTCTTTGAAGTCATTAGGACTGTGTCTGGGCAGGGACTGCGAATGAGGACTAAATCGTGCCTCCAGGTGATGTCATGGTGGCCATCTTGGCCATATAAGTTATTACAGCTGCATCACAATAGAAATCAGAGAGCAGCAGGATATGTGATGCAACTAAAGGACACTGAGCTGCCGTGTGAACTGTCTAGTAGCACACAGGAGAGTAAGCCCCGCAGACCAGTGACTTGGTGGCGGCTGCTGTATAATGCGTGTGAGGTGAGCAGCACTATCCCCAGGTGGGAAGTAGTGCAGAAGGTGGCCATCGAAGCAGCCCTGATGGTCAGAGGGCTGAAATTGAAAACACTAAAGGGCCCTGACGAGCCGAGGGCTGATGCAGACAGTGCTTGTCTGCACTCATGTTTATAGAGGCACTAGGTAGCGCCAAAGAAGAGGCTATGCCCCCTTCTATGCCATGGGCACTGATGTGACCAGCAGCCCAGAAGATAAGTCCCTGATAAAAGCAATGCAAGGGCCAAGCGCACCGACCGATGACATGGCCAGTACCTCAGAAAGAAAAGAACCAGCAGCACTTTTCACTAGCGGTCTCAGTACAGAGACCCTAGACTGAATGATCGTTTTCTGACATGTCTGTATATCAAAATATAAGAAGGGCTCATTCACTTGGGCACATTTGCGCAGTATAATATGTTCTGAATCCCCATTGATTTACATTTGGGGTATTTAGACAGCTGTATTTTTCATGCGACTTTCATTTTGACCAGTGAAGTCAATGGACCTACATAAATATGCAGTGAATACGCAGGAAACCTGGATATACACTGCGTATATTGCTGGAAAACCATGAAGTTTTGGGTGTTTCTTTTTTCCGCATGTAAATGTGCACAGTTTATAGGTGTGAAAAAAAAGAGCCAAAACCCACAAATACACAATGACTACTGCGTGATTTGGTCCGTAAATACTGCATATTTACGGACTGAAACCCACATATGCCTATGTGTGTTAACCCCTAACAGTGCCATCTTAATGCATGGGCCTGGTGGGCACTTGCCTGGGCCTCATACTAATCTATAAATGTTAACATATCAATGCACCTTGTATTCTATATGATGATGTTGTGTCACGGGATATGAACTTGGCTCCAATCTGTCTATGCCATGTGGGAAGAGCTTAATTTTGTCACTTTGTTTCACTTTCAAATTACCCATAATTCCTATTATTAATTAGCCATAATTTCTATAATAAAAAGAGAGATTTCGCACTGAAAGGATGTGGATCATTTTGTGAAGCGCAATACATCGTCTCGTTACTTTCTAGCATAAAGTAGCCTGACACTATGAACAAAGACGTCTACAGTGTAAGAGGAAAATGGACCCTAGAGACTTAGACTTCCGGATCTCTGGTCTACGTCACTCCGTGCTTGCCGCATCCCCATATAACATATATTTCCAGGTGAATAACCCTTTCAGCAGAAATGAAACGTGTATATGTTTAATTTTATCCACAATTTACATTTTTATTTCTGAAGTAGTTGTTGTAGGGCCCCCAGTACATTGCTTTGTCCAGGGGGCCCATAATGCTGTTAAGACTGCGCTGGCCCTGAGGTAAAATTAAAATGGAAATTCCAAAAATTCACTGATTTTTTTTTTACCACTGTTTTGGGATTTTTGAAAACTGTCTCCACTCCAATCCTTTCTTTGGCAGGAAACAGATGAGTGGCTGTGGAGAATGAAATCTGTGATCTCTATAAAGTTATCCAGCATCCTTACACATAGAAGCGACCGAAAATGGAAGCCAGAGATGGAGTGTTCCCTCCTGCCATGAGCTCCTATGGACATCGATTTAGAAACGGCAAGTGTTAAGAGTATTTTGTTGTGACTGGAACATGTTGAAGGGAACACAACCAACCCCGTAGAAACTAATGTTCTATTCAGTGGAATACAACATGAGAACAAAATACTGCTCAGGAGGTTAAAGCTGTTCCAATGTTTGCCTCACACATCCATTAAAGTGTTCCGTATAAAAGGCCAAAGTGTACTGTACATCTCAAATGACATTAGCGGCAGAAAAGAACAGAAACAGTCATCTCAATTCAGTCTTAAATGTAATTAAGCTGATTAGTCAACATTTCCTCAAGGAAAATTCATTGTGGATCGTTAGAAGCTGCATGTGCTGGATCTCAATGAGTAACTGTTTTACAAAGTCATTTAAAGGAACCAATGAAAGACTTGATGCCAAAAGTATGGCGTGTAGCAAATTCTGTAACTGACTGGAAAAACATGGCTGTCTTCTTGTAGAAACAGCCTGACACCTGTCCATGAGTTTTCTGTAGTACAGATAGTCCCCAACTCATGAACAGGTTCCGTTCCAGTAGGCTGTTCGTAAGTGTGATTGTTCATATGTCCGTATTGGGATGGGTTTTTAAATGTGCTTTGAACAACCTTCAAGTATATGAAATAAAGTTTATAATAGTAA
Source organism: Eleutherodactylus coqui (assembly GCF_035609145.1). Lineage (NCBI taxonomy): Eukaryota > Metazoa > Chordata > Amphibia > Anura > Eleutherodactylidae > Eleutherodactylus > Eleutherodactylus coqui. The sequence continues at coordinate 218,078,848 of NC_089838.1, read as the reverse complement.
CAAACATAAGATTTTTAACCTTCCCTTGATAAGGTGACACAACTGATGTACATGGACTGGCTTTTCTGTGGAGAGTTATTGACTGGAATTGGAGGAGGCGGTGGGTGATGGTGGGGCAACAAACAGCGGACATGTGAACTTGAGGACAACTTTGTTCATATGTACCAAAGGTCGTAACTCGAATATTCGCAAGTAGAGAACTATCTTTATTGAAGTTCGACTCCATTGATGTGAATGGGACTGAACTGCAATACTGCACAACCTGTGGACAGATATGGCAGTGTTTCTAGAAGAAAGCAGCCATGTTTTTCCAATCCGGCACAACCTTGTTAAACTGCAGGCATCAGTTGTTTTATTGGTTTCTTTGAAATCCAGCACATGCGGCTCTTTAAAGGTAATACAGTTTGAAATGAATTTTGTCCCATACAATTAGGGTATGTTTACACGCCGGAATGCAATGATTTCTCTACGTGGATTTTGCCTCTAAAGACCAGAAATGCACAGCCGATTCAAATTCAAACTCTGAATCCTTTGCTGCCAACTTATGGATTGGGTCCCTGTAGTTAACCCATGGAAACACTGGGTTGCTGCTGCAGGTAAGTGCTCTTACTTTAGGTTTATGGGCATGGCCACACAATAGTATAATAAAAACCCTTTTCAATATATTTCCTTAGCAATTTTAATACTACTTGCTCATTTAATTCCTGCTGTTTACACTTTTCCAACTTGGTAGTGGCATATTGTTCATAGAGATGACAATTGAAGTGACGGTGGTGGAGACTAGTGGGTCGTGACCAGATGGGAGCAAATTGCTAAGGTAACTAAATAGCCTAGATTTTTAAGTTCCTATTTTGTGGCTATATATATATATATTTTCTCAAAAAGTCACATTAAGAACCTCTTTAGATCACAAAAGTAAAAACTACATGCAAGGTAGTTATAGACTTTATTAAACAAAAGGCTGATCAACCATTATTTGTACAGTGATAGCACTGCCGGTTGAATCAGTAATATGTTGCCAATTCTAATTCTGATTTTTTTTTTCATCCACTGTGCCCAAGTCATGCGGCATATTTAGTGATCTGGGCTACTGACCTAGGGGTAATAGGGTGGATAAAAATCTTCCACAAAGTCTGTTACATATGGATTTTGATGTGGATTTGCTGTGCGACTGGTGTGGACATGCTGTGGATTATACTCTTTACAAGGCAAAGTGTGTAATCCACAGCAATTCTATGAAAAATCTGCCTCATAATCTGCATGTAAAAGATGAAAATCTCACAGCAGATTTGTCTGTGGTGTATTTTTATGAATGCACTCTTTAGGTATGTTCACACAGGCAAGGTGAAGTATCCAGTCGGATTTTCCGCATCAAATCCACAGGCAGTTCTGTGGCAGCAAACGTTTATCCTTTTGATGCATATTTGCTTGCAGATTTGCCAAAGTAGACTAGGACCCCAAAAAATGATGGATAGTACAGGCTCTTGCCTGCTTGCTCATAGTCTCTTCTGGCCTTCAGCGAGAACATCTCGACCCATGTGACCACTCCAGCAATCACATATCTATATGACATGGCAGGATACAAAAAGTGCTGGGAGCAGACAAGACTCTGTATGGACTAGGGAGAAGGACACCCTAGTTTATGGTGGTACAACCGCTACACTATCATGCTACTCCCTCCAATAACCTAGAGGTACAACATTTTTAACCCCTTAGTGACTGTCCATTTTGGACCTAAGGATGCAAAAGTTTGGGGGGAATTTTCATCTCCACTTTTCAAAAGCACGCCTGTAAAACACGAAGATGTGAACACATCATAGGAAAACACAGGGTTCAAATAGATGCATGATTTTGTGCGCACCTATGTACGCACATAAACACGCTCGTCTGAATGAGCCCTTAGGTCCGTAATTTACATAGATCTGCCAATACTACAGTTTGCAACACTGGAGGCATACCAGAACATACAATCTGTGACAGTAAAAAACATCAACTCTATTATGGGGCCTACCCTCTTACATGAACAGGGACCTAAAAAATCTGTCAAAAACTTTTATGGTTCAAAAGTATTTTACTAACTGCATCTTGAACAATGTATGCACAATGTACATATAATTGCAATAAAGAAATATCAGCATAGCCCAACTTCTGTTGTACTTTCTGGTTACCCAACAAGTTATGCAGGTTTTACAATATAACATAACCCTCCTTATAGCTTCTCGTAAAGATCCTACAATCTGGAGGAAATAAAGACAAAGCTAGAAATAACAAAATCGGAGATGAGAAAAAGGAGGTGGGGGAGGGGAGATGAGACCTACAAAGGGAAAAAAGGGGTAAGAATATGGGGGGGGGGGGGGAGACGTCTGTCCAGCATAAACGGATATTTAAAACACTCACCCAAACAAGTTGTATCCCTTGCTCTGCTAGCATGAGGCTTTTCATGCCAAGCTAGGGCACAATAGCACCATTAAGTAGCCAAGCATTCAATTTTGGTGACGCATGGAATCACATCTCATTCTTGGCACAAAGTTCCTCCATGTATTTTAGGTTGTCCATGGCTTCCAGCCACATCAATCTCGAGGGGGGAGTCGTGGACATCCATTTTCTGGGAATAATTTGCCTCGTAGCTAATATAAAGAATCGCAACAAGGAGCTTTTTATTAGAGACAATGACCCCAGAATCATGGACAACAAGGCTACATCTGGGGTGAGGTCAATTGAGCTTTTACAAATTGCGGTGTACAACACTCTTACCTCCTGCCAAAGTGGCTGCATGAGAGCACAGGAGCACCATAAATGGATCATGGTCCCCGGTTGAATGAGGCACCTCCAATACAGCTCTGGATACGGGGGGTAAACCCTGGCCAGCCCCACAGGAGTTCTGTACCAGAGTGTCAAAATTTTGTAATTGAGTTCTTGCATTTTACTGGATATGTTCATCTTATGGGTCATAACTAGGGATGAGCGAGCGTACTCGGAAAAGCACTACTCGCTCGAGTAATTTGCTTTATCCGAGTATCGCTGTGCTCGTTCCTGAAGATTCGGGTGCCGGCACGGAGCGGGGAGCTGCAGGGGAGAGCGGGGAGGAACGGAGGGGAGATCTTTCTCTCCTCTCCCGCCCGCTCTCCCCTGCTCCCCGCTGCAACTCACCTGTCAGCCGCAGCGGCACCCGAATCTTCAGGGACGAGCACAGCGATACTCGGATAAAGCAAATTACTCGAGCAAGTAGTGCTTTTCCGAGTACGCTCGCTCATCTCTAGTCATAACATATGCCGCCTTCTACACCTTCCCCTGGAAGTCTATGCCCAAGTCTCTCTCCCAAGCCAACTCAATCTTCCTGCCTCTCCCTGAAATGTTCGTGTCTAAAAGCGATTTGTAAAGAAGGGAAATGCTCAGTGGGACGTCGAGGTTTGATATGCAAGTCTTCTCAAAGGTGGTCATCAGTCTCCCCAACTGTTGTAAGCTACCCAGGGACCTCATGTAGTGACACAATTGTAGATGTTGATAACAAGCCCCAGTCGACTCCTCCATCTAATATCTCTTGTAGGATCTTTATCTTATTACCCAGCATTGTATCCCGCACCCGGAGAACAGGATCTGATAATCTAGCCATCAGAGATACCCTTAAAGAAGGCCAGTCCATCTGAGTTGCCCACCAGAGGTGTAAGTGGTCCCAATGTAACTATCAGTCCTGTGTTAATGGCAGGACTGAGCCAGGCTCCAATTAAATTGTCCAGAAAAGGAGACAATCCCAAGTTCCTGCGTCTATCTCTACCCAACAACCAGATGCACCCTAGCCCCCCTACCATAGCTTTACCATGGCCCAAGATACACTTAGTTGGGGATGCCCTGTGGTACAGAGAAAAATTCAGGACCCCCATTCTTTAGAGCCAGTAAGGACCCTCCAGCTCCGCCTGGGCCTATGATTACCCCAGATGAATCACTTAACTAGACGCCTAATCCGTGCCAGGAACGCCCCTGTTAATTGTTATAGGTGTCGTTTAAAACTAAGACAGCAGAAGGGTCATTCATCTATCTAGATCTCTCTCAAGGGCTGTCAACAGTGGCCTATAGTTTTTCTTGAAGAGCTTATCAATGTCCACCGTGATCACCGTCCCCAGGTATCTAATTTCGTCCTCCTGCCACATGAAGGGGAACAACAACTGCAGAGACTCCTTCTCTCCTCTAGGTAGAGTTACATTAAGGATCTCAGATGTTGTCAAAGAACTTCGAAAAGCAGAAGCCATGATAACTGTGTAAATATAGACCCTTGTAGGAATACAAAAGTAATGAAAAGCACAAAAATCTGTTCCATTCAATTAGAAGTGCACACACATAATAAATATATTACATATGGGTTAATGAACAATAGAAATGAATATTACTAATTTTTTAAACCTTTTTCTTTTATTAGAAATGTTGCTTCAAGCAGCAAAATCCATGCGGACAGAAGCTGTACAACAGTCTACACTTTTTTTCTTGCTGTCCTTAACCATTTCATTTCCAAAATATATAGTATGCAAAGTACAAAAATACATTAAAAAGTCCAGCAAAGTAGTTGTTACCCTGCTACAGCCAAAATACTCCGTTCCATTAAATTAGAAAGATGAGGCAGAAGGCTTTCATAAATCTTACATAGCATGCTGTGGATAAAGTAACATGATATATACAAATTATTCCCATTTTATACACAGTTATCTTCCTAATAGACTTGTTTGCCTGAACTAACTATGATAATCTGCATTTGACAATCTCTGGCTGGTTCCCCGGAGATGAGAGATGAATCCTGCTGAATAGTCTTTGTATTATTTGGAAACTGTGTTATATCACTAAGACGCACATGCACACAATATACTTATGTAATCTATTGTATATTTTAGTGGATGTTGATGTATTGCATTAAAACTCCAGTAAGATTGTCGCTTTTTTGGTTAGCATTGGTTAAAAGGGTATTCTGGCTTAGTGATAAGCTTCATAGCTTTATGAATGTGAATACAGGGAATTCTATGCAACATTCTGTCTAATTCCGTGTTTCTGCCCAGCAACACAATGACCTGTTAGGATGCAAAGGATTAATAGGATTAAAGAGCGATTTCCCAGCTTATATCCATACATATGTCTGTAACATATGTCCTGCAAGAGGAAATGCATGCAGAATTTATTATATTTTTCCCCCAAAACTAATGACCATTAAAGTTAATGTTAATGCTATGTGTATTAAGAAATGTTAGAAGTAATAACTTCATAATGCAGTCTTCAGGGTGGAAACCTCCTTAGGTCATCTCTCACATATGTAACAGCTAGCTATAGGAAGGGATCCTCCCTGTAAACCAAAGCCAAGGCATGGCTTATTCTGTGGATTCACAGTGCTGAAAGGGTAATGGACGTGGAAAGCTCAGTTCTGTATTGTCTGCAGACATTTATTCTCTATTTATACAGTAGGTCTTCTGTTTAGTGAGTTCTATGTATTCATGTAAGTATGTTTAATATAACAGACACTTAGGGCACTCTAACCTTGTAATATATGTGTTCTAGTTCCATTAGTTGGGATCTTGGGGACATTAGCTGAGGTAAGGAAAATTGTTCCTGAAGATCCATCCATGCTGACTGCTATATGCATTTCTCCCATCTATATAGCAGGCTGTAAGGACATACGTAACTAGACAAACAGTGCCCCCTTCCTGCAGACAAAATATGATTTCATGTATACTAAAAATGTATAGACACGTACTGTATCCACAGGCTTCTGTTTGGAAGACCTGCACCATATGTTGGTATGTACTTACATCTCCGCGCACTTTTTAAAAAAAAGTATTATGCAGAGCCATGATCACTGAGAATACAGATGATTCTGCAATCAAACCGATGATGATAGTAATAATATGGATAAAAATAAATAGTAAGGTTACATTATAAAACCATTCTAAGGAAAAAGAATATTAAAAAAAGGCTGAAAACTAATTTACAAACTCCTTTTCTGCAATAGTTGTGCAAACGTCAGGTAATGTAAATAGGTGTGTTACAATGATGTTAAACAATTCACTGCCAATTTGCAACATCGGTTGAATATAAGATAAATACAACAGCCCATATTTATTAACCATGTTGGGCCTAGGCCTAGTGCCCACGGCCGTGAGGGGCTCCGCAAGCGGTATTCCGCAGCGGAGTCTGTCACGGCGCTCCCCCTCCCTCAGAGACCCCATACTCACCTCCGGATCCGCTGCCCGATGTCCCGCATCCCGTGCCGGCGCGCATGTGCAGTACAGCGCATGACGCGCCAGCAGTTTCATGTGACGCGCCGGCTGCTTTATATGACGCGGGTGCCGGTGGGCAGGAAAGCGTTTTCACGCTATCTACCGCTGTGCTACAGCGGAAGATAGCGTGACGGACGGCTTCCATTGACTGCAATGGAAGCAGTCTGCATGTATGCCTGTGGCAAATAGAGCATGCAGTGGGTGATTACGGGTGGTTTCATGGGGCAAAATTCCGCGGTGGAATTCCGCACCTTGAGCATTGCACAATTAGGTGCAATAGAACCTAATAGCTGCAGGGCAGCGCTGCGGATTTCCGCCGCATCATACGAGGCGGAAATCCGCCCGTGGGAATTAGGCCTTGAGGACACAGCGATTTTTGGAGGATTTTCATCTTCACTTTTCAAAGGCATTCCTTTTTTATTGTTGATATGGCTTGCTTTTTGCGTGACAAGCTTTAGTTTTAATTAGTAACATTTTTTGGGGTACATATAATGCATTGTACAACTTTGATTAACTTTTTTTGGAGAGGGGGGGAAAAAAACACCTCAAATCTGCATTTTTTTACAGAATTAATCATACAACATAAATGAAATGATTTTTTATTTCACTTTCTATTTTTCCATTGATAGAGCTCTATGAGGGCTTGTTTATTGTGTAGCGAGCTGTAGTTTTTATTGGTACCATTTTTGGACTCCTTTACATGAGTGATGCGTTCTTCAGCTGGCCGCATCGCAGGCTAAAACGCGTGGGAAGAATGGGTAAAATTTGCGTTTTATCACCCATTCACACAGTCCGGAATTCCTTTGGTCAGGAGAACTCCTCAGAATGACCTCTATTAGTTAAATAGAGCCAGCTGCTATGTTTTAGCAGCCCTAGCCGCTGCTAAACTCCCTCCCCCTCCTTAGAAGCCTATGGGAGCTGACAACTGATTGCGGCCAAAAGATAGGGCAAGACCTATCTTTTTCGTCCATGTCAAAACATCGGCCAGCGTATTTGGCCACTGATGTCCTATCTCTGCCGGCCAATGTTTTTACACGATTAATAATTGCCCATTTGAATGACTGCATTGGTATCCAATGCTTCGAATGGTCGCGATTTTCGGTTGATGTTTTATCGTGGCAAAATAGCCATGATAAAATTCTTGTGTGAATAAGGCCTTGGGGTGGTTTCACACGGGCGATAAAATTGTGCGATGTAAGAGTGAGTAAAAATCCAGAATTATGAAACAAATCCTTTTTAATGGTTTCCTTCACATTTGTGATATTTTCACTTATGTGATGTGAGAAAAAAAATCGCAACATGTCCTATCTTTGTTGGACAAAGGATGCGATTTTGCCATGATTTTCTCGCAGCAAATTCACAATCGTCCATGTGAAACTAGCCTTAGGGAGAAATGGCTTATTTGATCACTTTTATTTTTGAGAGGTGGAATAAACAAAATAAAAAATGTTCAAAACAGCCCGATAAAAAACGGAGCCAAAATGCTTACAGCTGTATATCATGCCAACTCAAAGTAAACTACACCTACTTTGTATATGCACTTCAAAAAATAAGTGCCATGAAAAGCAAAAGTAGCATGCGCCATTACTTGCAACGTGGTCTCAGTTTATGCCAAAAGCTGTCATAAAGTGATTAAAAAATGTGGGACAACATCTAACAGCTGATGAAGATGAAAACTACATATTGTCTTCACTTGCAACATAATGCGCTGTGTTTTCTGCATTATCCCCACATGTGCACAAAGCCTTCATTGTCATTTGCTCATTCTACTTGCTCTACAAAATACAAGTAGTGCCTTTGTACATTCCAGTTGAGAGTACATTTAATTGAGTGAATTATGAAAGAAATGCCAAACTTACTTGTACACAGTTTATAGGTCTTTATTTTGTTTGCTCACACCAAGATGCAGGCAGGAGAACACAAATAACTAAGATTTCCTTCCATAAAGCATGCCTCTAAAGTTATATAGCCATCTTAAGGTAAGTCCTGTGTGCCTCATGAGACTTTGGCCACTCAAGTGCTTGATGAATAAGTACTGCTGTGATCATATACAAAGGCTGGACATAGCTCAGACTACTGTATATCACTTTTACTCAGCAGAATGCCTTTTATGACCTCATGTGCGACAATATATCAGCTCATGCAATCAATAGTAATGATTGATGAGCTATTTTCTGATTTGACGCTCAACATGTCATAACAGCTATGTACAGTTGCCTATATCAGGACTACGGACATGCACTCTTCTCATTCACACACTCGTGTCTCTTCAACTTTCCAGTAAGCTTAGACAATGCATAAAGTAAATGTATTAAATTCACCCAGAGTACATATGTTTTATGCTGAGTTCCACGGCAAGAATAATTGGGTTCATATACACACAGGCCAAATATTAATCAAGCTTACTTAAAGGAGTTGTCCGGCCACACAGGGTAAAATTTTTTATAATGCTGCTGCTTCCCTTTCAGTAAGGATAGTAACAGACAGCATACAGGGGCTCAAACCGGCCGGCAGATCAGCTGCAATGTCAGTTTATTACCTTAGACTGATCTTCTCTGCAGTTTTCAAAGATGGCGCCTCTGTGCTGCCTTCTCACATGCCCTGCGCCCCCCCCTCTTCTGTGTGCGCGCTCCCGATGGTAGTAAGACATGAAAAGGCAGGATTTCCCTCAGCTCACGTCCTAGCCCCGCCCACGACACGCCCACCTCTATTGAACTGCTCTACAGTCTCTCCCCGCCCAGGCCCCGCCCCCTGCTAAAGTAAAGTAAAACATTTCCCCACACACACATGCCCTCATAGTGCCCCTCTCACAATGACCCCCCCACACACTTCTGTCAGCCGGGTCAATGCACATACACATCACTGCACCCCCCCCCCCCCTGCACACATCCATCCATCCATCCATCGATCTTTCCCACTCCACACACCCCCCCTTTCCCCGTGACTTCTGTCAGCCGGTCCGTGCACATACACACACATCACTGCACCCCCCCCCCCTTCCCCTGCACACATCCATCCATCCATCCATCGATCTTTCCCATTCCACACCCCCCCCCTTCCCCCGGGACTTCTGACAGCCGGTCCGTGCACACCACACACACACATCACTGCACCCCCCCCCCCCCCATGCACACATCCATCCATCTCTCCAACATTTCTCCCCTTCTCCCCTACTCCCCTTCTCCCCTTTCACATACTTTTAAAGTCCCGACGGTGTCTTCTTGGCTCTTGTCCAAGCAGCAGCGGCAGGCAGTCACTCACTCCGCTCTGGTATATGAAACCAGGAAGTGAGTGTACTGCGCATGCGCCGACCGGCGGCGCGCGTCCCCTGCGATGATGAGGTAAAGAGCGCGGTCCCGGCAGAAGAAAGAAGGACTGCGCATGCGCGGAAGGGAAGAGGAGCGTTCCAGCGCCGACGAGAGCTGCTGCCGGCCCGACAAGAAATGCAGACGATTTCTTGTCGTAACCACGGACGACCGAGGGTCAACACAGGGGGGGGGGCACCCCTTCAGGTAAGTCCAAAACTTCTGTTTGCTTCATTTTCCATGCACAATGTATATTACAAAGTGCATGGAAATGGGCAAACAGAAGTAATGAGCTATGATGTTTCTGGCCGGACAACCCCTTTAAGTAATAAAAGTAGATATGCCTGTAAGACATTCAAGATATCAAGAAGGACATGTACGATCAAAAGATACAACCAGGATATACAAAGTGTGGCAGCAAGATACAGAAAAGCAAACCCATATTATACTTAGCATCCATGGTACATGGCAAATCAGTCTGAGGGGAGTTGATATTCATCCGACCCAGAGGTTGAGAGTAGACTTCACCAACACCGTTCCATGGTGGACTCCCTGCGCCTTTGTCTACAGTGAACTTTTAAGCCAAGGACGACGCTACATAACGTTTTAAGTTATCCAGTAAGATATTTTCAAGGGTTGCAAGGCAAAGTTTTCCTCTTAACCGTGAGAGAGGCAGTGTACAGGTCAGAATAGCATGATTACAGAATCTTTTTAAGGCTGGTTTTACACGAGCAACGGCGATATCAGGCCATGAATCACCATCCATGTGGATGCGAGGCATTTTCACGTGCAAACGGCCTTGTATCCCTGCGGGGCTGAAGGCGCAGCTGTCCCAGCCGCGGCAGGGGATCGTGATGTTCTCCCATTGTTTTCAATGCGGCCAGCGCTGCTTTCACGGACCCCATTGAAAACAATGGGTGATATTGCAGAAAGTTAGAACATGCTGCAATTTTTTTCCTGCATAGCATCGCAGCGTGGTGTCATGCAGGAAATAAGATCGCTCACGTATATGACCCCAGTCAAAAGAATGGGGTTCACATTTGTGTGAGATTTATGCATCTCGTATAATTTTCTTGGCCGTATGAAACTGGCCTAAGTGTGAGCCTGTGCAATGTGTTAGATTGGGGCTTTTCAACCTATGAGTATATGTTTGATACCTCTGAATATCTGTTCGGAATTCAAAGGAACCCATCATGTCCCTACAGTGCCATAAAGTAAGCTATGGTGCTGTTAGGGAGCCATGTGGTGTATTTTTTATACTCGTCTGCTCCCTGGTTCCAGCAGTGTCCTCTTCTGAAGATCACGTGGCGCAGGAAAGTCTCACTCTTTTCAGACTTTCCCGTGTGTAATCCTCAGAGGGGGACACCGTTGGAACCAGGGAGCTGTACCATGGAGCCATAGGCACTCCCTGTGCCACTGTATGCTGCTATATGGTACCATTTTATGGAGTTCTTCTTCTCCTCTAGGATCAATACCTGTAGGGAAGAATAGCTCAGTAATACAGCATCCAATGGAGTATGCCACTTTTTTCTGTGTGTTTTTTTATGAAATCAGAGACATATGGTGTAATGTACAGTATATAGTGGTCATATTACGGCTCCATACCACAGTCCATAAGGCCTAAATATGACCATAGGAAAACAATAGATAGATAAGTTTCAGTATATCATTTAAGCAAATCTCTGTGATTAACACATTAAGGCCCAATGTCCGCGGCACACGTGGATTTTCAATGCGGATATCCGCAGCGGATGAACTGCAGATCATCTTAAAAATGTTTTTTTTTTTTTAATGGCTTGCAGGTGATCGCGGATTGTGTGTTTTCATCTCCCATAGAGATGAATTGAGCCACATCCGAACGGGATCCGCAATAAAATGGAGCATGCTGTGATTTTAGATCTGCATGGAGCATCCACAAAGCACCTAAAAATCAAATCTGCAGGGTTTAATTCAGTTGCAGATGCCCCATTGTTTCCTATGGGTGGATAGAGCTGCGGATCCTTTGTGCGGAAGATCTGCGCGGATTTAATAAATCCACACGTGGACATTGAGCCTAACTTTTTTTTTTTTTTTTTTAGAGAAGTGAATTAACCCTCGCTCATGCTATGACGTCTCATTGTACTTCTCTCTTGGAGAGATCATTTCTACTACTTTGCATACCAAGGATAGGGTGGACTCACACTGGCGTGTTTTTAGGTGTATTTTCCCGTTTGCGCACTTAATACCTGCGCAGTTCTGTAATACGTTGCGCATTTTCACAGGGAAAAGAGCACATCTGGACCTAATTAGGCTAATTAGCCTTTTAAATTAGGGTGTGGCTGGGTCCTGAACCAATGTGCAAAGGCCCTACAAACACAAAAACGACAGTAATATGTACAAAAATGTGCACAAAAGCGCATACACAGTGCAAATGCGTTGCACTGCCACAAGTGTTTTTAAGCATACGCCTGTGTGAGTCCACCCTTATAGTCACAGAACTAAAAAACCTACTTAAGAACCAGAAATCTAAAAAAACAGTTGATCATTTTATTCTTATTTGTATTATTGTGAGTATCTTAAGGTGCATTTACACCCACAGATGATCGCTCAAAATTCATCAGAAACTGACAGTTTTGTGCGATCATTTTGCATAGGTACTAATGGGCTAATCAGCCCTTTAGTACTTCATTGCATGTGTTTAGAGAACAGCGGGCGGTCTGTTCTCTAAATACATTGCTATTGTTCTCCAGTGGGATGGCAGCTGTTAAGAGCTGTTATCAGCGCTGCCTGCGGAGAACACACCATGTGAGGGAGGAGGATTTCATGCTGACCTGAAGTCAGCGATGGACGAAAAGTGCACGATGGGCACACATTTATACGCAATGATTACTGCTCAAAAGATGGCTTTTGAGTGAATTTTGAGCAATAATCATTGTGTGTAAAAGGGCCTTTAGGATGTACAGATGCAATCAAAATTATTCGACCCTCATTGCAAATTAAATTTATTTGCCAAATTAACCAACTTTCATTTTTTTGCAAAAAACAATAAGACAGGAACATTTTAAATAGCTCAGCCTAATAGGGTCGCTTTTGCATCTGCACTGGAACCTCACTTTTGAAGTGCCATCACCGATCTGACACAAAATACCAGAAGAAAATGGACCCCATTACAGGCAATGGAGTCCATTTAGTGCTGTTTGGTTCCTTCATAAGTCGGATACGATCAGCCAAGGGATTCCCCTTTACTGCTCCTGAAACAAAGGAGGAAAACAGAATCCCCGATGCAGATAAGAAAGCAGCCTAATATAACAAATGATTTCTCAGAATTCTATGCAAAATGACACTTAAGGCCCATTTAGATACGATTGTTGCTCAAAATTCGCCTTTTGATGAATAATTGTTGCATCTAAACGCGCGTCCATTGTGCACTGTTCGTGCACTGTAGTCAGAAATGAACGATAAGCCTTATCAGTGCCGCCCACTGATATCTTAGTGGGCGGTGCTGATAGCATTCTTTCAGCTGGTATCCTGCTGACAGTTTTCAGCAGGACACCAGCTGAAAGCACCGAGAACAAAGCTGCTGTTTGCATACACAAAACAGCTGCATTGTTCTAGGAGCTATCGCAGCAGTATCCCACTCCGCCTGCATAACTCTTTAGTAGCTAATTAGCAAAGATGATCACTCAAAAGTGTCACTCAAACTGTCGCTTAAGCGAAATTTTGAGCGATCACTGCTCCGTGTAAATGGGCCTTTATAATGACTGCTGACGTCTTATAATTATTCAACCACCTGAATAGAATACCTTATAAGAGTACACATTTGCAAATCAGGTATTGTCTCAAGCACATCTAATGTAATGGGCTTCATGAACTGCATCAGGTGTGTTTGAGATAAAACACATGAAATACCGGGTCTGCCTGGGGCTTTGTTGTCTGTGACTTTTGATTGCATGTTAGAAATATAGCTAAATCAAGACAGGGGCCCAAACGTTGAGAGGAAATCCTTGTCTTCCACAAAGAAGGAAAAAACTAGCAAAGGCACTGAATGCTCCTAGAGATACAGCAGAAAGCACAGTTCGCAAGTACAACGTTAAAGGAGCCCAGGCCAGATTCCTGAGGAGGCAGGTGGTCTAAAACCCTCAAGTGACTGCAAGGGACAGATTTACAGCAAGAAGTGGTGGCAGCAGGCACTCAGGTTTCTGTTTGCACAGTAAGGCCTTAGTCAGACGGGCGTTTTTTCGCGCGATTTGCGCATGCGCATGCGTCCAGCGATTTTTTTAAAACCATTGCTTTGCAATGGTATCGGACACATGAGCGCTTTTTATGCGCTCGTCCGATAAATTATAGAACAGAAATCGCAGATCACACCCCCTTCACACCCACTGCAGGCCGGCCGCACGGAACTCCGGCTGCCGGGAGCAGGTAAGTATATATATATATATATATATATATTATTTTAACACTTTTCTGGATGAATTGCAGGGAAGGGCTTATATATTTAAGCCCTTCCCGACAATTCATCCCACACTCGCCCGCAGCGCATTGCTTTCAATGGAGCGGGCTGTATTGCCGGCTCCATTGAATGCAATGCGCTGGACAGCTCCGGCCCGTTTCTAATGAAACGCGGCTAGGAGCAGATTTTCGGGGGATTTTCGGGCACCGGTCACGCGATTTGCGGATGCGCATCCGTCATGCGATCCGCAAATCGCACGAAAAAACGCCCGTCTGACTAAGGCCTTAGGCACACATTAAACGCTGAAGGTCTTCCTGCCCAACCTACAAGACCTACACCAAAAACCACAAGAAAAGTCTGCAAAACTATATGAATAAGTCACAGAAGTTTTTCAATTCTGTTCCTTGGAGCAATTAAACAAAATTTTAGCTTTTCGAGCCCATGGATCAGCAATATGGAGGAAAAATGTGGTACTGGTGCATCTTGTCTCCACCGGAACCATGGGTGGAGACAGGGGGTTTGTCATGGTGGACTTAGGGAACCCCCCCAAGCTCCTGACTGGCTGATGCTGTGCCATGAACCTTCCCTGCAGCTCTCCCATCATGTCCCTTCCAGGCTGATGTTCGTGTGCAGGGTCACTCCCTTCTCCCCTGCCGCTGTCAGTGTCCCTGGCATTTCCACTCACATACAATGTGAGTGTCACAGGTGGCTGCTCCCATGCGAGGGTGTCAGTGCCGGCTCTGCTCAGAGGCTGCGGTCCCTTCCCCAACACTAGCGCTGTCACCCTCCAATGCTGCCAATCCACGTACGCAGCACCCAGCTACAGGTACAGCTACTGCAACATTTCTGTCCCACTGTGGCTGCTGATGCTGCTGCTCGGCCAGCTAGTAGCAGCACATGTACTTCTTTAACCCTAACACTATCCCTTACCCTAACTCTCCAGCCAGGGCAAACCTCAGGCATTGCTACTCCTTTAACCGTAGCAGTAACCCTAACCCTCCTGGCATGGCAACCCGCCCCCCCCTTCCCAACCTGCAGCTTTCAGCATAACCCTACCCCTAAGTATAACCCTCCAGCCAGCCAGTCAGGAGCTTGGGGGCGTAAACGGGGGATACGGTGAAGCATAGTGGTGGCTCGGTGATGCTCTGGGGCTGTTTTGCTTCATCTGATTTTGGATTCAATCAAGTATCAGGAAATCGTAGGAGAAAACATCATGCCTTCTGTGAGAAAGCTGAAGCGTTGATGTCATTGGACCTTCCAACAAGACAATGATGTCAAGCACACCTTAAAGTCCACCAAGGCTTGGAAGTTTCTGGTTCGACCATTAGTTCCATGACTTGGACTCAATAGAAATTATTTGGTGGGATTTGAAGAACAATGTTGCCGTACACAAGCCCAAGAATATTTGTGAATTCTTTGGAGACAGATGCACTTTTGCATGTGTTGCAAAGCATATTTGTACTTCTCAATGCTACCCAAATACCCCTTGTATGCTAAACCTAGGTCAGATATGACTTATTTTGCTATCGTTACTAATATAATTAGGCTTAGGATATACATAGTATTGTAGTAACAAAATGTTAAGGTTAAGAAAAAGATCTAAAAAATAATAGTTAAAAACTTTACAAATTACATTTAATATGAATACTGCATAGAACAGAATAATATTCAGTGCAGAAAAGTGAAACTTGTTTAAGGTCACATTTTAGGAGGTGTTAATGTAGAACTGGATTTTGCAAAGGAAACACAATCCATTCTGGCATTATATACCTACTGCCGCCAAAAAAATAAATGATAATTCTCCCAGAAATGGTTGCTATGATTTACAAAGACAACACTCTGCCAGTATTATGCATATTTATGATCCTAAAAAGTGAAGTAACAGAAATTTGTCCGAATAGTAATAATAATGGAATTTAATATAGCTGTGTATATTAAAAAGCAAAGATGTGAGGTCTGAATATTAACATAGCTGGCCAAAGTACTGGTTATTACTAGTGATGTATTTACTTAGGCTCAGACTGATCCACAGGAGAGCAGGTGAATCCCCATTGAGTCCCTGAGTCAAGAATGTTCCCCACACAATTGGCACACAGCACAGTACGCTCATGGCACTACATATAGATAGGAAGCATCTCAGCCAGCCTATGCATATATATATATATATATATATATATATATATATATATATATTAGAAATTCGTTGTGCTCGAGTATATACTCTCACTCACTACTAATGTGCAGCAATGGTCAGCAAACAGCGGAAGCTCTAGGCGGTTGCCATCTTTTGGGTAAGATGGTTGGCACACACATGAATATTCTCCAGCACAAAGAATTTCTGGTTTAAGCCCTTAAAGACCAAGCACTGTAAATTTACGGCACTTGGTCCTGAGCTTTAATACTGGCCAATGGTTAAAATGTGACGCAGGATTAAAGCTCCTGCAATGTAGCAGGAACAGGTCGGGTCCTTGGCTGATACTCCCAGCCAAATACCGGGAGAAGGCAGAAGCGGTTTTTATGAAGTGAATAAAGAAAGTGGAAGTTTCGCTTCTGCTATTCGACCCAGTGATCGCTGTCATTACAGGGGGATGTTTTTCCCTGTAACTGGGGTTCCTATGGATGCTGCAGCTACAGTGGGAAAGTGGGAAATCCAATACTATACAAATTCTATGTCCAAAACAAAATGAAGAACCCATTCCTGTACTTTATTTTAGCATAAACGTACTAATTTTAAAAATAAACTATAAATTGAATCTCTTAGTGACCAATATATTCACTGAGGGGTGTCATGAGTAATTTGACCTGACAGTTTCTTTTCAGGAGTAAATGCAATTAAGCAGGAAAAAAATTAAATTTCATAATTTTGCAAATGTCATTTTAAAGACAGTTTTTTTTTCTACAGTGCGCATGAAAATGAGGATTTTCACCCCAAAATAGATAACCCTGTTTGTCCTGTGTTCAGAAACATACCCATTGTGGCCCTAATCTTATGTCCGTATGCAAAACGGGGCCCAAACCAAAAGGAGCAGCTAGTGGCTTTCAGAAAAGACATTTTGCTTGAAGGTGTTTAAGGCCTCATTGCCCACTTGTAGAGCCCTTGAGTGGTCAAAGCGATGGAGGACCCCCACAAATGACCCCATTTTATAAGCCTAGACCTCTTAATGAATTCATCTAGGGGTGTACTATGTGTTTGTACTTTGCTGCGTTTTACTTTAGTTATCGGCCACAGCAATGCTGCGAACGACGACGGCTTTTGGCACTCCTCATCGTTGGTGAGGAGCACAAAATGCTCAAAAATAGAACAGACACTGCTCGAAAATAGTGGCGCTGAAAAGCGCTGTGATTGAGCGGCTAGTTGAGCGGCTCCCATCGAAAGCAATGGGAGCATTATACTGCAAATAGTGTGGTGCCGCTCTAATCGAGGTAAAAAGTGCCTGTGTGAAGGAGACCTTAATCTTAGCTAAAAGTAATAATGTAAACTGTGTGGTATGTCTGAAAACAGGGGTAATTACGGAGGCCTGGTTGGGATGGGCACATGGGGCAACAAAACTGGGTATCCCACCTCCTCCCATGCTTTCTGCAAGCACAACACTTTTGGGGGGGCATTTCTTGACCTCACTATCAAGGATGGGGTGTAAAAAGTGGTGCTCTGTGAGGCTTCGTAAGCTTGCTGAAGTGGGGCGGTCTCAAACAGAAGGCAAGCGGTCCTGCGGAATTGTTGTAAATTACGTAGGCATTACAGGTAGCGATGTGAATAATGCCGTGCTCACACGGCCATATGTGGTATTTGCTTGCGGAGGCCCGCAGCGGATACCAGCTGTGAGCCTGGGTGTGGCCCTGCGTATGGCTGCATAATGCATACTCACACAGGCGGACATGTGCAGTACACCTTTTTTTGTTTATATTTCCCGCTCCCTCGCTTGGCGATGACACGGGTACCAGCAGCCTGTACACAATGAGCTCTATGTCACGGATATCCGCAGTAAGATAGAACATGCTGCGTTCTGTTTTCTGTGAGTGGATTATGCAATTACGATCTGCTAATGTGAGTGGAATTGTAAAATCCAATGCATTTGATTGATCTTTGTATTACCGCGGATCAAAGGCATGCAGAGTCTGCAATTCCAATCTGGTCATGTGAGACCGGCCTAAGGTAGATCGCTACCTTTTTATCACGGGACCACTCATTGATACCACCACTCACTGCTCCAGGCTCTCGTCTACCTTTTGTAGCCAGGAGCAAGGAGATTTTAAATTTCCCAGACCTTCCCCAGCTTCTGCACATGTGCATTTTTCCAGTGGGTACATGTGTAGAAGTTTGGGAAGGTCCCTGGAAGATGATCACGTCAGGGTTCAAATGTGGAGGCCTCTGGTATGACATTTTATCTCCTCTCACCTATCGCATCGAAGAGGGGAGATTAAACCTCAACTTTTTTATTTAACTTTTACGTAATCACCATTATCTATTGGATAACGGCAATCACGTGACCGGAGAATGCTCACCGTTGCATTCGGTCTCTGTTCCATACTCTCAGCTACCTTTAGTAGCCAGGAGCAAAAAGATTTTAAATTTCTTGGGCCCTCCCCAGCTTCTGCGGCTTTACTCTACAGGGCTGTCGTGTTTTAACGTCTATGAAGAATAAAGCCCAGACACCCAGGACGTAAAAACACAAATAGGTGATCACTAATCGGGCTAAAAGCAATCATTTTTTTTAGCTCTTTACCCCTCATAAAACGATAAACTTGAAGAAAATGGTATCATGCTGCATATTGGTCCACTTTTTCTGTAACTGAGCCTCTAGATTATGCAAACTTGTAGGCTGCTGTAGTTAGCATCCCAGATAGTCACATACATGTTCTACTGCCGATATTTCTGGCAACCAGGCAGGTAACGGAATAGAGGCAATGTTGTGGACGCACCACTGTGACATCCTTGATGTGTGCAGCTGCATATGTTGCCTCTTGAAAGCCCTATCATGAGAGGAACACATGTGGCTGCAGGATGTCCTGAACATATCGTTGAGCTGTCATTGTCCCTTGTACCACTACTAGGGGTGACTGACTGTCATATGCGACAGCCCCCCCCCCCCCAAGCCATCACACCTGCAGTGGGGCAGTGTACCGCTGCAGTGCCCAAGGAGCAGGCCCCAGCTTAGAAGACAGCCGGATACAGTTTGGGGCCTTGTCACGGTGGCTCTATTGTCTCCCACCCAGAGGGTAACCCGTGACACGTCCAGTGGCTGAGGGCAGGTTAATAAATGGGGAACCCAATACTGGATTACCTTAACCCCTTAGTGACCAAGCCTGTTTGCGCCTTAATGACCAGGCCAAATTTTGCAAATCTGACATGTGTCACTTTAACATGGAAAAACACCAGAAAGGTTTTGCATATCCAAGCGATTCTGACATTGTTTTTTCGCCACATGTTGTGCTTCATTTAGGCGGAAAAAATAGACCGATAGAAATTGTGTTTATTTATTAAAAGCGCCAAAATTGGGAAAATTTTGAAAAAATCGTCATTTTTTCAGATTTCCAACTGCAATATCTTAAATATGTGCAAACATAATATAGAAATTTTTGCTAAGATTTATATTTCCACCCGTTTACTTTATTTTGGGCGCACATTGGAAAAACTTTCGTTTTTTTTTAACTATTTAGGAGACGTACAAATTTAACATTACTTTTTAGCATTTTGAGGAACACTTTGTTTTCCTATACCAAGCCGAGATTGGAAAGGCTCATGAGTGTCAGAATAATAGATACCCCCCCAAATGACCTCATTTTAAAAACTACACCCCTTAATGTATTCACTGAGGGGTGTCATGAGTATTTTGACCCCACAGTTTTTTTTCAGGAATTAATTCAATTTAGAGGAGAAAAAGTAAAATTTCATATTTTTGCAAATCTGTCATTTTAAAGACATATTTTTTTCCTATAGTTTACATGAAAATCAGGATTTACACCCCAAAATGGATACCCCTATTTCTCCCGTGTTCAGAAATATACCCATTGTGGCCCTATTGTTATATCTGAGTCCACAACGGGGCCCAAAATGAAAGGAGTAGTCAGTGTCTTTCAAAACAGAAATTTTGCTTGAAGTCCTTTTAGGCCCCATAGCACACATGTAGAGTTCTTGAGCGCCCAAAACCATAGAAAACCCCCACAAATGACCCCATTTTGAAAACTAGACCCCTTAAGGAATTTATCTAGGGGTGTACTGCATATTTTGACCTCACAGTTTTTGAATGAATTCAAACCAAGCAAAAGGAAAAAATTGTGATTTTCGTTTTTTCGGCAATTCTGTCATTTTAAAAACAGCTTTTTTTGTACAGCACACATATGAAGGAAGACTTGCACCCAAAAATGGATACCCCTGTTTGTCCCGTGTTCAGAGACATACCCATTGTGGCCCTAATCTTATGTCTGGATACACAACGGAGCCCAAAATGAAAGGAGCGACCGGTGGCTTTCGGAACACAAATTTTGCTTGAAGTCCTTTTAGGCCCCATTGCCCACTTGTAGAGTTCTTGAGCGCCCAAAACCATAGAGAACCCCCACAAATGACCCCATTTTGAAAACTAGACTCCTTAACGAATTTATCTAGGGGTGTACTGCGCATTTTGACCCCACAGTTTTTGAATAAATTCAAGCAAAGCAAAAGGAAAAAATTAGGATTTTTGTTTTTTTGGCAATTCTGTCATTTTAAAAACAGCTTTTTTTGTACAGCACACATATGAAGGAAGACTTACACCCCAAAATGGATACCCCTGTTTGTGCTGTTTTCAGAAATATACCCATTGTGGCCCTAATCTTATGTCCGCATGCACAACGGGGCCCAAAATAAAAGGAGTAATCGGTGGCTTTCAGAACATAGATTTTGCTTGAAGTCCTTTTAGGCCCCATTGCCCACTTGTAGAGTTCTTGAGCGCCCAAAACCATATAGAACCCCCACAAATGACCCCATTTTGAAAACTAGACCCCTTAACGAATTTATCTAGGGGTGTACTGCATATTTTGACCCCACAGTTTTTGAATAAATTCAAGCAAAGCAAAAGGAAAAAAATAGGATTTTCATTTTTTGGGCTATTGTGTCAATTTAAAAACAGTTTTTTTTGTACAGCACACATATAAATGAAGGCTTTCACCCCAAAATGGATACCCCTGTTTGTCCCGTGTTCAGAAACATACCCATTGTGGCCCTAATAGACTTACAGGACCCATGGCTAGGCCTACAATGAAAGGAATACCCGTTGGATTTCAGGGTACCACTGAATAAATTTCAGGCCCCATTGCCCACTTATAGAGCCATTGAGCGGCCAAAACTATAAAGAACCCCCTCAAATGACCCCATTTTGAAAACTAGACCCCTTAACGAATTAATCTAGGGGTGTACTGCGTATTTTGACCCCACAGTATTTGAATGAATCTAAGCAAAGCAGAAGGAAAAAGTTACGATTTTCAATTTTTTGGGCAATTTTTTCAATTTAAAAACAGTTTTTTTGTACAGTGCACATAGGAATGAAGACGTTCACCCCAAAATGGATACCCCCGTTTGTCCCGAGTTCAGAAACATACCCATTGTGGCCCTAATCTACTTACAGGACGCATGGCAAGGCCTATAAAGGACGGAACACCTGTTGGATTTTATGGCACAACTGAATAAATTCCAGGCCCCATTGCTTATTTGTACAGAATAAAGATTGACTCCCTAAAAATTCCCCCCCTCTCCCTCCACGCCCTTTTTGGCGTTCGCAAATCTTAGATAAAAGTAAAAATGTGAACTGTGTAGTATTTCCGAAGACAGGGGTAATTACGGAGGCTGGTTGGAATGGGCCCATGGGGCAATAAAACCGGGTATCCCCCCCCCCCTCTCATGCTTTTTGGGGGTATTTCATGACCTCAGTGGCGGGTATGGGGTGTAAAAAGTGGCGTTCCGTGAGTCTCCGTAAGCTTGATGAGGTGCGGCGGTCTCACACAGAAGGCGCTCAACAAGGTGCTCCTGGAACTGCAGGAAAGCGAGCGTTCCCGGGGCTTCTTGTAAAATACGTATCACAGGTAGCGGTCTGAATAACGCCGGGCTCACGCGGGTGCAGGCGGAATCCGCTTGCGGAGGCCCACAGCGGATCCCATCTGTGAGCCCGGCTGTGACCCTGCGTACGGCTGCGTAATGTACTGCGCATAACTGCCTACTCACACAGGCGGTCATGCACAGTACACCTTTGTTTGTATTTCCCGCACCATCGCTTAGCGATGACGCGGGTACCCGCAGCCCGTATACAATGTAGTTGCGTATGGACTGCGGGTATATCCGCGACCATGGAGCACAATGGGCTCTATGTTGCCGATATCCGCAGTAAAATAGAACCTGCTGCGTTCTCTTTTCTGCGAGTGGATTACGCAATTCTGACCCGCTAATGTGAGCGGAATTGTGTAATCCAATGCGATTGATCTGCGTATTACCACGGATCAGACGCATGCGGAATCCGTCATTCCTATCCGGTCATGTGAGACCGGCTTAAGGTAGATCGCTACCTTTTTATCACGTGACCGGGGACCGCTCAACGAGGCCACCCGTCACTGCTCCTGGCTCTCGGCGACCGTTGGTCGCTGGGAGCAAGGAGATTTTAAATTTCCTGGGCTCCCTGACTCCTGCGCATGTGTCCGGCTTTTTGCCGGCAATCGCATGTGCAGAATCCTGGAAGGTCCACGGAGGAAGATCGCGTCGGGATTCAAATACGCAGGCCTCCGGTAAAAAGATTCATCTCCTCTCACCGATCGCATCAGTGAGGGGAGATGAAACTTCAAATTTTTTTCTTTACTTTTACGTGATCGCCATTATTGGATAATGGCGAACACGTGACCAGGAACCGCTCACCGCGGACATCCATTAAATCTCCATGCTCTTGGCTACGTTTTGTAGCCAGGAGCAGGGAGAATTTAAATTATCCTGGCAATCCACAGCTTTTGCGCATGCGCCCGCCATTTTGGCGACGGGCGCGTGTGCAGAAGCTGTGGTAAGGTCCGCGGATAAATCTGGGGGCCTTAGGTACGTACTTTCATCCTCCCTCACGGATATGATCCATGAGGGGAGATGAAACGTACGCTTTTTAAACTTTTAAAAACTTTTTTTTACTTTTTTTTTTTTTTTTTTTTTACACTTTTTTTCACTTTACATGATCACTGTCATCCATTGGATGACAGTGATCATGTCCCCGGTATAATCTCTCTGATCCTAGCTACACATGGCAGCCAGAAGCAGAGGGATTTTAAATTCCCCGGGGCTCGAGCCCGTCTGTGCACGCGCCCGATGTCAATCATCGGGCGCGCATGCGCAGACGGGGATTCGGGTCCCGGGACATCGGGACACCGCTGAGGACTGGGGGTGAGTATTTTCACCTCCCCTCATGGATCCGATCCATGAGGGGAGGTGAAACTGACTTTTTAAAAACTTTTTTTTAACTTTTTCGCGATCGCCGCTAACCATTGGATAACGGCGATCGCGGTACCGGGGACCGCTCACCGCAGTCCCCGCTGACATCTCCTGCCTCCCGGCTACCTACAGGAGCCGGGAGCCAGGAGATTTTAAATCTCCCGCGCCGCCGGGCCTTCTGCGCATGCGGCTGACGTAATGCCGCCTGGCGCGCATGCGCAGAAGACCGGCTTCGGGCCCCGGAGCGGCAGGAGAGCGGGGAGCAGCGTGCCAGACCTCGGTGAGTAATTTCAGCTGCTCCGATGGATCCGATCCATCGGAGCAGCTGAATCTTTAACTTTTATGCACTTTTATTTACTTTTTTTGCGATCGGCGCTATCCATTGCATAGCGCCGATCGCAATGCCGGGGGGGGGCTCCGAACAGCCCGGGATGACAGCTCCATGCTGTCAGCTACCTGCGGACACCGACAGCATGGAGCTGTCACGTCCACAGCCCGAGGGGCACTATTCTCTGCAGGAAGCATGTTTTTACGTCCTCAGAGAATAGAGCCCACTTCGGGAGGACGTAAAAACACTATGGGCTGGTCGTTAAGGGGTTAAACCTGTTTTGTGCCACGCGTAACGCCACCGTTTCTTCTGCCGCGGGGGAATTCCTGGATGGTGGAGTAAACTCAGCCTCATGCAGCCTCCATAGGGGAATTCCTAGTTGTCAGAGTAAATCCACAAACACACGGGATTCTGAAAACGGACGGATGACAGGTCGCTTTACTTGAAGTAACTTGATTACAATTTCAAAATACACACCAGTAGGAAAACAATGCAAAAACATCAAAGTGGTGTGACAGGGAGGACTCGCGGGTGGACAGGAGAAACCCCAGTTTTGTTATCTGTAGGTCCTGATCCCGGCAACACACTCTTTTCTTTCCAAGACTCTACCAGTCAACACTCACCTTTGGTAAAAAAAAAAGGTACGCTGCCTGACTGTTCCTCACTTTCTCTCTCTTAGTATGGAAGGAATATTTTCATGTCTCCTGGGTACAGCAGGCCCAGGGCAGGTGGCGTACTTTTTTCAGCCTCTTCCATTCTGGGCCACGCAGGCTGAAGGTGCGTGCGTGCTCCTCTTGCAGATCTTCCCAGAGCACACTCTCCTCTTGCAAGCCCAGAGCGGAACTCGGCACTCAACTGACTTGCACACACCTAGCAAACACATATATTTCACAAGATCACATGACAAACAAACGGATACATTTTCCAGATAGTCAGCTCACATACCAGACAGTTAACCCTTTCAGTGCTGCAGCTATGCAATACACATCATTCATACAACACTGAGCATACACACTTTAAGGAGAGGCCCCGTTGTACCGGGCCACTACAGAGCTCCATATCAATGGCAGAAATGAGACGCTCACCCCTTGGTTTCCAGACATGAACATGGCTTATGTATAAGCTTGACAAAGACTGCAATGGCAGTCGAAATGTTGCGTGTATGCTGTGCACTACAATAAAGAAGATTTTTTTCAGTTATGTGAAACCTTTACAAGCATTTTTTGCTCCCCATATGCTGCTCATTACTCTGAATCTGCTGTGACGTTCTGTGGGATTTGTTTGTCCATATCCCTCTATTGAGCAAGCATTTTACAACCTTAGAAGCCTCGTCATGTGAGTATATTGTGTGCTGCTGACACTACTCTTTTCTTGCAAGTTTAGACTATGAACATAGCTGTTGTCCGTGTCCAAACTAAACCTGGATTTATTGCTGAAGACAACCCGGTTCGACTTCATAGCAGTCCAGTTTTGTTGTTCATGAAACCACTACAAGCGGAGGCCACAGTGGGTGTGTATCAACAGCAGTATATATAGTGGGTGTCATGAGATGAAATGTCTTTCAGCCAAGTGCCTGGAAATGGTTCTGATAGACACAGGGACCTGTAATGATGGTGACACCTGTTTCTGTATGATGGACAACAAAACAGATGGAGCTGCTTGTGCTTGTTGGACAATCAGATGATCGTCTCTTCTGGCAGTCTGTCAAGGGAGTCCGGGGCTCAGTCACTTTGTCTGCGTACCCTCACGCATCCAGTGTTCCTAATGTCTCTAAACAGTCTGGTCACAATGGCCCGGCTGGAGGGCAGTTTGTCAATAGGTCCATCCAGCTTCTCGCATTCCAATAATGCACTCCCCTCTCAAACTCTGTTAATTGGGTGGAATCTCTGTGATTGCATTGTAGAGGCGTTTAGTGGTCAATAAGTTGTACACAAGCGGAAAAATAGGTAGACTGCACACGAGCAGCCTATAAGAGACACATACCATCTATACCAAAAGCTTGCAATGATGAGGTATTCTAGATGTGAACTATGACACATATAAATGGCAGATACAGCAAGTGCATGACTAACAAGTCATAGGCATGAGTTCCAAAACTTTGATGTTGTGAGCCTATATATATATATATATATATATATATATATATATATATATATATATATAAACACATACACCCACTAGTACCAGTTTTTCTGGTGGCTTAGATTGACGCTATGTAAAACTTCATTTCTTCATTTTCCTGCAGTGGCCCGACAAATCACAGCCAATCACTGGGTGTTACAGTAGTGGACTGTCATCAGTAGGGGATTCTTCTACCACAATGGGGTTGTTTCAAGGCAACAATGCATATAAGTAGTCATGGATGACAGCAGGGCTTTCCGTGTTTTATGACATTCATATTCTTTGCAGCAGAAACACATAAGCCATTTCCTGACCTGCCACTTCCTAATGTATAGTTTCCCAAATTTTAGATATTGCTAGATCCATAATTTTTTATGGGAACTTTCCATATTACATTTATATAGATAAATATACCGTGAGAATGTGTGTATTTTATAATTCTGATCATTTAGAAGTATGTTTAGAGGTCTTCATAATTTAGTCAAGCCAAAGATAACAAAGATCATGAATCAGACTGCAATAAATTTACCCTAAATCCTGTATGTCTCAGTGGTTAATCTAAATTTATAACATGTATGCTTCTTTCTTATCTAAGCCAATTGGCTGTAGGCCAAGACTCTGTTCAGATTACTATTCAGGGCTTCCATCAAACAAAGTCTGTCATAAATACCAGGAAAACAGTAGTGCAGCATGCACTATCCATTCTGGTAAACTGATGGCTGTGATTGGTTAGTCCAGCACCGTCTTTCATTGACTGACTCGGCCCTGGATTAACCAATCAAAGCATTAGCTTCCTGGAGGTTGCGTATTCAAGTCCCGCTTACAGGAAGAACTGCTCTGTCAGCTTAAAGAAGGACGTGGCAGCCTGCAGCAGCGATGGTGACCAGAATGCCAGCCGTAGGTGAGTATTTTTGGGGTTTTTTTGGGTGTAGCCTACCTAGGGCTTATTTTCAGGGGGATGACTTATATTTCACCCCACTGAAAATTGGGGTAGGTCTTATTATCGGGGGAGGTCTTACTATCAGGGAAACACAGTAGTAAGTAGGAGGACGAGGGTGAGTATTCTCAGCTCCCCTCACTGATCCAATCCATAAGAGGAGCTGAAACTTTGTTTTATTTACTTCTCATTGACTTTAACGTGATCGCCCGTATCCAGGGGGTGGGGTGCCCCGGGATGACAGCTCCAGGATGTCGGCTACCTCCGGTTACCGAGAGCATGGAGCTGTCTTGTCCAGAGCCTGCAGGGTTTTAATCCCCAGAGGATGCATGTTTTCATGTCAAGAAATCAACCATTAGAAGAGAAGATCTTGCAGGAGGAAGCCAGTGATAGTTATTTTATTATACACATCCAACTACACCCAAAAGCAATATGATGGTGATCAGCCCCGTGTCTTTCCTGGCAATAGCAGCCTCAAAGTGATTTTACAGGGCTCTTACCAGAAAGGTTAGGGTAATGAAAAGCTATATTTATGGCAGAACTACTCGACTTATTCTTAGTAATGCATCTTTCAGTGTCTTTTTTTAAAACATTGGTCTTTTGCTTATGTTTAATGATATTTATGTAGTTGTTCTATTTTTATATAATTTTTGTTAGAAAATGTTCTTTGTTTATTAATTTTATAACTGTTATTGGATTGATAGGTCTTGTGTGTTTGCATGTCACAACATATACAGTGTAGGGATTTCTCTATATGCTGTGACCATGCAAACACACAAGACCCAGTAAAGCAGCCAATAAAGATCAATCCAATACGAATGATGCTGCTTTGCCTACAACATAAAGACAAGTGCAAAAAACAGATTAGATAAATAAAACATGAGAGGGAGGGAGACATTGTGTACACACTGATTGCAGGTCTGAGAGCATTGTAACGCAAGGAGCTGTCCCTGTGAAAAATGCCTCTTCCCACAGTTGAGAAGATGAATGCCTAACAGGCAGTTGATTGCAGAAGGGATGCACTTCAAACTTGATTTACAGCAGTAAAACAAAGAAAAACATTTTTAAGGAAAGTATAATACAAAACGGATGAGACACACATAGGCTGACAGGCTGCAGATCTGAAACAAAGTCCATTAAAAATCCACAGTAAATCAGCTAAGTGCATCGGGAGGGGTAACATCACTTCTTAGGCAGAGCACCAAGAAGGTGAGTTAATGCTGTCATCTAATAGGTGGCACTGCGGAGGTATTGTTCCATCTAATAATATTTTCATATTACCCAGAGGAGCATAGATGGCCTTATAAGTCTCCTCACTCACCTTCTTAGTGCTCTCCCTAAAGAGTGATGTTACTTCTCCCGACTCACAACCAAGCCAGGATCCTACTGCACACTGATGAGGGGCAAAAACACTGAAACAGCTGTCTGTGTATGGATTCTGGCTTGGTTTTCAATTCCCAATCAGGGCTCTACAGACCTGTATAAAGGGTTAAGCATTGATTTTAAGGAATGCTGCCATCCAATAGGTGGCGCTGCAGAGGCATTGTTCCAACTCCCTTATCAGCTAAGTGCGAACACACCCTTAGTGACCTTTTAAACCTTCTGCTGCTTCCATACATACATGTCACTGGAGGCTTTCTGAGCACTTACTCAGGAAGCCACAGCATAGATATGAGCTCAGAGAGCATTTGAAATCATACTCTGAAACTAACAAAGGCTCTGTCTCTTCTGAACCGATCCTATGAGAAGCCCGTAAGGCTGTCTTCAAGGGACAATGCATTGCACTCCGCTCGAAACTCAAGAAAGATGCCACCATTAAGACACATGGGCTGACTGTTAGACTGCTGCTTCTTGAATCCTCTATGTCTAATAATCCCTTCCATTTATACTAGGGCACAATTGAAAGAACTAGCCCTCTGCAAAGTAGATAACATTATCCAGTGTAGAGTAGAATTTATTATGAGAGGGATAATGAACCCCATTCTCTTTTGGTCAACAGCTGAGAGATCAGACGGAACAAACCACCCCATCTGCTCTCATGAGAGCAGATGGCCATATAATTTATGACCCAGATACTATTTTTGGCATGTTTTATGATTACTATTCCACCTATACTCACTACCTGGCAACCTCCTCACAAATTGGGTAGAAAGGGAGAAATTAGTTATGTTTTTGGCTGCTTGTAAACTTCCCAACTTGCTTGCTGAAGCCTTGGCCTTTTTTAATAAGCCTATTAGTGAAAATGACATTTTGGAAATCAAATAACTTCCTAATGGAAAGTTGCAACAACCTGAAGTCATATATCTTTAGTATAAAACTTATGGACCTGAGTTATTGATTAGATTAGTCTCCTTCTTCAATTCCTTCCTAGCTGGCACCCCATTACCACTCTCAATGTTCAATTTTTACATACCCCTGTTATTAACACTAGGTAAAGATTGGCGAGAGTGTAAGAGCTAACATTCACAGAAGTACTTGCAGTATGTTTGATTTATTAGCTACGTAGTCTTATACACAAGAACCAAGTGAACCTCGTCCTCTATAGGCATTTAATAGATATTGTGAATAGTATGAAAGAACCTGCTCCTCTATCAGATTGCCTAAAATGGTCGTTTATGTTCGGTGCTCTAAAGGCTTATGGAATTGCAGGTCCCTTCCTCATTGCAAATAAAGACCTTTATTGCTTCTTCTAAGCCACAGTTAAATTACCTTATCCTTCCTCAAAGCTGATCCAAATTACCAATAGTGTGCGGTACGGTTGTTCCCAGTCCCCTCTTTGTTTAATGCATTGAACCTCTGTCAGCCTCTACAAGGTTCATCCCAGATGTTAAAGGGGTAAGGGTTTGAGACCAGGAGTGTAAAGTGTCCCTGTTTGCGAATGAAGTCTACTGACCCTTACTAACTTACATATTACTCTACCTAATCTACATGCTAATTTACATGTTTTATGAATGGTACTCAGGATATAAATTAACTATGACAAACAAATGAGGCCCTACTGTTGAATATTTTTGGGGATTCTTTAGCACAATTAAAAACTAGCTTTCTGTACCAATGGTGAGATTGCTCTCTCACGGATTTAGAAGTTAACCTGACTATTACATACCTCTCTTTATATCCTGTATAGGAACATCCATAGTCTCCTAGAGAGATGGAAAACTTTACCATTTTTATTTTTTGGCCATATTTCAATAAATTCATCTTCCCATTATTCAAAATGACTTTCTTCCAGTTTCACCCACATTTTCCAAATAGCCTTATCTCAGCTATGTCCAGGCCTTGGTTCCAATAATAATCTATTCTTATTTGCAAGCTAATTTTCACTTGCTGACCCAAAGCAAATTCCATTATCTCCAGATCTAGCATTTTGTCACCTCTCTATTTGAAGACACCTAAGCATGCACACCCTCCTCAGTTTTAACGGGTTTGGGAGAACTGGCTGCATAACTCGCCTATGCCCATGTGAGACCAGAACTTCATACGCTTTTATGGGAGTGAGGGGAAATGATGTGCTCTGCTACCTCTCTTCGTTCCATAGAACTGAATAGAGTGGAGGCCATGCAGGGACACCACCACTCCATTCACGTTGTACTGTATTTGGGATCACTGAGCGTTCTAGTGGCTGGAACCCCAGCCAACAGACAATTATCCCTAAACTTGTGGATGAGCAATAAGTGTCTTTAGTATGAAAACTCCTTCAAGTTATTCTTGTTGCCCAGAAAGTACCAATCTGTTTTATGTCAGTTAACTGGAAACCGTGTACATATGTTTCTGCCTTGGAAAGAGTAGTGACGTATATCTAGCATTCCAAGACTTGAATGAATCCATGAATGAATATGTTATATGATTTAAGATCTCTTCATACACTTTTTACTGCAGCTGTTTTCTGCTGGATGCATTACTATAAAAGTGAGCAATAACTGGAGGGTTTCTTCCATAGTCATTCTCACTGATACATTTGTGTGTTGCTGTAATGGTAGATGATGGAGGAGATTACTGTGCAATCTATATACATGGCGGTGATTATAATATATACACATACACCGTATGTTACAGTCTTGTGATATATTCATTATTGTATAATGAAGAGCTTGAAATCACAATTGATCAATATAATGAACAGCCGACGAGTTCGCCAGAGAAGAGAGCATACAGTAGAAGCATTAAAAATGTTCTTGATCTGATGTAAACGGCTTTTTTGTAACCTTAGCATTGTCTAAATTGTGATCACTTAATATTTGGGAGGGGAGGAGGAAGGAGGTAGTGCAAGTCCATTGGAGCAATAGATTAAAGGGTTGTCCTGTTTGCACAATCTTAAACCCCATTTACACACAAAGATGATCGTTTAAAATTTGTTCAAAAGATAGGATGATTGACAGTTTGAGCAATCATTTTGCATAAGCTTCTAATGGGCACTAATGCCCATTAGTAGCTTATTAGCTTCATTTAGATCTAAATGAGCCTCAATGCGCTGTATGCAGAGAACAGCAGGTGGCATGTTCTCTACATACAGCTCCTTTATTCTCCCACAGGACTGCAGCTGAAAACAATGTTATCAATGCTCACGTGGAGAATCACAGCGTGCAGTCCCCGCTATCCGCTCTTCGTCAAACAATGGATTTTAAGCTACACTAAAAATCATTGTCCGAA
Source organism: Eleutherodactylus coqui (assembly GCF_035609145.1). Taxonomy (NCBI): domain Eukaryota; kingdom Metazoa; phylum Chordata; class Amphibia; order Anura; family Eleutherodactylidae; genus Eleutherodactylus; species Eleutherodactylus coqui. The sequence continues at coordinate 218,047,391 of NC_089838.1, read as the reverse complement.
AAGCAAACGATGGTAGCATTTACACGCAACAATTATTGCTCAAAATACATCACCTGAGCGATAATCGGTGCGTGTAAATGGGACTTAAGATGAGACATAAAGTGTCTTGTAGCTGGGAGTCTATGCAGTCCCCTCGGGGAAAAAAAAGTATTACAAAGTACTAATTGCATTTAGTGTTTGTCCATCATTGGACATCGTGTGGTTGTCCAGAATAATGTTTCTTCCAGTGGAGGACCTATTTAATACTCACTAAGCGGATATTGAAGCAAACTGCCTTTTTGAATGTTACCACTTTACAAAGAAGTAAAAATGAGGAGTGTTCTGAGTGCTCATGTAAAGTAAAACTAGTTAATTGCCCAGAATACATGTGTATAGTATAACCATTAGGGTACTATATACTGTAATACAATAAAACATAAAGTAAAATAAATGTAAAAGCGCAGAATGAACAAAAACAACAAGCCATTATTTTTTTTTAAAAGACTGTGCATCAAAAGTACTTTTATTAAATGAAGAAACCATAAAACTGAAAATGAAAACCTAAAATTATAAAAAATGAAATAGTATACATTGCATAACTCTTATTATGTAAAGTCTTGTTCAAACACAAAAAGATAAAAATGTAATACATGCAAAATAGTACAGATTATACCTATACAAATGACTCCTAAGTTAGGATCAGTTTATTATTTTTACAAAAGCATCTTAAACTGCATAATTATAACTTTTATCACCCAAAAAGGCAGAAATTCAAGAATGTATGCAAATTCAAGTTTATATCAAAATTCTACAGACATACTGTACAGTGCTGATGTGTATGTATATTGGGATTTGGCTTTACTATATTTGTATGTATTTGAGGGCGGTACAAATATTTTATGTCATAAGGAGAGGGTTTTATTAAAATTTGACATTGCTGTAGACCTAGTTAATTAGTAAAAAATTCAATTTTTTTTCTGTGCTGATTACCCAGTAATGATGGGTATAATTTATACAGTTACTAAATTACACCCAAAGTGTAAAACCTTGCAAGTAATTAACATGGCTATAATAATTACTGATTATAATGCCCATATAGCAGAAAAATGTGTGTAGGATTCGTATTGCAAACATTTTTTTTACTTTTTATGCTTTGAATCTGTAATTTAAGTGTTTTAGTTTGGTGTACTCCCATTATATTTTTTCCTGGTACCTATACACTGGGCAATTATTGCCCAAATTCTCATTGGAAACAGAGAATGCGGGCGATAATCGGCCGTGTACATGTGGCTGCCGACAGGGCACTAAGCGAGAAATTATTCATCTGTCGGAGTCGCTTGGCTTTTAGCAGAACTTAAGACCAAGTGACTATCAAGCTGTGTAGACATGAGCCGCTCAATGTTTGAGGGGCAATTCCTGTTTACTATAAATGGAGGTGGGTGGCTGGAACGATCCCGGCTCCACCTTCATTCACTTGAACGACTATCGCTCGTGTGTAAAGGGCAGGAGTGATAGTCGGGTGGTAGCCCATGGAACGGCTGTTGGGCAATACCTTTTATTCCTTCCTAAGTGAGTGTGCTATTATTTTATCTTGCTGCCATTAGTTCCTAATTGCTGTTACTGTCTTCAAGGGATGCATTTAGTTTGGATGCTTTCACACGAGCACAATATTTCCACAATGCAAACCACAAGATCTGGAGAATTCTGAGCAATAATCCACATACCTTCGTGCGGATTTTGATGGGGAATTGAAAATGGCTTAAAGGGGTATGCTGGAGACTGGGAAAAACTCTTAAAATGTCCTTGATTTTTCTACTTATTGCCATTATTCGAAATGGCCATTTAAATCATCAAACTGAACTTCCGTTCTTTCTGCTGACCTGCACCATCACTGCTTTCTAGCCGGCTTTAGATTTCTACATTGTTATTTACAATGTCCATCCGGGAGTATAAAAACTACATCTCCCACAATGCCCTATTGCCAGTTACTGACGAGTGTTACAAACTGTGTCGTCATTACAGAGTTTGAAGGCACTAAGCATGCCTGACCAGTAATATAGCGGAGCGTACAGGTCATCACCAGTGGATACCAATGGAGAACTGAGCAGGAAGAGAGACTGCAGGTACGGTAATATCTATGCTGCTTAGTAAAAAAGGTTCTAATATTATATTGCAAGTTACATGTTATCGTCTTATGAAGCCTAGAGCTTTGAAATGCCAGAATTTCCCTTTAACTGTGCCAGCAATTGCGCACCAAAATCCGAATGTAGACCTACAGGTTTTGGAACGGAATTCCATGGTGGCAGATTAAGCTGCATATCGTGAAAATACCCTGCTCGTGTGAATGCACCCGTAGAGTTACATACCATCTGGTGGAATAATGTGGATGAAAATATGCAATGAAATACAAATTGCGCTTACACCATTATCTAGTTACTGTAAACAGTTAACTTGTCTTCCTATTTTAAAGTGAAGCTCCACCTGATCATGAGAGCCTGTGCATACAATGCAGGCTGTATTCTGTTGACTGATCCTCCAGGTTGACAACTAGAAACTTTGAAATACCCAGCAGCCCCGGGTTCCTAGCATTTGTAAATGAAGCTTTTCCTATTATAATAGGGTTTTTCCCCCTAAAAACTCTGAAATAACCACATTGTTAGCACCATTAGTCTCACAATTGCCAAGATTTTGACTTTAAAGGTTTTTTTGCATTTTTTTCTAGTTTTTGGAACACATTTAAAATCTGCTTGATTGTCCACCAATTTGTGCATTTTTTAAAAACTTTTTTGTTAGCAGTAGAATATACACATATGCTTAATAGCCCAGGTTTTCAATTTTACACTCAAAGCTTTTAAATCTGATATTTAATATGGCTCTAAAAGCATCATGATATATAAATCTATCTTGAGATGTTCTAAGGGTAGCTGTTCTACAGAACGGCTGCCGCACATCTTGTTAGATCACTGTGGACCGTTGTAAGGCATGGAGAGCCTCCGTACTGGAACTATCATTTTATACTTGGCGCTTCTACATGCAGCCGTATATTCTGTTATACGTAACAGAATATTTTGCCGTGAAAAATCTGCACCAAAATCGATATTGGCAAGTTGTTCCCCAAACATGTGAAAAATTAAGAATATTTTTCTATGTATAATTGTCTATTATTGGATAGTAGAATTAGGCTGATTTTACACCTGAGCCGGGGTTTCGCTTTCCTGCTTCATACGGCGAGCAGGAAAGGAAAATCCTCATGGCTGAATGAATCCATCTCAGGATAGAACCGAACAGTGACAAACGGACCCCATTGTTTATAATGGGGTCTATTTGGTTTCCGCTCAGCTGCCTGGCTTTTAGACGCATGCAGTGCTTTTCTTCCGGTATTTTGAGCTGGATATGTGGTGGAACCTCCGACTGGAAGTTCCAACGCAGATGTGATACCGGTCTAATATTACAAGAACAAAACAGCAAGACTGTTGTGTACTGAAGTTGTTTACCATACTCAGTGGTCATGGTAAACCGATTGTTTGTTATTAAATTTGTACAGATCGCTTGGGGGTATTTCCCAAAATTTCATGTCACGAAGTTTCAAGTCTATAGTTTAGAGTCATTTCACTCCGGCGTTTCTGCTTTCCGTTTAGCTGTTCCATTGTGGGAGCACAAAATGGAAAGGATATCTCTGTTTTCCTGCCTGTAGAAATGCATTGGAACTGTAGAACTTTTCAATCCGTTTCGTAATTTTCTGTCTCCATTCCAATTTTTACACTGGAACAAAAGTGCAGAATGATGGGGTCCTGATCCTCCTATTCACTGTAGACACAGGTTAATCTATGTCCGTTTGGGGCATAATTGGGAGTTTGTATGCTTGTCTTGGAAACGCACCTCATACGACTATATCCTTTTCAAGTAACAAAGCAAAACCTTTTCTTTCTCAAGTCTCTAAGGTGGAGCAGTCCTGGTGATAAAGCCCTTTGAATGAGTGTATATATTAGATGAATTAAGTAAAACAAGCCAGAAAAAAACACACCCTTAGTAATTCTATAAAGATATATGACTTGACTTTCTTTAATGTGTGTCCCACAGAGAAACCACAGTATTACTAACTGTATAATAGACAAGCCTCAAATATGTCTGACTGCCCACCGGCTCCCTGCCAGGCTCATACAATGGCAGAATAATATGAGGTTATAGAGGTTACAATCGCACCCAGGTCCGAGGCCGGGGAGACCATAGGGCTCTTCGCTATATAAGAGGACAGGAGTAGTTTAAGGAGGTGGTATGATCCTTGAAAAAGAGATTTGTTAATGGAGTGGAAAAGCAAAGCAAATTCTAGATGCTATATATGTATAACATTTAACTGAATTATTCTATTTCTCAAGGGCTGGTGAAAAGGTCTCTGTCTAAAGAATATCTACAAAGTATAGTCATTATGAAAACTATACAATTATTGTATTTTATGTGTTTGCATGAGATTTTTTTAATAATCGCAGTAAAATAAACTTTTCTTGCTTTTAGACATGACAATCAATTGATGTACTGACTGCTTTTCAGATATTTTAATGAGGTGGGTATACAAAAGGGCAGATATGAGCTTCAAACCTCCACACATCTGAAGACTGTATATCCAGTAGTGAATTAGGATGGTTTTACACAGGACAACTATTGTGTGCTTAAAGGGGTTTTCCACTGAAATACTATTGATGACCAATCCTCGTGAAATCACTGTTGCCCTTTTGAAAGAGGCCTAAAGTGCTTTTCGGGGCAAAAATTACTGATGACACATAAGGATAGGTCCTCAATAGTTGATCGTCTGGAGTCCGCCACTCAGGACCCCGACCGATCAGCTGTGCGGGCGCATGCAGTCAGCGCCGCAATAAAAGAGGTTGGAGCGGAAGCCTCCGCGTCGACCTCCGTGTAGTGCCTGGCGCTTGTAACTACAGGCACGGCTCTCATTGAAATCAATGAAAGCCGTGCCTGCAGTTACAAGCGCCAGCCACTACATGGGAGGTCGGAGCGGAGGCTTCCACTCCAAATACACAAAGGTCGGAGCAGAAGCCTCAGCGGCGACCTCCCATGTAGTGGCTGGCACTTGTAACTGCAGGCATGACTCTCGTTGATTTCAGTGAAAGCTGTGCCTGCAGTTACAAGCGCTGACCACTACACTGAGGTCGGCGCGGAGGCTCACTAAGTCATCCCAGACAACAATTATCATTCAGTTAGTATGATCGAGTGATTATGGTTAAGGGCCCTAAGGCTATCCGTTTCTTTGTAGTAGCAGATAATGTCTTGAGAGATGGATATACCGTACAAACAGCATTTAAGTAGTTCAATCTTGGGTCTAGAAGGTATTGTGGATGTACCTTAAATTTACCTACTGTACTTGTAGATGCATAATTGGGACATGTTGCATTATTATTTTTTTGTAAAGGGGATATCAAGTTGGCCAACTGCATCCCATATTCCTGAGACCTCACAATCAGTTGTTGGTGATGATGGGACCAACATCTGTTGTGTTCCTCTAGTACAGAGACCTGCAAATGATGCTGCTCTCAGGTTTAGCCAACAGACCTCTTATACCCATACTGCCCTAATTGGGTTATCTGGAAGTTTCTTTTGTATATACCTGGTTTAAGAAATATTTCTACAGAATCCTGGTGTAATGATGCACTTCAGGGTTTCTTAAAAACAATTGTAAGAGACTATCTTCGAGAGAATGACCACATCGACCAATCAATTGCCGTACTCCTAGCAACAGATTGTGTAAACATCCCATTATATATCTAAAATTTGTGACTATTTCAGAAAAATGGGTAGAATTCTGCTAAAAAAAAGTGACCTGTATATCTCACAAATGTTTGAGGACATTTAACATCACTGTGCCTATTGCAAACAACATTTCTTTTCTTACAGATTTCTATAATGCAAAACTACAAGCCTCTCAAGACAATCACTGACGACCTTAATAAGAAAAGACTAATGGCTTTTCATATATAATATGTAACAACAACCCAAACTCTAACATCAATAAAAAAGAAACATAAAATGCTACACATGCGGCTTCAATGTAAAACTAAACCACAATAATTGTTGATGCCTTAAAATAAGTAACTTACTAAAAAGAATAATACATAAGTATACCTAGATCTCCCCTGCATGCAATATTCCCTGTCTGCTGGAATGTCATAGAGCCACCTACATAGTTTGTGACCAACGTGGTTCATTGCTTTAGACAGACCTAACAGCTCCCTTTAAAGAGACAAAATAAATGCAAACTACTAGCAGGAGAAATACTGCTGGAAAAATATTTAAAATTGCTTAAAAACCTTAAAAAACAGCAACTTATTTTGTGAGAAAACAATCTGTATTGTAGAGAAGGAATAACAAGGAGATTGCACAAAATGCCTATTTTGATAAAAACCAATGGAACCTGAATGCCCAAATATAAAGTCTATGAAATGCTAGGTATCCATGCCCCCCCCCACTATTGGTCAATTATGCTTTTTGTAAAATATTTCTGTAGAATTGCTTTACAGGTGTAAAATGGCCCCTTTGTAGGTCATGTAAAGGGAGATCCGATTATATATACTTTACAGTATATATTGTTGAACTCAACATGCAGTTATATTGTCTTATTTGTAATATATACAGTGTTCCCTCTGAAATTCCGTTTACACCGCAAGATATATCCTGACAAGAAGGTCAATCAATTAGATTGATGCTCGTTTACCTGGCCTTTTACATAGCCTATTTAGGATGTAAGTGGGATGAACAATCATACATTGTTCATCTCCTATATGGTTCCATCATTTTCGGCAGCACATCCCGGCTCACTTGGGGGAGATGTGCTGCTAACAATGATGGTTTTTTTCGTTTACCCAAAAGATGGGATGAGCCAATGAACAAGCATATGCTTGTTTATCAGTTGCACTTTCACACAACCCAATGATCGGGCACCTAGCCATGCTCTTCCTCGATCATTTGGACAATGTAGAAGGCCCTTTAAGAAGATAATGCCGCATTCTTTAATGATTATAAATCAAAATTATGGTAAGCATACAGTTGGATCATCATGCCTGCATCCATGTCCACTGTTTTCAAGTCAAACCAAAGAGCAACTTCTCTGAAACGCTGGTCCAAAAGGTCTCTAATGATTGTGTCACTACGTGATTTTTTTTAGTTGTTCACTGGAACAATTTTCTATATTTATTTGTTAACTGTATTAAATCCTTCGTGCGACACTCGTCAATGGGGAATAGTATGGCACCTAAACTACATTTGCTATGATGTAAATGCATAGAACGGCTTTGGCGAATTTTTTTAAGGACAAAACTCCTATGGCTTTATTAAACACAGACCATGCTGCATACACCCAACACAGAGGCGTAACTTGAAGCTCCTGGGCCCCAATGCAAAATATGTAATGGGGCCCCCAACTATAATTCTTTAGTCATTGTACTAGGCTCTCTATATGGAGAATAGAGGCCTTATGGGCCCCCTAAGGCTCCTGGGCCTGGGTGGAACTGCATCCCCTATAGTTACGCCCCTGACCCAACAGTTACCATAGGTAAATAACTGCACCCTTTTTGTTTCAGCATTTGCTGTTGCACGTCTTTTTAGTCTTACAATAAATAAGTGTTACTATTTCGTGGACTAAACCATTTAGGAAAAAAATAGAGATTTACCAGGTTTCTGATTTACAATCTCACGCCATTGCATTATGGTTAGTGAGGTCTGTTGTCTGGGACCCCCATTAATCCTGAGAATGAAGGAGATATAGAGCAATGCTGCATATCCTTCAATGTTTCTGCCATGAACTGCATCCACTTCATTCTCAGTTTCTGTGGGGGTCCCAGAGGTCGGTTCTTCGTCGATCATAAAGTGATGACACATCCCAGCAATATGCCATCATTTATGAGATCAGAAAATTCCTCTAACCAGTTAAACTACATTGTGACAAAGTAAAGCTATTTTATTATGGCTTTATATGTAGCTTGTTATAGCATTATTATGGTTTAGCCCCAGAATACATTACTTATGTATAGCATTGCAGACTGCAAAATATGGATAATCTTTGCGACATACCAGATTGCCCAAACGAATTCTAGATCCGTCCATGCCAAGTTCCAGTGTTGCAACAATAAACTTTTTGCAGGCTACAGCCTTAAATGTTTTAAAAATTGTGACCACCAATGAAAATAAAAATGTTTTCAGTGTCATCCTACTTACATCTCTTTATTTTCCATCTTGTAATATTGTAAGACAGAATTGGACAGCTTTATACACTTAAAGGGGTTGCCCCATCTGGACAACATCATTCCTAAATATGGCAGCACCAGTGATCATTTGGCCTTTTTTTCATTTATGACTTTTGCTTTTTTTCTAGCACTTTTCATGTCCTATACAGAACTCTATAGAAAAGATGCAAAAAAACAAAAAACACACTGTACCTAAACCATGCTGTGTTTTGTAAAATATATATATATATATATATATATATATATATACCGTATATACCGGCGTATAAGGCGACGGGGCGTATAAGACGACCCCCCAACTGTCACCTTATACGCCGGTATTCAGTGGAGAAAAAAAAAAAAATTTTATTACTCACCTCCCACGGCGTCCTGTCGCGCTCCGGCAGGATGTCGCTCGCTCCGGGAGGCTGTCGCTGGCTCCTCGTCCCCGCCGCAGCATAGCTTTCTGAATGCGGGGCTTGAAATCCCCGCTTCCAGAAAGCTAATACACACGCCGGCAGCCATGACATCATTGAATGGCTGTGATTGGCTAAAACACACGTGGCTTCAGCCAATCACACTATTCAATGACATCATTGAATGGGTGTGATTGCTAACACGTGCGCCTTCAGCCAATCACAGCCATTCAATGCTGTCATGGCTGCCGGCGTGTGTACTAGCTTTCTGGAAGCGGGGATTTCAAGCCCCGCATTCAGAAAGCTATGCTGCGGCGGGGACGAGGAGCCAGCGACAGCTTCCCGGAGCGAGCGACATCCTGCCGGAGCGCGACAGGACGCCGTGGGAGGTGAGTAATGAATTTTTTTTTTTTTTTACACTTTTTTTTTTTTTGTATTACCGGCGCATAAGACGACCCCCGACTGCAGAGCAGATTTTTCGGGGTTCAAAAGTCGTCTTATACGCCGGTATATACGGTATATATATATATATATATATATATATATATAAAGCAACTAACCCAAAAACGGCAAAACCATCACAAAATAAAAACAGATTTTGGGAGATTTACCAAACCTAAATGTGTGGGAAATCAGGAGTGGATCCAGCCGGAAGGAGAAGTACAAGGATGCGCCTCGACAGCATTTTTCACTACACTGCCGGATTCGGTCTGGGGGTTATGTCACAGGTGCCAGAAACAGCCTTGTGACAGAACTCGTGAACGGAAAGGAATGGAACTATTGGTGAAATGGACACCACTTTGGTCTTCGTTTGACAAGGTTTCCATTTGTTTCTTATAGATTTGGAGTATAGAATGACATATTCAAGTATATTATTCTATACTGAACATATAATGCAAACAAATGGTAACCCTGTCAAATGGTCAGCATTCTGATATCCGTTTCACTAATGACAGTTAATGGTTCAGCTTGGGGGTTCTGTCACACGGTTATCGCCATGTAACCCCCAGACAGAATCCTGTAGAGTAATTAAATATGATATGGGAACGCTCCGAACGTCCTTCCCTTACATTTCCTATATCTTTTGAATCCACATCTACATTTTTTCTCTAAAAAAAACTCCACCTGTGTGGGAGAACCTCCCGTTACAGTTGGGTGTCAAAGCATGAATCGACCAAGAGCTTTGTCTACATTTCTAATTGGAAATGATGTACAAACATGAGGGTCTTCTTATGAATTCTGAAATATGGTGCAAACAAAATGTAAATTATTGCTAAATTTCAGTGATTTTGTAATACAATCACCAAGATTGTTCTGGTATTGTTACTACTACTATGTTACTAAGTGAGGAGCAGAAGTTCTAAAGGCAAACGCAAGTTTCGGTACTGTAAGTCTGGTGGTCCGAACTCTGGTATGTCTTGCCTCAAGCATGTTAGAGATACTAAAACCCATACCTGGATATAAAAGATATTCTTTCAAGTAGAAGACAGGAAGTTGTGTAAAATCTCTCAACAAGCAGTTAAGTCTTATCTCAAAATGTTGAAATATTTTTGTTTTCTTGTTGGTAATCCACCTTAAAGAATATCTTTGCTAATGTGAATTTCCGTTTCATATTCGAGCGGCTATCTGTGTATTCTGAGTGATGATTTAATAGCATTTTACCAGTATCTTGCAACGAACATTTTGCATACACTACACTGCTGTAATTTGTGTTCCCTACACCCACTCACCCAATACACAATTCACAAACAGATTGCCAACAAGACATTAAGGCTCTAAGCATTTCATATAATCTATAGATTTTTTTAACTTTTCTACGATATTCTAAAGCAAACCTAAAGTAAGCTCATGATTTCTTAAACTACAGAGTGGTAAAATGCAATGGTAAGTGAAGACCAGAGAATTATAAGTGTGGCTTCATAGATCCTGCTACAAAGCCATATTGCAGTTTACTGTTGTATAGACATGTATAGATTTATATAGATTTATATATATTTATATAGAAAAACACAAACACTCAAAAGCCCAAAGTGCAATACCTATTAGTAGTGAAGCTGATAGTTAAATGCATAAAAAAACATTTGATACAGATGTAATTAGACCCATGCTGCTTAAGTGGGTTGCCCACTTCTAGCTATTTTGCAGTGGTCTGTGTTGGTACTGCAGCCTGAGACCCCTTCACCTAAATAGGACTCAGCCTGCAGTACCAACTCAGGCCACTGCATAATATATGGAGCTGTCTACTTCCTGCAACAAAACGGCTGGAAGTGGGACCAGCCCTTTAAGGCCCGAGCTACACTGCAGCTTGTTCTTGACAGGAGTAGTAGCAGGAGGCTGGGGTCTATTCATGTATAACAAACCACATAAATTTTGCAACCAAGACGCATTTGCATACGATATTTTAGGGCTTGTTTACTTTAATGTTAGGGATTCGAACAGAGCTGAACAGCCCCCCATTGACTATAATGGGGTCCGTTCGATATCCGGTGAGCAGTCCAGCATTTTGCATGGAATCTACAGATGAAATAGCACTGCTTACTGCTCTATTTTGTTTGGTTTTCTACCGGAAATCAGAGATGGAGGTTCCAAAGGGAACCTCCGACACTCATCTGAACGACCCCTTAGTCAATGCTACTCATAGACGGGTTGCCCCAGTGAGCAGCAGCATTACCAGCTGCCGCTTTGTCTAAGAAAGCACCGGCTGCATCGATATACAGATGCACCATATAAGTAACACCTTCCCAGACACATCTGATTAAACTATTGAGTAGGCAGCACTACTTCATGAAATAAATTGTAGTTTGCTAAGAGTGGCATGTACACAAATTCATCTTAACCGTAACACCCAACCAGACAATAGCGGGCGTCAGCTCCTAAAAATCGGACATGAAGCTTGCTTGTTGCTGTGTTCCATGCGTGAATGACTGGTTAGTAAGAATGAAAGTTTTCTGCCACAGTTTTATTAAGGAGTCTTGTAGTTACCTAGTACACTTGTACACTTGACTATTCTTGGATTTCAGTGTTACAAAAGCTATTGTATGTAAGATTTTAACATTTCCTTAAAGCAACAGTCCAAATTTATGTAAATAAAGATTAATCATTGTATAATGAAAAGTTATGGAACTTTCTTATATAATTTTTTCTACTCCTCATTACTTTTCTACAACTTTGCTTGCAGTCAGTAAATGGACCATTGTTTACATGGAGAGGCTTATAACCGGTCCTAGTTGTGCTCTCATTAGAGAATCTCCTGCTGCAGTCCAGAAAATCTTCTGCCAGATTGTTCTCAGGGTGCCTCTATACATTGCGGTTGATCCACTCTAATCGGATGCTAATTGATGGGTGGCACGTGGACTTAAAGGAGTATTCCGGGCATTTACTATTGATGACCCATCCTCAGGATCGGTTATCAATAGTTGATCAGCGAAGGGAGGGAAGTCCGCTGCTCAGGATTACCACTGATCCTGTGACCGCTGTCAGTGCAGTGGAGCTAGAAGTGTAATAGAAAGGCTTCATTCCCATTGAAATCAATGGAAAAAATGCTTTCTGTTACACTTTTGGCTCTGACTGCAAGGAGGAGCCGGAAGCGTAATGGAAAGTATCGCTACTATTGATTTCAATGGAAGCAAAGCCTTTCTATTCCACTTCTGGCTCTGATCACTGATGCGGACCCCCAGCTGTAGAGCATCCGAGTGGCGAATTCCCGTCAATCAACTATTGACGACCTATCCAAGGATAGGTCATCAATTGTAAGTGCCTCGAATACTCCTTTCAATAGCCAGTCCAGAAGCAACTAGCAATTTGCAGTGATGCACATGCGGATAAAGCGGATCAACTGCAGAATGTAGGGCTACCCTTACTTACAGTCCTACCCTGCAACAAGCGGCAGCTGTGTGAAAGCAGATCAGATTCAGTTCGCATCCTCTGAGTGTAAGCAAATAGCTTTCCATTCATAGATAAGGAGAGAACTTGAGAATGTAGTTAGTTATTATACAGTGATTACACTTTACTCACATAAGTTTGGGCAACATCTTTACTTTTGAAACATATATACACAAGAATGTTAAAAGGGTCAAAAAAGTGGTGAGGGGACTGAAGATGAAATCCTCTTAGAAGGATCATACACAGACAGATGTGTGGTACGATATCCATCTTCCCTAATATCAGTAGGGAAATAAATAGGTTTGACATACATTTTTTTTTTTTTACTAAGTGCTATCAGTAAATCACTTGTGAGCTGGCAACCACTGTCGCTTTCCAACTGGCAGTGCTGCTCTCTCAGGCACTTATCACAAGTGACTTGGTAAGAGGTGCTATTTCTTTATGACCTGACGAGAAGAAAAAAAGTGCACTGAATCTATAATAAACTGTAAAATCTAATGCTCATGGTAGAGTTTACAGTACGGCCCTTGAGCATTCAGATTCAATTTTTGTAGAAAATATTAAAATCGGACTAATAATTAGAAACTGACCAAACTCATCCACACAGGGCACATATATGGGTGTACGTGTGGACAGGGCTAGGAATAACATATACGTTTTTGAGTCATGTAACGGCAATATATATGACAAAACCAGAATTACCACCACAATAAATGGGCACTGTATCCTATGACTGGCACTTCCCATTTATGTACATACGAAACAAAAATTTGAGTGCAAAAAAAAAAATGTAAAAAAGTAGGACCTCATACAGTATAAGGCTGCAGTAAAGGTGTGACTTCATTGTACTCGTAAAACCAATGGATAATCCCTGAGAGGGCAATATGGTAGAACTGCAAGCTGTGGACCAATGCTCTTGTGCAAGTTTTCTGAGTCCTGAGGTGAAGAATATAGTTTATACCATTCTTTGTCCTTCTGGAAGAATAGATTTAGCTTTTGATGAATTTCAGACCAACATGAAATATAGCAGATACGGTGGGTTGTAAGAAATGGGCTTTGGAGATATTCCACGTATGGAGTTGAGATCTGGTACAGAGACGTATAGGTATGGGATTATTGATTCATAGACATATGTATATAGTATTTATATATATAAAACTGAGAATTTATGGAAATCTGGAGGTAGACAACTGAGGATGTACTGAATTCTGAAGATCCAGGACATTGTAACCTGTATAATTCTGGAGATCCAAAACAGATTTGTTAAGAGGATTTTGGAAATCCGAAAGAAAGGCAGCCAAGAATGTTTAGAAAGAATAGATAAAGGAAATCTGGAGGTTTATCCTTACAATGGTAACTGGTATTTGTTCTAGCCATCTCAATTAAGCCATCTTCAAACCACTTATAAAGAAACAGAGAAAAATACAAAAAAAGTTAAATGTAGGTAAGAAAAAGTTCATTTCCCAAAGTGTTCCACATTAGCAGAAGCAAAGTGCTAATGTCCAGTGCAAGTAGTTTTAAGGGGAGCTTGCTGGGCTTATAGCAGGGCTAGATGCATCGGAGCGACTATAGTCGCTGACTGAACCATTTCTGGAGCTGATACCACCTCGCCCTTTAAGCATGCTGGGCTGGAAGTTGGCATGGCGACGGGCATGCTTAGTCAGGTGGTCGCTACGCATAAAACGCTTTTCACAGATTGGACAGCAGAACTTCTTCTCTCCAGTATGAGTGCGGTAGTGTCTGGCGAGTTCATCTGACCTGGCAAATTTCTTGTTGCACTCTTCCCAACTGCACTCGAAAGGCCTTTCACCTATGAAAACAAGTAGTAAGAATGTTGTTAGCATTAAGAAACACTATTAGGTTCATTCTACTTATTATGACAGGAAAGATCTTATAGGCAACCTGTCATGTCGTAACGGCACCATAAACCAAGTTATAGTGTTCCTGTAGGTGACGGGGAGTCGGGATGTAATTTATATACTCATCCGGTTCCCGCGTTGTCCACCAGTGAAAATCACACTGGGCAGGAAGATATAACTCTTCCGAGTCATATGTTCACGGTCTCCTATAAAGGTGTTTGAGAAAGTGCACACATGTGATTCAGAGACGTGTCATATCTTCTTGCCCAGGCAAAATCTTCACCAGTTGACACCGAGGGAATCGGGGAGCAGGTGAGGATAAAAATGACGTCCCCTGACTCCCCATCACCTACAGAAACCACATCATAACTTAGTTTAAGGTACTGTTACTTTAAAGGGGACCTGTCACTGGATAAAGTCAGCATGGCTAGCTGCATGGCTCTGTAATCACAGCCCCTCAAACGTTAGCCCCCTTTTTTCTAGATGGACTCTTCTTAGGTACAGCTCCTGGCATTGCCAATGTGTCAAGTAGGTGGTCCTCATCACTCACTTCCAATTGGTGACATCGGGCCTTCAATCAAGTTGAATGTCACTCATTAACAATGAGTGGTGGGGAACATCCAGTTGACACACTGATACCGCTGGTAGCTGGACCTAAGAAGAGCCCGTCCAAACAAACGAAAGGGTCAAAGGGATGGTAGCTGTAGAACTATACAACCACGTCTGCTGACTTGATCCCATGACAGGTTCTCTTTACATTTAATTACATGTAGAAAGACAAAAAAATAACTAAAACATTTTTATATAATTAAAACTGTACTTTAAATAAGGGCATCTGCACTGTCATGGAGCCAGCTACCGAATCTGTAGCTGTGGCCCCCACACATTCGCTGTAGGAAAAATGTAGTACTTGCATACAATGTCCATTTAAGTAAATGTGTGACTATATATAGTAGTACATGGTTGGGCTTTGAGTGTCTTTGCTTGTGGTTCTTTTACTCAGCCAATAAAGGGGATCCCTAGCAGAGCACCTTTCGTCTATTAGGTCTGTACACCCTTTCAGCTTTCAGTGGTTGAAATTGCACCATAAGTCCATACATAAAACACGCTGCAGATTTTAAACGCCAAAAGTGTGTGCCAAAAATCCACCTTAGGGTTGGCCGCAGCAAAAACCGTGAGATTTCCGCCGGGAGAACCGCCGCTTGAAGCGGTCCGGCCGCATGCTTTTCCGTTGCGGCCGGCTTTCCTATAGAGGAGAGCGCGGCCGTAACCTAAATAAACAAAAAACCGACTGTAAACAGACATGCTCAATCTTTTGAAACCGCGGCTGCGGCTGCCGTGGTTTCAACCGGATTTACCGCAGCGGATTAGCCGTCCCGTGTGGACGAGGTTTCTGAGAAACCTTGTCCACATGGCTGGCTAATCCCGAGATTAGCGGCCGCGGGCGGATCTGCTGCGGCAGAACCGCGGCAAATCCGCCCTGTGTGAATGCAGCCTTATTGATTTATGCTGTGGATTTTCAGTTCA
This sequence comes from Eleutherodactylus coqui, assembly GCF_035609145.1. Classification (NCBI taxonomy): domain Eukaryota; kingdom Metazoa; phylum Chordata; class Amphibia; order Anura; family Eleutherodactylidae; genus Eleutherodactylus; species Eleutherodactylus coqui. Next base: position 218,031,497 of record NC_089838.1, on the reverse strand, counting down.
GATTTCACCCTTTGCAATGCAAAGAGCACATTCTGCAGCGTCTCTCGACTGAAAATTTTCGGCTACAATTTATATTTTTTAAAAATCCTAACATCCTGAATTTTTCACAATGACCATAGAGCCTCGTAACAGTTTTTCACTTTTTGATCTTTAGAGAAAACTTGGCTATAATGGGTTCGAGTGTTGTCCATGAAATACACGGTCAGCCTTCGGACAACAAAATCCGCCGTCTCAAAGGGCTCTTAGATGACCAATTGTAGAGGACCTCAAAATTCAACTGATTTCAAGTAGAGTTCAGTCAGAAGTAGAGATGAGCGTGCATACTCGCTAAGGGCAATTACTCGTTTGAGCATTGCCCTTAGCGAGTACCTGCCCACTCGGAAGAAAAGGTTCGAATGCCGACATCGGGCGGGGAGCGGCGGGGGAAAACGGGGAGGAACGGAGGGGAGAGCTCTTCCTCTCTTCCCCCCACTCACTGCTGCAACTCACCTCTCACCCACGCCGGCAGCCAAACCTTTTCTTCCGAGCGGGCAGGTACTCGCTAAGGACAATGCTCGATCGAGTAATTGCCCTTAGCGAGTATGCTTGCTCATCTCTAGTCAGAAGCAATCAAGACATGCAACAAGCTGAGGTTCACACAGTATATCAGATATGACCCCTTTAAGTAGAGAAGCTAGGTAATATGACCATTACTGGGATTACAGTATTATGACTGTGCATGATGTTCTTCTATTTACTAGTTCACTAAACAAGGATTGTGCTGTAACGAGTGATATGCTGTGAACAAATTAGACTACTTCACTATGTCATCATAAAGTAATACTCTAAATAAAGTATGAATTAACGGATTAAATATGGCTGTTATTTTTACCTTTGGCGCGCGTCATACCACAGGTATACGAGGACACACCTTAGGCAAACTGCTGACTACATTTTGGCCTTTTTTAATGACTATTAATAAACATTTTGGTATACCACCTAAGAAAACACATTATGCAGTCTTGGGTAACTCCTTTCCGGTTCTTTTTAGTAACACTTGTAAACATAGGTGAGATGCCAGGAAAGCAGAGTACGAACCATTTAAGACAGATGCCAGATCATCTGCATTCAAAATACGAATGCTATTTGCTATATTGCTACAGATAGCGCTGTTTAAAAAAAAAAAGGATGTGGTTTCAGCTTACTATCAAAGTTCTCACTAAGTTTCTTCATATTACTAACTGTAATCGCTACAACTGAAAAGGATGAAAATGTAGAAATGGCCACTTAAAAGTAATAAACTCAAAGCATTACTAGTAGAGATGAGCGAACGTACTTGCAAAGATTCGGGTGCTGGCGGGGGGCGGCAGGGGAGAGCGGGGGGAATCTCTTTCTCTCCCCCTGGCTTCCTCCTGCTCACTCCCCCAACACAGCGCTCACCCCCGCCGGCACCCGAATCTTTGCAGGCAAGCAGGCAGGTACTCGGTAGGGAGGATACTCGCTCGAGTATCTGTCCTTACCGAGTACGCTCACTCATCTCTAATTACTAGGTTTTGAAAATACAGTGAATTTGTAAAGCAGAAGTGGGTCCAAAAAAGTAGCAGAAATACAAGAATATATCAAAAAGTGCACCAAACAGAACTGTTAGGGCGTGTTCATGCATTGAGCTTAACCATTCCAAGTTGATTTTGGTGCAGATTCCGCTTCTAAATCTTCAACAAATCTGCTAACGTACCGCATACTCCAGTTAGATATTTCAGAAAACATTTGTGTGGATTTTTGTCCTCGTCCAAAAAATCCTTTCAATATGGCCTTCAACATGTGTGCTCGGAGAAAAGCAATTGCCAGATGTGTCTGACATTATCTAATCTCTCGCTGCCCATTAGTGGAAAAATCTATCTAAAACTAACTAGCCCTGAATGAAAAAGTAAGTGCCCTGCACTTAAATACAAAGTTACATTTTTAAATAATGCAGGACATAACTTTTCAATTGGAAGTATCTCAAAAATATTCTCCTCTTTTCATGTATTCTTTCACATACTCATAATTGTTATGCCACCCTCTGGTGTTCTTTTAATTTCCACTCAGATATGCAAATTGGGCATGGAAAAGTGCCTTCATAGCACCACCTATTGGGAGGGGACTTCTTTATAAGTCAGTGTCTGACCTTTCAATAGGCTTTGCAACCAGTGTTGAGCGATTATTGTGGGTATTTGAAAGATAAGGATCTTGAACAAAGCACTCTATTACCTGAAAATACTTTAATACTGTATATGAAAATTGTCTTTCTAAATTGAACAACCTCTTTTAAAGCAATTCTGCAAAGAGTGGACCAAAATTCCTCAACAATAATATAAGAACATTTTTCCTTTTAATACATAAAATGATTCTTTAAATTGTAGCAACCAATCAGATGCCAGCTTTTGTTTTGCAATGAGAAATGCCGTTGGAAAATGAAAGTTATGACTTGATTGGTTGCTGTGAGCAAATCCACCATGTTAGTTGTCACAAATTAAGTTTTCAGCAACTTGTTATTTGTATAGCGCCAACTTATTACGCAGCGCTTTCAGGTAATTTTTATTTATTACCCCCCACCAAGCTGGGTGCTCATTTTACCGACCTCGGAAGGCTGAGTTAACCTTGAGCCAGCTACCCGAACCATGTGGGGATTGAACTTGCAACCTTCAGGTTGTGAGCGAGAGCTTACACTCTGCACCACACAAGGGTCATGATAAAGGGGGAAAAAACAAAAAACAAGATTGTGAATAGGGAGGGAAATCTAAATTCTAAGCAAAGCCATACTATAAACCCTGAGGAAAACTGAAAACAGTGAGTGCATACATTAGTAGGGGGCAAGGCAGACAATATGCAGGACTCGCTGTACCGCACAGCTGGTGCACCTTTCAACTCAACTTAATTGGCGTAACTCGTAGACCATGTCAGTTAGTGAGATTGCAGCTGTTTCTATCATCAATTCCAGTAGCCGTTCAGAGGCCATGAAATATACATTAAGTGGTATTCATACATAGTCCATTATCCATGTGATATAATGATGCCATAACTGTGTCAAGAAGATTTATTTCCTGGACAAGCAAACTGTGGCAGCGCTACAGCGATATCACTTTTATTGGAAACTCCATGGCAGCAATAAAGAGTTGGCAACTCAATTAGTTCTCTTCCGGCCTTAGGCAACTTGGGAAACAATAGCTCCTTATTTGGGAGATTTGCTGTTGCAATTATGTATCAACGTGATCACTTGTTATGTCTCTAGTGCGAGAGCCTATTCTGCAAATACACAGCTGTTAAAGCAATAATAGCACATTTTATAGAAATCTTAGTGTTATTTTATGGTACAACTCTCATGCTAGGCCCTTACACAGGTTGGGCTGAGACCAGCTAAAAATGAATTGTCAAATGTCTATAAAACATTGGCTTTGTTGATATCAAGCTAAAATTGCTGTATCTGCAAAAAGTATTCAGCTTTGTTCCATTTCAGTTGGGAGTACAGGCGTCTGTACGATTGGTCTTGTCTGTAGAACATGTGGCCATAAACAATCGGATCCCAAGGAAGAAACATGCTACATGTCAGATTGCCAGGCTGGTTGGTGCTTTTTACCTAAATGGATACATTGTAAGAAACTAGATGAGAATAACAAGATGATTTTTGCTGTTGATGTATAGTATTTAGCTCACAATATTGTCTAAAGATAGAACTGAATTAAATATTAAGCTACAAGTATAAAGCTGGCCACATTTAGATGGCTGCCGGCCAAACCGTTATCCGTCCTAACCTTACTTTTCTCTGCAGAGAGTGAATGTGTTTTCAATGAAGAGGAACTCTAGCTTCTCCCAGACTCTTCTGGCAGTGGCTTATCTCCTCTGCCAACAAAAAGATTGGGCCGGTTGAAACCCAACTCTTCTCTCCCCCCAATATCTAACATCGGGCCAGAGTCAGGGAGGGGCTCCATGCACAATACATGCCATGATCTGTGGAGCATTTTCCTGTCATGGCCTAGGACTGTTGGTCATTATACAACAATCCCTGAATAGTGAATGCTACAGGGACATGTTGACTGACCATCTGCACCCATTTCTTCAGGAAGTCTTCCCCAACCACAGTGCCATCTTTCAACAGAACAACGCTCCATGACATTGCGATCAGATTACTAAGGAGTTGTTGGAGGAACACAATGAATTATACACACTGCCTGGGCCCCAAACTCACTAGATTATAACCCCATTGAACAAGTTTTGGATATGCTGCAAAGGATTGTGAGAGCTGCTCCCAGTTATTTGCAAAATGTGCACCAAGTGACGGAGCTGCTGCAGTGGGCATGGATTACGTTGAGCATGGATGATGTTCGCCTCCTTGTGGAATCAGTTCCTCAACAACGGAAAGCAGTGATCACCCAAAAAGGTGGACCGACCCGTTATTTAGTAGGTGTTCTTTATTTAGTGATCGTTTAGCCTAAAGTGTGCTGCAAAATTATGAGATGTGAGAATAAAAAAAATATAAAGTGCAATTAAAACATAATGGATGCAGTAGGAGAGCCCTGTCTAGGGGAATTAAGTATAACACTTATATCCCCGGATTCAGCGGGTCATCTACTTTCAGCGGTGGCAGATTCCCTTTAAAGGAATAATCTGGGCAAAACTGACACATTGTACTAGATGTAGAGTATTAGTTAGTATTAGTTTGCTTGGACTGTTGCTTTCAATTATAACATCATATGATCCAGATGAATATTGGAATGAAGAAATGTTTTTATAAAAAGATCATCTACAAAGTAAGCTTTGTTATAGAAACTACTGGCTGCCATTTAAGAACGTAGGACACATCTACTTCAGAGACAATTTTAAAAAGCCTCTACAAACTGTTAAGGCCCATTTACACGCAAAAATTATTGCTCAAAATTTGCTCAAAAAGGCATAACGCATGTAAATGCTCCCATCTTTCACTCTTCGGTTAAACGATGATTTTTAGGTGAGCATAAAATCCATCATTTAGCCGGAGAGATAATAACGCAGACCCCATGCTGTCCATTAGCAGTTTATACAAAACAATCGCTCAATCTTTTAAATGATTATCTTTGCATGTAAAGGGGCCTTTGCTCTATGGCTACAATTTTTATTATTTGCTCATTAAAACCAACTGAATTGCATGAAAAGTAAATGGTGTCCTTATTTAACACCATGTCGGCAAAATTTAGTTTGTATATATCTTCAAAGAATGTGCAGAAAATGTTTGCATACCTATGATTATTTCAAGTGGCTAAAAAGGACACTTAAGGAACTCTTTATCTTTATCAGGCACTGAGTGAATGTTGGCAAATGTTCAGATGTGAGATAATATTAAAGCATTCTCCGGCATGCAACTGCAGGTGGAACTGTTACAAGCAATTGATTAGGAAACTGATCATAATGGAATTTCTATCTTACAGAGCGTAGTCATAAGACTGACATACTTGGATCTCATGTCTATGGCCACTTTAACCTCTTAAGGACATGATATATCCAAAGACGGGAACAAAAGTGCTTGTGTGAAAAAACTCCTGTTTATTATATAAAAATGTGCTCTATCACAGGAACATGCAGAGAACGCACTTCAGTTCTAACTTGAACCTTGTTCACCTCAACAATGAATGCTGTTAAACATCCTTAAAAAGTCTTACTCATTATAACCAATTTTTTCACACAAGCACTTTTGTTCCCGTCTTTAGATATATTGTGTACAGAAAGCCACTGTAACCAGATGGCAAGTAAAGGGCTTGTGAGTATACCTGGTAAATGGAACTGAGAGCAGAAGAGTGAAGATAAAGGTGAGAGTTATTTCTTATTTCATCTTAAAGGGGTTGTCCCGCAAAATAAAGTAAAGTTAAACACTTCTGTATGGCCATATACATGCACTTTGTAATATACATCGTGCATTAAATATTGGCCATACAGAAGTTATGTACTTACCTACAGGGGGTGTGCATGCGCAGACCAGCTGTGCGGTGCGAGCACGCTGGAGCGGCGCGTCCATGGGACAGAAGAGGCAGACTGCGCGAGCGCGTCAATTCGAGCCAGGAGAAGGATTTGGTCGGCGCCAGGGAGACGGGGACGCCAACACAGGGGGGGGGGGGACCCCCTGTAGGTAAGTAAATAACTTCTGTATGGTCAATATTTAATGCACGATGTATATTACAAAGTGCATGTATATGGCCATACAGAAGTGTTTAACTTTACATTATTTTGCGGGACAACCCCTTTAAGGACATGGCCTATTTTGGCCATAAGGATGCAAGGATTTTGGGGGATTTTCATCTCCACTTTGTAAAAGCCATAACTTTTCTATTTTTCCATTGACATGGCCATATGATGGCTTGGTTTTTGCATGACTAGCTGTAGTTTTTATTGGCACTATATTGAGGTACATATAGCCTTTTTGATAATTTTTTATTGCGTTTTATTGGGAAACTAAATGAACAAAATAAGCATTTTGGCTCTTGTTTTAGTGTATATTTTTTTTAACTATTTTTGCAGTGCAGGATAAATAGTATGTCCAATGTATTGTACAGGTCGTTACGGATACAATGATGCCAAATACGTAGGGTTTTTTTTGTAATACAAAGAGTGGAAAGTGCATTTTTTTGTTACTATTTTTTTATGTTTTTTTAATGTCCATGTAGGTGACTTGAATCAAAAAAGCTATGATCACTAGTATAATGCATTGCAGTATTTCTGTACTGCAATGCATTATCTCTTACAATAGTAATCACACGCCATGGTAGGCTAAGGAGCCATTGTCTGGCGTCTGGATCCCATGGCAATCCATCGACCCTCCGTGATTACCTAGCGAAGGGCCAATGACTTCTCAGTATGCTGTGGCATTAGGAGGTTAAGGGTGTCCAGTCTCTAAAAAATATTTTTATACATCGTCAGTGAATTCTGAGTTAATAAAGGGAGGTCCTCATTAAGGATCCTCATCTCTTAGAGGTCACTTATGAAAAGTGTCTCTCTGATCTGGAGGACCTGTCATGCCTACATTATACAGATAGCCAATTCATTTGAAAGCTGTTCAGGATGCAGCGCCAACATAATAACTATTATGCTGTCCACTCTACCAGTTGACTCACCCACTATTTGCTTGTTTGATCTACTATTTACTTGACCAATGTGTTTACACTGGTTGAGGGTACATGCTTTTCCTGACTTGCGACGAGTTGAGCGTACATGCTTTTCTACTTGACTAACGTAAACTCAAGTCTGGTATACATTGATCAAGTAGATTGTTGAGTAGGCAGACAGATTAGTAAAAGCATGACCACTCGACCAGTATAAACATACTGGTTGAGTGGAAAGTAAAGAGGTGAGCACTGGGGAAAGTCAAGTGGTAAAGCAGACAGAATAGCTGTTCGCCCTCTCCTCCCTCTCCTCCCCACTCTACTGTGCACTTGCCCTACACTTACACAGGGGAAACAGATAGGACAGTGCACAGACTGGTGGAATAGTGGTAGAGGATTTTTTTTCTGGAGTTACTGGGCCCAGTTCATTAGGTCCACTAACTTGACTAATGTAAACACCAGCAATTGTGAGGGCAAGTCAAGTACTGACCCCAGTTACAGGGCCTAGTCAGCTGGGTCCACTTACCTGACCAATGTAAACCAGATCTTAGTGCCTGCTGGTCTTCACGTCCAAATGCAGAATGATGATGTTTGAACACCAGGTCATGTGATCTGTGCAGCTAATTACTAACAGAAGTCATTGGCTGTAGAGGTTGCATGGCCCTGGTCTCGGCAATGTCCTTGCCGTCTCACCCAGGAATGAAGAACAGTGGGAACCAAGCACTGGCAGAACGTGAGCAGTGGGGGAGTGGGGAAGGTGAATATACCATATTAGTTCTGCATCTTGAGAAGTTTTTGGGAAAAAAAAGTCTCTGAATAACTCCTTTAATTTTTCATTGGGTGGTGCAGCGAAAATAAACACCTTGGGCATATTCACATCATGTTGGGCTACCCTTTTTAAATGATGGCTTCCGTCATGGTTAAAAATGTGTGTTTCCATCAGGATTAGTTTGTTCAACAGGGCAGAGAAATTGAGACTTGTTTTTCTGTCCCCTTGAACATCAGAATCTTGAGTCCACTTTTTATACAATGCAACTGTATGGAAAGAGGAAGCTATAGGATAAGTATCCTGTTGTACTATCCTATTTGACTTTTTTTACAAGATAAAAAAAAGGACCAAGATAAAAAAAAACATATTTCAAAAGAATGAAAAACTACGGTATGACCCTAGCCATACTGCCAGGTTTCTTCACAGATAACACATGATGACTGGGGGGGGGGTTTGTGTCTCAGAAGAGGGACATATTTTTCGATTGGCTTAATGTCAAAGGACCCTTTTAACAAGTAGGGAATGTCCAAAGCAGACTATTCCTTTGAGGAGCACTGATGACTTGTGTGTTTTTTTACATAAATGCACTTAAAACCTTACATAACTGCATAAACCTACTGTCATTGGGGTCAGAGATCAATTTTTCCAGTATGGATCACTGAATCCTGTTTCTGCCCTCCAACAGCCACATTTATAGAAGTCGTAAGTCCAATGACTGTCTGCTAGGGGAGGTTAGTCGATCTATATTTCTCTCTCTCCTGCTGTTTTAAGAGTATACTTTAGTGGATGGTCTTTTGTATATCCAAGAGAAAGTACTGTGCTTTTATAAAAAAAACACTAGAAACTTAAAAACTCAAAACATGTTGTGGCAGTGATGACTGACGATATAACTGAGTCGTAGTTGGCACCTATCTGGATGGTGTACATCACAGGGAGGGAGATCTACCATATATGGAGAATTGTTCATGAATTTAATGTATGATGCTACTATTAAACAACAAGATAAAAATAAGTAATTGCAATTAATCTATTGTCCGGTAGGAACATCTGGTCTCCCAACCCAACCTCTGTAGTCAGTGGAGCTCAAAAAGCTGTACCCAACAAGGGCAGTAAAGTCACAGGCCTGGTGCATTTTAAGCTGTTAAGTGCCATGCTGTTCGCATGAAGCATGTGGTATTTTTATTGCACTTTTTATGCTCGTGGAGCAGTGATTGATGTTCTTCACACATTTGCTTCATTTATGGAAAGCTTTATTGCGGAGCTAAGCATACATCATGTGCTTAGCACAATGAAAATAATCTCAGGCTTACTGTGAACTCTATTAATAAGTATATAAAATAATATAAAAAAGTAATTGTCACAGGAACTTGGGTCTCTTGGCGAAAAGAAAGTTTTCTTTATGGGTTAGCAATTCACACACTAAAGAACTTGTTCAGACAAGAGCCTGAGCCACAGAGAACGTGTAAGACAACGCAGTGAACCAAGCAAGTGAATACTATACATTTTAGCGGTACCATCAGTACACACTACGTCTTAACTTATGTCCCTTCTGTATTTTAGAGACCGTCCATGAAGATGTAGAGAGTCCTGAGATGTGGCATGCTTTACCATCAACTGTTGTGATTCTATTCTATTTACACATTTGTATAGCGTATACTTATCTCACAGCATTGTACAGCAGTCCCCATTGTTTTCATTGGGGCTCACAATCTGAGTTAAACTATTAGTATATTTTTGATGTGTGGGAGGAAACCCACGCAAACACAGAAAGAACATACAAACTCCAAATGTTGTTCTTGGTGGGATTTGAATCCAGCACTGCAAGGCAACTGTACTAACCACTTAGCCACCGTGCGTCTCAACAAAGCTGTATGAAGGTTTGATTTTTGCAAACTTAGTAGTTTGATTGGCACCTTTTCTTAACTCTTTTTTTTCCAAGTCTCATAAATGTTTAATAATTCTGGTTCTGATGAACTGTTGGGGATCTGATTGCTGTATTCAAATTACAAGCGCAAAAAATGACTAAAAGTGGCCTAGGCTAGTTTCACATGGCTGTATTTTGTATCCATAGTCATAAGACAGAACGAGATGTGGAGTCTACGGAGAGAGAAAGTACAGTATAATGGAAAGATTTGCATCTCTTCTATGTTTATGACCAAGTCTTACTGACCAAAATACTGCCATACAACATGGGCTTTAATTGGATTCTGGTGGGTTTAGAAGGACAATTCTAGTAAATTTACAAGTAACGTTTGTGGTTTTGCTGCTACAATGATTTTCAGCTTTGACTAGATCTTGCACTGTAGTGGTCTGAATTTTTAGAAATCCTATGCACATTAGGCAGGGCATGCTATGTTTTTCTGCAACCATTCCAAGCCCTACCGGTATCGTTTTGTGGTGGGTTAGCTGTGGTTTTGACTGCAATGGGGGAAAACCGTAGCATTAAAAATTTGCTTTGCATAGCTCCAGATTAGCTGTCAATATTGCCTAAATGTGAGATCCCCATTGGGAAGCTACGTACTGTAGGGTGGTGGTATTGCTATTGTAATGTTGCCTGGCACCTGGGACTGAAATTCATTTTTTTACTAGCTTATAACTTTTTTTCTTGAAAAAAAAGTAGTAATAAAAACTATTTTGTATGCAACAAGAAAACGAAAAGGAACGGAATAACCTACTGAACTAGCGGTACTACAACATGATGGACATACTATATCAAAAAGGGGAAGATTTATGATAGTTCATGTGCCTAGATTTTGGTCTATAATGCGACTTTACTTCAGTCTAAGTGACATGTGCGATTTATGAAAGCTGTGAGGCTATTTTTTATTATCTACTCCTGGTCATGTCATTCTACTTCCAATCTAAATTTGAGGGTATGATTTAGGAGGTACAATGGTTCAGACCTGATTTATAACGTGCGACTTTTTCAAAAAGTCGAACAAAAAGTTGCACAGCTACTTCAGTACTGAGGAGGCGTATTTGCAGCACCAACTTTTACGCTATAGAGAAAGAAGGTATTTGCGCCTAATTTAACATACAGTGTGTGAGTTTTGGATGAATTTGCCTCATAATAGATCAGTACTTAGATTAAAAGTCGCACATGAAAGTCTTAGGCCTCATGTCCACGGGGAAAATCAGATCCGCTGCAGATTCTACATGTAGAATCTGCAGCGGGTCCCTCCTGCCCCGCGGACATGAGCGCTGAAAATAGCAATTTAAAAACATTTACCTTTCCGTAGCGGGCGGCGAAGCTCTGCTCTTCCTCACGGCCGGATCTTCATTTTCGGCCGGCGGATGAATTCCTGACGCCGGCGGCACGTCGTCGACGTGCCGCGCGCATGCGCCGGGCACATCCGCCGAGCCGAAGCAAGGGAGATGCGGCTGTGAGGAAGAGAAGACCTTCAGCGCCCGCTCCGGGTGAGTAATCCTTTTAAATTCCTATTTTTGGTCTCCCGCGGATCCGGACGGCTTCCATAGGCTTCAATAGAAGCCCGCGGGAGCCGTCCCCGCGGGAGACCCGCATGAAAATGGAGCATGGTCCAGATTTTTTCATGCTCCATTTTTTTTTAAATCACTTTTATTGACGATCCGCGGGTATTTATCTACCCACGGGTGGTCAATGCATCCCTATGGGGTGCGGATCCGCGCGCGGGAGATCCGCTGCGGATTTTAAATCACATTTTGCCCGTGGACATGAGCCCTTATATGATAAATCTCCCCCAGAGTGTTTAAAGCGACGTCTGGTATAGTTCTGGCACCCATTCAACACAAACAAGCTGTTTTTTTTTCTTCTTTCTATGAGGAACAAGAATACAGTAGACAGATGGGACAGTGAGAATAACTGCAGGAGGTGGAGGAGGGTTAAACAGACAAGGGTGGGGTTGCTTTCCTCCAAAAGTGAAAGGCTTCAACTGAGAACATGATACTTTCTGATTGCAGAGCCCCAGGACTGTGGTTTGCATGAGTCAATGGCCTGTCATCAGGCCCCTATTGTGCAAACCCTATAGATACTCTAAGCAACATGACTCACAATATTAATCTTTAAAATGTACTTTGCATGCATGAAAGAAGTTTACAGCAGCTGGTTGTTAACAGGGAGAGATGTTCCTGTATGTAAATCAATATCTAATTGCTACTGCATAAAGCCTACTTATCTGCTAGCTTTCTACAGCACTGAGTGATGGTCTTGATTACAGTCAGCAATGAATGTACAGCTATTATTCCCTGGTGTACCTAGTGTATAACTATAGAAGAGAGACTTCTAGGTCTCTTCTTTAGATCCAACTATAGTTTTGGCACTAACATTTTTTTTTTGCAAAAACTCTTAAATCTACTTTGTGTGAACATAGTCCAAGATCATACGCATGTGCATCGGACTATCAGCAAATTAGTTACAGATTTTCTGTAAAATCTGGAACTTAAAAGGCGACTTTGGTGAATTTTTTTCATTCATATGTATCAAGTCCCCAGCATATATAAGTCAGAGACTATTCCTTTCTATCTGAAACTCCTGGGGTCCTCAGGTGGTCATGTGATCTCATTCTGACCAGTTGAGATTTACTTAAAGGGGTTGTCCCGCGAAAGCAAGTGGGGTTCAGCACTTCTGTATGGCCATATTAATGCACTTTGTAATATACATCGTGCATTAATTATGAGCCATACAGAAGTTATTCACTTACCTGTTCCGTTGCTAGCGTCCTCGTCTCCATGGAGCCGTCTAATTTCAGCGTCTAATCGCCTGATTAGACGCGCTTGCGCAGTCCGGTCTTCTCCCTTCTGAATGGGGCCGCTCGTGCCGGAGAGCTGGTCCTCGTAGCTCCGCCCCGTCACGTGTGCCGATTCCAGCCAATCAGGAGGCTGGAATCGGCAATGGAACGCACAGAGCCCACGGTGCACCATGGGAGAAGACCTGCGGTCCACCGTGGGTGAAGATCCCGGCGGCCATCTTCGCAAGGTAAGTAAGAAGTCACCGGAGCGCGGGGATTCGGGTAAGTACTATCCGGTTTTTTTTTTAAACCCCTGCATTGGGTTTGTCTCGCGCCGAACGGGGGGGCTATTGAAAAAAAAAAAAACCCGTTTCGGCGCGGGACAACCCCTTTAAGTGTATGTATTTTCAAATTTGTCAGTTTCTCAGACAGCATAATTCTCGTGTGATGACCAATTAAGCTCTTGAGCGTGGGAAACCGACACACTCATCAAAGTTACTGCTGATAACTTAGATGCTCCTGTCACATAGTTATAATGAAGGAGATGATAGTTCAGGCTCTTGACTGGTTACTTATGGTCTGTAGCTTATTTAGGTGAATATAGAATGTAGATGGTAATGGAACTGTCCTCCCACTAGGCAGAGATGGTACAGGCTTTAGCTGCTCATGTGATGCTTTTGCTGATGCATCTCTATTCTACTTTTCTGTTATACTATGCTTTCTGTACCTACCCTGAAGAAGCTCCTGTCCTCTACAAAGGAAGTAATTTACATCCTTCAGTAGCTCTTTTTGACCTTTTATATGTAAGGCCTAGCTTCAGGCTTCATTCACATCTGTGCTGTGAGTTATGTTTTCCTACTCTGTATTTTAACAGGTACAAAACCTCTGATGTTGATGTGAACAAGCCCTTATCTATATTAGTTACCTGCCTCATTTTCTTTCATCTTCATTTTTTTTTTTGATTGACATTTTGGGAGCTAATCACCAGTTATGGTTTCAACATATATTTTTAACATACAATGGCCATCCTTGAACCAATTTATATTGTCTGTTGAGGGACCACTGTGTTTATAAGACTCCATGCCAAAAGGCAAAATTAGTTTGAGGACGCCATGGCTTCTTGTTTATCCACATAGACCAGAGTATTTTTAGAGATGTGTTATGTTCAGACGTGGTTAACCAGGACGAAATTGAAGTTCTTGGTCACTTAGTTCTATGTAATCATTTTGTCTGTAAGTCTACCCAATACTTCTGAAGTCTTCCAAACATAGAACTGTTAATCTGAATTCTTTGTTCACCTTGCAACATATTGCCTATAATCACAATAGGATATAAGTAAATGACTAAAAGCCCTACTCCACAGCCCGGAGATCTACAAGCTTTTGTAGGAACGTTCATTTGCAGGCATGTTTCTTGGCTTGATCATCAGGCCATTTGAATATGCCGCCAGTCAGTCAAAGAACGAGAAAATGCTCATTTGTCGGTTGATCACCATGTTTGTACTGCAAAAAAACTAAACGTTGGCAGCACACTACCCCATGTAAAGGAGGGATGTGCTGTTGATGGCAATGAAACTGTATGGTGAATGGATAATCACATGAACACATTGTTAGGTCGTGTAAAAGACTTTGAGTGGTTTGACCCAGAGAGTTTTTTCAGAAAAACACCACAATCTTTATGACCATTTTTCATGTAATTTTTTGAGGCAAAGTCAGAAGTGGATGCAAAAGGAACCCAAAATATAAAGGAAGGACTAATACTGCAACATGGTGCTATAGAGGCATCATGTGGTAGTACACACAATGCCTATGGCTCCATGGCAGGGACTCAATGTGTGATCCTCTATACAAGTAAACCTCAACTGATGGAATACATTTCTGACATTGTGACCTGACCCATAGACATAAAAGTAATTGCACTTTCTGAGAATTGGCTTGTGTTAAATCAACACAACGCATGGTGGGAGGGTTAGATGAAAATCTATAAATTTTATTGTAAATATTTCTTATAATGGTCCACTAGCCAACAAGATTGCCTTGCTTTCTGTATGTAATCTATGCATTTTTCAGATAGTTGCAGATTACATTGCCTATAATAAACTAAAAGTATAACTGTAGTCATTACTGATTACATAATGTCCTTTCAAGTTCATGAAAGATAAACTCTGATTTTCTAGAACAGCTGGTGGGTTGCATTGGACTACGGCTGTATGGTACACATTTGTTGGAATAATCAATGCCAGATGGGGCAGTTAAATAACCATTGAGAATGGCAGAGTGGGGAGAAATAGCTGGCAATGGGGGGGGGGGGGGTATTTTATACAGTATTTTGACTGTGTGACATTCGAGGAACAAGGTTTTTAACAATTAGTTTCTCTGCTTGTAGAAATTACTTTTCACCGACTTATACAAGAAGTCTATATTTGAAGCAAGCAAAGGGCTTGTTTTCACTTTGCTAATGAATGCCACATGTACAGGTATCATATGACCATTAAGGAAGGCCCATGTTCATACCCATACCAACAATAACAATGAAGTGGGTTTTATTTTATAAGTATTATAATAGCAATAACTCAACTTTTATTCATGAGAAAGCAAATCTCGGGCTCACTGACTCATTCTAAGGGTCTATTTAGACGGGATGGATGTCGGGCAAATGATGCCCGACACTCGTCCCCGCACATGCTTGCTCCCGTGCTGATGCTCACAGAGTGGCCAGCAGGGGGCGGGGAGGCTGCAGGAGATTTCTCTCCTTGTGCTCCCCCGCCCCTCTCCATTGACTTAACATAGCGGACGCTCAATACTGAACAGCTGCTATTTACACTGAATGATCAGCGTTCAGCTCATCGTCCATCGTTTATGCAGCATAAACGACAGACTATGAGCTGATCTCTCAGTGTAAATAATAGCCGTTCGGTACTGAATGGCCGCTATGTTAAGTCAATAGAGAGGGGCAGGGGAGCGCGAGGAGAGAAATCTCCTCCAGCCGCCCCCTGTGAGCCAGCGATACTACCTCCCATGCAGCAGCACAGGAGCAAGTATGTGCGGAGACGAGTGTCAGGCATCGTTTGCCCAACATTCGTCCCGTCTAAATGGGCCTTAAGCTCCTTTTAGACGAGCCGATTCTCATATGAACAAGAGAGTGAAGTCATCGCTAACTCGTTTGCTCTTGTACAGCCTATTTATACAAGCAGATACATCGTTTACTCATTCAAAGGAGCATCGTTCAGTATTTCCCATTCGCTGTATAGGTGAATGTGAAAGACTGAACAAGCGGTGCTTAGACTGAACAATAAGTGATCGAGCCAACAATGGTTTTTATGCCTGCATAAAATGAACGATGAGTGAAAAGCACACAATTCGCGTTCGTTGTTCACTCATTGGGTCACGTTTAGACCGAACAAATCTTCACTTTTGCTCGGTTGAACAATTTTTTGAACGATAATCGTTTCATCCAAAAGCACCTTTACCTAATTACCCCCTACTGAGATATATGCGTGTGTATAGATGGCTATCAGGATCTAGAATCTTGGAAATGCAGTGGATATCTTGTTTTTGTCTCTACTATAAATAATCACATTGGCAACATTACCTTATACTCCAAGGCTCTGTGACCAAATACCACACATCTGAAAATATGTCCCTATGGAAAATTTTTCCCACAGTAGTGTAAATTAAGATTCTCTGCTGCTTCTGAATCTCCAATAGATATGCACCATCTCTGCTGCAGGCAAAACACTGCCATTGCATTATGTATTCACCTAAATAAGCTACTAATCATAAGTATACAGTCATGGGGATGAGCTGTGGTCTCCTTTACTATAGCTGTGTCACCATCATGAGTAACTATGATGGCAGTGTCTGTGTCCCCCTCTGAAGAGCATATGTGGTACAAACACTGTAATATCACATAGGCCTTATGCTGACTGAGAAACTGACTAGTTAGGGAGAACATAAACCCAAGTAAATGTGAGCTTGTTAGAACTGAGATCACATCACCACCTGAGTAGAAAGAAAACAGGAGTTTACTAGCCAACATATATATCTATATTTTTAAAGAAAGGAACTAAAGTTTGGTCGGCTCTAAGTTTATAAATTATTTCCAAAGTACAAAGCTGTACTACTCAGATCTTGCAGGGCCATAACAGCTCTGACTGGCTTATCATGTTGATTTCTTAAGTTTTCTAAGGACAGGTCAATAGCCAAAGAACCATAACAATGCGAGTAAAACCAAGGCAGTAATAATCCAGGACGATAAAATGCAGCCTCAAGCTGACACAGATTTTCCAGTGTTCTGTGAATTAGTAGCCCACAATAAAAAGATCTTGGCATGTCTCACTCCCTCACTCCTAGCAAAACATGACATTTGCAATTTTGAAGAGAGCAGGACGTGTCTGGACTGCACCCTCTGTCCCATAGTGATCCTTTGTTTAGCATTATACAGGTAGACTTGTTTTCTTTGAGTTTCGGCTAGGCAGTGATCTCATATTTTACGATATATTACACAACTTATTTTGTTCTTACATAAAGGTGCTTTTACACAGAATGATTATTGTTAAAGAAACTCCCGCTGAATGATTCAAATTTGAACAATAATCATTCAGTGTAAACACGGCCAACGATTGAAGAATGAACAATAATCATTCAGTGTAAACACGGCCAACGATTGAAGAATGAACAATAATCATTGTGTAAACACGGCCAACGATTGAAGAATGAACAATAATCATTCAGTGTAAACACGGCCAACGATTGAAGAATGAACAATAATCATTGTGTAAACACGGCCAACGATTGAAGAATGAACAATAATCATTCAGTGTAAACACGGCCAACGATTGAAGAATGAACAATAATCATTCAGTGTAAACACGGCCAACGATTGAAGAATGAACAATAATCATTCAGTGTAAACACGGCCAACGATTGAAGAATGAACAATAATCATTCAGTGTAAACACGGCCAACGATTGAAGAATGAACAATAATCATTCAGTGTAAACACGGCCAACGATTGAAGAATGAACAATAATCATTCAGTGTAAACACGGCCAACGATTGAAGAATGAACAATAATCATTCAGTGTAAACACGGCCAACGATTGAAGAATGAACAATAATCATTCAGTGTAAACACGGCCAACGATTGAAGAACGAACAATAATCATTCAGTGTAAACGCGGCCAACGACTTAAGAATGAACAATAATCATTCAGTGTAAACACGGCCAACGATTGAAGAATGAACAATAATCATTCAGCGTAAACACGGCCAACGATTGAAGAATGAACAATAATCATTCAATGTAAACACGGCCAACGATTGAAGAATGAACAATAATCATTCAGTGTAAACACGGCCAACGACTGAAGAATGAACAATAATCATTCAGTGTAAACACGGCCAACGATTGAAGAATGAACAATAATCATTCAGTGTAAACACGGCCAACGACTGAAGAATGAACAATAATCATTCAGTGTAAACACGCCCAACGATGGAAGAATGAATAATAATCATTCAGTGTAAACATGGCCAACGACTGAAGAATGAACAATAATTTGTTTGTTTATCGTTCCCTTTTTACAAGCATGAAAAGCATCATTGGCTCGATCACTAATCGGGTGAAAGATTATCGCTACGTGTAAAAGTGCCCTAAAACATTGACTTCTTAGCATTTAATGCATTGTTTCCACAATTACAACATACAGTGTAGTGGAGAACTAACATCTCAACTGTGTACTTTCACCTGACATCTTAACATGTCAAGGACAGTAACTACAAAGCTAATTTGTATGATTCTTTAAGGGATCCATTACCTCTAACCACTTCCATTCACAATGAGTTAAACTACCTGTTTCCTGAACAAATACCATATGTATGCACCTGCATGGAGATAGACGACTATATAGGTATGAACCTATAGGTGCATACATATGGTACTTGTATAGGAAACATACTAGGATGACCAGATAGTTTATCTTCAGCTAAGCTAGAGGAAATTGCCATGACGTGAGTACCAAAAGACTGAAATCTTAAAGACTAATTTTATAATAAAAAAACACTTTGATGCAGTATAACAACTTGATGGTATACATTTACCCTTCAGGTCCAGCCTTATATGTGTTCTGATGCCCCCTTCCCAACTGCTGATAGCTTTCTGCATTGGTGACCATAGTATGTAAACATGTAATAGGCACACAACATCTGTAGTCATCGCTATTGGTAGTTGGAGTATTTCATATACAAACTCCTAGGCTCATCCCTTATCATATTGCCATTGTGTGATGTAATTAATAGTTGTAGTATTTTCTATGTTGACTCCAAAGTGCCCGATGACTCCATTCGCCACTATCTCTTGACTCCCAAATGGCCCCACTGTCTTGGCCAACTCATGATTCAGCTACAACCTAGTAGAGGACAGTTTCTGGAAAGGGCTGTGCAGGTAAATGTAATTTTCTGGGGAGGTTTACCTCCATAAGTCAAGCCCAAAGCAAAGATTTTGCCTGGTTAGACATTAAACAAGTAACATAAGAAATCTTTTCGATATAGAGTGCAGTAGTCTTTAGGAGTCAGTAGCATAAGCCACATCACAGAAAAGAGGCTTCTGTATACGAGTCCATAAGCCAGCACCTTCAGATATAGAATGCTCCATTCTGTCATAGTATGTATACAATATGTATTTACATACTCCATGCCCATTGTGCCGCTATAAATACTATGGTATTACTATTCTAACAAAATAACCAACTGCAAAAGCTGGAATTAAAGATGCTTACTTACTACAGGTCTTAAAAACTTAAAAGGCAAAACCCATATCCACCATCAGCGAACCTCAAGCCATGCACATAAAATTATACGTACTCATTCCCTAAATTCCCTATATTATTACAACATAGCCCTTTGGGGGAATCGAATTGACTACTAGTATGATTAAAGGGGTTGTTCCAATTTTAGCTCTTTAGCTGCAGGAAGTAGACAGCTCCATACATCGCACAGTGGCCTGGCTTATTACTCCAGACCGAGTCATATTTAAGTGAACGGGCTTGCAGTACCAACCTGGGCCACTATATAAAGTACGGAGCTGTCTGCTCACTGCAGCAAAACAGCTAGAAGGGAGACAACTTCTTTAATGTAATAAATGTTTACATTAATATCTATATTACATTTTATACTGTTATATGCATATTACTGTACAAAGCTTATGTTTTGCTTTACGCAGAGTTCAGATCAGGCACTTGAAGAATCAGTAATGCTATAGATCTGGGAATAATATCTGGACAACACAAGCCACTGCTATACTATATGAACATTCATGAAAGGTATTCAATAGGATAATCCACACAGCTACAGCTATGGGAAGCACATAAAACTAATTCATAACGTATGTCCTTACGTGTCTGCTACAATGCAGCTCATTATCTGTTCTCCCTACACTCCCCCATATATCTCTGATGTTTTATATATATATATTATGATTTGTTCATTTTGGCCATATGACACCAACATCTGCGGTGAAATTGTGGTTTTCCTTCCCAAAATCTACCCTTTGAGCTTAGCAGGTGTAAAGTGCCAACTTCCAGACAGCCCAGCTGTTTAAATAAAATGTTATAATATTGGAACAGAGTGGAAAAAATGGGTTCATGTAAGGTAAACCTCTAGTCGTTTCTTTGATTTCCACAGCTTATTTCCTTTGGCACAGAACAAGAAATATTGGGGTCTTTACGTTAAGGCAAATGTTGTTGCAGAGAATGTTGCCAAATGTTACTCGAGCCTCTCTCAATAGAGCCTGTGTGTGCAGAAGCATGGATTTCTAGGTAAAGTAAAAACCTAAACAACTGCTAAAGAAATCAAACCAAACTTTTAGGTATTTCGGAATTCTGTGTGTAAAGAAAGAAAAAGACAAACACATACAGTACATATACCTATAAACACACTCCATCCATATGGAAAATTTCTCTGCCACCCACCGGATTAACTGAATCGGGTATATGTATAAAAACAGACAGGCTTTTTTTTATCTAAATCTGGATTTGTAAATTTATAAAACAAGTTTTTACTGTTTTTTTTCTTATTTCCGAAAATGTTTTTGGTTTTGAATATAGGCCAAATTTATTAAGCATATGCAACAGTTTCAACTGGAGACATTTTATGGCTGGTCAGGTGAGGATATAACAAAAATACAGCCGTGTAATATATGATGTCTAGGTATTGCAGTATAAGCTCAGCTTGGTTTGGTGTCAATTACAGTCGGAGTAGTGCTTCACGTTTCTAATCTCCCAGCCAGATGCAAAACATCTTATTCTGGAGAGAAGGAGAGGAAGATGAACTAAATGTACCCAGTAAACTATAGGGATAAAATAATAGACTTTAGATTTTATTTTTTACCCATTTGGATTGTAATTAGATAAGAAAAGATCAAGGAAGAGTGTGATACCGCATGACTGTGGTCCGCAACTGTGTTTCTCCAGCTGTTAGGGTAGTTTCACACCTGCACCCAGGATTCCGTTTTCCTGCTCCATCAGGGAACAGGGAAGGGGAATCCCCTAGCTAAACGGCTCCACCTCAGGACAGAACTGCACAGCGCTGAGAGGACTCCATTGACTATAATGGGGTCCATTTAGCTTTTGCGCAGCAGAAAATCCATAGTCTTTTCGCTACATGTAAACATACCCTTGGTGCTGCTAAGGTCATTCAAGGACAAATCACCAAAGGGGTAACACCCAACTATTTTTGAATTTTTACAAAACTTTGCACATTTGTATGTTTCTAGAATGTATATAAATCTCTTAATTTTCAGACCCATAAGGTCATGGGTCAAGATATACAGGGGGATCAATTTTCCGAACGTCACCAAGAACCATAATCTAAATAATTCTTATTTTGGAAACTGTTGAGTGTAGGAAGATGTGCAAGGTGGCATTCCCTTCATAATAATATGTCTATTTACATATTTTTCCTAACACTGTAATTCCAATACAAGTTCAAGTAAAATTGGAATAAAAATTTAAATTTTTTTTGTAGAACTGAGCCACTGAGAGAAAGCTGTGAAAAATATATATATTTGCCCCGTACATTGAAATTTCTTGCCACAAATTTCTGGAAGGAGTTATTAGGAAGTTTCTCAGAAACTACAATAGTTTTCAAGATATGAATTATCAAAAATTATGGTTTTCATGATCTTCAGAAACTTCATCCCTTTTTATTACTTGACCCTAAGACCCAATGGGTCTGAAAATTAAGATTTATATATATATATTCTAGTAACAAACAAATTAGTAACGTTTTGTAAAAGATAGAGGTTTGGGTTTTACCCTTTTGGGTGATTTCATAGAATCATAGAATGGTAGAGTTGGAAGGGACCTCCAGAGTCATTGGGTCCAACCCCCTGCTCAGTGCAGGATTCACTAAATCATCCCAGACAGATGTCTGCCCAGTAGGGATGAGCGAGTATACTCGCTAAGGCACTACTCGTCCAAGTAATGTGCCTTAGCCGAGTATCTTCCTGCTCGTCCCTAAAGATTCGGGGGCCGCCGCAGCTGACAGGTGAGTTGCGGCGGGGAGCGGGGCTGAGCGGGCGGGAGAGAGAGATCTCCCCTCCGTTCCTCCCTGCTCTCCCCCGCAGCTCCCCGCCCCGCGGCGGCATCCGAATCTTTCGGGACAAGCGAGGAGATACTCGGCTAAGGCACATTACTCGAGCGAGTAGTGCCTTAGCGAGTATACTCGCTCATCCCTACTGCCCAGCCTTTGTTTGAAGACTTCTATTAAAAGAGAACTCGCCACCTCCCGTGGTAACCTGTTCCACTCAATGATCACCCTCACTGTCAGAAAGTTTTTTCTAATATCTAAGTTGTGTCTCCTCCCTTTCAGTTTCATCCCATTGCTTCTAGTCTTTCCTTGTACAAATGAGAATAGGGCTGATCCCTCTGCACTGTGACAGCCCTTCAGATATTTGTAGACAGCTATTAAGTCTCCTCCCAGTCTTCTCTTCTGCAAGCTAAACATTCCCAGATCCTTTAACCGTTCCTCATAGGACATGATTTGCAGACCGCCCACCATCTTGGTAACTCTTCTCTCAACTTGTCAGTGTCTTTTTTAAAATTGGGGTCATTTTCTTGATTCTAAACTCATTTAAAGACAATGGCAGAGCGTTTTGTTGGATGAAAAACGTGTGATGTAAGTATTGAGAATACAGTCTTTACAGCACTGCCAAATGTGAGTGCTATATAAATGAGTAAAATAATTAAAAGAAATGTTTTACACTTTTGGAGAATATTCTAATATTTTTAGGATTTTGCAGCATTATTTATTGAGCAAGGCCACATATATTTCCAACTCCCAAACTCTGTGCTACATGTGCTCTTTTGGGACATAGAGGTCTCTTTGTTGCGGGGCTATGTAAACGGACATTGTGTGTTAACGTCTATGTGACAGACTGTTAACAAAAGGTAGCGGCATTCAGTGATTGTGTAGATGCATGGGTCTGATGGGCAGATTCATTGAAAAGTGCAAGCAAAAGAAAAATGTTTGAGCTCTCAATCAAGACTCTGAAATCTTTCCTTACAATAAGACCCAAAGCTCCTTTGGATCCTAAGCACTCCTGTGGCTAATAACCTAATCCGAAACACGGGCAACTCCTGGCTAGAGGCACATGGACATTACTCAAGAATGCAGTAAACTCATATAGTTGTACATTAGATGCTGTAAAGGACATTTAGGTAAAAAAGACTATCAAAAACAAATGCAGGCTGTTTTGCTAATAAGCTTTGCTAGCTAAAGCCTGACATAGACATTTAGTGATCATTGGCTTGTTTGCTACGGAAAACCAATTCAACTTGTTTAAGTTCTTTGATCCCTCTCCATCAGGTACAATTCTGGAAGCCCCATAGGTATTACATTGTTTACAGAATTAACTTGGGCAACTTAAAATTGCTAACAATAGAAAACAATTACCAGAAGTTAGATGTTTTAGAGTTGTTCTTACCGACTATTCATAGGATGGATAACATTCCTACTCCACAATAACCCTGGGAACTACTCTTCAAGATGTATCATCCAAAAAAAACAAGTCTAATCTTCTCAGGGTCATCAAAGATATGCTGATATAGTAGTTACTCCATGTACTCTACTTTGCCAATGGTTGGTGTAGCTTAGTAGCGCTTTAAAGCAGAGCTCAAGTATCTAGCTGCCAGCTCCTAATGCCGATAATGCTTCAGTTAAACCTAGGCAAACAAGATGCATGAAGACATCTTTGTCTTTCTATGGCTTTCCCCCTTGCATACAAGGCCTTATTCAGTTGCCACAATACTACAGCATGTTTAATCCTAATACAAGTGTTCAAAAATGGCAAGTATTTGTTCAGCTGTGTGTCAACCCCAGTAACCACCTTAATGACTGGTATTCTCACTCTCTCTTGAAGTCAAAGGAAGCCGTCCGATCCACGGCCCTTACACAATTGACATTGCGGAAAGGTTGTGGATTCCGCGTCATCACTAGGTGATGATGTGGGAAAAGCGGGAGTTTTAAAAAAATCTGTACTGCCCACATCCGATGGCAAGCCGTGCAGACCATTCACCATACAGATGAAAAGGAAAGTAAGCAGGTACTCATGGACACGTCTGCTCCCAGGGCCGGATTCCGCTGTGGGTTTTTCGCATGCGGAATTGGCTCTGCCATGTGCAGGAGGCCTTAAGGGTAGATTTATAAGCTGGGCAGAGTTTTATACTTGTGTTGCTCAGACTGCTTTATTCCAAACACGCAAAGGGGAAGATGGAACAATGCCTCTAAAGTGCCACCTACTGGTAGGCAGCATCCCTGCAAATCAATGTCTGATCTTTTAATCAGCCTTGAAACAATGACTAGAAATTATGAGCCAGAGTCTTCAACAGAAAGAAAAGATAAACCATGCACAAAAAGACTGTTTTGGGGTTTTTACCCCTCATCAGTGTATAGTAGGTTGCTGGCTTTGCTAGAGAGATGCCTATAGATGTGGGTCCGAAGGGATAAAGTTTCTCATTAAGGAGAGCATCTTGTAGGTGCCAGGAGATTTATAAGGTCATGCATGCTCCTCTGGGAAATATGCAAATGGTAAAATGGAACAATACGTCTACAACGCCACCAATTAGAAGGCAACTTTCGTTCAAGTCAATGTCAGACTTTTTAACAAGCCTTGTAACAATGACTAGGAATGGCATGTTGCCATCGAGTTCATATATTGCTGACAGTGTCATACCTACTATCTGAAACAGAAATATGTCGCGACATTTCTTTTTTTAGTCTTTTTTTGATATTTTTAAGAAAATGCACAGATTTTTCCATTGTATCTGCATGTTCTTTCTAATGGCCCCATCTAGATGAGCTGATTCTTGTTTGAATGGGCGAACAAGCAAATGAGATCCCACTAACTCATTCACACTCGTGCAGCATGTTTAGGCGAATTATAGGGATTGAACAATTGCCCTTTAAACCAACGATGATTTTTATGTCTGCGGAAACTGAATGACGAATGAGAAACGAATGAGTCTGGTTTAGTAGTTGGTTCGCATTTAGACTGAACGATTATCATTCACTTTCGCTCAATTGAACAACTTTTTGAATGATTATAATCGTTGCACCAAAACGCAGTATTACACATTTTACTTATCTTCTGTGTGACACACTTATTAACCTTTTGTTCCAGAATTTAGTGCCACTTGTACCATGCATGTCAGTTTGTAAAAGTGAAATACATGTCTTGGTGTAGAAGAGGTACCATCATTTTAGCCAGTTAATGGCAGTGATGTACATTGAGACAAAAGTATCAAATAGAGCACATGCAATATATTTGCCACAACATGTCAATAAATTAGCCTAGCATTAACTTAGATATTGGCCAACATTCAGCCACCTTGGATACATGTGGGCCACAGAGTAAAAAAAAAAATCATGGGGAAAAGAACTAAAATATTGGAAACTGTGCTGAAAGCCGACATCTGTGAAATCCTACAATCCATGACTATAAATATAAGATACTTTAGACATGCGTTTATAAAATGACAGAACACAAGGTAATGTCTGGAAGCAACTTAAAACCACCAACTTTAGGAAAAAAGATAAGTTTGGCTGAAGTATTCACACAGATGTACATATGGGTGACAGTGTGTACAATAAGGGCATGGCGTGAATATAATCCCTAGATATACGTACCTTCCTAAATGAAGTGATATAGCTTCAGGTAACAGTCATTGCTCAGGTGCCAGTATTACATTGTAGACTTTTAAGGCCCCCTGTCCACGGCAGCGATTTCGCCGGCGGTAAACCGACGGTGAATTATGCCGTCTGAAGCTTTCCATAGCATTGCTATGGAAAGCGCTGGCCCCCTGTCCACATACGGAGAATCTTGCAATCTTGCAATGGAGCAATTCTCCGCTTGTGGCCGGCAATTCGCAGAATGCTGCGAATTGCCCCGATTCTTCGCAGTCAGCCTATCAGATTAGGCTGAGCGGCGGAGATTCGTCTGCGGCTCCTGCTCTCGGGCAGCAGCGCTCCGCTGCTGGATACCGCAACGCCCGTGGACAGGGGGCCTAACTGTTCAGCATTGGACATAATCACAACATAATGTCAAAAATAATAAGAAAATACAGGAATTCACAATACCCTGAGCTAGACGCCTGACAGAATCCTTAATATGAATGGAGAGCCAAGGTTAATTACAGGGGATAAGCAGTAAATTACTCTGATGAAGCACTTTGAATTATCTCTCAAGTTTTACTCACTCTGGACATAAAGACTCACTTGGTTTAAAGGAAGATACATTGTTACATTAATAGTAATTCCTGTGCAGCAGAAAACAAAATCTACAACCTTATACATAGAATACTGGAATTGGTGGTTTTTGGATTGGGGATTTCTATATATCTAAGCCTTATGGAGTACTGCACACATAAAGGGGTATTCCTTTACTTAAAGGGGTATTATCTCAGAAAATCATGGCTGAGATGGCAATACCCCTCTGTACATGGTGCTTAGGAGAATGGAAACAGTTGGATGGACTGTGCTAAAATGTTTCTATAACTCTCATTCTTCTTCTTGGCTGTTTCTGCAATTCTAACCACCCTTGGCCACTGCATACAACCGGTTGGGTCTGTGGTAAATTCTTGAGATAGGTGTGGATTTACCATACAAACCTGAGATAGGAATACCCCTTTAAGCTGGAATTGGATCTTAAAAAGAATAGAAGGATAAGTCCTTCCTTTATTGTTTGTATCTTTTTTGCTTAAATACTAAGTTATGTACCATAGTATCTTAAAAATGTGGTGTATGTCAACTAAAATGAGTGCCATTTATATTGATTGGAAAAATGAAAAAAAAAACAAAACAAAACATTGAACACTTCATGTTATGGTGCTGTTCAGGGAGGTGACAGGGAGTTGGGGGATGTATTAAAAATCGGACTCCCTGTCACCTCCCTGAACAGTACCATAACTTAGTTTATGGTGATATTCGGAGGTGAGAGGTTCCCTTCAACTGCAATTGGCCAATACTATGGGAAACATTCAGGAGTTGTTGTTCTTTTGATGATGCTGCCTGGTGGTGACAGGTTCTCTTTACAGGCGTTTTCTCACTCTTTATCTGCTGTGAGCCATGGCCACTTAGCAAGAGTGGCTTTTTAGGGCTCATGTCCACGACCATGTTGCACACATGCATGATACACAGAGAATGCAGGCAATGAAAGTCAATGGACTTTCATTCTTCCATGCACACCTGCATGTGGGCATTGCGTATCGATATGGAGGAGAAATAAATCGCAGCATGCTCTATTTCGCTGCGTATCATACATCGTGTACGGGCAGCAGAACTGAGCGGGGAATTGAAATAAAATGACACTGCGCATGTCCATGATGCATCATTCCTGGCATGCGCAGGGCCATACTTAGCCCATACGTGGCCTCTCTGCTGGCAGTGCATATTGACTATAATGTGTAAAACACTGCAGGAGATCCGCTTGCATTTTATGTATACGCCTGTGGGCATGAGCCCTTACACTGGTGGATTTAGCCCGTTTATGTATTACATGGACAGTCCTGTAAAGATATGTTACAACTAGAGATGAGCGAACCTACTCGGCCACGCCCCTTTTTCGCTCGAGTACCGCGATTTTTGAGTACTTCTTTACTTGGGCGAAAAGATTCGGGGGGCGCAGTGGGGGGTTGCAGCGGGGAGTGGGGGGAAGAGGGAGAGAAAGAGGGCTCCCCCCTGTTCCCCGCTGCTACCCCCGCTCCGCCACGCCTCCCCCCACCCCCTGGCGCCCCCCGAATCTTTTCACCCGAGTACTGAAGTACTCGAAAATCGCGGTGCTCGATCGAGCAATTACTCGAAACGAGTACGTTCGCTCATCTCTAGTTACACCAAACAAAACTTTCCTATATGACAAAAGCCAAGGGTTTTAGAAGGTGGCTCTCTTTAATGAAGGGGCTGCTTTTGGAGGGTTGTCTTCATTCCACCACATTTCTTAAATTGTGTTGTCATATCACAATAGCAGTCAATGTAATTTCCATGCATCATTTGTACGCCACGTACGCAATTTTTGAGTTCTATTCAACTGTTGCTCAAAGAAAGGCATTGTGAGAAGTGGTATCGTGGAGCAGAAGGCTCGGCTTTGTTTGTGTGTAGCTCCATACTATAACTGCTACAGCTTTCAGAAATGAACAAGCAGCTCTTATACATTCTGTAAAAATTTACAATGTGATGCTGAAATAAAATTACTTCAGACACTCAGATAATGGAATGTTTGCTGAGACCCAGAGCGCTGTGTGAAGGTTTCATTGTTTCCAAATAAGCACTTGAGGGAAATTTAAAAGAAGTGTTTAGCAAGGGTTCATAAAGAGGTGTCCTCAAATAACCTGCCAGTAGTGAGCAGGACTAGTCTGGAGAGCTCTTCTGTGTTTCCATATATACTATACACATCTGCTCTACACAGTGTCAACGTGTGTAACTGACAAGAGCTGCTGATTAGTTGTGGCCGACTACCAGCCATAAAAATCCAACGTGGCAGATCATTTCTTTGACAGATTGTGCCTGTATCATAATTCCTGACCATTGTTTATCAATACAGAAAAAGCTACATTGTAATTCTATAGTCAAGAGCAGCAATACCCGCCCTAAAACCACAGTAAATAGGGCTTTTTTTCTTTCTTTTTTTTTTCTTTTAAGACTGTTCTAGGAAATGTTCCATAAACTGTTTCTATAGAAAGGTACACGTAATAACTGCACATGTGGTTTTTATATACGCTGTGTTATTGCGATGTGTTTTTATCCCATCAGATAATGAGTAAATAACAGAATATATCGCTGTGCTATGTTTTCGCCAGAAACAGGATGGGCTGTTAAATATCCAGATCTAGGTACGTTTCTAGCGCATACATTCCAACTTCCAAGAGATTTGTTAGACTTGCTATATATCATGTTAAACTATTGCTACAAGGGTCAACAATAATTTTGTGTGACAAATATTACGGTCTCTCAGGCACATTTGCGGTCTGTGGTTTACTGAGTACATTGATTTTCCTAGAATGATGTAGAACATGTAAGGGGGGAGCAGTCCAGCTTGTACGTTCTAGCTTGCAGTATACTTTATGATATAATCAGGTTTATTTCTTCTATCTCGGAGTATGTAAAGTTTAGATTTCCCCCTTATAGAAAGCAAAAAAATAGGAGTATGTAGGCAAATGGAAACACAGCTGCTTATCGAATGGGATTCATATTGGCAAATCAGCTTGATCAGTAAGATAAGAGAGGCATTGTGTGGTACTGTCAGTCCCAATACCAGGGGATCTTGTAGCACATCCAGCGAACCCACCCTGCCCCGTGCGCTGAATTATTACAGGACATGATAGATCCTCTTCAAAGGGGTTGTACCAGGATAACTTTGTGTCCCCCGTCGTCCTCACTGCAGGGTTTACTGCACCCCTCGCAGTGATCAGAAGATTGAATTGAGAGCTGGTCATGTAAGTGAGCTGCTGCTCTATTCACCTTCAGTGGGACTGATGGAAATAGCCAAGCGGCAAGTACTCGAGTATTTCTGTCAGCCCCATTGAAATAAATAGAGCAGAGACTACCCATGCTCAGCCAGCGTACCATTCATTTTAATGTCCTTGTGGAGGGTGAGGCTGCAGTAACAGACAGAGGGGGACAGAGAAACCCTGCTATGTGGATCAGTGGGGGTATCAGCAATGAGACCCACACTGATAAGCAAGTTATTCCCTATCTTGTGGATAGAGAATAACTTGTAATCCTGGCATAACCCCTTTAGAGAAATGTCGCAACCCTACAGCATGGTCTGCAAAATCAGAGCTTAGATGGATTATATTAGGTAATTAGAACACATCAAGGCCTCATTTTAGTAATACATACTGCTGAATAACCCATTTAAAGAGGTTTTTCTTTTGAAGACGGGGTTCAATCAATTAAGACATTTCTTTATGACTTTATTAGATTGTTGTGCCCATTGGTTTTATAAGTGTGGGCACCTTGAATGCTTCCCTAGTGGAAATACCTGCTGGCAGGAAGGGGTTGCTCAAAGCATATATCATCACCTAATAAGAATTCTTTGATTTAGAACCCAACGAGTTGATCATGTTGAATACCATACTAAGAAGACTTGGAGAAGTTCATGAACCTTTGGAGCGCTTGGTTTATCTTCTCACACGGAGACCTCAGTCCACCAATCGTTAATGCCCCATAACCATCGGATTACTTTCATCCCACTACTTGATTTTACTATATGAATGTTTAATTCCTGTATTCTCTTCTGATTCTCCTCATTGCAAATTCAACAGAGCTGTCATTGTTCTATGTTGTTTGATCAAATGATTTCTAATGTGATTATTTACCATCTTTGATTCTACCCTTGTTGTAGCCCCCCTCATTTACCTTAATGGAAAAAAAAGCAAAAATATGCAAAAAAAATACTATACTGTACTGAATTCTTATATTAAACTACTCAAAAGGTAGAAAGGAGTATCAGTTCGGTCACACAAACGTTTAGCTCCTTTAATGAGGACCCAAATCTGCCATAATTTCATGTTTATGGTACAAATGATGCTGTCTTAGCACCATTTGCTCATTATATCAGTGTTTCCCCAAGAACCGCACCCAGTGATGTAAAGAACATTGTGGAAAACAGCTGTTTTCAGTTAAATCTGGTAAGAATGAGAAGCCCTGCGCACACAACCTTTACACATTTTTTATTTTATACAGTAGCTTATTTCATTTTCTACTCTAAGTGATTTGTGTATAGACTGACTACAAGTATCCAGCGAAGAAGGGCTGCTGAACGCATAGAGATGTGATAGTTCAGCTACACTTTTAAAAGTTTTCCGGGATTGACTATTGATGATCTATCCTCAGGCTAAGGCATCAATAGTTGATTGGCAGGGGTACGTTACTCCAATTCCCCACTTATCAGCTGTTTGCTGGGCGCACGGTCATTGTGGACAGAAACGGAAGCAGTCAGTTCTGTCCGTAATGCAACGGTCCAGCTTGGCTTTGCAGGTATGCCTCCTATTAAATTCAATGGGAGCTATGCCAGT
Source organism: Eleutherodactylus coqui (assembly GCF_035609145.1). Lineage (NCBI taxonomy): Eukaryota > Metazoa > Chordata > Amphibia > Anura > Eleutherodactylidae > Eleutherodactylus > Eleutherodactylus coqui. The sequence goes on along the minus strand of NC_089838.1, from coordinate 218,000,369 downwards.
ATTACCAAACAGGGCTGCTGCACTAGAGTCGTCTGCTTCTGGCTCTTTTCGCAATGACCGATATTAGCTGATCAGCGGGGATCCTGAGTGATGAACCCCGCCGATCAAGTATTTATGATCTATCCTGAGGATAGGAAATCAATGGTAAAGACCCAGAAAACCCTTTAACAGTCGATTTTTAAAGGAACAGAGCGTTCCCTATACTGATATGCATATCAGTTTAGGCATTTTACAGTAGAACACAACTATGTCAAATGTGTCGGTAGCATCCCATTACAGTAATTTTCTGACAAATTGCCCTTCTTCTGCTCAGTGATAAACCTATTATATGGTATATATTCATCTCTGAGACAGGCAAGATTAATTTACAACTTTTTCAGTGTAAGACAAACAACTTGTCATCTTGGACCTTTATCCTGGTATTGATTGTGTTTATACAAGGGCTGAAAAAATACCTGATCGCCATCATCAACCTCCATCTTGCATTGTGAAAGCAAGCATAGGCCGCTCCTGCCAAACGCTGCAAGTACACGGCTGAGACTGAAAAGTACCTTTACATGGGACGATTATCAGCCAAATAATGACTCGAAAGAGCAAATTCAAGCGATGGTCTTTAGTGGAAACATGGCCACTCACAGGGTAACTAGCTCTAAGTCGCTAACTATATTGTTTTAGCTTACCGAAAAAATAGTCACTGATCAATCAAAAGACATCTGGTGTAAAGTCAGTGGTTTGTAATTAAATGAATTTACATGAAGATACACAGGGGCGGATTGGACGGTGGGGCAGGGAGGCACGTACCGCTGGGCCAGGCCTCCAGAAGATGTTTAGGGCTGCCTGTCACCACTCCCCCACTCATAAGCCTCCAAAAAAGCTGCCTGTCCACGGGCAATTCTTCACTGCGTTTCCCGCGGCGATAATCCTGCCGAGGCAAACGCAGTGAATGCTTTCCATAGATTACTATGGAAAGCGTAGCCTTGCTGTCCATGAGCGGAGGATCATAGCGATTCTCCGCTCATGGGTTTTAAATCGCAGCATGCTGCAATTAGCAGCGATTCTCCGCGGTGAGCCTGTCAGATAGGCTCAGCGCGGAGAACCATCAGCTCTCCCCTGCTCCTGCCGGTGGCTCCCACGGCAAAGATCCGCCGCGGGATATTGCTACGCTCGTGGACAGGAGCCCTTAAGGAACCTTATGTGGCGTTAGTCCATGACAGAGATTATCTTCCTCATTTACACACGCACTATGCCCTCTGATGCTCCGATGCTACACTGTATACTGTAGCTCCTTCTTCCCTGTCCCCAAGCGGGTGGAGGAGTGAAGGGACGACAGTACACAGTGTAATATCGCCATGTGCAGAGGGTAGAGCGTGTTTGTATATGCAGGAAAATAATCTCTGCCATGGACTAATGTCACACAGGGTTCCTTATTAGTCAGTGGTGCCACATGGGTAGGTTCCCATAACTAAGTAGGGACCACACAAGGGGCCCTATTGATAGGTAGGGACCACAGCAGTGTCAGTACTAAATGGGGCCCTATTACTAAGTGGAGTCACACAGGGGGGTCCCTTTTACTAAATGCAGCATGCATCAGGGGTACAACTACTAAGTGGGGACCACAGCAAGGGCACAGTTGGTTCTGGTGCTGTATTTATGTTATGAGCTTGCTTCCAGGGTTGTACTTATGTACTGAGATTGGTTCTGGTGCTTTATTTATGTTATGAGTTTGGTTCTGGTATTGTATTTATGCTATGAGTTTTGTTCCACTGCTGTATTTATGTCATGAGCTTGGCTCTAGTGCTGTATTTATGTTATGAGGCTGGTTCTGGTGCTGTATTTATGTTATGAGCTTGGCTATTGTGCTATATTTATGCTATAAGTTTGGTTCTTGTGCTGTATTTATGTTATGAGCTTGGTTCTGGGTCTGCATTTATGCACTGAGTTTCATTCTAGCGTTGTATGTATGATATGAGCTTGTATTTGGTGCTGTATTTATGTTATGAGCTTGGTTCTGGGGCTTTATTTATGTTATGAGATTGATTCTGGTGCTGTTTGTATTTAAATTCAATGAAAGGGGTGAAATCTGCTGCAGATCCTCAGCAAAATCTGCAACAAATCAGCCATGTCTGAGCACATCCAAAATCTCGCCTCTTGTTACGGATTATGACATGGATTTTGGTGTGGATCCACTGTAGATTTCACCCCTTACTTATGTTGCTACAGCAAAAAGTAGCTCATTGGCATGTCCAGGTATCACACAAAAGGCACAATGATACTAATGGGCATCAAGTACATTATGTGCCAACACAAAAACATTTCTGTACATCGGCTAGCTGGATTCTAAGTCATGTCTGGCCCTGCGAATGAATCACTTAACACAGAGCTGAAAGAAGCCGCACAATTTGAAATCGACAAGGTGAAATTACATCTGGTCTTTGTACCAGCAATTATTCACTGTGACATTTATGACAAACCACTGCTAATACATTTTAATGAAATATTTTGTGCAATGTCTTTGCTGTCTAAGGATGCGCAATAAAAAAACACCAAATTGACTCTTCCCTGAAAAGGTCTTGTAGCCACTTGTTTTTAACACTTCTAGCGGTTCATAAAGGAACATGCAAGACGAAAGACAAAGAGAAAAAGACTTAAATCTGATGAGTTGTACAGCAGCTGTAGAGGCGAGAACAAATTACTTGGTCAGCAGAAACCAACAATACTTGTGAAACCTGCATTGCGTAGGTTCTGATGGAAAAGCCAAAAATGAACAAACACAAGAAAGAGGAACTTGTACTCATGAGAAAAGTGGTGCCAGGAAATAGGCTAGGAAGTCTACTGGATTTCAAAGTAATATCCCTTTTATGTACAGTTAGTCAACAAAGCAAAGTGAAACCATCTATAATTAACAGAGTGTTGATCTCAGCTTGTCTGAGGCACATCATTCTACGGAAAACATTATACGGTTATACCTAGAAGAGAGTAGAATTATATATTTAAAGGGGGTTAGACCATTGTTTATAAATAAAGCTATCTAAATGGTTACTAGATACAAGATAACTGTTTCAGCTATGTAAGAAAAGTTTACATAACTTTTAAAAAGTTTACATAACGTTTCGGTGAGTGTGTTCCAAAAGTGATGAATTCAAAAAAAGGGGGCTTTATCTAAAGCCAACATATACTTTCTGGCTATTACATGAGATGCAGAGCTATTGAAACAGTTCTGTACCATTTAATTTGGTATATATATATATATATATATATATATATATATATATTATAAAGTTACATAGTATAGAGCCTATAGGATTGGATTGAGCATTAAACCCAATCTTAATAACATAATTCATATTCTGAAGATCTACTATCCTCCAGATAGATAATAAAAGTCTGATCGGTGGGGGTCTCAGAATTCAGAACGGGGGTTCCATGTCCCCCTCTCCTCCCCAATTCACGGTGAGGAGTAGCATACAGCAGTGGCCGAGCATATGCGGTACGGCTCCATTCATTTCATTGGGGCTGACACCTGTTTATTGCAGCTGAGTGCCCCATTCTCTGGGATGTGAGAGCAGCAAATGGCAGGACTATTGTGTTCAATGGAGGAGGAATGCATTCATCAAACTCCATTAAGTCTCAGCCATCTTGCCTGCAACTACTATTCATGTCAGAAGGATTTACAGCCACATTAACACGTAACCGAGGTTGATGAATTTCTCCCACTGGAAAAGCATGCCATTTTCAGAGTTGACTGTGGTTTTCTCTTGCAATGGAAGGACAGTTTCTATTATGGTTTAATTTACGAGCCATCTGATATAATGGTGTTAAAAGGATTTAAGTTTTTTGTAACCCTTTATAAAAAAAAAAAGAAAGGACGAGTTGGTTGGACACTCTTGAAAATTTCACCTGCAGAACACATTGTGATGGAAGGAATACAAATAGGCCAGAAAGTCAGAACCATGGCCTCTCCAGTATAACGTATCCTGCGGATTATTTGACACCGTGCCAGAGTGGAGTAAACCCTAATCCTCTATTTAATCTAAGATGAGGTCTGCTTTCAGTGAGACTCAACAGATAATAGAGAAGTAGGAAGCAAACTTGGCAGCTTACATACTTGGCAGAAAAGCAGTGTCTTCAGTTGACCTATATTACGAAAAACGGGCTGGCAAAACATTTGTGTATAGACGAGCGCAGCCTGCTGTAGCCTTTACCCTCTAATATTATACTACATATGCACTGAGGTTTTTAATTGAATAAATCCATAATTTTTCCTCTAATTGATCTGAAAAACATGTCATTAATTACAGTAATTTACCTTCATTTGTGTGAGGTATGTATCATGAAGCCAGGCTGTTCAGTTAATTAAGACTGTTTGATGTCAAGCCCTATCATTTGTGAACTTGCTATGGAGTAAAAAAAAACTGATTCTTAGAAAAGAAAAAATACTTTAAAATATTACTTTTATTCATTAACAATAAAATGCTATACTCTAATATAATATGTATCAATTGCTAAACTGGGTAAATTGATTCAAAGGTGTATTCCCCCTCATTAACAAACAGCTAATCACCCTTTAGGGCTTATTCACACAAGTGTATATTGGCCGCCGTTTTCACGGCCGGACGATATACGCTACCATCTGATGCATTGGATTCCAATGCATCAAATCTCACAGGCGTATTTCTGTGGCGTAAAAGCGCCCGGCCGTCAAATATAGCGCTGGGTAGCAAAGATGGTCCTGGAACTATCTTTGTGCTTGGAATACGTCAGCCGCTGCATAGACTCCTATGGAAGCTAATGACAGTGGCCGGAGAAGCGAGGCAGTTTAGCAGCGTGACTTCTCTCCTCCTCTCTCCTTCCCTCCGGCTGTTTGCAAAGGGAGGGGGTGGGACGAGGGTGAAGCTAAGCTCCGACCCGCTCCACTCCTATTGCAAACAGCCGGTGGGAAGGAGAGAGGTGAGCCGGCGAGGGGGAGGGAAGGAGAGGCAACGGCATTGCGGCCCCCCGCGTATATGTACTGGGCCCATGCCGTCTGAGCGGGCATACAAACATTTGATTTGTGCGCCCGTTCGCGCGTTTTTACGGCGCTAGCGGGCGCGCATAAAAACGCCTATGCTTGTGGGAAAGAGCCCTCGGGTATATTGTGCAATTTTCCAAATCTTTATAAACAACCTAATGAGAAATTCTAGTTCTGATTTTCCTGATCTAGAAGGATAGCTGCCTGACATTAACCCCTTAATGTCACGGGATTTAAGTTTATGTCCGCGCAGGGTGGTAGTTAACACAACAAGACATAAACTTACGTCTTGTGGATGGCGCAGGCTCAGAAGTGAGCCAACTCCATCCCGTAGTGGCTATGACTGATAGTCAGCATCCTGCTGCAATAGTGGCGGGTCGATGAGAACACCTATCCCGCTCTTAACCCTTTACATGCCACGATCAATGTACAAAGGGTTTGCAGAGGGAGCCCGCTCCCTCTGTGACGTCATCGGTCCTTCACGTAGGGCTGATTGGTTACCATAGCAACTGGCAGCCCATTTTTAACCAAAACAAATTACTCAGAAAAACCCTTTAGGTCGGCTGCACACGGGCGGGTCAGATTCCAAATGCAGAATCCGCGACTCTTGCGCAATGTCTTTGACTTCAATGGAAGCCGTCATTGCAGATTCTGCGCAAAAATAGAACATGCTGCGATTGTTCCTCCACAACCGGAAAATCGCAATTGATTTCCACTTGTGCGCAGGGGGAAAAAAATCGCTTTTTCCATAGCCTGTTATGGGCGGTATTTGCTGCGGAATCCGGAGGCGGGCGCCTGCTCCGGATTCCGCAATGCAAATCCGCTTGTGTGTAGGTGTCCTATTTAAGGTGCATTGAAATGTAAATATATAAAGGGGGAAGATACATTTTTTTTAAATAACATATTTCCACTGTTTGTTGTGATTCCACATTACTGACTGCTATGAATTCCTGCCAAGAGGATTTGCATGAATCTTCACTACAACCGTTAGTACTTGTTGACAAGATCTGCAGCGGTAAACAGATGAGATCATCGGTATGGGAAAGCCATTGAATTTTCCATGCATCCACTCCTAATGGAAGTTCAGAGAGACTTGCTGAGTGTTCAGAGCAGGATGTGAGTGTCTGCACTCAAGTGTAGCAATTAACTGACCTCCATTGTATGCTAACAATACTCGGCTCTACTGAAATCACACGACAAGTCAGATCCCTGCAAAAAAGGCCAATAACACAAAGACAAACCAAATAGTGGAGAAAACAAACCACACTGCTCCATATTTAACAAATGCATCTAAATTTGGAGTGAAATAAGGTTTCTGGCATCGCTAGACGTTTCCACTTTCCCAAAACAGCTGATTTACAATTGGAAAAAAGAAAACACATGGCTTCATTCTAAAAACAGAACCAAAACCACATGGCACATCTATTGGCCATCCAAGTTTATTTCTGACTTCTTGGAGATCCCACACTTTCTCTGTAGCCAAATAATAATACTCTGTAATCTTCATATTTTGTAAGATATACTGCAAGGCTTAAAAAAAAAAAAGCAGAATGAAATGACTATTCATGAAGCAAACAGCCTGACTTTATATAGGCCTGTATTTACAGTGAGGCATTTAGTGAAATGGATTTACTTTGCTCATTACGAGTGTCTTGGAAGTACAGGCTTCTATTGTACTGTACTTGTGTTTGTTTTCCTATAGTCAGGCAATTGGGAATTCACAAACAAAATAGAACGTGTGCCCATACGTGTAACAATGCGCAGGCCTGTTCTGCCTGGTTTGACTATATTGGAAATGAGTAATATGAGAATGGCTGAGGGGGTGAGCAGACCATTATAGGGCCAGCAACCTCAACAGGAGTCCCATGCCAAGACGCATTTAGAACAAGCAAAAGGGATTTTTTTTTTCAGTTACTGTTAAAGTGTATTTTCATATCACGTGGGGAGTCTGGATTGGGTTGGACACCAGATGAAACCAAACTAATATTCTTGTTAACTGAGGTTACACATAATTATGAGCAAGCACTGTGTGAGGTCTGAGGAAATGTTGTGCCAAGAATGTATGATGACCTAAGACATGTGCACTGCTCAAAACATTTAAGGGAACACTTAAAGTGTACCTAACTTTTCAGATAACTTTTCAATCTAAACTGTTGTGTGTACATAAGGAATAACACTAATTCTGGCGATTATATGAATTGTATCCAGTATCTTTCCTCCATTTTCCCGTATGCAAGGAATATATCTGATTCTAAGTCCTCTCAGAACTGGTGCGAGGAGCCCGGCTGCTGTGCTGTGTTCTTTAGATTGTACAGAGAACTGCAGATCCTGCTTTCTGTAAGGCAGGTCTCACACAACCGGATTTCAATAGCTAAATCTGTGATGATTACCAAGGACGAACCGTGGTATTCTCTGCCTATTGAAAAAATAGAGCCTTTGCATGTCTGCTCAAATGAGCGGATAGCGATTGTGATTACCGCAAGCGGATTTAAAATCGCAGCATGTTCTATTTTTGTGCGGAATCCGCATGGACGGCTTCCATTGAAATCAATGGAAGCCGTCTAATCCGCAGTCCATCTGCAATTGACAATGCAGATAGGCTGCGGGTACCCAAGTCATCGTCTAGAGACGGACGGGAAAAACAAATATTTTTAAAATCTGTACACGCGTGACTGACGGCAAGCGTCCGTGATCATCCGCAATACAGAAAGTGAAGGTATGTGGGGTCACTGGGCAGAGTCAGAGCTGGTTTCTGCTGCAGGCTTCACCTGCAGAATCCGACTTGTTCGGATGAGACCGGCCTTACACACATAAAATTATGCTATAGGGTAGTGTACAGCAATAGTGAGCAGTGGAGATGTGATTTATGTAGATAAAGCACCATAAAAAGTGACTTCGGTTGTTTCCCATCTGCGGCCTGGATTCTGTTGTCCTGCTCCATTTGGGGAGCAGGAAAGGGGAATCTCCTGGCCAAGCAGGTCCATCTTATGATGGAAACGAACAGTGCCGAATGGACCCCATTGACTATAATGGGGTCCGCTCAGCTGCTCGACATTTTATCGACTGAAAAAGCGCTATATGCAGAGCTTTTACTTCTGGTATTTTGTGCCGTATCTGCAGCGGTACCTCCAAACGGAGGTCCCAACACAGATGTGAAAGCAGACTTACTATTAGCTTGCAGGCAGCAACCGTGAGTTTGAGTCTCCCTTTTCCTCCTCCCCTGCTCTCTATACATTTGCATGAGCATGATAACTCCCCAACCTCTACTCTAGTTTCTCAATGTTTCCTGTCAATCAACCGAAAGCAGACTGTTAACTAAAAGAGACCCCAAGTGACCAGCACTTTAGGGTGATTTCTCTGAACAAAACTGTAATTTTAGGTAAATAAAGTAAATAACAATTTTGCTAGTTAACACACTGGCTATCATATAAGCACAAGCTGTTTGAAAGCTCAGTGTCCATTTAAAGAGTACTTCTAAAAAGAAACTTTTGATCAGGAGGGGTCCATGGGCCCAGACCCTCACGGATCACTGAAATGAAGGAACTGTAGTACTCACCTGACTCCTATACATCTGTATTCAGCTGCTGAGTAGAGCTGACAAGGAGTGATGACAGCCAAATAGGCAAGGCGCTTGGGTGAGTGCTGCAGCCCCTTCATTTCAGCTATCAGCAGGGGTCTCAGCACTCGGACCCCCATTGAACAAAACTTTAAACATGTCGCTCTGACACGTCAAACGTTTTTTAAAAGTTCAGTTACTCTTTAAATCACAGATCAGATCTCGATGACTGAAAGATGTGCAAACCTGCTCTAGTCTGTAAAGAGAACGGGTCCAGTGGCGGACCTGCACCTGCCAATCCTGGTGTACTCTGGTGGCTGCCAGTTGAGCTGCATGGTGGTGGACTGTAAGTAAGTACAGGTCCCACAAGACCTCAAGTTGTCAGGCCACTCTCAAGGAGTCTCCTTCTGACCTCAGGTCAGAAGCATGCAGACTAGTAGCTGGCGGGGGGTCATCTCTGGCAGTATTCCTCCTGTTCCTCCTCTCACAAAGGAGCAGATACCAGTTCTGATGTTAGGTTAATGCTCCTCTACAGCCCTGTCCATCCCTCCTCGTGTAGCAGATCATGTCTTGGTATCTGCTCCATGCTCTTGAGATTGTGCTGAAGCACAGCAAACCTTCGTATGATGTGCCATCCTGAAGGAACAGGACTCCCTGTTCCCATTGCTTGGGCAGCAGGTACCATCTTCTAGTACTACCAAGAAGAATCAGTCAGGAAGGATAAAGAGTAATTCTCTGTGGCCACCACCTACAAAATCACTCCTCTTTGGGGTTGTCTTGTTGTCACTTTGTTGCACCTGTTGTCACTTTCAGCAGCTGAACTTCATTCACCATCTCTTATGCTCCTTGCTGGATTGATATTGCTGAAGTTAGGTGACTTGGGGTTATACTGTGATGACTTATCCTCTGGATAAACCATCAGTAGTTGATGGATGGGAGTCCACCACTCGGGCCCCCCGTCCATCAACTGACCATCCGTTTGGTCATCAATGGTCGCTGCAGAAAGCGGGAGTGCTGAATTCACTCCCGTTGATTTCAATGATAGTGCAGCGCTGCTTCCATGGTCAGGACCGCCTCCGCTCACCTACTGATGATCTATCCTGAGGCTAGGTCATGAATAGTATAAGTCCCGAACAATCCCTTTAACAGGTGAGGACTGTTTAGTCTTTCATTTGAGTCAATTCCCTGTGCTTACCAACTTTTCGAAAAGTTCCAGAACACCCCTTTTAGGGCAGCTCTCAGCTGGAGACTGGCGTTACTAGGGACAACAGATGGGTTGCTAGGGGCGATCAGTCAGAAAACGTCAATGAAAAGACTGGTTGTTAGGCAGTGTGTATGCCGAGAGGCCAAAGTTCAAAGACTTGGCTCAAAACTACACTGCTAGATACCAGGCACCCAGGTGAAAGCTATCGCCCCATCATTCATCAGCAAGAGGGGGGGGGGGGGTTGTATTATAAAATGATCAATTTCAGTAAGAATTAAAGGGGCTGTACCAAGATTACAGGTTATCACCATCACCGATAGGCGGGGGTCTTACTGCTGCTCTGAAGAACGGGGTGGGGGTCCCGTGTCCCCCTCACTGTGAGGTTACTGCACCCCTCCAGCAGGGAGGAAGAGACGGAAAGCTGACGCTCCGTTTTGTATCAATGGGCCTGCGGAAATATCCCAGCACCCCAAATAAATGGAGAGCTCCACCGCCATGTGCAGCCAGCGCTCCGCTGAGGACGTGGGACCCCCACCAATCAGCACGTATCCCCCCACCTGTGGCTACAAGGTAACATGTAACCTTCCTGCAGCCATCAGAACCTTGGTAAAAAAAAAAACTATATGAAGAAACCATTAAAACGCCGCGTGTGATATACACTGTGTTACACGCTGCCATCTTGGTGACACCTCCCAGTCTGCAGGTACAACACCCGCCACCTCCCGCCTGTCACACCCGCCGCCGCCCGCACGGGGCGAGGTCGTGTGACTGGAGCGCGAGGCGACATTGTGTAAAGGCTGGGTGGGCGTGTCCGCCGGGAAGGTGTGTCCCGGGTGGGCGTGTCCCGTATAACAAAGAACCCGGCGAGATCCCTTCTGCCCGGCACTCCGGACAGCACCTGCTGCGGCGCCGTGCACACGGGTCACGTGAGGTGCCGCCCAGTACTGTATACACCATACTGTCCTATATACACCACCTGCCGGGGGCGCTCGCAGCACGCCTTGTCTGCCCATCAGCTAGTACAGGGGGGGACTGACCTGTGTGTGTCCTCAGATGAGCCTTCAGATGGGAAGACTTGCCATAGACTTTCTCGCAGCCCTGGTAGGGACACTTGTGCTTCTTGAGGGGGGACTCTGGGGCCCCTCTGCTCTTGCCCCGGCGGGCCCTTTGTCTCAGCAGGTTGGGCTGCGGAGGTGTGGCCGCCCTGTCCGCACTCTGCTCCGTCTCCTCCCGGCTCTCCTTCCCCTCCTCCGTCCGATCGGCCACTTGCTGGTTGAAGTCCGCCAGGATGCGGGCCACCACGAACAGGGAAGCGTTCTTGTCATCTGCGGGGGCTGCGGGCGGCGGGGCGCTGTGGACGACGGCCCGGCTGGACATGGACACCAGGCACTCCGCCGCGAAGTGATCCACATAGGCCACCGAGGACATTTTCCGTGCGGGATCTATGGATCGTTAGCTGACAGCACTTGGTCCATCCAGATCAGAGCGGGAGATCCATGCGAGTGGTGACACTGACAGCTGCCCATAGATCCTCCTAGATCCCCGGGATCTACATGTTGTGCCGCACCAGCAGCCGCTCAGTGTGTCCCACGTGGGGGCGTGGCCTGTGGAACATCTGTGCGTGACGTCAGCAGCAGCCACATCCTGGGCAGGAGAAGTCCTGGCGGCACGGGGCTGCTCACACTTGTGCCTGCTCAGCACATCAGTCACTGCAAGGAGAGGGGACGGCAGCAGTCCCATGTGCCTGCTCAGCAGCAGCAGTCCCTGCAAGGAGAGGGGACGGCAGCAGTCCTATGATCAGTAGTGCCATGTGCCTGCATAGCAGCAGCAGTCCCCTGTGCCTGCTCAGCACATCAGTCCCTGCAAGGAGAGGGGACAGCAGCAGTCCGATGGTCAGCTGCAGCAGTCCAATGTGCCTGCTCAGCACATCAGTCCCTGCAAAGAGAGGGGACAGTAGCAGTTCCTTGGTCAGCAGTCCCATGGTCAGCAGCAGCAGTCCCATGTGCCTGCTCAGCACCTCAGTCCCTGCAAAGAGAGGGGACAGCAGCAGTCACATGATCAGCAGCAGTAGTCCCATGTGCCTGCTCAGCACCTCAGTCCCTGCAAAGAGAGGGGACAGCAGCAGTCCCATGATCAGTAGCAGTAGTCCAATGTGCCTGCTCAGCACATCAGTCCCTGCAAAGAGTGGGCACAGAAGTAGTCCCATGCTCAGGAGCAGCAGTCCCATGTGCCTGCTGAGCACATCAGTCCCTGCAAGGAGAGGGGACAGCAGCAGTCCTATGATCTGCAGCACAAATCCCTGCTTTCTCCCTGACAACACTGTGCTGGGGCCCTGCAGTCCGGGACACAATGCCACTACGGTAGTGGCTTTACTATTCTGCATAATGTGATTATGTGCTGCTGCAGAGGATCACTGGGGATAATGCAGCAGGCTGGCAGATGCTGCTTTGTTCCTTCCTCAGATACAGGGCAGCTTCAGGGGATGGCAGTTTACAGCAAGAGTCAAAAAATGGCATTGTGTGCCAACCGGGGCTGCTAAATAAAATCGCACACGCCTGCTCTATATACAAAGAAGTGATACCCCTTTTACATGCAATGATTCCTGCCCATGAGCGGGCGACGTCACCACTAGTTGTTCTCGCAGAATGTTTAGACAGGCTGAAAATCATTGGCTTTACGTTCAGTACTCACATTCCTATATGGAACACCAAGCGGGGAACGCTTAGGCGCAACGAGAAGTGAGCGAGGCAACAATGATTTTTATGCAGGCTGAAACTGAGCGACAAACGAAAAGTGCCCAGTAACTTTGCGTTTCGATGTAACGATTATCGCGCACTTCCGCCCCGTTTGAACAGATTTTGAGTGGCAATCGTTACGTTCAGATTCCTGATAATTGTTGAGCGTGAAGGAGCCCTAATTACTGTAAAGTTTCAGAACAATGTATGTCTTAGTGGCGGCTCACATGAGCGCAATGTTATTGCGTATTATGCGCTGAATGGAGTCAGTAAAAGTACATTTTCCTTGTGATTCTCAATGGCGCACTCACACTAGCGGTTATTTATTGTGTATAATACGCACGTAAAAAAGAACACCGCATGTTATATTCTGCAGCGTATTACGCACATTAGAGAGCTGTTCTCGATAGGCGTGTAATAGATGCTGTATGTACGCAATTATATTGCCTATGTGCTGCATTTATACGCAATGTTGCAAAGCGACAGAGCGGAAAATTAAAAATACAAAAAGTAACAAGTCAATCTGCGCAGGACAGCATGCGTGAGATATGTCATCATGCTCAGTGCTAAATCGCTGCTCTACGCAGCAATATGCCTGCACACCACCGTCTCACACAGCGGTAAAGCACTATGTTATACATGCAGCATTTTACGCATACGCTCACGTGAGCCGGACTACAAGGTGGTTTCACATCAAAATATCGGAAGAAAAAGCGCTGAAGCAGCACTTTTTCTGCTATCTTGAAGCCAAGTAGTTGAGTGGAAATTGAATGGAAAAAGCATGGAAACGTATACCTTTTTTTAATATTACAGTTAATAGAAAACGTGTGGAAACTCATTGCTGTCCGCTTCCATGTGTTTTACGTTTTTTCATGTATGTTTAACGTATACGTTAAGTGTACTTGAGAATGTTAATGTGAACAGCCGCTTAGTTCTCAGCTATGCAGGAAATGCTTAAGTGTCAGCAGAGCTCAGCTCATAACAGAAATAATAAGGCTGGGTTCCCACAGGGTGAAATCCCACCGGAAATCTCGCGGTTTGGCCGCGGCGAAAAACTGCGAGATTTCTGCTGGGAAAGCGCTGATTCAAAGTGCCGCGGGTTTTCCCCATAGAAGAGAGCGCGGCTGCAACGGAAAAAAAAATCGACATGCTGCAGCCGGGAATCCAAGCCGCAGCGCTGGCTTCTGTCAGCTTTGCCACGACACATTGGCTGTCCAGTGTGGACGATATTTTTGACAAATCTCGTCCTTATGGCTGGCTAATCCCAGGATTAGCGTTCGCAGGCGGATTTGCCGCAGTGAAATTCCGGACGGCAAATCTGCCCTGTGTGAACCCAGCTTTAGGCTAAAAAGTGAGTATCTATAATCTGTCCAACCGAAACGTCATGATGAACAGATGACACCACCGTTGTGTAACTTTTTAATATTAAAGGCAGGGGTGTAACTATAGGGGATGCAGGGAATGCGGTTGCACCTGGGCCCAGGACCCTTAAGGGGCCCATAAGGCCTCTCTTCTCCATATATGGAGCCCAGTACTATGTATAAAGCATTATAGTTGGGGGCCCCGTTCCAGGTTTTGCATTGGGTGCTCAGGAGCTTCAAGTTGCACCTCTGATTAAAGGGGTTGTCAAGTTACCAGACAACTTTTCCAACTGATAAGGATCTAAGAAGCTTGTAAAGCTCTATCTTTATAGTATATGTATATTTTTATACAATGTAATTTATAAAATTATTGTTTTTGATATATATTTTATAAACAAAGGTTCTGTATTTAATCTCTGTTGGAAACTGTATCTGATGGATAAAGGTGTTCTTTCTATGCTCCAGAGCAGACCTCTGTAATCTGGTCAATGATGTCAATACGCCCTTTTACAAATAGACGTTGACTACGTCACTGATAAATCTCTGAATGAATATACAGGTTGGAACGCACATTGCGTTTCACGGTGATCAACGCTAAACCAGGGAGATGCTCCTCCCCCTCAAGTGACGTCAGAACCACTGCACCGGCATCTGCTACGGACCACTGGATTGTAAGGTAACATAATCTATATGTGTATATATACATGTTATGAGAATATGTATCAATGCTTGAAAAAGGCGTTTAACGCAGCGAGACGTGTTGCATTCCTGAATACAAATAAAGTTAGGTGATTATCACCACGAGACCATTGGGTCTCGAATAAGTTTATCCAAGTCCATGAGCGTGGGGGAATTTTTTCTACGTTCTATCTCGCGGATGATTCTCTTGGGCCAGCGTGCCCCGGAAGGCTCCATTCTCCTAGTTGCTCGTCCAGTCATTCTGGATTCGGGACGAGGAATATTTTGATACGCAAACCCAGACACTGGGTGTCGGTGGATTCCCAAGGACACATGGGAATTCCACCGTACACCAGGTGAGTGATTTGTGTTCTCTTCTACTGACAATCGTGGGACACTAAACGAGGCGCTGACATATTTCCATCTATTCTTACTTGATCTCACAGAAGTGTGACTATAGGACAAATCACTGAAAAAGTTATTGCTCACTATGATGGAAAGTAGTTAGAACACACAGGGCAACACAGCTTGTTGCATATGGGGCTGATCAGCCGCAGACCAGTCAAGAGTGTCTATTCTGACCTCTGTCCATCCTCAAATGTGCCCACAATGGAAAAGTGAGCATCAGAATTGGTCATGGAGCAATGGAAGAAGGTGGCCTGGTCTTATGAATCACATTTTCTATTGCATCACGTGGACAACTGGGTGCATCACTTATCTGGGGAAGAAATGGCGCCACAAAGTAAAATCTTCACCAGCTATGAACTGAAATAAATTTACACAAACTTCAGGTGTAAATTATAGTAAATCTGTCAGACTACGGGACCCCCTCCAACCCCCCTGGTAAGCTCCACCCAATAGAAAAAAAAAGTAGACTGCAACAAAAGATGGCTAAAAAGTCACATGTATGGCTTGCACAAAAACAGGCAAATCTTTTTATGTCACAATAGTTTTGCACTGTGCTTCATAAATTCTCCACATAGATTTTTTTCTGCTCAACATTTAAAAAATCCGTCCAAGGTTTCCACAAATCCATGAATACACTAATTTGTTTGACTTTAGTGAAGTGAAACTTTTGGTAAGAATAGTAAACTGCAGTTTCTTCTATCCAGCAAGAGTCAGAACATCCTTGGAAAGCTATATACTTACAATTAACTTACAAGCCCCATATAGAGCTACTGTACTGCTATGGCAATTGTAGGAGAGAGATCATGAATGTCCTACACACACAAAATACATACAGGTTTTTTTAATAAAATTTAATTTGATGTTGTCAAAGATCAAATCTACTGTCTAATTAACTCTTATCTGACGAGGTCAAATGGATAAACACTAGAGATGAGCGAGCATACTCGTCCGAGCTTGATACTCGTTCGAGTATTAGCGTGTTCGAGATGCTCGTTACTCGTAACGAGTACCACGCGATGTTCGAGTTACTTTCATTTTCTTCCCTGAGAAATTTGTGCGCTTTTCTGGCCAATAGAAAGACAGGGAAGGCATTACAACTTCCCCCTGCGACGTTCAAGCCCTATACCACCCCCCTGCTGTGAGTGGCTGGCGAGATTAGGTGTCACCCGAGTATTAAAATCTGCCGGCCCGCGGCTCGCCACAGATGCGTTCTCACTTAGCTGAGGGAAAGTGCTGTTGATGCCGGGGCTGCTATAGGGAGAGTGTTAGGAGTGATTTTAGGCTTCAAGAACCCCAACGGTTCTTCTTCTCTATATGCGCTCAATGGGGCCGGCGGCAGCAGCGCCGACCCCATTGAGAACATATAGAAAACAAATCATTCTTCTCTGCCACAGCTGTAACAGCTGTGGCAGAGAAGAACGATGTTTGCCCATTGAATTCAATGGAGCCGGCAATACAGCCGACTCCATTGAAATCAATGGGCTGCCGACGATCGCGGGATGAATTGTCGGGAAGGGCTTAAATATATAAGCCCTTCCCTGCAATTCATCCAGAAAAGTGTTAAACTGAAAAATATATATATACTGACCTGCTACCGGCAGCCGGAGTTCCGCGCGGCCGTCCTGCAGTGGGTGTGAAGGGGGTGTGAGTCAGACCTGCCCCCTGATTGGCTCAGCGCTGAGCCAATCAGAGGCATGTCTCACTCACACCCATTCAGTGGGTGTGAAGGGGGTGTGAGTCAGACCTGCCCCCTGATTGGCTCAGCGCTGAGCCAATCAGGGGGCAGGTCTGACTCACACCCCCCTTCACACCCACTGCAGGACGGCCGCGCGGAACTCCGGCTGCCGGGAGCAGGTCAGTATATATATATTTTTTAGTTTAACACTTTTCTGGATGAATTGCAGGGAAGGGCTTATATATTTAAGCCCTTCCCGACAATTCATCCCACACTCGCCCGCAGCGCATTGCTTTCAATGGAGCGGGCTGTATTGTCGGCTCCATTGAATGCAATGCGCTGGACAGCTCCGCCCGATTTTCTGGCGATTTTCGGGCACCGGTCACGCGATTTGCGGATGCGCATCCGTCATGCGATCCGCAAATCGCGCAAAAAAACGCCCGTCTGACTAAGGCCTTAGTCAGACGGGCGTTTTTCGCGCGATTTGCGCATGCGTCCAGCGAATTTTTATCGGACACATGAGCGCTTTTTATGCGCTCGTCCGATAAATTATAGAACAGAAATCGCAGATCGCACCTATCTGCGATCTGCGATTCCTGTTCTCTTCTCTATATGCGCTCAATGGGGCCGGCGGCAGCAGCGCCGACCCCATTGAGAACATATAGAAGAGACATCATTCTTCTCTGCCACAGCTGTAACAGCTGTGGCAGAGAAGAACGATGTTAGCCCATTGAATTCAATGGAGTCGGCTGTATTGCTGGCTCCATTGAATTCAATGGGCTAACATCGTTCTTCTCTGCCACAGCTGTTACTGCTGCGGCAGAGAAGAACGATCTTTATGCTGACAGTGCAGGGGGGGGGGCACTCTTGCCGCTATTGTGGCTTAATAGTGGGACCTGTGAACTTGAGATGCAGCCCAACATGTAGCCCCTCACCTGCCCTATCCGTTGCTGTGTCGTTCCCATCACTTTCTTGAATTGCCCCAATTTTCACAAATGAAAACCTTAGCGAGCATCGGTGATATACAAAAATGCTCGGGTCGCCCATTGACTTCAATGGGGTTCGTTACTCGAAACGAACCCTCGAGCATCACGAAAATTTCGTCCCGAGTAACGAGCACCCGAGCATTTTGGTGCTCGCTCATCTCTAATAAACACCCATCTCTCCTTGAAATTATGCCCAAGCCTTCACTGCAATCTGCCCTACCAAGTAGATTCCTGATAAGCCACACCAGAGTGGGTGGCTCACCCTTCATTTGCGTTGCATCAGGTTCCAGGCCACCAGCCTAAAACACATAGTTCATGACACTAGTTGAAAGGGGGCTCACTCCAAGCCCTGTAGGCAGATGGTGAGCAGAGGGGAGGAATTTCAGTTGACCCTGCCCCTTTTCTTGCAGCTGGATCAGCTGAATCCAGCAGTCAGCCAGAGGAGTAGGTGGTTGATGAAATGAAACCTCAGCCCTCCAGGAGTGGGAGGAAGCAAGGAGAACATTGCAGGACCAGAACAAAGGGGAGGAGCGAGAGAGGAGCCTGGAGAGAAAACAAGCAGGGTAGCGTGGTGAAGAGAGCAGGGTGGTTGGATAGGAAGAGAGAGGAGTGCGGAAATAAATGATTATTAAGCAGGATCAGGAAACTTGATGACGCAGGGGAGGAGATGAGGAAAGCGGGTGCTAGAAGCAGCAGAATTATACTATATATGGCATGAGCTATATTATAGATATTGCTGAATAGCTAGTACTGTTTAATGCACACACACACACACACACACACACACAATAACATATACCTAGACCACCAACCATCGTTGTTGCCTATACACCAGCGTTAGCTTTAACCACTGGCGCAGCTATAGGAGATGTGGTTGCATCTGGGCCCAGGAGCCTTAGGGGGCTCATAAGGCCTCTTTTCTCCATATAGGGAGCCTAGTACTATGAATAATGCATTATAGTTGGGAGCCCTGTTACAGGTTTTGCATTGGAGCCAAAGATGTCTGGGCAGCAACTCTGCAGTTATCAGGAGTAGTCATCATAGTAGTCTGGACCAGTTGGAGAAGAAAAGAGAATATCTACAATCAAATAAAATGTGACTTGTGAGTCATTGAACTCAATAGGATGAGTCCCTACACAGTATGATTCTGTCAATGATGAGTGGACAGTGACACTGCAGTGTGTAGGAGCTCATTTTACAATGAGAATGGTAACATGTTTCAAGCCACACCCCCTGAAGCAGTTAGCTGGAAAGCCAGGAAATATGTGTGCTATTCATGCATGCACCATGTACCAGCACATAAGGATTTTGTAGGTTGGTTCCTTAGTAACAGTATGTACAAAAGAAATAGAAACAGACTTCCGCGTTTCATCCCAAGATTCTCTGTCTTGCTTAGCAGTCAGGTTCAGTTCCCATTTGTTTACATAAATATGGGAGGTGTGATGGGTAATGCTCTTCAATGAAGAGTAGACAACAGAGATCAGACCCAAGTAAGGAAGATGGTGCAATACCTCTGCAGCACCACCTATTGGATGGCAGCATTCCTTTAAATCAATATCAGACCCTTTACACAGGTCTCTATAGCAATGATTTGGAATAGGAAGCCAAGTCAGAATCCATATACACACAACTATTTTGGGGTGTTTGCCCCTCATCAGTGTCCAGTATGTTTCTGTCTTGGCTGGTGAGAGGGCTGTGACATGGGTCAAGAGGGGTGTCATCTCTCCTTAAGGAGAGCACCCAAAAAGTGTGTGGAGACACCTGGGGGTGAGTGGGTCAGGGGATGGCATTGTCTCTTCTCAAGGATTTCCCAAGGATCATTGTTATAAAGACCTGTATAAAGGGTTAGCATTGATTTGAAGGAATGCTGCCATCCAATAGGTGGCGCTGCAGAGGTATTGTTATATCTTCCTTATTTGCATAAATTACCAGAGTCGCATGCATGGCCTTATAAGTCTCCTCACTCACTTTTCAGGTGTCTTCTCACACCCTTTCTGAGTAGTCTCCTTGGGGAGAGACAATGCCATCCCATGACCCACTCAGCTTCCAGGTGTCTACACACACTTTTTGGGTGCTCTCCTTAAGGAGAGATGACACCCCTCTGGATCCAGATCAGACCCAGGAATGCAGGGATGTTCAATAAATGTGCTCAAAAGATGTAAAGGGATAAAAATGATCAGAATTTGGATGAAAAATCATGAGTCTGTAAGGGGGTCCATGTGAAGGCATTGGAGAAAATTCCTTCAGATATGTGAACGAATATTTGCATGAAAGATTATTTGTTCATGCAAAGCCCCACCCCTCACCTAAACCTGGAAGACTTTGGCGCCATAAGTGCCTGGTATATGTCTCTGCCATGCATCACTGCAGGCAGTGAAGAGTAACAGCAAATAGGCATAGTACATAGTGGCAGCTGTAGAAGACTGGTTACTGGAACGCTGTCCCATGTTGCGGAGCAGCACTTGCCAGATGAGGAAAGGGCCTGATGACCGGGGGCAAAAGCCACAAACCGCATGGGAGGAGAAGAAAACTCCTATCCCTCAAAGACTTGGTCCCAAAGTAGATGACAACGAAATGCAGCTGAAATCACGAAAGCTGCCAAACATGAGACCAGTCTCAAATGACTAAGTGTGTGCACACGTTACAGACTATTATGGAAGTACGTAACTAGCTGATATGTGTACTGGTGATGTGGGGGCTTACTGCTAGTTTTGTGTATGTAATTGGTGTACTCACATTGCAAATGTTGATATGTATGCTGGTAATCCAGGGGTTAATTACCGTCGGAGAGTTAAATTCTGGCTATGTAAAAATATCTACCGGTTTGGTAGGGCACTTCATAGAGATGCTACGTGCAAATGAAAAGTTGAGTTGTACTGCAGTTAGTGCGGCTGTATTTGATGTACCTTATGCATGTACCTGATGATTTACATTATGTGCAGACTGTACCTACGGTACATTGAGGGTGCGATTTGGAGTGTACCACGGATCTCCTGAAATAAAGTAAGCAGTGTTACAGATGAAGACGGACAGGCCAATGAGAGAGGCGGTCTGTATTAGGTGCAGATACTGGCACTTACGGTGCCTAAGGATAATGCTATGCCACGGACCTTGAAAATATGACGATAATGATAGTCTGAAGTCCAAAGACAGAGATGTATTGATGCTAGTGTGTGCCGAGTGCTTTGCTGTTCCGAAAACGCTATATTTTTGAGACATATGAGTGACATATAATATTATTGTAAACTTTTGGTTAAAGTTAACTTATTATGCAACGTTTGAAGTATTACTGCCCTCCTATGGAGCGGAAAGCCCCCTCTGTCTGTCACCACTGCGCCATACATAACGCCACAACCTGCTTTAAACCAGTACTTAATTGCACATATTTAAAATTTTCTGAAAGGGACATTGAGTATCTTTCTTTCAATGCCTTAAAAGAAAGATGCCTTTAGGAGAAAAGTTGATAGGTCATTTCAAGGGCATTCGCTTGCCACCCTGATTAAGAGTAGTAATCAATAAGGTTCAGAGGAAGCACACTTTTGTTCCAGAGAGATTAAGGGGGAAGTTGTGGGGAAATAAGTTTGCCAGAGAAGTTAACTGTGTACCTGCCCTGTAGCTAGTGGCACAGTAGTGGGCTCAGAGGTGGTGGCTGAGATGTTTGAGGAGTCCATAAAATGGAATTAATGGGTAAAGGAGATACATTAGTGATCTCTAGGCATAACCAGTGAAACATTTCTGTAGTAGAATATAATACTGTGCGTTGCACTATTGTGGCTGCTTGATAGTAGTGTGAGAGGCTCAAGACCTATCTGCTTTTGATCAGTCAAGGTATAGTGAAAAATATAGGGTTGCGCCACTTTCTAAGTGAAAGATAAAAAAGACGTTTCCAAAGAAGGCATAAAAAATAATTGGGGGCAATGATGAGTGGAAGCAAGGAGAGGTTCAGGGTGCCTCGCTCTGATCGCTACCTCTCATTTCTGTCTGCCCCTGCATCTAGTCACTTGAGTAGTAAGCTAACATGTCACTCCTGACTGCTCCAGTACCAAATCTCCATATGGTCTTGTCTGCAGTCCAGGACGAACGTGACATGTACCAGATTTATTAATGGTGCAAAATATAGATGTAAAGTAAGCCAGTCTTGAACTGACATAACAAAGAGTGTCTAACCTCTAGCAAGATGTGCAAAGTGGGTCACACACTGTGCGATACTGTGATAAATCGGCGCATCTTCTGATTGTCTTGTCTAAGGGCCCTTTTACACAGAATGATTATCGTTCAATTAAAGACCAAATCATTCAGTGTAACGAGTGACTAATGAATGATATTTTGTTTGCTTATCATTTGTCGTTCAATTTAAGCAGGCATAAAAATCATTGTTCGTCATTTCGTGTAAAAAGCAATCATTCAGTCATTTGCAGACCATTCATAGACATTCCCAGACTCCCTTGATAGACCAACAATTGACCAAAGGAGGAAAATGACCAAAGGAGGAAAATGACAAAAAAAATGTAAAGGATTATCTACGTATTAGAGATGAGCGAACGTACTCGGTAAGGGCGATCTGCAATCGAGCACCGCGATTTTCGAGTACTTCACTACTCGGGTGCGCCGGGGGTGAGCGGGGGGTTGCAGAGGGGAGTGGGGGGGAGAGGGAGAGAGAGAGGGCTCCCACCTGTTCCCCGCTGCTACCCCCCGCTCCGCCGCGCCCCCCCCCCCCGCCCCCCGGCGCACCTGAGTACTTTTCACCCGAGTAGTGAAGTACTCGAAAATCGCGGTGCTCGATTGCGAAATCGCCCTTACCGAGTACGTTCGCTCATCTCTACTACGTATGTAAATGGACTTATGGGCCATTTACACAGTATGATTATCACTCAAAACTCATTCAAACTAATGAATTTTAGCAATAATTGTGCAGTGTAAATGCAAAAAAAATTGCTCACTATTTATTCCCAGGTTTCTATTGCTGAATTTTCAGTCAGCATTAAAACCATCGTTGGATCGCAGGCTTGTCGTTCTGATTAAAATAGCTCCCCATAGAAGGTAAAGCGCTGAGTGAGAAGCCCGCGATCCAGTGGTGACGACTGTCAGTGTAAACACTCGGCATGAGTGCTAACGACCTTAGTGGTGACCTCAGAGCTCGTGTAGTTGTTTAGCCGACTGTTGGCCCATGTAAAAGGGCCATTAGTATGAAAGCAAACGACTTGGTCATCATTTGCTTGTTCCAACGGCCTACATTTACACTATCTAAGTATTGGACAGCAATAATACATTAGTTCCATTGTGCTTTGTGAAGTAATCTTTAATACCATGTTTAGATATGGCCAATGTATTCTGACTTAAGGCCCATTTACACAAGCAGATGGTCGGTAAAAGATCGCTCAAACGGCAGTTTGAGTGACAGCTTTGAGCGATCATTTTGCATAAACTATTAAGTAAGTACTCTGCTACTTAAGAGCAATTAAGTGTGCAAATGAAGCCTTTCCTGAAGGCTTCATTTGAGACACAGTTATTAGCCCGAGGGCTCTTATATGCGCTCAGATCCTTTGTTCTCCACGGGGAAACAAAGCTATTAGCACTGTGGAGAACTGCTGATAAGGCTGACTGACGATTTTTAGGTTGGACTGAATTTAACGATCAGCTAGCAGTGCACCAAAAGTGTGCGCACGATGGGCGCACAGTTACACGCACCGATTATCGCTAAAACGATCGCCTTTTTGCGATTTTTTGTTTTTGTTTTTTATCGATCATCATCTGGTGTAAATGGGCCTTTAGTTAGCAGACTACAGGCTACTTATGTTTACTGTGTACTGCAGTGGAGAAAATACATGGCAGAGTATTCTGTTTGCAGATGTGGATTTTTTTTCTAAATTGTATGTTACTGTCTTTACATTTTTTTATTATAATTCTGAAACAATGCTTTAGAGAGATTCATTAGACCACTTTATATGACTTGGATTTTTACTATTTATGCTAATATTCTCTTGGCTTTGTTTTTTGAAAATGTTAAAAACTTCTTTGAATTATAATCAGATGGTATTAGAGTTATGCACAGCAGTAAAACTTTGACCATATTCACAATTTTTTTGTATATGTTAGAAGGCATCTGAAATTGTCATGGTATTAGGCCTCCTGCACACGGGCAGAAATTCCACTGCGGGATTTCCCGCAGAATTTCCGCCCGTGCTCACTGCCATGGGATTGCATTAGATAATGCAATCCTATGCAGACAGCTGCGATTTGACCGCGTGAAAACTCGGGCGGTAAACAAATTGTGTGGCATGCCGTATTTCTGTGCGAGCCTCACAGATGCCCGCACAGAAACGTCACAGCTGACACGCTGGCTCTGCTCTGCACATATGCAGGCTGGGCGGCAGCCAGCACATAACAGAGCAGGGAGACGCCAGGAGGAGGTGAGCTGCAGTGGTCACTGCAAGGGCACGGCTCGTATCTCGCTGCGCGAATTCTCGCAGCAGGATCTGATCCGGCCGTCTGCAGGAGGCCATAATCTCATGATTCTGGTTTATGGTTCACATGCAACCTACCATGTGTCCAAATCATTATTTAAACTCAACTTTGTGAGTGGGTACACTAGAATGTAATTTCTGCTCTGTTCTTATGAAGCAAAATTGTGAAAGCACTTTGCGTCCAACAAGCTTTTATATCTCCAGTAGATAGACAGTACTTTTCAAGACAGGACAATACAATCCCTTTTTTTCTTAACAGTATAGCTCCATGTGCTACATACTGTAAATTGGCGGGAGGTGTAAAGACATTTAAATGGTCACCAAACCTTGAGATAACTTAGGTTAATATGATGGCCAATGTGACAACGAGCAAAAGTGCAAATCACTTATATTCACCTAAAATGATGGTTTTGTGCTGAAAACGACCTCTAAAGTTTTAGCTGATAGGGGTCTGTGTTCCTTCTAATTTATTGTCCACTACCTAGTATCATGTAAAGTCCAACTTTAGTAGCAGAGATAACATTATGGAAAATAGAAAGTGGAGGAGGAGGATGACTTATGTTGCCCATAGAAGTCTGTGGAGATTTTGGATGAGAAGGAAGGAAAGAGGCAGAGACTCTGCTAACTGGCAATAGATTTGCAGCCACTAAAATCACATGCGCACCTTTCAGTAAGGGCTCTTTCACATGAGCGCATATACGGCGACGGCATTTTTACGCCCACTCCGTATAAGTGCCTAAATGGGCATTTTCCTGTGATCACGGCCAGCCTTTTCTCGCCCATTCACATGACCGTGAGCATCGTTTTTAGTGAAAAAATGCACCGCATCATGGAAATCTCTCTCTCTGCCAAAATCCTCGGGATGCCTTCCAAGGCCTATATAGAGGCACCTGTAAGCTTTTCACAGCGTTGGATGCTGCTTAAATGCCTCCCCCTCCCTTCTCTTCCCCTGCTCCCATAGGAGTCTATATGACCCGCCGACGTATATTAGGCAAAACATAGTTCCAGAACTATCTTTTGGCTAAGCGTATATGTGCTGGCCGCGTATATGTTCTATTTTTCACTCTGCCGGCGTATTTATGTGCCGTATATAATCGCCCGTGTGAATGGATGCATTAAAAATCAATGCCCCTCGTGGGCGCGTATAATGCCAGATGTAAAAACACGCCGTATATGCGCTCATGTGAAAGAGCCCTCAATGTCCTCCATGATGCTGTTATATCTCAGCTGCCCAGCTCTGTGAGCTTGCATAGTCTTAAATTTTATGGTTGAGACATTCTTACTCCTAAAGGCTTGTGCTTCACAATAATAGTACTTGTAGTACATCAGAAAGTTCACAAATGAACTGGGGCAGTATTTCATGAAATGTGGTTTCACATGGCTCAAATAAAGTGTCACACTGAGGGTTCTTTCCCACAAGCGTAGACGTTTTTACGTGTGCCTGCCGGCGCCATAAAAACGAGTGAATGGGCGCACAAATTTAACGTTTATGCGCCCATTTAGATGGCACAGGCCGGGCACATATACGCCGAGGCCACAATGCCTTTACCTCCCCTTCCCTCCTCCTCGCCGGTTCACCTCCTCTCTTCATCCCTCTGGCTGTTTGCAATTGGAGTGGGCGGCGATGGAGCTAAGCCCCCGCCCCTTCCCACCCTTTGTCTGCAGCTGGCAATGGGAGGGGGCGGAGAGGAGCAGAGTTTAGCCCCGCCCCCATCCTGCTCCCTCCCACCGCAAACAGCTGGAGCGAGGGAGCCTATGCAGCGGCTGACGTGTTCTGGGCACAAAAATAGTTCCAGGACTATCTTTGCTGCCCGGTGTAAAAGGGCCCAGTGCAATATTGACCAACCGGGCACTTTCACGCCTCGGGAATACGCCTGTGTGATCTGATGCATTAAAATCCAATGCATCAGATCGTAGCGTATATCGGCCGGCCGTGAAAACAGTGGGCGATATATGCTCGTGTGAATAAGCCCTGAGTCATCCAAAGTGGGCGCTATTCTTTGCAGAAGCTTTTTGCTCTGCTCAGGACCTTAGAAAAATTCTGACATCCATACATTTTTATGAGGTCCTATATAGGGAAACAGGTAACTTAAAAACTGAGCTTCAACTTTACAATTTAAATATAATTTACCGTGGCGTAATTGTAGGGTTCAGGAAATTAGTCTACTGCATAGAAAGCTAGAACCCTTAAGAAAATGCAAACATCTTTACTGCTATCTTCCTGTTACAGGAAAATAGTTACTTTCTTATACTTTACAGGAAAACATTGACAATAAGAGGCATGTGTGCAATGTCCCACTCTCCACTAGAATCTACAGTCATGATACAATAACAGATACAAGTAACTCTGTTTTGAGGATAGAAAGCTATTATTGGTTCACTTATTTGGCTGAACTGCAAGTTGTTATTGTCTCAAAGATTTAGATATGTATCAGTTTTAAGCACGCTGTTCACATCTTCAGTGAACTTGAAAATCACACAAAAGGATATGAAGTGGTGCTGATTGAAATGTCAGAGTATGAAAATCTTTCAGTGTAAGAAGAAAGGAGGGCAAGTGGGAGGAAGGAAGACAACATGAGTGATACGGTGCTAAGGATTTACTTTATTTACTTAATACACACCCAATGCAGATTACTAAACCATAAAATATGCGGCTACCAAAATCATTTCATTGAAAAATCTACAATGCAATGTCTTGTTAAGTTGTTTGATTAGATTTGATACGCAATCCTTTACTAAAAAAACTTCAACAAAAAGAACTCTGAGAGTAAAAACTACATTGGAATAAGATAGCACTAGAGATGAGCGAACACCAAAATGTTCGGGTGCTCGTTATTCGGAACGAACTTCCCGCGATGCTCGAGGGTTCGTTTCGAACAACGAACCCCATTGAAGTCAATGGGCGACCAGAGCATTTTTGTATTTCGCCGATGCTCGCTAAGGTTTTCATGTGTGAAAAACTGGGCAATTCAAGAAAGTGATGGGAATGACACAGAAACGGATAGGGCAGGCGAGGGGCTACATGTTGGGCTGCATCTCAAGTTCACAGGTTCCACTATTAAGCCACAATAGCGGCAAGAGTGGGGCCCCCCCCCTCCCAACAACTTTTACTTCTGAAAAGCCCTCATTAGCATGGCATACCTTTGCTAAGCACCACACTAGCTACAACAAAGCACAATCACTGCCTGGATGACACTCCACTGCCACTTCTCCTGGGTTACATGCTGACCAACCGCCCCCCCCTCCCCCCCACAGCACACACCAAACTGTCCCTGCGCAGCCTTCAGCTGCCCTCATGCCACACCACCCTCATGTCTATTTAGAAGTGCGTCTGCCATGAGGAGGAACCGCAGGCACACACTGCAGAGGGTTGGCATGGCTAGGCAGCGACCCTCTTTAAAAGGGGCGGGTCGATAGCCCACAATGCTGTAAAGAAGCAATGAGAAATAGAATCCTGTGCCACCGCCATCAGGAGCTGCACACGTAGGCATAGCAATGGGGAACCTATGTGCCACACACTATTCATTCTGTCAAGGTGTCTGCATGCCCCAGTTAGACCGGGCTTTTTAATTCATAGACACAGGCAGGTACAACTCCCTATTGTGAAGTCCCTGTGGACCGACAGCATGGGTGGGTGCCAGGAAGCCACCGGCGGTACATAGAAATATCCCATTGCATTGCCCAACACAGCTGAGGTAGTAATGTCGCGCATAATGCAGGTGGGCTTCGGCCCACACTGCATGCCCCAGTCAGACTGGGGTTCTTTACAAGTGTACAGATGTATTAAAAACTCCGTGTGCACCTACAGCATGGGTGGCTCCCTGGAACCCAGCGGCGGTACACAAAAATATCCCATTGCATTGCCCAACACAGCTGAGGTAGTAATGTTGTGTGTAATACAGGTGGGCTTCGGCCCACACTGCATGCCCCAGTCAGACTGGGGTTCTTTACAAGTGGACACATGTAGGTTAAACTCCCTGTGGACCCACTGCCTGGGTGGGTGCCAGGAAGCCACCGGCGGTACATAGAAATATCCCATTGCATTGCCCAACACAGCTGAGGTAGTAATGTTGTGTGTAATACAGGTGGGCTTCGGCCCACACTGCATGCCCCAGTCAGACTGGGGTTCTTTACAAGTGTACAGATGTGTTAAAAACTCTGTGTGCACCTACAGCATGGGTGGCTCCCTGGAACCCACCGGCGGTACACAAAAATATCCCATTGCATTGCCCAACACAGCTGAGGTAATGTCAGCTGTAATGCAGGTGGGCTAAAAATTAATTTGATTACACTGTAGGCGAGGGCCCACAAAAATTGCTGTATCAACAGTACTAATGTACATCCCAAAAATTGGCCATGGCCAGCCAAGAGGGCAGGTGAAACCCATTAATCGCTTTGGTTAATGTGGCTTAAGTGGTAACTAGGCCTGGAGGCAGCCCAGTGTAACGAAAAATTGGTTCAAGTTAAAGTTCCAATGCTTTTAAGCGCATTGAAACTTTTAAAAATTGTTCTGAAAAATTATTTGAGTGAGCCTTGTGGCCCTAAGAAAAATTGCCCGTTCAGCGTGATTACGTGAGGTTTCAGGAGGAGGAGCAGGAGGAGGAGGAGGAATATTAGACACAGATTGATGAAGCAGAAATGTCCCCGTTTTGGATGGAGAGAGAGAACGTAGCTTCCATCCGCGGGTGCAGCCTACGTATTGCTTACGTATCGCTGCTGTCCGCTGGTGGAGAACAGAAGTCTGGGGAAATCCAGCCTTTGTTCATCTTGATGAGTGTTAGCCTGTCGGCACTGTCGGTTGACAAGCGGCTACGCTTATCTGTGATGATTCCCCCAGCCGCACTAAACACCCTCTCCGACAAGACGCTAGCCGCAGGACAAGCAAGCACCTCCAGGGCATACAGCGCTAGTTCAGGCCACGTGTCCAGCTTCGACACCCAGTAGTTGTAGGGGGCAGAGGCGTCACCGAGGATGGTCGTGCGATCCGCTACGTACTCCCTCACCATCCTTTTACAGTGCTCCCGCCGACTCAGCCGTGACTGGGGAGCGGTGACACAGTCTTGGTGGGGAGCCATAAAGCTGGCCAGGCCCTTAAAGACTGTTGCACTGCCTGGGATGTACATGCTGCTCGATCTACGCACATCCCCTTCTACCTTGCCCTCGGTACTGCGCCTTCTGCCACTAGCGCTGTCGGCTGGGAATTTTACCATCAGCTTGTCCGCAAGGGTCCTGTGGTATAGCAACACTCTCGAACCCCTTTCCTCTTCGGGAATCAGAGTGGGCAGGTTCTCCTTATACCGTGGATCGAGCAGTGTGTACACCCAGTAATCCGTCGTGGCCAGAATGCGTGCAACGCGAGGGTCACGAGAAAGGCATCCTAACATGAAGTCAGCCATGTGTGCCAGGGTACCTGTACGCAACACATGGCTGTCTTCACTAGGAAGATCACTTTCAGGATCCTCCTCCTCCTCCTCCTCCTCCTCAGGCCATACACGCTGAAAGGATGACAGGCAATCAGGCGGTGTACCGTCAGCAGCGGCCCAAGCTGTCTCTTCCCCCTCCTCCTCATCCTCCTCATGCTCCTCCTCCTCCTCCTGTACGCGCTGAGAAATAGACAGGAGGGTGCCCTGACTATCCAGCGGCATACTGTCTTCCCCCGCCCCCGTTTCCGAGCGCAAAGCAGCTGCCTTTATGGTTTGCAGGGAATTTCTCAAGATGCATAGCAGAGGAATGGTGACGCTAATGATTGTAGCATCGCCGCTCACCACCTGGGTAGACTCCTCAAAATTACCAAGGACATGGCAGATGTCTGCCAACCAGGCCCACTCTTCTGAAAGGAATTGAGGAGGCTGACTCCCACTGCGCCGCCCATGTTGGAGTTGGTATTCGACTATAGCTCTACGTTGTTCATAGAGCCTGGCCAACATGTGGAGCGTAGAGTTCCACCGTGTGGGCACGTCGCACAGCAGTCGGTGCACTGGCAGCTTAAAGTGATGTTGCAGGGTGCGCAGGGTGGCAGCGTCCGTGTGGGACTTGCGAAAATGTGCGCAGAGCCGGCGCGCCTTTACGAGCAGGTCTGACAAGCGTGGGTAGCTTTTCAGAAAGCGCTGAACCACCAAATTAAAGACGTGGGCCAGGCATGGCACGTGCGTGAGGCTGCCGAGCTGCAGAGCCGCCACCAGGTTACGGCCGTTGTCACACACGACCATGCCCGGTTGGAGGCTCAGCGGCGCAAGCCAGCGGTCGGTCTGCTGTGTCAGACCCTGCAGCAGTTCGTGGGCCGTGTGCCTCTTATCGCCTAAGCTGAGTAGTTTCAGCACGGCCTGCTGACGCTTGCCCACCGCTGTGCTGCCACACCGCGCGACACCGACTGCTGGCGACATGCTGCTGCTAACACATCTTGATTGCGAGACAGAGGAGGAGGAGGAGGAGGGTGCTTTAGTGGAGGAAGCATACACCTCCGCAGATACCACCACCGAGCTGGGGCCCGCAATTCTGGGGGTGGGTAGGACATGAGCGGTCCCAGGCTCTGACTCTGTCCCAGCCTCCACTAAATTCACCCAATGTGCCGTCAGGGAGATGTAGTGGCCCTGCCCACCTGTGCTTGTCCACGTGTCCGTTGTTAAGTGGACCGTGGCAGTAACCGCGTTGGTGAGGGCGCGTACAATGTTGCGGGAGACGTGGTCGTGCAGGGCTGGGACGGCACATCGGGAAAAGTAGTGGCGACTGGGAACTGAGTAGCGCGGGGCCGCCGCCTCCATGATACTTTTGAAGGACTCCGTTTCCACAACCCTATACGGCAGCATCTCAAGGCTGATGAATTTTGCTATGCGGACGGTTAACGTTTGAGCGTGCGGGTGCGTGGCGGCGTACTTGCGCTTGCGCTCCAACAGTTGCGCAAGCGACGGCTGGACGGTGCGCTGAACTACACTGCTGGATGGGGCCGAGGACAGCGGAGGTGAGGGTGTGGGTGCAGGCCAGGAGACGGTAGTGCCTGTGTCCTGAGAGGGGGGTTGCATCTCAGTGGCAGGTTGGGGCACAGGGGGAGAGGCAGTGGTGCAAACCGGAGGCGCTGAACGGCCTTCGTCCCACCTTGCGGGGTGCTTGGCCATCATATGTCTGCGCATGGTGGTGGTGGTGAGGCTGTTGGTGTTGGCTCCCCGGCTGAGCTTTGCGCGACAAAGGTTGCACACCACTGTTCGTCGGTCGTCAGGCGTCTCTGTGAAAAACTGCCAGACCTTAGAGCACCTCGGCCTCTGCAGGGTGGCATGGCGCGAGGGGGCGCTTTGGGAAACACTTGGTGGATTATTCGGTCTGGCCCTGCCTCTACCCCTGGCCACCGCACTGCCTCTTGCAACCTGCCCTGCTGATGCCCTTGACTCCCCCTCTGAAGACCTGTCCTCCTGAGTAAGCGTTGCACACCAGGTGGGGTCAGTCACCTCATCGTCCTGCTGCTCTTCCTCCGAATCCTCTGTGCGCTGCTCCCTCGGACTTACTGCCCTTACTACTACCTCACTGCAAGACAACTGTGTCTGATCGTCATCGTCCTCCTCACCCACAGAAAGTTGTTGAGACAGTTGGCGGAAGTCCCCAGCCTCTTCCCCCGGACCCCGGGAACTTTCGAATGGTTGGGCATCAGTGACGATAAACTCCTCTGGTGGGAGAGGAACCGCTGCTGCCCAATCTAAGCAGGGGCCCGAGAACAATTCCTGGGAGTGTTCCCGCTCCTGAGCAGGTGTTATTGTAGTGGAGTGAGGAGGCTGGGAGGAAGGAGGAGCAGCAGACAGAGGATTCGGATTGGCAGCAGTGGACGGCGCAGAACTGCGGGTAGACGATAGGTTGCTCGAAGCACTTTCTGCCATCCAGGACAGGACCTGCTCACACTGCTCATTTTCTAATAACCGTCTCCCGCGTGGACCCATTAATTGGGCGATGAATGTGGGGACACCAGAAACGTGCCTCTCTCCTAATCGCGCAGCAGTCGGCTGCGACACACCTGGATCAGGAGCTTGGCCTGTGCCCACACCCTGACTTGGCCCTCCGCGTCCTCGGCCGCGTCCACGTCCTCTAGGCCTACCCCTACCCCTCAGCATGCTGTATTACCAGTGATTTGATTTCACAGGCAGCTAATAAATTGGCGCAAGACTGCAGGCCAAATATAATTTTTTCCCTTTTTTGAAAACGAAAGGCCCCACTGCCTCTAGTGAATGAATAATCTAAGTTTAATAACTGTGCTGTTTTCCTGCTAATGTGTCACAGAACGTGAGGGTAGCAGAGTTATTAACTGTGGCAGAGCAGGTATTTTTTTTCCCAATTAAGGAAAGCAAATGGCGAAGCCAGGAGTAAAACGTAGCTGGGTGCGTATGATTTTTACAGGTTGCACACGCAGCCGACACGTGTCCACCGCCCTTAGGACGGACAGAGGCAGGACAAATAGAATTATTTTCTGTTTTTTTGCACCAAAAGGCAGCACTGCGTATATTCTATGAACATGAGAAGTTTAATAACTGTGCTGTTTTCCTGCTAATGTGTCACAGAACGTGAGGGTAGCAGAGTTATTAACTGTGGCAGAGCAGGTATTTTTTTTCCCAATTAAGGAAAGCAAATGGCGAAGCCAGGAGTAAAACGTAGCTGGGTGCGTATGATTTTTACAGGTTGCACACGCAGCCGACACGTGTCCACCGGCGTTAGGACGGACAGAGGCAGGACAAATAGAATTATTTTCCGTTTTTTTGCACCAAAAGGGAGCACTGCGTATATTCTATGAACATGAGAAGTTTAATAACTGTGCTGTTTTCCTGCTAATGTGTCACAGAACGTGAGGGTAGCAGAGTTATTAACTGTGGCAGAGCAGGTATTTTTTTTCCCAATTAAGGAAAGCAAATGGCGAAGCCAGGAGTAAAACGTAGCTGGGTGCGTATGATTTTTACAGGTTGCACACGCAGCCGACACGTGTCCACCGGCGTTAGGACGGACAGAGGCAGGACAAATAGAATTATTTTCTGTTTTTTTGCACCAAAAGGCAGCACTGCGTATATTCTATGAACATGAGAAGTTTAATAACTGTGCTGTTTTCCTGCTAATGTGTCACAGAACGTGAGGGTAGCAGAGTTATTAACTGTGGCAGAGCAGGTATTTTTTTTCCCAATTAAGGAAAGCAAATGGCGAAGCCAGGAGTAAAACGTAGCTGGGTGCGTATGATTTTTACAGGTTGCACACGCAGCCGACACGTGTCCACCGCCCTTAGGACGGACAGAGGCAGGACAAATAGAATTATTTTCACTTGTTTTACAAGCAAAAGGCAGCACTGCGTATATTCTATGAATAATAACTGTGTTGTGGCCCTGCCTATACAATTCTTTCCCTGCAGTATCAATGGAGGGTGGAATGCTCTGCAGAGGCGATTTTGAGAAGCAAAAAAAAATGCAGCACAGCTAACAGCAGCCTGGACAGTACTGCACACGGATAAATATGGCCCTAGAAAGGACCGTTGAGGTTCTTGAAGGCTACACTCACTCCTAACACTCTCCCTGCCTATGCAGCACTTCTGTCCCTAATGCCGGGTGCAACGCTCTGCAGAGCCGATTTTGAGAAAAAAAAAAATGGCACTGCTAACAGCAGTCAACACACAGCTATCAGTGGCCGTAATAAGGACCTTTGGGGGGTCTTGAAGCCTACACTAACTACCAATTCTTTCCCTACAGCAGCTCCGGTACAAACAGCACTGTCCCTCAGCTAACTCACCAGGCATCTGAGCCGAACCGCGGGAGGGGCCGACTTTTATGTTCGGGTGACACCTGATCTTCCCAGCCACTCACTGCAGGGGGGTGGTATAGGGCTTAAACGTTGCAGCGGGAAGTTGTAATGCCTTCCCTGTCTTTCAATTGGCCAAAAAAAGCGCGCTAACGTCTCAGGGAAGGAAGTGAAAGTAACCAGAACACCGCATGGTGTTCGTTACGAATAACGAACATCCCGAACACCCTAATATTCGCACGAATATCAAGCTCGGAAGAACACGTTCGCTCATCTCTAGATAGCACCCATAACACTATAGCAATTTACTAACTATCTGGACAATCAAGGTTCAATCATGCTTGATATCTGTCATATATTACCCCCTTCTTTAACAATACACTTCTCAGAAGTTTTGCATGAACTCAGCTAGTACATAGAGTAGGACTGTTTGAAATGTTCCATCAAAGATATGCCCCATATGTATGCAACTGTGTGCCTATAGAGAAGCATATGTTCGCCATTGACTTCCAGTTGACTAGTAATAGTGAAAAGTGTACCTGACTATGCTTTTCATTACAACTGTGGCAAAAGTATAGCTATTTTGGCATACTTTTGGCTAATGGTAGTGTATGGGCATGTTCAACTTATATGAAGAAGAGGTGGTACGTGCCACAGGGATTCTGTCTTTGGTGTTGTTAGCATTTCTATGTTATGCACAACCCTGGCAGGCTCTGCACTAGGCATATTACAGTGAGAGAAACTTATCAATAATGTTGTAGAGTGTTTGAATTTATGAGTTGGCAAAAATACAGTAATGCAGATTGCATCTTATCTATCAAAAGAGTTCACAGGACATAATATATTTAGCACAACCCATGCTTCTATTTCCGTTGAAAACATTGCCTGCAGTACAACCGCTGTTCTTTCCCAAGTCTCTCAGCATCTAAACCTTGTCCTGATTTTGGTGTTATAAAAGTGCCCTTCTACATGGAGATGAAACTTTTTATCTATTCTGGACTGTAAAACAGCAGCTGTCCAAAGGTCTGGGACTGAGGACCAGACAAAATGACTTTACAGTGGGAAGGTAGCTCTCCTTGTCCAGTTGCTATTTAAAGTAGAATATTGGTTGATGGCTAAATATGGCATGTTATCTACAAAGCCAGATTTGGTTAAAACTATGTTAAAGGGGTATTCCAGGCTTTTGCTATTGATGATCTACCCTCAGGAAAAGTCATCAATAATTGATCAGTGGGGATCTGCCACTCAGGATCCCCACAGATTAGCTGATCCTCTGGCCTGCTGTCAGTACAGAGATGCTGGAAGTCATTGGTGGTCAGGACAAGAAGAAAAGTAGACTACTTCACTCCCATTGAAATCAATGGGAGCCAAGCATCCTATTACACTTCCACCTCGAATCGCACTAAAGAGCCTGAAGTGTAATATGAGGTACTGCTCCCATTGATTTCAATGGGAGCAATACCTCCTATTACACTTGACCACCAATGACAACGCCCAACCCCTATTACACTTGACCACCAATGACAACGTCCAACCCCACTACACTGATCAGTGGATGTCCTAGGTGGCTGATCCCCGCCAATCAACTATTGATGGCTTGTCTTGAGGGTAGGTAATCAAAAGTCCTGGAATACCCCTTTAACTACATCACTATGTTTTCATGCATAATGTCTTATTCTGGACATGTTTCAGTGTTCATTTTACCCAACCATAACATCAAGTGCAACTAAAGGCCAATATATGCATGGCCTGGACTGTGGGTGAATAAATAGGGCTCTTTTGTAGATAATGCTACTGTGAAATTGAGAACAATGTTCTCAATTTACTTACTCTGAAAGGGGACATGCAAATTTCTTTGTCTGTCTTGCATGTAATTAAAAGCAAAAATATGCAAATGTTATTAATGTTATTTCTGACATTTACTTGCTCTTTTCAGCATTTGTGTTTAT
Organism: Eleutherodactylus coqui; assembly: GCF_035609145.1. NCBI lineage: Eukaryota > Metazoa > Chordata > Amphibia > Anura > Eleutherodactylidae > Eleutherodactylus > Eleutherodactylus coqui. Next base: position 217,964,592 of record NC_089838.1, on the reverse strand, counting down.
AGAAATGGTCATCTCTGATTATGCTGAGTTATGGGTCTCTGGTGCAGACAGAGCAAAGTGTTGAAATAGAGTTCACAGAGTAGGCCTACGAAACTCTATCGTTATAATCAGCAGTGGGGTCTCCAGGCACCTCGTAGTATAACACAAAACAGCTGTTCCACTGAAGCATTTAATGTGATGTATACATTTCTAGAGGATAAGAACTTTGTTTCTTGGGAGCTCAGTGATTCCTCTGATAGTTTGTCTGAGATGTTTACATGAACTTATGCATAAAATCTGTTATAGAGATTAACATTGAAAGGGAACCTGTGACATTAAAAAAATTAAGCATATTCTGCAGGCATTATGTTATAGAGTACGAGTAGCTGAGTGGACTGATGTATCAGTGGTGGGGAAGTTTATAATCGGCTACTAGTAATTATTATGAAATTTATAGCACCAATTTTTGCGGTGGCACAATGCACCACACAGCTCTGCTACATGCATGTTACACACACACAGCTCTGCTACATGCATGCCACACACACTCAGCTCTGCTAAATGCACACCAGGAAATTATAGCACCAATGTTTCCAGTGGTGCAATGCACCACACAGCTCTGTTACATGCATGTCACACACACAGCTCTGCTACATGCATGTCACACACACACAGCTCTGCTAAATGCACGCGACACACACTCAGCTCTGCTAGATGCATGTCACACACACGTCACACACGTCTCCGCTACACACACATCACACACACAGCTCTGCTACACGCACGTCACACACACACACACAGCTCTGCTCCAGGTACGTCACACACACACAGCTCTGCTACACGCACGTCTCACACACACACAGCTCTGCTACACGCGCGTCACACGCACAGCTCTGCTACATGCATGCCACACAAACACAGCTTTGCTAAATGCACGTCACACACACACAGCTCTGCTACACGCATGTCACACGCATCTCTGCTACATGCACATCACACACAGCTCTGCTACACGCATGTCGCACACATCTCTGCTACATGTACATCACATACAGCTCTGCTACATACATTCTTCATCCCATGCAACAGGGATCACAAGCAGCACAGCAGAATTCTGCATACACTGACCATCCCTTACTCATATGACCTCTGACTCCTCCCACACAGGTAACTGATCATATGATGGTGACATCATCACAGGTACTGTAAGCACATAGTTGCTGTCTGACTGCAGGTTTTTAATAAAGTGAAGGACCTGTGATGACATCACCATCATGTAATCAGGGGTGCAGCTCAAAACCCCCGGGGACTGATCCCCTGATGGTGGCATCTTCACATGCAACTCACACACTCACTCACTTACAGACAGGTGGTCATTAGTATTCCAAAGCAACTGAGGCCAGTGAGGTTTGTAGGGAATGTAGTCTGCCCGTAATCTGCACAGGAATGAAGGACCTCTGATGACATCATCATCATGTGATCAGTAACAGAACATGTAACTCACTCACTTATGGACACAGAGCCATTGTGACTGATCAGATGACTGTGACATCATTATTGGTCCTGTAGGCACACGGCTGCTGTCAGGCTCTGCAAGTTTTATGCTTTAGGACCTTTGATGATGTCACCATCATGTCATGAAGGGCGGAGGATGTAACTCACAGTCACTCACAGACAGGTGGACGTTAGTATTTTGATACCCAGTGCCATTTTAATGCATAAGCCTGATGGGAACTTGCCCGGAGGTCCCACATTCATAGAGACCCCATACTAATCTATGTATGTCAACATTTCAATGCACCTTGCATCATATATGATAATGTTGTGTGGCGGGATATTAATGTGGCTCCAATCTTTCTATGCAATGTGTGAAGACTTTAATTTTGTCACTTTCTGCTTCACTCTTAAATTACTCATAATTCCTATTGTAAATTTGCCATAATTTCTATAATAAAAAGAGAGATTTCCCACCAAATGGCTGTGTGTATTTTCTTCTGAAGCGCTGTACATCATCTTGTTACTTTTTAGTGTAAAGCAGCCTGGCACTATGAACAAAGAGGCGCCTACAGTGCAAGAGGAAAATGGACCCTGGAGATTAAGACTTCCGATTCGCCGGTCTAGGTCGCCGGTTACTAACTCGCTTCTCCTGCTGAGTTTTCTCGACGTTGGCCCGCGTTCTTTCACATATTCCTCATATAATATATATTACCACGCGAATAACCCTTTCAGCAGAAATGAAACATAACATTTTGAGCGGAGCAGAGAAGAGGAAAAGAGCAGCAGAGGAGAAGGAGAAAGCTTTCAAAATTAACAATGTATAATAAATGTACCTTTAATTTTATTGACAATTTACATTTTTATTCCTGTGAGTAGTTGTCGTAGGGGCCCCAGTACACTGCTTTGCCCGGGGGCCCATAATGCTGATATGACAGCACTGGTTATACCGTATCCATTAATATGAAACATATATTGTGTCTTTAAGAGGGGGCAGGAACAGAGGAGTGCATAAGCTAAGACTTAGGAGTGAAGAGGAAGTCGTGTGAGAAGCAGGAGTGGCATCGTGGAGTATCTCCTCAGAGCAACGTCTGCAGAAACAGTCTTACAGATCGCTTGCCACCAAGTGAATGTCAGGGACATTGCTGTGCAAACCCTATATAGTAGGGCAAAGCGAGTTCAAGTTCACTGTGTTAAGAACCGTTTTGGTTATCTTGAAATTTAATAGTTATTTGGTTACCGGCATAATTTCTCGACCTACTTGTGAATTCTTCATCGGGAACCTCTGATGCACTCCATGCAGCAGATTCCTTTTTCTCATTTGGCCAGCTACTGACCCGGAGTGACCCTGTAACTATCCGTTGATAGTGGGGTTACAACTGTTGCTATGCTGTTTCAAGAGTCGACTCTGGCCTCTAGTGGCCCATAGGAGAATTGTTTTGTTTCACATTCCTAAGTCTGCTTGTTCTGGTAATATCTGATTGGTGCATAATGGTCACGCTAAGTGGGGCGCAGATACTGGTGACAAAGGCATGTCCTATAAATTTCATAATGATGCCAATAGGGAGCGGAGCATGGCAGTTGACACCCTGTTCCAGACACACTGTCCATGGGATCTGGTGCCCAAATATGACTGCACCAGAGCGACTGAGAGGTTTTGACCCCTACCAGCTCAACGCAAGAGCAGCCTTCTTCCTTTGGAAACTCGAATCCGGAGTGTTGTTGGGCCTCAGCTACAGTTCCAACATCTGGCAGCAACCAACCGCATGATAAACAGGTCAAGAGAATATTGTTCATTCTGCTGAAAGTTACAACCTATTCGATAGAGAACACCAACAGGTCAAGACTGTTGTTTGTTTGCAGGAGGCTGGTCAGATTTTCCTTCTTTAATAAATGTTGTCTGAATCAGCTTGTAATCGCCATTCAATCAGCACCCTGAAGGAAGCCATTGTCCACCGTATGTGAGGCCTGTGATGCACTTTGTCCGCTACTTGATGGCCCCTCCATCTGAGGGCCCCATCTCAGCTCAAACCTGCTGGCTTGCTATGATGAGCTTGAGCTGCCAAGGGCAGATGAATACCACTGTATGTATCCATGTGCTGTTGGATGCGAGTTGTACCCAAATATCTCACATGCAACTTGCATATGCCTGAATATGCCCTAAACCTCTGCTTATTCTGAACTTAGAGGTCCAGTGGGCGGTCCTATCAGCGACTGACAGCTGTGTATGGCATTATATACAGAAGTAGCTGTCAGTCACTGATGGGACCGCCCACTGGACCCCAAGCTCAGAAAAAGCAGACATTTAAATGAATATAATACAAGTTATACTGAATCTTTTTACCCCAAACTATATATCAATCTGTCCAGCTCATCCTGCTCTATAACATGCTGCCTGCAGTTTGGCCAGCATGCTTAATCTGATAGGTTCCCTACTACTGCACAGAGCCACACAGCAGACATATCACTGTAATAGGTGTGGCTGGCACTACCTGGTGCTGCCCTCGGAGGGGGGTAGAAAAAGATGGTGACAGGGTCTCTTTATTGTCGCCTTTAATCAGTTCCTTCTATATCTCTGTATGGATGGACATGGCTACATTGTGCAAGCTGTTCACGGTAACCTAAAATGTCTCAATTGCAGGAATAGATCTCATTAATTGTAATGCGAGCTGTACCTGCAAATACCAACGCTGGCCACAACACAGCGATCGGAGCTATCCGCTTCCACTCTGTGTTTTGGCGCTGACAGCCATGTATGAACAGCTGATTGAAGGTTTTTCTCATAAGCTGTCCCATCTCTACTCCTATGAGATCCACAGTGCTAAAAATCTTGTGATTATGCTGGAAGTTTCATCCCAAAATCTGGATTTTGATGCAGAAATGCCAGCAGAATTCTGCTATTTTCAATTCAACATCAAAATCCACATGATGGTGCTGAATATTCTACAGGAGGGCGTATTCTGCAACACTGTTACGAAATGTTCCATCCTGTGTAAAAGTCCTTAACTGGGAAAGGGCACTGCTTTCTGGCAAGGCATCATAAAAACCGTTGATAAGGCAGGTGGGGTCTGATCTTGTGTATTTATTTTACAGCTGCTGTATAATTCTGCTGCCACAATATGTCCCAGATAATGTGCTCTACTGGCTGCCGGTTATTAAAAAAAATCAAAACACTGCTTCTTTTGTTGCATTTTTAGGCTTCCAGAGCCGCGGGGAGAGTGATGTGATAATTGTCCATTATGAGATTTTATGTGCATTTATTCATTAATTGATTTCATATCTTGCATGATGTCCAAAGACTTTAAAATCAGACAAAACATAGCTACAAAGCAAACCGTGACATTGTTCCACAGACAGCTACTAGTTCTATACTGAAGCAAGTACAGCATGTGCAGACTGGCACTTTATGTGTCACACCAAGTGTGTGCAAGGAAATAATTCCATCTTCTCTTAACTTAATTGCAGATCTGCTGTGGGACTTAACCCTTTGATTTCTAATATACACTGTCCACTGTGTACACTTCTGCTCCTATTGAGATGCTCCCAAATTGCCGCTACTGCCTCTTGTGTATTAAACCTCCCTCCCTTCCTCTGCAGGTGTCTGTGTGCTTTAGGGGGTACACTGTACTTTATAGTTAGACAGCCCACCCAGCTACCGTACCATTTCTTTAGCGAAGACAGTGTGGAGGAACCTTAGTCTTCTTACATAACATAGTATGTAAGACTGAAGAAAGACATATCTCCATCCAGTTCAGCCTATTAACCCCCAATGTTGATGCAGAGAAAGGCAAAAAAGCCCCGATGAGGTAGAAGCCAATTTTCCTCATTTAAGGAAAAAAATTTCTTCTTGACTCTAATCTGGCAATCGGAATAATCCCTGGATCAACAACCCTTCTGAAGTAATTCATGATTATAACATATAATATTGTATCAGTCAAAAAAGACGCCCAGGCCCCTCTTGTACTCTTTTATCAAATTTGCCATCACTACATCCTCAGGCAGAGAGTTCCATAGCCTCACTGCTCTTACAGTAAAGAACCCCCTTCCCCAAGTATGTGAGAAATTTCTGATTCTCTGTGTTCTATGTTCTACTATTGGGGTTTCTTCACATGACCATGTTTGCACAAGTATTTGTGCATGCAAAATCTGCGCTCGTTAAACACAAAGAATAAAGCTGCTTCCACATGTCACAAGAGGTGACGTCACTCACGGGAAAGTGTTGGGATTAAGAAAATGACAGGGCTAAATTCACGCAAGGAGCCATGGCAAAAATCAGAGCAAAGAGATGCAACTGTTTATGGTATAGGTATAGTTATTACAGAGTAGTAATAAACCTGCAATAGACTCAATTTGTTTGCTGTGGATTTCATACATTGTAGGGAGAAGTGTCGGCTCTAGGTGTGACAGTAGGGTTCAAGAAGGAGGGAAGGGGCTCATTCAAAATTTTGGTTTGGGCCAGCACTCTCAAGTTACGACTCTGTCAGACTGCACAAAAATGGCACAAAGAATGCAGGTGTTAAAATCCTAAGACTAAGACAAACAAAGTACTACATGTCAAAGTCGTAAGAAGATAATACTACAACTTAGTTTTGTGGTTTAAACCACAGCCCTTCCCCTTCACCGAAATCACAAGTAGAGCAGAAGAGTAATTCATGTGACATGTGTTTTATGCTAATTCAAGAAAGTTTCATTTTCTAACTTTGTTTAAACACGGTAGTAACTGTCTACAGTAAGTTATCACTTCTTATCATAAATCTGTCCTGCTGCTGTTTCAAAATCAGCCTCAGTACTGGGTTTACTGCTCAGTAATCTTTGTCTTATTTTCTGTGGTTTATCTTGACTGTTGAGAAATGTTTCATTTCCCATAACTGCGTCAACAGCTGTTCGCTGCTCAGTGTGAAAAACATCAGGTGCCACTACTACTAGTATAACAGGTCTACAACTAGGAAACTTGTACAGTTAGGGACCTTTCACATGGTACGGAATTACACCGCAGGACGCAGCCAAATCCTAGCTGTGCACACCGAATTCTGCGGGTCTAGCTGATGATATTGATGCGGAATTACAGGCAGGTTTTAAACCGTTTTCAATTCTGCATCAAAATCCACATGTAGCCTAGGCATGGAATTCATCGCGGCTTGTAGTGCGTCTGATTGCCTATTCCATTCAATGTGAAGGGTCCCTTACTGTGGACAGCGCAGAAGTGGAAGTACATTGAATGGTTTCTAGAGTAGACAAAGCTATAACGACTGCATTCTCTATACCAGTGATGGCGAACCTTTCAGAGAATGAGTGCCCAAACTGCAACCCAAAGCCAACTTATTTATCGCAAAGTGCCAACACATCATGGGGCGGGGCTTATCACGACGTATGATTTCTTACCTCCGTCGTTATAAAGAGGACAGGGCCACTTCAAAATAGACAGCACACAGATTTAGACTGCTTTTTGGATGCGGAAATCCTGCAGAATTTGCCACGGAAATTTCTGCTGAGGACATTCTGCAACATTTCTGCCACGTGTAAACATACCCCAGCGGTAATAGTGACCCCCCACAGCAGTCCCAACGGTGACAGCGACACCCCACAGCGGCCTCAGTAGTAATAGTGACATCCCACAGAGGCCCCAAGTAGTAATAGTGACATCCCACAGTGGCCCCAAGTAGTAATAGTGACATCCCACAGTAGCCCCAGTAGTGATAGTGCCCCCTGAGACCCTTATACTTATCCCCTCCTCCTCGTGGAAGCGCCGCTGCTGCTGGCGCTGATCCCAGGTGCACACTGTGATGTCATTGTGCTGACGGACACCTCCTCCCCCTGCTCTTGCGGACCCTAAGAGGAGACATCAGGGGAGGGGGGAGGAGGATCCTGGCTGCACACTGACGTCACAGTGTTAGCCAGGATCAGCGCCGCTAGCAGTGCAGCTGAGTGAATGCCGTCAGGGGAGCCGCGGCCCCTGCCTGTATTCACTAACGTGGTGAGCAGCAGACGGTGGTGCATGCCAGCAGGGAGGGCTCTGAGTGCCGCCTCTGGCACTTGTGCCATAGGTTCGCCACCACTGCTCTATACCATAGTTTGTAATTTTATATCACATGATGTGAAATCATAGTAATGGAAAGTATATGGTGACTGTGTTGCTGCCATATAAACAACAGGTAATACATAAAACATCTAAAATGGACATTTGAAGTGTAAGATACATTTGTGGTGTAGCTACGTGTGTGAAGACCTAATGTTCTGTATTTCATTTACTTCATTGGAGGTGTTTCTACAACGATGACTTGTTTTTACCAAACTTTGTAATATTCAGTAATTAGTTTTTAAAAACTTTGTTGTTTTTAGGGACAAAATTATTTGTTGATTCATTTCTTCCTATATCTTCTCCAATACAGAGCCCAGAATCATCCGCACAGATAGAAAGTTAAAGGAGTGGTCCAAGTGCTCTAAATAACAAACAAAATCATATTCACATCTTCAGTCTTCGCAAATCCAACATAATTGCCCTTTTTTTACAGATTGCCAATGATGAAGTGTCATACGTGTCCACTGCAACCAATCAGTGACCTCAGTGGTTACATGCCATACTTACCAGCATCACCAAGTGGCCCTACCAGTGGTGGTATATTCCTAGGAATCTGACTCCACTGAACAAAAACTTGTATCTGTTATTAACCCCTTTGGGCTTGTTTTTTGCACGACAAAGTTTTTATTGTACCATTTTGGTGCATATATAACTTTTTTTTACAAATGGTATTACGGTTTATTTGTGGGATGTAATGAACAGAAAAAAGCATCTTGGCTCCGTTTTTTTGCTTTCTTTTATAGCATTTGCCTTAAGGGATGAAACGCACATTCTACTTATTGTATAGGTCATTACAGATGACTGAAGTCCCCTCGGACTTTGAGGCACGTTTAGGTGCTGCTGCCATTTTACGTTATAATCATTACAGGTGTGGTGATACTAAACATGTGTTTTGTGTTCATTTTTTTACTTAAAAGGGAAAGGGCACAAAAAGTTGTTTTTTTTTCTAAAGTGGATTCTTTTACTATTTTTATTTTTTTCACCTTTCTGCAATCTTATGATCACTCAGATAATACACTACAGTACTTCTGTACTGCACTTTAATATCTGTATTCATTTAAATTACAAGCTATGGCAAACCCAGAGGCCATTGTCTGGCATCCAATTTCCACAGCAAGACATGAGGCCTTGGCAGAGGCGTATCTTGAAGCTCCCGGGCCAAGTTGCAAAACCTGTAACAGGGCCCCCAACTATAATGCTTTACTTATAGTACTGGGTTCCCTATATGGAGAAGAAAGGCCTTTATGGGCCCCTCAAGGCTCCTGGGCCCGGGTGCAACCGCATCCCCTGCATCCTCTATAGTTACGCCCCTGGCCCTTGGTGATTGGATTGTGGAAGGCCAATGACATCACAGAGAGAGATCCATTCCTATTCTTATGACTACATACCACAATCAACATTGATCACTGCATGTAAGGGCATAACAACAGGCATCAGTGTTCTCCCTGATTCCTGCCATTGCAGTGAGATGCTAGTTGTCAGTTACAGCCGGCTTCCACTGCAGATGACACGGGCTCAGCTGTCTCTATGCTGTAAATGTATGGCATTTTGTGGGAATACCTTCCATGACAAACATGTACATCATGGGGTTGGAAAGGGGTTAAGATGACCTCTTCTGGACGAAACTCACTTTCAAGACGTGTGTGACAACTCCTGACATTTCTAGCTTTGTGGCTTGTATCAGGTTTAAAGACCAGGAACGATTTATTAAAATGGTTGAACCTGATTTTTCCACTAGCTTTCTATTAAGTGACATGTAATGACTAATGTCAAAGATGGTACTTTTTCCATAATGCTAACATTATGTGAAACACACCATTTAATGGATGCCACTTGGTGGCATCTATCATTCATAGGCTTCCATTTTTAAAACACGTATGCTGCGTGGTATACAGATTGTTTATTGAATGTCTCTGTATGGAATAGCCCAGTATGCATGCTATTCCATACAGCAAAATAAATGATAACCCGGCCTCCATCCAGTGAAGGGAGGCCTATGGATCATTTTGACATATACGCCAGGAGCTCTCCCGACACATATGGCCAACAGGTCACTGAAATGCAGTCTGAAAAGAGTCTAACGTAGACATGACAAGTTGCATAAATATCTTTTTCTAGGTTTATGTACTGACCTGGGGTTAAGTATTTTTCCTGAAGAAGATACCTAGAAAGAAAAGTTAATCACTGCTAGCAGTAGTGTAGACACCATGAAAAATGGAGAAAATAACTCTAGAACTTGATATTCAAGTTTTTAGACCCATACAAGGTCGGAAAACAAGTACAGAAGGTTATTTTTTAAGGGTTTTCAGCTAAATGTTTACTAACCAGTATTTGCTGCATAGGAAGAAGGTATAAATGTATTTTAGGGTGAACCCCAGTACACAACTGAACACGTGATTAAGGGCTTATTCACACTTGGGATTTTAACGTCGGAGTTCTGTCCAAGTTTGAACAGAACTTGAACCCGTTAAAGTCAGTGTGTTTATTCACTTATATGATTATTGTCATGGACCGATGGTCTGTGTAAAAAAAATCACAACATGTTCTATTCCATTAGTTACTAAATCAGTCAGTTAAGCAAGCTCAATTGACCATTAGGTTCCATTTGAAGAGCTACACTCAGACATGTTTACTGCCAGACCTGTTAAATCTAAAGACCCGTTTACATGGCACAATTATCGTGCAAATAATCATTAGATCAAGTGGTCTTGCATAATACTTGTTAGGTGTAAATGTGTGCACCGGCTAAACAATAAATCGTTAAATTATTGCTGATCGGATCTTTCATGCAGAACTAAAAATCCTTGTTTGCTGCAAATCTTTGGCTCAAACAGGCATCGTAACAATTTGCTGAATAGAAAGCAGTGGCAGAAGGGTTGGTGTGGTCATGATCCAATGAATGATCAAAATTACCCAATTACTATTTAGTGTAAATGCATGCCAAGTGAACGATATATGATCCTACTTCACGGCTGGTTACATGCTCGTTCCAATTTATCTTGCAGTGTAAAAAGAGCCTTACGCATCACTTAAATAAAACCTGTCTGACAATGTGATGCAGGCTAGGAGGTCTCAAAAAGCAGCACGTGATGCCACATCCTAAAGAGATTCGTATATACCGTAGATGCGAAACAAAGTCATTGAAATATACCAGTCTGTAAAAGGTTACAAAGCCATTGCTAAGGCTCTGGGACTCCCTAAAATCACAGTTAAAGTGGTAGATAGTGGTGAATATTCATAATAATGGCACTGGTACATCTTGTCTCCACCAGATGTATTCGTGGAGACATGGGTTGGGAGCCGTGAGTTAGAGGGTAGGGCTAGGTGGATGGGCACAGCTGCGGATTTGCTGCCGGACGCACAACTCCCCACATATACCACGCATCCCCCTGGCAAGCTCACAACTGGACTACCATCTGTGCTCTAGTGTGACGCATCTTTCCGGCACACTGGCATCTCCACTCCTGTCCCACCACTGTGCTGACACAGGCCATTTCCGTTGCATTCCCCCCCTCCGCTGCCGCTTTAACACAGGCCAGGTCCGCTCCTTAACCCCTGGCGCCGCCGTGCTCACAGGGCTCCCTGCCAGACTGGCCTGTTAACTACCACCCACCATGCCCCTATTGGTCTCCTCCTGAGGTCCGCTCCTGCCCAGTGCTGTCACTGCCGCCGGCGCTAGCACCAACCCTGCGGTCAGCGTCCATGCCCCCCCCACCGCCACAGCAGCAGCAGCCGGCCCCGCTGTTACTATCATAGTAACATGGGGTCACTGCTGTTGTGTGCAGGAGCATGGAGCCATTTCCAAGACACAGAGACACAGACAGGGGAGTACGGAGAGTAACTGACAGTGCTGTCTGCGGGGAGCAACTACACACAAAGTCCGTTTCTGTACTACTGTGTGCGGGTAGTACTGCACCGCCTGGGGAGCCTGACAATCCACATCTGGGGGCATTACCTGTCATAACACTGGCCAACCTATTTCTCCACCCATTCTTCCGGTGGAGACAAGATACACCAGTACCCACAAGAATAGCCAGCCTACCAAAATTTTACGAAGTGTGCATCAATGACTCTTCCAGGAGGTCACAAAAGAATGCAGATGACCATCTAAAGAACTGCGGGCCTCAATTGCCTCAGTTAAGTTCAATATGAAAGATTCCACATTAAGATAGAATCTGGGCAAAAAAAGGCATCTATTGCAGAGTTGCTGAACAAAAAGAACACAAAGGCTCATCTTGTAGATGACTTCAATGACTTTTGGGATATTTTTTTAAGGACAAATGAGTCAAAGGTAAAACATTTTGGAAGACATTTTTCTTGTTACAACTGTTATAAATTTAACATTTCATTTCACAATAAGAATATTATACCAACAGTCAATCATCATGGTGGTAGTATGATGGTCTGGGGATGATTTGCTTCTGCAGGACCTGGATGACTAATAATTAATGAATTCTGCTCTCTATCAGAAAATCCTGAATATTGGCCCATCAATCTGTGCCGTAAAGCTCAAGTGCAGTTGGGTTATGCAGCAGGACAATGATCTGAAGCACATAAACAAGTCCACCTCTGAATGGCTTAAAAGAAACATAATTAAGATTGAAAGTGGCCGAGTGAAAGTCCTGACTTGAATCTCATTGAGATGCTGCAGCAAGAACTTAAGTGGGCAGTTCATGCTTGAAAACCCTCCAATGTAGCTGAATTAAAACAATTCTGCGAAGAGGAGTGGGTCAAAAGTCCTCAACAGCAAGCTAAAAGACTGATCATAAATGATTGTAAATGTTTTATTGCTCTTTTCAATGCATAAAAATAATAACAAAAATAATTGGTTTTGTATGATACGTATGATATATAATAGAAAGAAACAATTGTCTACTTTCTGAAACAAAACATGTTTTTTATTTTACTGATTGGTAGTTTTGACAGTGATCTTTAAATAATAATTATGCCCTAGAAGTGCAATAAGCCGACCAGAGTGAATCCATATCAAGCTTTTTCAACGTTCAATAAGATACTGTATATGCTCGAATATATTGTATATCCATTATGCTCAGTGACCTAAATAGAGATGCATTTCAATTCAGCGTACTGCATACTAGCCTTGAAGTTCTACTGGCGTTATGGATACATAATTAGAAAAAATGTTGACATTGGTACTTGGCACACAGTTACATTGTTGTCTGACGCCAGATGGATAAGTAGGTTGAACAAATGCCTCTTTAGCAAATACCTCTAGTTAGTTCTAACTGCTCCAGGAGAACAGTGCCATGTAGTTTCTGCAGGAACAGAACACTTAGATTCTAATCATTGTGACACATCATATTATGCAACATTTATTTCACTGAAATAATTTATACCACGCCAATATACAAATGGGTGATTACAAATGGAAAACTTTACTACAGCAAAGGCTGCAGTTCAAACATACTGTACTTACCGGTAAATAGTATATTTTGTATACTTACGAGATATCTCATTTAAACCCCTTATTAGAAACAGGAGACAATGCTACTAATACTCATGCCCATGTTATAACCCCACATCATATTAATAGTCAATTTAAACGTTCCCTGCCAAAGGAAAGTGAGGCTTAATGAAGAAACATATCATGAGAGATACTGACCTCTAGGATGTCTGAAGACAATGTTTAAGTCAATAAAGTAGTCAATTGAAAGTTTATGTACTATTCAGGTGGAGAATAAATTGGGTTAGAACTGATTCCAGTCATTTTTCAAGCTCCATAATAAAACTAGTATACATACACGGCTAAAATTTGATGGCATTTCAACTCCTCTTTACATGGTCAATAAGCCTCACCTTCTACACCATGCCACAGACACTAGAATTCAATATGAAGAATTTAGATGTTGCTATCACATGATTGAAAATGTGCAGTCTCATAATGGAACAATTTGATTGTTTTATTTCTATAATTTAAGGTTCACTATCGCATCAGAAATGATTTACTGCCTGGCCATCTTTTACTATTTGATTCTTAACAGGCATACTGTATATAGCACTGTCATCATTAGAGGTGAGTGGACTTTTGCAAAGTTCAGTTTGAATGGTTTGAACTTCTTCAAAAAGTTTGATTCATTCCGAATTAGTTTGAAATTAACCGGAAGTTCATAAAACTCCTATAACAAGTACTAAAAACTTTTTAAGAACCCTGAAAGGATGGTGGTGGTGGTTCAATGGATGTGGCTCAGTGATTAGCATTGCTGGTGTCCTAGGTTCAAATGTCACCAAGGACAACATCTGCATGGACCTAGAAAAACTCTATGTAGATGTTGTCCTCAGTCAGATTTGAACCTAAGACTCCAGCACTGCAAGTCAACACCAGCAACCTGTGAGCCACAATGTTTCTTTTTTCTTTTCCCCAAGGAGATGAAAAAAGAACCCCCCCCCCCCCCCCATAAACTCCGTACAACAGGTGTGCTGCTTGTTGTAAAAGCAATGTCATAAGTTTTAGGCCACCTGCAGACGGCCGGGTTGGATCCGACTGCAAGAATTCTCGCAGCGGGACCCGACCCAAGCCCCTGCAGGGACCAACGCTGCACTCACCTGCTCCTGTGACTCTGGCTCTTTCATGTGCTGGCTGACGGGCAGCCGGCGCATGCGCAGACTGGAGCCGGTGGCCAGGGAGTGACATTTCTGTGTGGGGCTCTGTGAGCTCTGCACAGAAATAGAGCATGCCGCGATTTGTTTTCTGTGCTTGATTTTGCGCATACAAATCGCGGCCATCTGCCTAGGATTGCGTTTCCTAACACAATCCTATGGCAGCTTCCACGGGCGGAAATTCTGTCGGAAATCCCGCCGCGGAATTTCCGCCCATGTGCAGGGGGCCTTACAAGGAGAAATTCTGTCAGGTGAACAGAACACTGAAGCACAGACCTGCTCAAAGGAACAGCTGTAGAGGCACCAAACATTTCACTATGTAAGACAGCAGGTGGGCTTCTTGTCTTAAAAGTAATGTCATAAATTTTACAAGGAGAAATTCTGCAAGATGAACAGAACACTCAAGCACGGGCCTGCTCCAAGGAACAGCTGTAGAGCTAAAGCTGTAGATTTACAGCTGTTTCTTGTGCTTTAGAAAATTTGCATTTTGGGATAAGGAGGAAGAGGCAGAAACATGGTAGAACAGGAGAAGGAGAGCAGCAGCACAATCACCAGCAGCTTGAGGGAAAAGTGTGCTCCACATGGAAACATGAGAGCTGCAACTCCGTATTTTCATATTGACATATTTTCCATTTGGCGGGGAAGTAGGTTAAGGAAACATGGTGGACGCAGGAGAAGGAGAGCAACAGCATCTTGAGTGTGGTCTTTTATATAAATCTATGTTCAGTATTATGTGAGTAAATATTGACAGCTTGTTAACTAATCATGGGAATCTGCCAAGGGGGTTGTAGAAGTCAGGTGAAATCCATGCCTGGTTTATTTTTATAAATGTCAGGTGATCACATTGTCTGTAGGCAGGCGGATAAATCTGTCAGTTATTACACCCCTAGCTGTGCTGAACACCCTTTCTGGTAGCACACCGGCAGAGGGGCAGGCAAGCACCTCTAAAGCTCTGGCCTCTCATCCAGATTAGACACCCAGAAGTTAAAGGGGCCAACGCCATGTCCGAGTACATCCATGCGGGAGCTGGCATACTCTTGGGCCATCATGGATTAGTGCTGCCCATGACTGTTAATCCTACTCTGTGCTTTTACTGCAGGCTGCAATGAGCTGGAAAAAAAAAAGCTATGGCAGACCTCTGTTAGATTTTCTCTGTCAGCGATGGTGGTGCTGCTGCAGCAATTTCCTGCTCATCTGCCCTGTAGCATTTGTTCTATCGGGCAGACAACTGGTATGGTCATACTGGTCAGCGCATCATCACAATTGATCATTTTGGTTGCTTATTCAAAGCAGGCTAAAAAGCACATATCTTTGATCTGCAGACACTCCATAGACATCAAGTGTCCAACCTCCATACAGCGTCTGCTAATGGTATACACCATCTGGTTCTCCGTGATCGCTCTCTGCTACTGGCTTAGCCTATGCAAAATATGCAACGTGGAATTCCACTGTGAAGGCATGTCCCAGATGAGACGGTTGGGTGGTAGCCCAAACTGTTGCTGCACCTCTGCCAGATGAGAGGCGGCAGAGGTGCAGCAACGAGAGATGAGAGAACGCCATTAGCACAGTTTCCTGGCCTTTTCCAGCACTGGATGTAAACCTGGGTAATTGTTTAGGAAGTGCTGCACTACCAGGTTCATGACATGGCTAGGCAAGGTATGTGTAAGATTGCTGAGGTGAACGGCTGTCAGCAGGTTGGCCCCATTGTCACACATGACCTTGTCTGGCTTCAGATTGTGCAAAGTCAGCCACGTGTAAGCCTGGGCCTGCAGAGCCGTCAACAGCTCTTCAGCCATGTGGCTGTGCTTCCCTAGATATATGAGATTTAGGACAGCATTTTGGCATTCACCTCATGCACTGCTGTGTGGAGTTTGAGTTCTGTCACATATGAATATCTGTGCTAATGTTGAGGGTATTGAAATCTGGTATGGAGAGGTGGAAGGAGAGAAGGAGGACGGAGGTGAAGAGTGGACAGACAGGGATGAATGTCCCACAACACTTGGGGGCACCATGAAACGTGGACCACCACTTTCGGCTTCACGTCCCACCTGCAGGATATTGACTCAGTGTGCTGTTAAGGATTTGTAACGCTCCTGGTAATGCTTGCTGAATGACGTGTCTGTAGACAGCGTTCTTTAACGCCCGGGATAGGCTATCACTCACATGGCAGAGCAGGGAAGAGTGGATGTTTTGGGCAAAGAAAGGGCAGCTGAGCATCTGGTGCTTTTGGTTAGCACAGAGCATCGTGTTGCAGAAATGATCTCTGTCCACTGGCGTGAAGGGCAGCATTTCCATTCTAAGCCGCTGTACAATGCTTGCATTCAGACTTTGTGCTTGTGGATGGTTGGGCTGGTATTATTTTTACGTTCCCATAGCTGGGGGATGGCTGCTGATCTTTAAAACACTGGAATATGTGGAAGATGTCAATATCATTGAAGGTGGTGATGATGGTGGTGGCTCAACTTCTGCTCTCCTTTTCCAATTCCTGGCTCTGAAAACTGCAGCCCAATCCTCAATTGTGACCTGTTATGCTAACTCTCCCTGCCTCTTGCTCTTTCTTGTCCTTCGTTTCCTGAGTGGACTCTATGTTACAGTGAGCACTGGGAGCTGGCACCTCCGTTTCCACATTGCCTGTGGAAGGCTGACCGCACACACTGACCTACCCTCACCTCCCTCTTTAGAGGAAAAAACTGGTTGGGCATCAGTACATCCGATGTCTTGGTCTTCTCTTGGTTGGTTGGGCTGCCTGCTTGACATCCATGACACCCAAACAGCATCCAAACAGCTCCTCAGACTGATCCATTTGGACTGCTTCAGAGGGTGCGGGGAATTTGCTATGGGGTGAAGTATAGGGGGTATGCTCATGGCTGACTGATGTGTGCCTGCAACCGGGAGATGGTGGTACTTGAGGCATGCTGTGTCATCCAATCTGCGATCTGTTCTGTGTGCTGCGGATTTAATGCTTAGACAGAACCACTTCTAAGGAAGGGCAGTGGTCTTGCCTCACCTCTTGCAGAACGTGGAGCTGTTACTTCAGTGGGGTCCACTTGAAGTGCCAACTTGGCCCATCTTTTACCACCCCCACCACCACTGACACGTCCCATACCCCTTGCTTTCTTCATTTTTCCTTTTTATTTATTTAGTTTTTTTTGTTTGTTTGTTTACTTTTTCGAGTGGTTTTATGCAATTTATCAGCTAATTTTGTAGTTTGCAGAAAACCACTGCTAGCTGCGTAAAGTCCGCAAATAATTTGAAATAGGCACGCTGGCGACTTTGAACTACATCTGAGGCCACTGACACGCACTGTATGTATTTGTAGTTTCCCTGTTTGGTTTTCTTTTTGTTTTATATTAACAAAAAAATCACCGCCAACTAAATAAACTGCAATCCATTGGAGGCACGATATCTGAGAACAGAATGCCACAGAGTATAGCCTATATCTTTGTGAGCTGTCACTGTTTGTCGCAGCATAATTGAATCCCCAAAACCCCACTGCTACCTGCAAAAGGTCTGCAAAAAATGTGTAGTGACCGGATTGGCCACAAACAGAGAACTGCAATATTCCCCATGCCAAAGCATAGTTTGTCTGTCTGCTTTGCTGCCATATACATTGACAGCAGCAGAAATATGGAGGGCAACCTCACCCCAGTAAATATAAGTAATAAAAGGAGTTTTCTGGAACTTTGGTCATCAATATCACCTCAGTGGAGATTTGAATACTGAGACCCCTGACAATCTGCTGATTGAAGAGGCTGCAGTACTTGAGCAAGTACTGCGGTCTGTTCATTGTTCATCGTACATTTTATGGTGGGTGCACTTGGTACTGCAGCTCATTCACTTGAGCTGAGTCTGGTAAACAATGAGGAGGCTGCAGAGCTTACTCGAGCGCCACAGCCCCTTCCATCAGCTATTCTGCAAGGTTGCCAGGAATCAGACCCGACTGTTTTGATATTAATAACTTATCCTAATGATAGACAATAAATATTAAAGTCCTAGAAAACCACTTTAATACATTGCATATCGGTGTAAATAAGCATGTATTATTTGCAATCAGTGGCCTGTAAATGACATCATGTAAATAACAGCTTCTGCAGGCAGAGATGAATCCTTCAATAAACCTGCAGATTCAATTTCGGAAAGCTATAGCGTTACTTTGTATGCTCGTCACCTGCATTAATCTGAACACAATGGGGGGTATTTATGAAACTGTCTAAAAAAAAACTGTTTTAGTTGACCCTAGCAACTAATCACAGTATAGCTTTCATTTTGTATTCTGCTCTGGTAAAATGAAAGCTGAAATCTGATTGGTTGCTATGGGCAACTAAGAAAGTTTTGCTTTTGGAAAGTTTCATAAATCTGCCTCAAAACATCAATTTTTCCTGAGGATTTCCCCAAGGCAAGTCAAAGGGGGGTGTTATATTACCTGCCATTGGTCTTCTGTGCCAGTGTCCCATGGATTTGCCATTTCCAGGCCCTGCATTCACTTGTCAAAGATAGCCGTTGCAATCTTCTAGCTACTTAATGGACACTGTGCTGCTCTCTGATTGGCCAGCACTGATCACATGAGCACAGCTGGCCAATCAGAGAGCAGATATAGTGCATCGGTAGCGTAACACAATACCAGTGCACAGTGTAAATTAGGTAGTCTGAAGATTTCAGCAGCCATCTTGGACAAGTGAAAATGAGGTATGAGACATCAGTGCAGAAGACTAGTGGTTGTTAAAATCATACTCCCTAGACATAATTTTTTCCCTGAACTGCAAGGTCGCTTTAAAGGGGTTGTCCCGCGAAAGCAAGTGGGTCTATACACTTCTGTATGGCCATATTAATGCACTTTGTAATGTACATTGTGCATTAATTATGAGCCATACAGAAGTTATAAGAAGTTATTCACTTACCTGTTCCGTTGCTAGCGTCCTCGTCTCCATGGTGCCGTCTAATTTTCAGCGTCTAATCTCCAGATTAGACGCGCTTGCGCAGTCCGGTCTTCTTCTTTTCTCAATGGGGCCGCTCGTGCCGGAGAGCGGCTCCGTGTAGCTCCGCCCCGTCACGTGCCGATTCCAGCCAATCAGGAGGCTGGAATCGGCAATGGACCGCACAGAAGCCCTGCGGTCCACCGAGGGAGAAGATCCCGGCGGCTATCTTCAGCAGGTAAGTAAGAAGTCACCGGAGCGCGGGGATTCAGGTAAGCACTATCCTGTTTTTTGTGTAAACCCCTGCATCGGGTTTGTCTCGCGCCGAACGGGGGGGCTGTTGAAAAAAAAAAAAACCCCCGTTTCGGCGCGGGACAACCCCTTTAAGTATTTTGTTCGTTTAAGAAGCTCCAAAATGACGCTTCACATTAAATATGTTATTAACCCTTTCCAATCAACTGTCTCACGTCTAAAGACATTATGATTTAAGGCTGTACAGCTCCGATGTTGGAAGACGTCCGTCGGGGTTCTCTTACTGTATATTGCCAGCCTCTCTGCTGTCGGAGCCTATCGACTGTGTCACCTCATGCAGTACTGGCTTTAGCCAGCAAATAGCGCTGTTTTATAACGGCAGAAAAAGAGTAAACCCCCTAGGAAAACCAGGATACAAATTGGATTGGAAAGGGTTAATGATTGTACATGTTGGAAGCTAGAGTAATAGACCCCTTAAAGGGATTTTCCCATGACTTTAAATTACTTTACAGCCACTATGTCCTACCTGACTGCAGCTGACCAGGACATGTGATTGCTGCACCCAATCACTGGCTACCGCAGTGACCTTCTAAAGCCAGCGACTGGCTGCAGAAGTCACATGTCCTGGTCAGCAACAGCCAGGTAGGACGCAGTGGTTGTAAAGCAATTTTAAGTTGTGGGAAAACCCCTTTAAATATTATAGATACACTGGCTATCTTATTTTCTAGCAAAACATGCCCTAGAAATGGAAGCCCTGCTATTCCACAGGGTGATTGCTGATAATCTCATATACAGGGAAGAAACCTGCTTTCCAAAGACCTCTGGCTTTTTTTTGCAAAAGAATAGTTGACTTCTGCAAACCTCAGAGAATGATGTTTCTGGAGGCTGCTGATGCTGGCACTACAGAGCAGTCAGTCACAGAAAACATGGGCTGGATTTGAATGTGAAAAGGATAAAAAAAAATCTCTTTTCGCGCAGCTCTTTGTTTTCATGCCCAGCAGCACAATAGCAACCCAATTCATAGCGAAGTGCTATTCATTCTGTAAATAAACCCGCATGTGTTGAGATGTTCTCCTTAGCATTGCAGAGTCTTCTCGTGCCTGTCTGAAACAATACTGAATATCTTGTTGTTCATATCATTTAATAGCTTCGATTTTACCACTGCGTTAGTCTCAACCCCGCACTTCTACTGCCCCACACTGGAAATTGTTGCATATGACTACTTCCAGTACTGCATGTAAAACACAGTGACATAATTATAATTTATTCATACAGTCCATTTGTATTACTGTGTATTAAGTAAATTGCCACTTAACATTGCTATTCCATTGGTGCTATATAGACACAACCTAAAACTGTTATACTGTATCTACGCTTCTTATCTACATTTATAACCTGGTGAAAAGATACAGTTAGTCCAGAAGTATTAGGGCAGTGACACGATTTTTAGAATTTTCCCTTATACATCACCACAATGAATTTGAAACAAAGACATCAGTAGGACAATGAAGTGTAGACTTTCAGCTTTAGTAATTGCAGACATTTTTACATTGTCCCCCCGTTTTCACAGACTCACAGGTAAGTAGACAAACTAACATAATTATAGGTAGTTGTAAGGGAAAAAAAAATAAAAGAATGCGGCCATATGTTTACTGATATACTGATACAAGAGGGCAGGCATATACACCACATATCCCTCAGCATGCAGACAGCCAGACTGCTAAATGGAGGAGCAAGAAACACATAAAAAGGACACTGATGAGCCGCCACTCACAAACCCTCCTAATATTGAGGGGGTGGCTGTTTTTCTATTTATTTCTGCACAAAAGAGTAGATACAGGGTGTCAGACCACGTAGCGCACCATGCAGGCTTACAGCCTATTAGTGATGCCATATTTTAAACCAGCGGTTTGTCCAGCACCTCAAAATTGATCCACACCGGCACTGGCAACCTGGGCTCCCCCAGCATTCAAAACCACACTGCATGTTATTGATAGATTCTGATAAATGCGAGGTATTAGCTGATATTTTGGCCAAAATATGTGAGCCCACAGCCCACGTCATGGGTCCTCATTTATTGTGGGTGCCGACAATAACATATTTTAAAATCACAGAAAGGGTGCCAGTGCCGTGTCGTCACACTGAGGAACCTCCTCTCACAAATACTCAGGAGCTAGTCCCAGTCTACCTGGGTCTTACACTGCGCATCCATAAGATAGTGCCCAGGTGTACTTCCTCTCTCTCTCCTGCATCTTCACCCATACCACCATATTTTTCCCATCAATCACCTCCTTGCTGCCACAATTAGCTTTTGTTAACCCCGTAATGCTACAGGACATTAGTTTACGTCCTGGCAGAGTGGTACTTAAAGGAGATGTCCCGCGCCGAAACGGGTTTTTTTTTTTTTAAACCCCCCCCCCGTTCGGCGCGAGACAACCCCGATGCAGGGGTTAAAAAACCCACCCGCACAGCGCTTACCTGAATCCCGGCGGTCCGGCGTCTTCATACTCACCTGCTGAAGATGGCCGCCGGGATCCTCTGTCTTCATGGACCGCAGGGCTTCTGTGCGGTCCATTGCCGATTCCAGCCTCCTGATTGGCTGGAATCGGCACGTGACGGGGCGGAGCTACACGGAGCCGCTCTCTGGCACGAGCGGCTCCATAGAAGACTACAGAAGACCCGGACTGCGCAAGCGCGGCTAATTTGGCCATCGGAGGCCGAAAATTAGTCGGCACCATGGAGACGAGGACGCTAGCAACGGAGCAGGTAAGTATAAAACTTTTTATAACTTCTGTATGGCTCATAATTAATGCACAATGTATATTACAAAGTGCATTATTATGGCCATACAGAAGTGTATAGACCCACTTGCTGCCTCGGGACATCTCCTTTAACGCACCAGGATGTAAAATTACATCCTATGGATGGCACAGCCTCAGAAGTACTAAGGATGGCACAGGCTCAGAAGTAAACCTCATGCAGACCGTGACATGTAAAGGCTGAACTTGATCTATGTCTTTTTTCAGCCTTACATACTCTGTTACTATGAGATGAAAATCCCCCCCGAAATTGTTGCATCTTTATGGCCAAAATAGGCCTTATCACTAAGGGGTTAAATGAATATATATAATTAAACAAATAAATACATAAACTTCTTTTGCTATATTAAATCTGACACTTCCTATTCTGTAGAGAAAACTTTTCAGTAGTCATCCCATTTTCATCAAAGGTAGGATTACAATGAAAGGTAACACCTATATTTATATAACTCAGGATCCACCATTCACAATAGAAGATGGACACTCTTTCCCCTCCCTGCACACTGACCTCTGAACAGGTCACAGAGCATGTCTAGGACAGTCTGCCATAGAAGTCAATGGGTCAGCTCCTGTCTGTTGCGTGAATGGCCCATGATTTCTGCTGTTAAGCATATCTCTAAATGCTGTCATAAAGCACATCTCTTTGAACAAAGGCAATATGGCTGCCCCGTAGTCATGTACAGACAGTGGAATTTAAAAAAAACAAAGTCAGAAAATAAAAACATTCGAAAAATCTAATTTTTTTTTTTTACTGCCTAGTTTTAATTAGTAGAAAAAATAGGTGATACATTTCCTTTAAGCAGCTCTTGGGTGACTTTTGTTGTATGTTTTAGGTCGTTTATATGGGCCTAATAATTTTGCAGAATTTCACTGAATCTGAGCAGACAGTACAGGTCAGAACCCATCCTGTTACTTATATCTGCAGTCACATCATCAATAATCACCAGTGACCCTGTTCAATTGTCACCATACATGCCCATGCCATGACACTGCCACCAGCATGTGACAGATGATGTGGGATGCTTCAGTACCCTCATCATTATGGTAAAAGTTAAATGCTTTTTTCAATAGTCTTTTTTCAATAAAATTTAAAAAAAGAAAATATACTTAGCCGCCCCGACCCCCTGCAACTGCAGCGCCTCGTCTACTGTTCTCCCCGCCAGGTCTATTTACATCTTGCAATCAGTTTGTTTACAGACCTCACAGACCTCAGTGGTGGACAGAGATCCTGTGCGATGAGCCATACCTAAAACATGGTACAACATGTTAGTAATATACTATATAAATTACATTTCAAGGGTATTCCATAGCATTTTCTGCTTCTTAAAAAGGTATATATTGTATCTCTCTATTTCCTCCACTGAAGGTTTGTTCAGCGGAGTAACGGAAGAGGTCGTCAGTAAAATCTGCCTACATCAGCAAATCCTTGGTATGCTTTCCTATAAATAGACTGTCGGCTATATTTAGACAGTTAAGTCTCACACATTTTAGGATGTCTGGGATAGTTTCAATAACTCTATTCTGTAAACTGAAATGTAAGAAATATCCTTCTATTTAGGTGTTTTAGCCCAACCCATTTAAGACCAAACATACAGCATTCGGTCCTAGGCTTTAAACCCACACCACTGTAAATGTAAGGTTCGTGTTTAAAGCTCCTGCTCTTGCAATCTAGTAGGAACAGGTCAGATGCTCCAGGAGAAGAAGGAAGCGACCCCTAACAGAAGACCACTTCTGTCCTCTGTTTTCCACCATGCATAGTCTTCAATGAGTGCTATGTTTTCCCTGTAACTATGGCTCCTGTAGAAAATTGTAAAATAAGAAAATGTCATTGTGAATGTCTCCCACAGGTCTTATATGATGTCATGAGGGACAAATACATAAAAAATGCAAAAATAAGTTTACAAAATTCTAGAATAAAAATATTAAACTTTTTGTACACATTGCGAATAACAAAAAAAACTGTGAAAACATTTTCAGTGAAAAAGGGTATTTGAAAAGAAAAAAAAACAGCCCTATAAGTCACAAAAAAACAGCAAAAATAATTTTGGTATCCCATTAATAAAATAGGGCCATTAAACAACCATATGCATAAAATTGGCAAAAAGTGTCTGGTCCTTTAGAGCCAAAACACTCTGGTCATTAAGGGGTTAAATCCTATGAAGAAACAGGTAGTGTGCCTATTGTAATGCTAGGTTGCAGCAAGCATCAAAGCTTTTAATGCTATACACACAATCTTGAGTCTTCCAGTACCAGAACTGCAGGCACAGCTACTGCTATAGGGCAACACAAGGCAAAGCAGTTGCATGAGGCTTTGTATGCTTGGCAGCAGTGTTGGCATGCCAAATAGCCCATGCAACCGCTGCAGTCATTCACTGGCCTCAGTGGTATACAACAGGACACTGCTGGGCTAGTGGCTGGCTGCAGTGGTCATATGAGCTAAGGAGGCATGTAATCACTGCAGCCAGGTAAATAAAGCCCAGCAAGGAGAACCAGAGTCCTGGAACAGAAATGTCGGGGGATCAAGCAGGGGAATAATACCTTCTTTTACTGTTTTATACTATTAGTATTCTACAGGAGCCCTAGTTACAGGGAAAACATATACTATTTCTAGTATTTGCACCTTTTTCTTAACCCTTTCCAATCCACTGTCTGATGTCTGAAGACATTCTGATTGAAGGCAGTACACCGCTCCGGTGTCGGAAGACGTCCGGCAGGGTATTCTTACTGTATATTACTGGTCGCTCTGTGGTCGGGGGCCTCTCCAGCATGTCCCATATCGCAGTATTGGCTCTAGCCAGCACTTTTTCTTCCGGTATTTTGAGCGGGATCGGTGATGGAACCTCCAACTGGAATTTCCAACGTAGATGTGAAACGGATCAATGCCCGTGTATTAGACGGCGAAAGCGGTATTTGCAATTCAAATCAGGTCGCATGAGACCAACCTCAGTCTGATGGATTTTCTGCATGTTCCCGAAACAAACAGTCCTGTATAAATCATGAAGGGGTATTCTTCTTTTGCTGATCAGATCCATTTTTCGGCTGGGATATGACTGAAGAGCAAGACCAGGTGGGCAGGGCTTAGCCATCTTTTTGTTCTACTGCAGACAGGACATAGGGGGGGATGATCCAACTGCAACCAGTTGTCTTACAACCAGACACAGGATAGTGTCCTCATTTGAATAGGACTGCGCTTGCATGACCATTCTGAGCCACTCTACACTATATATACAGCTGTGCTAATTCCGATCTACCCGCATTTTAATATCAATGGCAAATCCTGAGGACAGGTCATCAATAAGAATCCTCAATAATATACCTATAGTCACCAGTAGAGGGAGCTCGAGAGTTTACAATATTTTATTATTGATTTCTTTGTATAGTAGTGTGCATTTAGCTCCTAAGCTCCCTCTAGTGGTGTCCACAGGCAGCCAGAATTTATAGGCTAGACCTAGTGCAGCACTAGTGCTTTTTTGGAACATATTTAATCAACTGGGCAATATTTTGAGAAAATGTTAAAGATTGTGAAGTTCACTTTTGCACTAACTCACGCATTTCTAGAAAAACAATAGCCATGGAGTAACACTATATTTTTTATGCTACATGTTCAGCCATTGAAGGTTCTTGTATGCTCAGTTGGTATTAAATACATTGAATGCAGACATACACAAGGGTTTTAATCATATAACTGCCCTTGGTAGGGAAGGCCGAAGGAGCCCGGACTACAGCTGTTTGCTTAACTCACTACTAGTCACTTCTTGGTGAGCACTGCCATAATGGGTCCAAGCACCTTTCAGGACTGGCTGTCGTTAGGATCCTGTATGCAGTAGAACCAGGAGCTGAAGAACCTTAGGAAAAGAAGCTATAATGTGTGTACTTACATGCGCGATTTTTGAGAAGTGATGCGAGATACAAAATTGCAGCATGTCCTATTTTTGGACAATTCTATTGAAGAATTGCTCATTCCTTCCTATGGGAGAAAAAAAAATTGCATCACCCTTGCATGTACATGCAAGTTTCATGCAAGTATGATGCGTTTTTGCTTCCATGGGGAATAATAGTCGATTTTCACATTTGTTTTTCATGAAAATTGCAAGTGCAGCGACATGAGTGCAATTTTCTTGCAAAATGCATTGCAATTACATAAAAATTACGGGTTTGCAAGTGCGATATCGGCCCAAGTTTCTCTGACCTAGCTTGCACTCGCACATGTTAATGCACCCTTAGAACTATTTCGACATTCTATCCTCAGGTCATATTAAATATATAACGTTATATATCATGTTATTTGTCTTTTAGCTCCAAGCTATAGACCTATTGTCTAAGTGCAAACACTGCAGTCTAAGCATGTGCGAGCCATCTTCTGTATAGACTACTTAGATCCTGCTTGCTATCTGGGAGCACTTGTCTCTGCTGCCCAAGGATGATGATGTAACTTATGATCTGGGGGCAAGCACATGACACAGACAATTTCTCCCTCCCCAGATATGAGGCATCAACAGTGAGTGCTGTAGTCTGTCAGGAAATGTGCTGCCCCCTCTGGGAACTATGTTCTTGCTCGGAGTAACTGTAGCATTGTGATGCTGGAGATAAACGGACATTGTTTCATAACCTCCTATGTCAGCCAAATATCAGCCAGGTAAAAAGGACTCCCTGTTCTTTATAATGTCCACCCACTAAAATAAGATGAGTGCCTTATGATGAGCTTGTCAGAATAT
Organism: Eleutherodactylus coqui; assembly: GCF_035609145.1. Lineage (NCBI taxonomy): Eukaryota > Metazoa > Chordata > Amphibia > Anura > Eleutherodactylidae > Eleutherodactylus > Eleutherodactylus coqui. The sequence goes on along the minus strand of NC_089838.1, from coordinate 217,937,720 downwards.
ATTCAGGAACTACATATATGGCAATTCCATATGACCACATTATTATTAGACACCTTTTTAGTAATTCCACCAAAGATCAACGGCTTATAAGTGTAACCTTGAAAATACATCTTTTGGTCAGACATAATGATATTTCATTTTTGGGTCAAATTTGGCATGCATGCTGTCACATGCACTGAACATGTCCATAGGCCTGTAAGATGCAAGTAGATGGGCGACAGACTAGAACAATCTGCATGGTTAACTCCTTCTTTTTCTGAAGATGATATGCAGATAAACTTAAACAGTGACAACTGCAACATGTGTATATAACAGATTCCGCTGGAAGTAACCTCTTGGCTATCAACAGTGGCAGCAATACCAATAACTGGAACTAACTCGAACTGTCTCTGTGATTATAGCAGTCTCTTGCAGGTATCTAGGATTGAATTTAGAGCAACAATCCTTTACGTATAACATAAGTCTGTCACAATTTCTTGGTGTTTGACATCTTATCTTCCCTCTACAATCAGCCTCTTCTTACACCAGGTGCCCCTGTCTTCAAATACATTATTACTAAGCAATAAAGTAATGTGGTTGTTGCTTTTTCAGGAGACTTACTCTGCTTAGCACTGGTGACTCCAGTATTCAGCTGGTTCTGAGACTGGCTGAACTGCTGTTGATGGCTACCTGCGGATGCTCTGCATTGGGACCACAAGACTGTTGTTCTTCCCCTCAAGATTCCAGGATTCCATCCTGGCTGTTCCTGCTTCTGGATTCTAAATGGACCAGATAATCATACACTGCTCAAACAAACAGTAACTAACTTGACTCTTCTCACTGCCTTCCACTTTTGGTCTATGTTGCAAATCCTTTCCTGGACACAGCAGCAGCTCCAATGCTGTCTGCTGTGCATTATAGGCCCCTATCACCTGATGGTGGCTAAAACAGTGTATACATGATATACATCTTTTCATCATTGTGGCCAAAGGGCGACATATGCCACTCTATGGCTATACATTGGCATATGTCAGACCCTTCCGTCAGAGGTATACATTGAGGTTGTCATGAGCTCTAGTCTTGTTCGCCTCTCTCCCACTTGCTGGATGCCATTTGATCCAGGTGGTTTATTTGTTCCTAGTCGTTACATATTCAACTTTGCTTCTGGCTGCATCCAGCTTTGCTTTGATTTGGTCTTCTTTCCTCAGATACATCTGCTGCATCAGCAAGTCAACAGTTAACTCTTCCCTGGACTTGGACTCTGGTTCTTTGCACCTGTATCAAATCTACTAATCTGGATCTACTATATATACTCTGATGTTTCCCCAAAGGCCCCATTCAAACTGGTGTATGTGAGTTGTGCTTGGGATTCTGGGTACAACTCACATCAGACAGCACACGGATGCACGTTTTTTTTTGCAGCATGTGATTGTTTCTCATCCCTATTGCTGCAGGTGGAAATGCTGCAGATTTTCTGTGTGGAAATTTTGCATGGAAAATCCACAGGAAATCCACCTCATGTGAACATGGCCAAATTCACTACCTGAGTATCTGCATTGCACAGCCTCCATTCATTCTCTTTCCAGTTCTCGTATCCAGTTTACACTTTCTCATCCGAGTTTACTCCTGCTTTTCCTTTAATTGTCTGGTTTCAATTAAAGACTCATTGGTCCTGTGCTTTGTCATTGCTTCAGTATCCATAAGAATCCACTTTCAAGTCCTGCGTTCCATACAGTACAATCAAACCACATACATAATAGTCACATATGTAACAGTGTTCTTCCAAAACCTGTCAAATACCTCTAATGAGATGTAAATGGGCCTTAGATCTCATTCACACAACCATATGACACATTAGTGCTGTATTAGTACAGATCTGTAACCATTGTATGATTCTGAACCAAGGTGCAGGTGACAAATTTTTGCCAAGTGCCAGCCACCATTAATTTAGTTAAGCACTTAGTGCCAAGTTTCTGTGATGCTGTGGCACCTCGAGTGAATATGGCATCACAAGTCCAACTCACTTGACATTTGAAATTTAGCAGCAGGAACTGGTTATCAATATTTTGACAACTGCAAAATAAGTATTACAAGGATGAGAAGATTCGGGTTTAATTGCTGATGCAGATGTCAGACTTAATAGAGTGTTTGTATGAGTACAATGAGCCAGGTGAGGTCATATGATATAGAGTTTGTTAGAGCTCAAGGCAAGTTCTGTTCCTAGGAGGGATGTATTTGCATAATTGTGTGCTGCTGGGCCTTAGTCTTAGGGCTTACACAAACGAGCGTGTTACACCGCGATTTTGCATGCGGGAAATTCCCACCTGCAAAACGCCGGAAATAGAACTCATTGACAATCAGACTGGACTCTGACCTCTCCTTTACACCCCACATCCAATCTCTGTTCCGAACATGCCATCTGCACCTCAGGAATATTGCTAAAATACGTCCGTTCCTGACCACGGACATGCTAAAGACACTCATTGTTGCCCTCATCCATTTCTGACTCGATTACTGCAACTCGCTGTTCATTGGCCTCCCCCGCACCAGACTCGCTTCACTCCAATCCATACTAAATGCGGCAGCTAGGCTCATTTTTCTATATAGCGGTTACTCAGACGCCTAAGCCATATGCCAGTCAGTGCATTGACTGCCCATCCACTGAACTAAACTTAAGCTCCTCACCCACAAAACTCTCCATGATGCCACGCCACCATACATCGCCTCCCTCCTGTCCGTACACCACCCAGCCTACACACTCTGATCCGCTAACACACTCAGACTAAACACCCCTTTAATACGAACCTCACACGCTCGCCTCCAGGACTTCACCAGAGCAGCACCGATCCTCTGGAATGCTCTCCCCCAAGGCATCCGGACGCTCCCCGATGCATGAAATTTCAGACGTGCCCTAAAAACACACCTCTTCAGGGAAGCATACCAAATCTCCTGACCTAGTCCTAGTGTTTGTGCAATGAGCGCAAAAAAAAGAAGTGAGAATGAACCAATTGAAATCAATAGGTTCTATGGTCTGTGTTTTGCGGGCGGGAATTTCCACACGCAAAATCGTGGCCCAACATGCACACCTTTTTAAGGCCTTTTTGGGTAGTTTAACCAACATATCCCAGTCCACATGGGCATTTGATGAGATATAGGACAAAACTGGAGTCACGAGTGATGTGCACCATAATTTGAAAATATTTGCCCTCAGATGTGGGGGTGACAGGCTAGCCATTTTAAGAGATAAAAAAAATTGTTAGGTTGTGTTCCTGGGACTTGCAGTTCTACTGGTTTCTGGGAGCACACTTGCACAGGTGTAGGATGTTTGAGCTGGCTGAGTGTGGAGTTCTTCAGCCAGCCAATCACCACCAGTCTTCTACATATGGATACCAACCACTCTGGCTAGAGGGTGCTGGTTTCCTCAGTTCCGTCACACTACTTTTGTGTTTGCATCCATGCAGCTTTCGGTAGGTGTGTACAGCGATGTGTTCTGTGTGTCTCTGCAGGTGGACGGACATGTGGTGAACAGTCCTGTTCAGGTTGTATTGGTGAGAACACCGGCGTGTTCAGTGTGTCTGTGCAGGTGGCCGGACATGAGGTGAACTGTCCTGTTCAGGGGGCATTGGTGTGAACAGTGACTTGTTCTCTGTGACTGTTCAGGTGGTCAGACGTGGTGTGAACAGTCCTGTTCCATGTGGTATGCATTCCCTTGTGTGTTGGTGTGAACTGCATCCTGTTCTGCTTGGATCGTTTTCCATCTAGGGCAAGCCAGGTCCTTAGGTTCCAGCGTGATACTGTCCCTATTGGGACAATCATGCCGCTTGCAGGCAGGATTCATGGAGTAAGTTGTCTTGTGAGAGTAAGGACCCACGAGACAACGAGGACCCTTGTTGCAGGCTCATGGTCTTGAGTATATTGGCCAAAGTACGAACTAATACCTCGTATCCACTGTAGCGATTCCATTGTTTATGCATGCAGGTATGCTAGGTAAGTGTTTTGGGTGTTTGTCAGTCATTGTGTCATCTCTTCTCGCGAGTCCTGTTCGCAATTCACTTTCTTAGATGTTTGTGTGTGCAGTTCCATGAGTATCTCAGGGTTACAGATTCAGTGCGTCCTGGTTGGATGCAACAGAAATCTGTTGGATTAAGTTGCTAGACACTTTCCATCTGAATTGTCTGAACTTGGATTACCTATAGGGTTTCAGTGACTAATCATTTCCTTTTTTTTTAGGAAATACATCATCTTCTCTATGAACATGCTGGTATACTGGCGATTCCTCCTTTAACCCCCACCAACTGCTTTCCCCCCTCCTGCCCCACTCTGTTCCTCCTTTAATTTATCCCTATTTTTCCTCTGGTGTTCATTTCTTTCTTTCTTTGCACTGCTGCTGTGTCAGGGGGGTTGTTTCTATTTCTTACCTTGTCACATTTATATCTGCATGGTTTGCAGCTTGATGGATCACATGACAGCGGGGCCATCTTGTAATTAGGAGGATGGGCACAGCATGGCTATCTTTGATGAGGGCATGCCAGGAGTTGGTTCTTATGGAGCACTGCTGATAGCACTAACATGGTCTCCTGCAAGTCATGTGATAGAAAAGCCATGTCACAGACCAGCTGTTGGGCACAGTCCGGCCATCTTGGATGAGGACATACCAGGGGTTGTCTCTGTCATGTGCATGGAGAGAGAGAGAGGGGGGTGATACCTATCGATTCTGCCTATGTCCTTGATTACTCATGGATCCATTATTCTGATTGCGCTTGCTTCTACCAACTGTCGCAGCAAAGCATTGATTGATCACTCTAGCAAGATTGCAAGCTTGGAGTCGTTAGAATACAGACTGATTTGTATCCAGCTTTCCCGGGCTTCTGCAAGCATGCAAAGTGAAAACTCAAATAACCACCTGACCCGGTGTAACGCACTCCAGCGCTCTACAATGCCATGCACAATACACATGCTACCACCACCAGCTTGTTACAGTATCACTAGTAAGCTGGAACCCGGACTTATGAATTATGAACACAATCTTCAGAGTTATGATTCGCTTTAAAATGGGCAAGGCTTAACTAATAAATTGTAGTTTTATTCTAGAAAAAGACTAGCAGTGGAGATATATATGTACAAAAGTATACAGAAAAAGATGTTATACGAGAGTATAAGGGAGTACCATATTCATACACAAGACAGTATTTCAAAATAAACAAGAAATTAAAAGAAAATTACCAGATTTTTGGATACACGGCCCAAAGGGTCTGATTGACGGAGTTCCTAGAAACAAAATGGGACAGTCCATATGTTGTAGCATATCTCTGTGGTCTGACAATTTGGTTCTGTGGAGCCCCCAATTATAAAGGGTTCCCTAAAACACACCTTTTCCCCTTGCTTTCTGAGGTTATTTGTAGAGAGGTGTGTTGGATTTGTGCGAGCTCTGGAAAATCGTATTTCCCAAATACAAATGCACAGGTTATGAAGCATGTTAGCAGGCATTTGATATACTCTACGACTAGAATTAAGCCTACATTTAATGGATGCATGCACACTATGACTCCAATAGAATCAAACCCTTGACTGCTGGATGTGTGTATATCAGGACATGTAACTATGATGTGGTTCTTACATTTATGACATTTTCCATAGTTGTTTATGAGTACTAGAGGACTTGGTTGTATTTTAAGCATATATATATATATATATATATATATATATATATATCTATATATATATATATATATATATATATATATATATATATCTCATGCTCTTAATTGAATGACCTGAGGCATATTGACTGAGAGGAATTCCGAGATAAGGACCTCAGCTCCTGGAGGAAGAGACCCATATAAGGGCAATAACCAATCAGCTGCAGATTCGTACTTCATGACGTACTAACTATGCATCCTGTCTATAAAACCCCATGCAACTTCATTAGAATAAAGAAGTTTCATTTAGCTGAACAGCATGTTTCAGTGTGATTCTTCCATGCATGCACAGGCCTCAGGCCTTAGGCCTTCTAATCAGGAAGGGGGCAGATAGTCATCATTAGATATATTAGTACTAGAGATGAGCGAACACGTTCGGCTCCGCCCCTTTTTCGCCCGAACACCGAACTTTGCGAACACTTCAGTGTTCGGGCGAAAAAGTTCGGGGGCCGCCGTGGCAGCGCGGGGGGGTGCGGCGGGGAGTGGGGGGGAGAGGGAGAGAGAGAGGGCTCCCCCCTGTTCCCCGCTACTGCCGCCCGCGCCGCCGCGCATCTCCCCGCCCCCCGGCGGCACCCGGACACTTACGCGCGAACACTGCAGTGTTCGGCAAAGCCGGTGTCCGGGTGCGGATGTGTCCGTTACGGACACGTTCGCTCATCCCTAATTAGTACCAATCTATAACATATGGAATTGGTAATAAGTATTATTTACTTTATTCCCTGAACATAGGGTGCAACAGGACATATGCAGGAGGTTACTGTTGGGATCGCCTTGTCAGAGTGGTTTCCCAAGATTGATAGGGAGGGTCTACAGAATATGGATAGCTTTATCTTGTCTCTTTCTCCCTCCCCTTTCCCTTGCCCCCCTTTTCTTTCTATTTAGAGGATTATACAATATAAAATTGAGTATTTTAAGGTCATAATAAAGGTTGCGTTTTCAGACAATAGCCTATAGGGCTTGTCGAGCATTAGAAACATGGCCCTATTTTTCTTCCGGGAAGCAGTACCACTTTCGTCAGTGGACTTTGTGAAGCACTAGATGTCAGGGGGCTTTTGTCACTTCTCTCCCTTCGAAATGTTCCTTCTTTCTTAGGGTTAGTAGGGATCCCAGAGGTCAAGCCCCCACCAACCAGAAATTTTTGGCATATCTTAGTGATAAGGGAATACACCATTAACTTTAATTGCTTTGGTTCTGAAAGCAATAACCTAAAAGCCTGATAATCCACACACTTTTTTTAATTCAATAGCCCATTAAAATATATGCTATTCTCTTGCACTTGCTGAAATAACCAGTGCTATGAGACAATGTTGTTGACCTGTGATGCATAAGAAAATAAATGAAAATGTTATTACATTGTGATCATTGTAATAAAATGCATTTAGTTAAAACCGTTTCACATATCTCCTAATGGCCAAGAAGCAGATCCAGGTAAAGTTATGACTTTGCTTGTGAATAGCTTCCCATGTTACTTCATATAGCCATGAGGTCAGGAACATTTTCACATGAGCCATTCATTACGTACTGTTGCTGTACATATCCTTGGGGAATTCTAGTACTTACTACAATATGATTCTCGCTGCACTTAGCTTGGAATGGAATCCCTAATATTTTAATTGGAGTCTACAGAAAATTTGAAAACTTTGGCCAAGTTGATATATCATTTTAAGTAACATCTGGTGTAAATAGACCTCTGCAGCTCATCCATTCTCCCCCAGTGATACACATATTTCTTGTAGAACATAGAATTCTCTATTATTGCTTGAACTTATATAGCTTTTGACCCATTAGAGAACAATGTGGTTGAGATTAAAAATAAAGGGTTTATCTCACTATTAAAGGGGTTTTCCCAGACCAAAATGTTGATGACTTAAAGGGGTTGTCTCAAGGAAGCAGTGAAATTTTTTTTTTGCCCAGTCCCCCTAATTAAGCATACATTACTAAGCCCCCCCTGTAAATGACTTTTCTAGCTGGTTTGTACTTACAGTTCCAGCGTTTCAGCAACTTATAAAAAGTTTCCCCAAGATGGCCGCCGGCTCTTTTCCCGTCGCTTGCTGTAGCCCGACGTGCGCGCTCCCGAGACGCTACCAGCTGTGTCTCCCTGACAACCAGACGCCCCGCAGCCGCAGACCGGACCCCGGGATTGAACGCGGCCGACCAGTCACCCACCGCCAGGCAGCAGGTAACCGGCACTAGCCCCTGGCTCCCCCGCGCTAGCCCCCGGCTCCCCCGCGTTAGCCCCGGCTTCCCCCGCGTTAGCCCCGGCTTCCCCCGCGCAGGCCCCGGCTCCCCAGCGGTAGGCCCCGACTCCCCAGCGGTAGGCCCCGGGGCCCAGCGGTAGGCTCCGGGGCCGAGCAGTAGGCCCCGGCTCCCCAGCGGTAGGCCTCGGGGCCCAACGGTAGGCCCCGGCTCCCCAGCGGTAGGCTCCGGGGCCCAGCGGTAGGCCCCGGCTCTCCAGCGGTAGGCCCCGGGGCCCAGCGGTAGGCTCCGGGGCCACAGCGGTAGGCTCCGGGGCCACAGCGGCAGTCAGTCACGCGTCACCCCCGTCAGTCCGTCACCCATCACTTACCTGGGCGGCTGGGCTGGGCTGGGCGGCTTCTCGGCTGGGCTTCTCGGCTGGGCGGCTCCAGTTTCTGCACCTTCCTCTAACAGAGGATGGTAGCAGAATGGCCGCTACAGCGCGCTCCCGAGAAGATACAGCTCGTCTGCGCATGCGCAGAAGAGCTGTAGCGGCGAGCACACTGAAGCGGCTCGTGCTCAGAGCAGAAGACCGGACTGCGCAAGCGCGTCTAAAAAAGCAAGCCGCCAGCGAATTTAGACGGAACCATGGAGACGAGGACGCTAGCAACGGAGCAGGTAAGTGAATAACTTCTGTATGGCTCATATTTAATGCACGATGTACATTACAAAGTGCATTAATATGGCCATACAGAAGTGTATAACCCCACTTGATTTCGCGAGACAACCCCTTTAAGGCCCTTTGACACGCAACGATTGTCGCTAAAACAGACACATGACTGAATGAACTGCCGACATTTTTGCATAAAATCACACGTACATATAATGGTTTTTAATAGAGATGAGCGAGCACCAAAATGCTCGGGTGCTCGATGCTCGAGTCGAACTTTCCGCGATGCTCGAGAGTTCGTTTTGAGTAACGAACCCCATTGAAGTCAATGGGCGACTCGAGCATTTTTGTATGGGACCTATGCTCCGCTAAGGTTTTCATTTGTGAAAATCTGGAAAACCAAAGAAAGTGATGGAAACGACAAAGATACGGATAGGGCAGGCGAGGGGCAACATGCTGGCCTGCATCTCAGGTTCCCAGGTCCCACTATTAAGCCACAATAGCGGCAAGAGTGTCCCCCCCCCTAACAATTTTTACTTCTGACTAACCCTCATTAGCAAGGCACACCTTAGCTAAGCACCACACTACCTCCAACCAAGCACAATCACTGCCTGCGGTTACATGCTGCCCAACCTCCCCACATGACCCTGCGTCCGCAGCGCACACAAAAGTGTCCCTGCGCAGCCTTCAGCTGCCCTCATGCCACACGCTGGCTGCATAGCCACACCACCCTCATGTCTATTTATAAGTGCGTCTGCTATGAGGAGGAACCGGAGGCACACACTGCAGAGGGTTGGCAGGGCCAGGCAGCGGACCTCTTTAATAGGGGTGGGGCGATAGCCCACAATGCTGCACAGAAGCAATGAGAAATCCAATCCTGTGCCACCTCCGTCAGGAGCTGCAAACATGGGCATAGCAATGGGGAATCCATGTGCCACACAGTATTCATTCTGTCAAAGTGTTGCATAGCTCAATCGACACCGCAAAGGGGAAAGCCATCTGCACTCTGCCCCCTACCCAAGTCAGTCAGTGTCTTTGTGCCAGACAGGTCAAACACCGCAATGGGAACTAAGTGCGCACCAACAGCATAGGTGGGTCCTAGGCAACCCAAGACATGAACAATTAATAAATCTGAGCGGCCAAACATGGCAGACTTGCACTGCGCCTACGGCATAGGCCTCGGCCCACAGCTTCAGCAATCGTAGGCAGGAAGCGGACTTTCACTGCAACCAGGACATGGGCCTCTGCACAAACCCTCAGCAATCGTGGGCCTACAGCGGACTCAAATGCTAGCGTAGCTGTGAACGTCTCATTAGCGCTGTATTGCTCCTCTAGTTTGTCCCATTGCATTCCCCCGGATAGTAGAGCTAACGTCAGATTAAATACAGGTGGGCTTCGGCCCACACTGCATGCCCCAGTCAGACTGGGTTTTTTAATTAATAGTCACAGGCAGGTACAACTCCCCTATGGGAAGTCTGTGTGGAGTGGACCCACAGCATGGGTACATTAAAAAATCCCATTGCAGTCCCCCGGATAGCTGAGGTAACGTCAGATAAAGTACAGGTGGGCTTCGGGCCACACTGCATGCCCCAGTCAGACTGAGGTTTTTTAGAAATAGTCACAGGCAGGTACAACTCCGCAATGGGAATTCCGTGTGCACCCACAGTACGGGTGGCTCCCTGAAACCCACCAGCGGTACATAAATAAATCCCATTGCAGTGCCCTGCACAGCTAAGCTAACGTCAGATTAAATACAGGTGGGCTTCGGCCCACACTGCATGCCGCAGTCAGACTGTGTTTTTTTTATAAAAAGACACAGGCCGGTACAACTCCCCTATGTGAATTCCGTGTGCACCCGCAGCATGGGTGGCTCCCTGGAACCCACCAGCGGTACATAAATAAATCCCATTGCAGTGCCCTGCACAGCTAAGCTAACGTCAGATTAAATACAGGTGGGCCTCGGCCCACACTGCATGCTCCAGTCAGACTCTGTTTTTTTTAATAAAAAGACACAGGCCGGTACAACTCCCCTATGTGAATTCCGGGTGAACACACAGCATGGGTGGGGCCCAGGAAGCCACCGGCGGTACATAAATAAATCCCATTGCAGTGCCCTGCACAGCTGAGCTTACGTCAGATTAAATACAGGTGGGATTCGGCCACACTGCATGCCCCAGCCAGACTGGGTTTTTTTATAAATAGCCACAGGCAGGTACAACTCTGCAATGGGAATTCCATGTGCACCCGCAGCATGGGTGGCTCCCTGGAACCCACCGACGGAACATAAATTAATCCCATTGCAGTGCCTCTCTTAAAGCTGAGGTAACGCGAGAAGAAATGCAGGTTGGCTTCGGCCCACACTGCATGCTCCAGTCAGTCTGGGTAATTTACATTTTTTATAAATAGTCACAGGTCGGTACAACTCCGCTATGGGAAGTCTGTGTGCACCCACAGCAGGGGTGGGTCCCAGGAAGCCACCGACAGTACATAAAAATATCCCATTGCAGTGCCGCCCTTAACCCTTTCCAATCCACTGTCTGACGTCTAAAGACAGTCTGATTGAAGGATGTACAGCTCCGATGTCGGAAGACGTCCGGCAGGGTATTCTTACTGTAGATTACTGGCCAGTCTGTTGTCAGGGGCCTCTCCATCATGTCACATACTGCAGTACTGGCTCTAGCCAGCTGATGGCGCCATTGTATAATGGCAAAAAGAGAGAGCCCCCTAGAAACCCTTTATCCAAACTTGGATTGCAAAGGGTTAAAGCTGAGGCAACGTGAGAAGAAATGCAGGTTGGCTTTGGCCCGCACTGCATGCTCCAGTCAGTATGTGTAATTTACATTGTGACAGGTACGTAGAACTCCGCTATGGGAAGTCTGTGTGCACCCACAGTATGGGTGGCTCCATGGAACCCACCGCCGGGGTGGGTTGAGTGAGTGACAGCATATTAGCCTGCCATGGACAAGTTTGTCCTCCACAGCATTGTCTGGCTGCCGGCATATTTGTAGTGGTTATGGTGGTTGCGCCTGTCCTACTGCGATTTTGCCGATGGCGATTGTGCCTGCCTTGTGGCGATACTGCCTATGGCGACCGTGTCTGCTTTGAAGAGTAAGGGTTATTGGATTTTTGGCTTTTTCTGTGAATTATTCATAACATTGCAGTACGCGGAATAGCAAAGGTAACGTGAGAGAAAATGCAGGTACGCTTCGGCCCACACTGCATGCCCTAGTCAGTCTGGGTAATTTTTGGGGGGCCATGTACGTTGAACACCACGATGGGAACACTTAGTGCACCCATAGTATGCACAGACCCCTGTAATACTCCTGTAGCAAAGGTATAAGCTGACCCCACTAACAGTTATGTTGCAGAAGTCGAGGGAGACCCTATTAACACTTCTGTAGTAACAGTATAGACGGACCCCAGTAACATTTCAGTAGCTGTAGTATAGGCAGAGCCCAGTATCAGTTACATTTCAGTAGTAACAGTATCGACAGACCCCTGTAACATTTCCGTAACCGCAGTATAGGCAGAGCCCAGTATTAGTGGGATTTCAGTAGTAACAGTATAGACAGATAGACAATACCTATGTGGAAAAGCTAGTATTTTCTGAGACAAGAGAGGGGCATTTGATTGCAATGAAAAGGATATTCAAGGTACTGAAAGTCTGCACTCCTCCTCATCTCAAGCTGAAATATGGAAAGGCTTCATTCATATGTTTTCTGTTGTCCATTTCAAAGTGTTAGCAAATAGCAATCCAAGTTTCCGGCTACTACCACGCATCTTTCTTAGGAATTACAAAAGATGATCACAAGTAAAGGCCTCATCATCAGTCAGTCCAAAATCATTCAGGGAGTACGTGGTTCTCAGCTGGCCTGCTTCCACCAAGGATCGGTGCCTGCTGCTACTCTGTCCCTTGCCCTGCAGGGATGCTGTGTTCTATAGTCACCTGTATTCCGACCTCAGCTGTACGCTTATCTTTGGACTTAGCAGTACCAATAAGTTTGAAGCCACCATTGTTCTACCAGTCGGGTGAAAGCTTCAGCTAGGGATAACGGACTAGTACCGCGGTTTTATTTAGTTGGTCTTTGGAATGTGGCCAGGATGAAGTTATGGAGTGTGGACATAGTAGCGCGGTTTTATTTCGTTGGTTTTCGGAATGTGGCCAGGATTAAGTTGTGGAGTGTGGACCTATTAGCGCGGTTTTATTTAGTTGGTTTCCGGAATGTGGCCAGGATTAAGTTGGCCGTGGCGGCGGGCGGGGGGGGGGGGGGGGGGACGGGACTTTCGTTTAAGTTGAAATTCTTGGACTGCCGCCAGACGGACCACTGCAAAAGCATTTGCCAAGAGTGTTTTCATTGTTGGAGGAGGAGGGGGATGTTTTTGAGGCAGTACGTGTCCTGTGCACGTGTCCGTGGTTATACAGTATGCACCTTCCCAGTAACTGCGTAGCTGAAAAATTGTCACGCCTGGGGACCTAGTAGCGCAGCCTCGCTGCCATCATGTCTTTGGGAAGCCTCCGTTTCCACAACCCTGTAACATAGCAGTAGCAGCAGTATAGGCAGAGCCCAGAATTAGTAACATTTCAGTGGTAAGTGTATGGATAGACCCCAGTAACATTTCATTTGCAGCTGTATAGACAGACCCCTGTAACATTTCAGTAGTATAAGTATAGACAGACCCCAGTAATATTTCATTGGCAGCAGTAGGGACAGGCCCCAGTAACATTTCCGTTGCAGCAGTATAGGGAGAGCACAGTATTTTTAACATTTCAGTAGTAGCAGTACAGACAGGCCCCAGTAACATTTACGTAGAAGCAGTATAGGCAAAGCAGCAGATTAACATTTCCGTTGCAGCAGTATAGGGAGAGCACAGTATTTTTAACATTTCAGTAGTAGCCGTATAGAGAGACCCCAGTAACATTTTTGTAGAAGCAGTATGGGCAGAGGCCAGTATTAGTTACATTTCAGTAGTAGCAGTATAGACAGGCCCCAGTAACATTTCCGTAGAAGCAATATGGGCAGAGGCCAGTATTAGTTACATTTCAGTAGTAACAGTATAGACAGACCCCGGTAACATTTCAGTAGTATAAGTATAGACAGACCCCAGTAACAGTTCAGTACTAACATTAGGGAGAGACCGCAGTAACATTTCATTGGCAGCAGTAGGGACACACCCCAGTAACATTTCAGTAGCAACAGTATAGACAGGCCCCAGTAACATTTACATAGAAGCAGTATAGGCAAAGCAGCAGATTAACATTTCCGTTGCAGCAGTATAGGGAGAGTACAGTATTTTTAACATTTCAGTAGTAGCAGTATAGACAGACCCCAGTAACATTTCAGTAGTGTAAGTTTAGACAGACCCCAGTAACAGTTCAGTAGTAACAGTAGAGACAGACCCCTGTAACATTTCATTTGCAGCAGTATAGACAGACTCCAGTAACATTTCATTTGCAGCTGCATGACAGACCCCTGTAACATTTCAGTAGTATAAGTATAGACAGACCCCAGTAACAGTTCAGTACTAACAGTAGGGAGAGACCCCAGTAACATTTCATTGGCAGCAGTAGGGACACACCCCAGTAGCATTTCAGTAGTAACAGTATAGACAGACCCCTGTAACATTTACGTACAAGCAGTATAGGGAGAGCCCAGTATTAGTAACATTTCAGTAGTAGCAGTATAGACAGGCTCCAGTAACATTTCCATCGAAGCAGTATGTGCAAAGCAGCAGATAAACATTTCCGTTGCAGCAGTATAGGGAGAGCACAGTATTTTTAACATTTCAGTAGTAGCAGTATAGACAGACACCAGTAACATTTCAGTAGTATAAGTATAGACAGACCCCAGTAAAAGTTCAGTAGTAACAGTAGGGAGAGGCCCAGTAACATTTCATTTGCAGCAGTATAGACAGACCCCAGTAACATTTTATTTGCAGCTGTATAGACAGACCCCTGTAACATTTCAGTACTATAAGTATAGACAGACAGCAGTAACATTTTATTGCCAGCAGTAGGGACAGGCCCCAGTAACATTTCATTTGGCAGCAGTAGGGACAGACCCCAGTAACATTTCAGTAGCAACAGTATAGACAGACCCCAGTAACATTTCCGTAGAAGCAGTATGAGCAGAGCCCAGTATTAGTAACATTACAGTAGTAACAGTATACACAAACCAAGGTAACATGAATCTGGGGACCCCAGAAACTTTCCTCTCTCCTACTCCCGCAGCAGTAACTCGGCCTATACCCACACCCTCACTTGGAAGTCCGCGTCCTCGCCCGCGTCCACGTCCTCTAGCTCTACCCCTACCCCTCAGCATGGTGGATTACGAATAGAGCAGACACAGAGCGGTGTAAAAAATGTTTAAATTCTTATTGGCATGCAGTTGGAGTGAGACAGCGCTTATGTAACGCAAACTGTAGCCAGGAAAAAAATAATTCAGAAGACTGCAAGCACGCCTAGCTGTGCAATATGCAATACTGATAGTCCTGAACTCACACCAGCCACGCAGTGAAATGAAGAGAGTCACAGCTAGCCGTAAGGATTTTCCTTTTTTTTTTTGGTAATTTTTGTGCAATGCCATGCAATGCAGGGTATATTGCGCCAATGTGAGTTTCGCTGTATGGGGGTCTGTCACCGTGCATGCAATTTACAGCAGACACACAGCGGTGTAAAAAATTTTTCAATTCTTATTGGCCTGCAGTTGGAGTGAGACAGCGCAAACTGCAGCCAGGAAAAAAATTATTTGGAAGACTGCAAGCACGCCTAGCTGTGCAATAATGAGGTACTACAACTACCAGCAGCCACGGAGTTAAATGCAGACGGTCACAGATAGCCCTAAACATGTGCTTTTTTGGGGTACTTGTTGACAGGATTCTACAGTAGCACTGTCCCTGCCTCATTAATACTGCCCCTATACTCTGTAGAATTGGCTGCAGACTGAGAGCGCAATAGTCTGCAGAGCCCAAAATGAAAGAAAAAAATTGGTGCAAAGCTACTCCTAGCAGCAACAACTGTAATTCACACGGTAAGAAGCACCGTTGGGTTTCTTGTACACTACCCACTGTCCCTGCCTGACCAATACTGCCCCTATAGTACGTAGTACAGACTGCAGCCTGAGAACGCTATAGCCTGTACGTCCGATATAACAAAAAAAAATGATTGTGCAAAACTGCTCTCAGCACCCACAACAGTAATGCACTAGGTGAGCTGTGGCCCTAAGAAGGACCGTTGGGGTTCTTGCAGACGCTAACACTCTCCCTATAGCAGCAGCAGCACTGTCCCTAATCTCTGCCAGCGTGTGTCTGAGGCGAGCAGCGGGTGGGGCTGCCTTATATACTCGGCGGTCACTTGATCTCGCCAGCCACTCACTGCAGGGGGGTGGGATAGGGCTGGAACGTCACAGGAGGAAGTTGTAATGCCTTCCCTGCATTTCTATTGGCCAGAAAATGGCGCAAATTTTTCAGGGAAGAAAATGGAATTGACTCGAACACCACGTGGTGCTCGTCACGAGTAACGAGCATCTCGAACACCCTAATACTCGAACGAGTATCAAGCTCGGACGAGTATGCTCGCTCATCTCTAGTTTTTAATCATCTCCATTTCTAAGTAAACTCAGTAGGAGTTCTTTGATTAGGTGGGCATATATTTATGCAAGGGATTATCTGGCCAGCAGCATTCCATTGTCTTCTCTCTGCATGAGTAAACAATATACTTATTATGTATATAAGGCAAACACAATGAGTACATTCAAGTTGGCAAGCCGCTCAAAAGACTGAACAAATTCCATTCAAATGGAATGTCTTATGAGCTGTTAAATGATGGTTTTTATACGGGCTAAAAACCAGCGTTGAACGATAATTTAACAAATACTGCATAACTGCCTGCATTTACATGTAATGATTAGCGCTCACTTTTGGTTGTATAAATGAATTTTGAGCAATAATCACAATAAGTTATCAATACTAATCAGGGTGGAGGGATGGGGGGAGGGGTGTCTGATACTTTGGATTCCTACCAATCAGCTGATTGAAGAGATTGTTGAATGCCTCGACCTCTTCTCAGTCCTATGACATCATGTTCATTGGTCACATAGCCTAAGAGCAACTCAGTTCCATTCATGTGAATGGAATTGAGCTACTATACCAGGCACAGCTGCTATGTATGCCACTGTATGTATGACACTACGGCAATTTCAAACAGTTAAACAGCTGGGATTCCAAACGGCAGCCCTCACACTGACCAGATATTGGTGACATATCCTGAGGATAGGACATTAATATCTGAGTCCCAAAAACCCCGCTTTGAATACCAGCATTCTATAGGTCATAAAAAAATAACAATGTTTGCCATTTACATGTTGTTAAAAAATGATCAAGTCAGGCCTTATAACACTTATAAAACATATTATGGCGCCCCTGGTATTCAAACTGTATAACAACATTGATGCCCACCTAATGAGCTGAGTGCTCAGTTACTCTCTCCACAGCCAGTTCTCCGCATAGTGACCCTCTGTTCACTGCAGGACAGCCAATAAACATCGCTTTCTGTCCTGCTTGACAGGGGAGGAGCAGAGCCTCTGCAGTAACATGGCCATATAGCTGAGGTGACCCCTTCAGCAATAAAAGTAAAAAGAAATTATTTTGTGAGCTGCCAGAGGAGGAAGGAGTCTGATTTTGTCCAAAGTCCACCCCCAGCAGCACAAATTGCCAGCAGCTCAAAGGAGACCACGTGAAAGCAAAAATTTATTTAAAAAAAGGTATTTTTTACAATTACTGCACTGGTTGCCCAATCAATGCAATTTAAACTTGCTACTCCCAACCATAACATTTCCCCAGTGCAGCACCTCCCTACATCTTCTTCATTATCTGTTTCTACTACCCTACCTATGCTCTATGTTCTGCCAATGGTATCTAAGATTAACCTCCTCCACAATCTGAACCTTCCTCTCCTATCTCCAAGACTTTTCTCAAACTGTACTGAGTCTCCGGAATGAGCTACCCAAAATAATGTGGTTAATTCCCAATATCCACAGTTTTCTTTTGGCTCTGCAAACACATTAGGCACCTTTCCACAATCCCGAATATAACTTTTCTATGCTTACCTTTCGACTCTCTACATGATGTCTTGGAACCTGATTCAAGAGTAACCCCCATACTCTTTCCACCTCGATGCACGTCACATCTATGCATACATAGATACCGTCCGGTGACTGGCTCACATAGCTTTATGTGTATTATCTTGTTGTATAAAAGATGGCTGGACTATTGTATAAAACAAGCACTTGAATTTTTGAATTGTTGATTAATTTGCGACTGTTTGATTTGATTTGATCCGCTGTCTCTAACACTATGTCCTCTCTCTACCTAAAACTAAACCTCTCTAAAACTGATTTACTGGTATTTCCACCCTCCACTAACCGACATCTCCATCTCAGTGTGTGGCGCCACCATAACTCCTAGACAACATGCCCGCTGCCTTGAGGTCATATTCGACTCTGATCTCTCTTTTACCGCCTACATCCAATCACTCGCATGAACATGTTAGCTGCACCTCAAGAACACCTCTTTTCTCACCACAGACATGCTAAAAATGCATACTGTTGCCCTCATCCACTCCCGGCTCGATTACTGCAACTCGTTGCTGATCGGCCTCCCCTGCACCAGACTCTACCCTCTCCAATCCATCCTGAATGTGGCAGCCAGGCTCATCTTCCCGTCCAGCCGCTACTCGGACGCCTCTGCCCTGTGCCGGTCACTGCACTGGCTGCCTGTTAAATACAGAATTCAGTTTAAACTCGCTACCTTCATCCACAAAGCCCTCCACAGCGCAGCGCCCCCCTATATTGCCTCCCTCATCTCAATCCATCACCCAGCCCGGGCTCTCCGCTCTGCCTTCGAAACCAGACTGAGTGCCCCTTTAATTTGAACTTCTCATTCCCGCCTCCAAGACTTCTCCAGAGCAGCACCAGTCCTCTGGAACGCACTACCAAAGGCTACCCGAGCAATCCAGGACTCGCAGAACTTCAGGCGTGCTCCAAAAACGCACCTCTTCAGGGAGGCATACCGCATTCCCTAAACAAACCCCTCTGTACTCCGCCTGATAACATGCTCCCTGACCTACTGACTGCAATGCTTGCTAGCCATCATAAACCGCTCCTGCAGTCATACTGTTTCTGCCGTCACACGGCTAAATGTCTGACCATTGTCTATGTGTATAGCATCCCTCACTCTCCACTTCGCCATATCATGCACATCTCCAGCCCTTTACCTTCTGTATCACCCCATTACTTGTAGTATGTAAGCTCTTTGGAGCAGGACCCTCACCCCTATTGTTTCCATCAACTGATTACAATGTAACAATGGTTCTGTAATTTTTGTATTTTTTGTCTTTCTGTATTCCCCCCTGTCTATGTAAGCGCTGCGGAATATGTTGGCGCTATACAAATAAAGTTTATTATTATTATTATCTATTCACGTACCTTCTGAATTACAAAATCCTGTGGAATATGTTGGCGCTATATAAATAAAGATTATTGTTATTTTGGATAAACATATATCTATTCTAAGATCAAAATAGAAGGGAAATATTATTAAGGCAGAATAGATTGACCATGTTGTCCGCCTTCATTTCAGCTATGTCAGGGATATTCGCTCCTGTGTAACAGCACAGGAGCGAGCATCACTA
Source organism: Eleutherodactylus coqui (assembly GCF_035609145.1). Lineage (NCBI taxonomy): Eukaryota > Metazoa > Chordata > Amphibia > Anura > Eleutherodactylidae > Eleutherodactylus > Eleutherodactylus coqui. Next base: position 217,918,510 of record NC_089838.1, on the reverse strand, counting down.
GGACGAGCTGCTGATCATCGTTTGCCCAACAGCTCATCCCATGTAAATGAACCTCTAGTCCTGGCTACTCAGGCCTATGTACTCAAATGCATTGAAATGCTATACATCTAGTAATCGTATTATTGCTGGGCTGCTATGATAAGATCCAGCTCTACAAATTATGTGCTGCACATAGTAAATCTAAAACTTTATGTCAAAGTAAATGTCGGAATATAAAGTATAAGTCCTCCAGACAAGAAATTTCCACAATTAGGGAGTGTTGATTATTACAAAAATATTTTTACTTCCCATGTCACAATGGAGAAGTTCCAGACTGACCAATTTTCAAAGTGTTAATTGAGATATGTCATCTACCTTCACAAGTCTCCCTGGATATTACAGTATGAGGGACATATTAATTCTCGTGAATGAATAAGCATAGACATAACATTGCTAATTTTCCTCAAAACAACATTTCCAGACATTTTCCAAACATAATTTATCCAACCCTGCCTGACCTTTTACCTGTACTAAATGATTTAGAAATGTACACACCCAGATGGAAGAAAGAAGAAATTAATCTACTATTTTATTTAGGCTCTTAAAGGGGTTGTCTCGCGCCGAAAGGTTTTTTTTTTTTTTTTGCATAGGCCCCCCGTTCGGCGCAGGACAAACCCAAGGGATGTGTTAAAAAAAAAATATATATATTACTTACCCGAATCCCCGCTCTGCGATTTCTTTCTTCTTCCTACTTCTTCCTTCTCCAAGATGGCCACCGGGATCTTCACCCACGATGCACCGCGGGTCTTCTCCCATGGTGCACCGTGGGCTCTGTGCGGTCCATTGCTGATTCCAGCCTCCTGATTGGCTGGAATCGGCACACGTGACGGGGCGGAGCAACGCAATGACGCGTAGAAGGGGGCGGAGCCAGAACGCCGCTCATGCCCGGACCGAGCAGAAGAGAAAAGACCCTTCTGCGCAAGCGCGTCTAAAAACGCCAGAAGACATCAGAATTAGACGGATCCATGGCGACGATGACGCTAGCAACGGAGCAGGTAAGTGAATAACTTCTGTATGGCTCATATTTAATGCACGATGTATATTACAAAGTGCATTAATATGGCCATACAGAAGTGCTTAACCCCATTTGCTGCCGCGAGACAACCCCTTTAAATACTGAATATTTTAGTATTTTAGCTAAAGGTAAGTATCTTGATGGATAAATACAGTTGTATGTATACTATTTTCTAGGTCAGTTCTACCTCCATTTTGAAATTCTTTAGCTGCTTTTATTTTTGTCCATTATCTACGCTTTTTTATCTTTTTTTTTTTTTTAGTTCTCGGACCTCTGTTTCTTTTACCTTTTCCTAGTTATCCTCCCATAATTTCTCATGTGCATTTCCTACATTTTTATATGTTTTATAATTATCCTTATTTCATTTTTTTGCAGTATACAATACAGAGTAGTATTACATGGCTGCCATCCTAATCCTCATGTATTGATGGTATGCTTGCTCACCAAAGGGAATCCCAAGCATCAAATCCCAATCCTTGACATTGGTATGCCTAAGGCTATGTTCACATCACCATTTTAGGTTCTGTTTTCCTTCTTCACTATGGGGGCAGGAAAATAAAGCCCATAGGTTGAATAGATCCATCTTATGATGGAACGAAAAGGTGTTGAATGGACCCTATTGGCTATAAGGGGGTCCATTCAGTTTCCGTCCAGCCATCTAGCATTTTACAGGTCAAGACATTGCTGTATGCAGTGCTATTTCACCCTGTATTTTACCAGCATTTAGTGATGGAGGCTCCAAATAGAACCTCCAATGCTAATGTGAACAAGCTCTAAAAGGCCATATCGGCAGGGGTTGTCTTCATGATTAAATTAATTTCAAGGTTAGCCTACTTCAAGAAGACTAAAGAGCCATTTACACAAGACGTTATCATTCAGAACTGTACAAATTTCCACAGGAGCGACTAAATGAGAATTGTTTAGTTGTTCAGTTTCTGCATGCAGAAAACTGAACAACTAGCCGATCTGTGTAAACAGTAGTTGCTCACTTCTGAACGACTGTCTGCTTACAGTCAATGGAGGCAGGCACAGGGAGAACACTCACTGGCTGCCATGCTGGCAGCACTTTCAGCAATGCTAGCGATATTCACTTCTGTGTAACAGCCCAGGAGCGAGTACCAATGGGACATTGTTTGCTCGACAGCTCGTCTCGTCTAAATGAGGAGTTATACATCTGCACTTAAGTGTTAAGTATTAAGGTCTGCAAGAACTGCAAGAATTTAATGGAAACCAACTTAAAACCCTGTTTTACGGCCCAGTTACATATATAAAGCACATTTATTTCACAGGAAGCAAAATGTGTTATGTCCCACTTAGATGGGACAGTTGTCTAAACTAGTGTTTCCCAACTCCAGTCCTCATGGAGCCCCAAAAGGTCATGTTTTCAGGATTTCCTCAGTATTGCACAGGTGATGTAATTATTGTCAGTGCCTCAGACATTGCCACAAGAGTTCTTTCTATAGGAGAGACTGAAAACATGACCTGTTGGTGGTCCCTGAGGACTGGCGTTGGGAAACACTGGTCTAAATGACTGCACGAGCGCTGACTGCTAGGGTCATTAGTGTTCGTTCAGTACGTTTAGTGGAGAGAATTTACACTGAGCGAGAATCACACCATCCAGCGATGGTTTTTATGCTGACTAAAAGTCAGCAATAACAAGAAGTGAATGAATTGTAATTGACTTTTTTGCATTTACCTGGGACAATTATCGCTCAATTTTGTTCTTTTGGACGAATTTTGTGTGATAATCATCCCGTATAAATGACCCTTAAAAGTCCCATCAAAGCACCAATGGGGAAGTGCAGTTGGGCAAATTCCTACATACAAATTCCTAAATCAAACAGAAAAATGGGGAAAGATTAGACCCAAATATGATTGAGAATAACAATCAAGGGAATCTGGAAACACACTAGTTCACCATTGCTGGGTTTTGCAATGTCACATTTGAAATTCATATAGATCTCAGCCACCCTGGAGTACACACTGACACCCACAGAACAATGGAGTATGTCAGGATTTTAGGTCTTGTGTGATAAAACTCAACAAGAGGCAACTTGCACTTTACTGCTGGGAAGGTGAAAACCGACTGTAACCTGCATGTCAGGTGAAGATGTGGAATACAATACTGGATAGTCATCTAATTGTTCTGCAGATCTCGCTGGTCTCACAGGGACCACTCCCAGATTATGTTACCGCACACAGTCTCGTGGCAAGCTCTCAATGTTCACTGTATATCTCTCTCTCTTAGACTCTGTTCTCAAGGGCTCCTTTTCTTGATTACAGTTCCCTGTGCCTCAAGGATTCGCTCTCTCTTATGGTCCCTGCTGAGGTGCAGTTACAGACACTTCATCCTTGAATGCCTTCCTATGTTGGTGAATGAAAGCAATTTCTGCAAAGGAAAGTGGCGCAAAATTGCTCCCCAGCAACGCAAAAGACTGCGCTCTAGTTATTACAAACAATAGTTTGCTAGAGGTGGCACAACAAGGTATTAACCCTTTAAGGGAGTAGACTCCTGCTAAACTGCTGTCCATAGGTTCTATTTGGAGGTAGGGAGGTTTCTGAACTAGAACATGGCTCTGCTTGTCCATGCACGGGATAGTCATCCATGAATGGGACATGGATAGCCTATATGGCTCACCCCCAGGGATTACTGCTTATCGATGAAAGTTGGTAAGTCTAGACCTACTGCAATCAGTTGATCGCTGGGCTGACTTAAAGAAAGGTTGGGCTGTTTAAAGAAAGGTCGTCTATGTGAGACAGCTCATTTAAAACCCTAAACAATTTGTAAATTGTAACTTCTTGTATTCTACATAACCTCTTTATCTTTAAGTTAATGTCACAGTATGAGGTTTTGTTTTTCTACAAAGAGTTGCTGTTTCTTATGTTGTCATTCTCTGGAATATATACATTAACATTTAATTTATTGGCAATAATGAAGTAAATAAAATGTTCAGCTTACCCAAGTCTCTGTACAAGTGTTCAATTCCAACTTTAAATGAATAATGTCCGATGAGTACAACATTCAGTTAACTTAATCAGTCTCATAGACTTTGTCAGTTCCATGTATACTTCATTCTAATAGAGGGCATGGAACCACCATTCTTGTGATTGGTAGCAGTCTCACCCATTGAACTCCCAGTGATTATACACTTATTAACTACCCTGTGGATCTTGGAACAATCCTTTTAACTATTGGATTTGTTGTTCCTTTGTTTGTTAATTAAAGTGACCCTCTAGTTTTAGGACAAACTTCTGTCCCGGGATAGGAGTGGGAGGGAGCTATATTTCCTGTAATTGTTCTTCTCTGCTGCCCCTATGATCCACCTGTTCCAGGCCCTGTTTATGGCCTTCCAATTTTCTAATTACTTAACGTACACTGTGCACTGTGCTCTGATTGGCCATTGATGTGCAAATGAGTAGCTCTGGCCAATCAGAGAGCAAGTGTAGTACACTGGTAGTCTAACACTATCAATGCACTGTGATAAATATTGTGTTGGTCACTTTGGAAGGCCAAAAAGAGGACCCAGAACCAGCAGATTGGAGGGATGGCAGAAGCAATATGCCACCCACGCCATCCCATCCTGGAACAGAATCATGTCCCAAAACCAGAAGGCTGCTTTAATGTCACTGATGTGTATATAGAGGAAGGGTGTACTGACACTTTCTAGAAGGCTATGACTAAAGACGAGTGAGATCAGAAATGCGTCTGCCATTTTTTTTGATTCATGTCCATTATTTTCATTGCAGTCTTTTTGTTACTCTCTTAAATCCATGGCCCAATGTCTATTATAGGTCACATGTTGAAAAATAGTTGAAATATTCTAAAATATTTTTATATAATGCAGACTACGTTTCTGCCACCTTTCAATGTTGATTGCAGCATTGGGCTCTATATGAGTAAACAAGGAGAAATTCAGCACATGTGGAATGAGTTATAGTTACACTGTATCCCTCGGAGAGAAGAGATAAAGAAGTGCATTGAATTAGGAGTGGCAGAAATGTGTTGTTGATACTGTATTTCAGAGAAAATCCCATGATGAATCAAAGGCTGGATTCTAGTAGAGTTTGAAGACCAAGAAATATAAAGGAGATACTGTCTTGGCTATAAGGTTCTTGGCTACGTATTTGCCATACAACAGCACTTGATTAAGTCATGTGCTGCAAAAGCACTCTAAGTGTAGAAGACTAGTTGAGAAAAGATAAAGTGTCCAGCAAACAAAATGAATCTCAATAAATCCATAAACTGTAACCTTTGAAATTTCTGATACCAGTTCTAACAGTGAAATAAAAAGCCCCTGAGGGTTGGTATCAATTTATAAGTTTATAGATTGTATAAACCTACACTCAAAAGGGTTGTCTGGCATATTTTGTTGTCAAAAACAGTTCTTATTTATAGAAAATAATAAAAAATGTGTATGATCACCTTTCCCAGCTCTTTGCATCTCCCTAAATGCAGCTCCATACTCAGTGCTGGGTCTGTATTTATAGGCAGCAGTCAGCCTCTACAAGGGACATCACAGGCTACTGCAGCCAATCACAGACCTCAGCACTCCAGTATTTAGGTCTGGGATTGGCTGCAGAAGCCTGTAACATTCCATACACAGGCTGCTGCAGCCTCTAAACATTACGTCCCAGGTGAGACCTGAAGCTGTTGGTGTGGGAGGTGCAGGGAGCCAAGAGAGGTGAGTATACACTTATTTGTTATTTTCCATCATAGGAAACCCATTTTTAAAAAATGATGTCAAATTATCGGAGAAAAAAGGTGGAGCAACCCCGATGGAAAAGAAACAGGATGAGAGCGCAAGTAGGGAGCTTAGTTGCTGCAGTGAGGTAGAAGAGTCTTCTTGTTTATGGAAGGTGCAGCCCACCCTCAATGATGTAATCCTATAGAACAAATGAGGAAAAATAAAACTAAAATCTTATGGAAGGGTGAATGTGCTGCAACCCTTAGACGTGGCATAAATTCTTGAGATTAGGTATTTTGCCGAAAGAACTCATGTGTCAGATACATGGTCTGCATCTTTAGATGTGTAACCCCAACGAGTGGTTCCCATAACTCGAAATGTGTATACAAGCTGGTTTTAATAATAAACCTTTTGTTAAAATACCTAATCTCAAGAATTTACACCACGTCTGAAGGTTGCACCATATTCACCCCTCCATGAAAAAAGTATGTCGGACAACTCCTTTAAACATAAGACAACTCCATAAAAAGCAAAAATGCACTTGCTAACATTGTTCCCTTTACAATTTGAAGTCAAATCAGATTTCTTGTTGTCGATCTCTGAATCTATCAGCAGACTACAGGCTACTCTTTATGTTAGAGCACTCAGAATGAATTTCAGAAAAGGTAAATACTGTTTAGTTGATGGATAATATTACATTTCCCAGTGATATTCCTTAATTCATTCTAATTGTATAATGTATGGTATATAGGGACTAAGTTAGAAATGATCCGTTTGGGAATTCCTCTCTGTGTTAAGAGTGCCCTTATAGTGGAGCGCAGAAACTGGAAACACAAAGCTTTTATTATTTTATTAGTAGTAACCCATGAGAGTTCTGCGGTCTGTATCATGTGTCAGTGTGTCGCATGTGACGTCTTTGCCTTGGGCACGAATCTCTGTCTAGTAGTACTCAGAGATCTGATGACGATGATGTGTGACCACGTTTTATAAAGCATTCATATTTTTGGAACATTTTTTTTATTTCTAAAAGATACATATGTCTACAAATTGTTGCACAAATAAAAGTTAACAACTTGGTAACAATATTATAAAAACAGGCAAATATGGTCATTATAAGTACTTAAAAAAAGATTGTGAAGACACACATTTTTAATACTGATATACTGTACAACAAAATGGAACAACAACTATTTAATATATATGACTAGATAAACATAGATTATTGAAAACAAAGACCTCCAGCACTTCCGTGGATACCTGGGTAAAATCAGTATTTTATTTTGACATCATTGATAAAAATATCTTCCAAAAAACGTTATTACCTGTCCGTGCGGTGAGCTGGCATTTTAGATAAACATAGATTATGGTGTAATCAAGAGCTTATTCCGACTAGTGGCTAAGAATTTTTTGGAAATACATTTTTAATTTTCAGTATTATAAATTTTAGACAAATGAGGTAAATTTTAGTTTTTCTAATATTGCGCTAGTTTTATTAGTTGCAATTAATATATGCTTTATCTCTGTTCTATGAGAGAAAGGAAAAGTATCCATTTAAACTAGAGTAAGGCCTGGCATAGTAATAGCTTAATTGTATAGTCATTAGAGATGAGCGAGTATACTCGCTAAGGGCAATTGCTCGATCGAGCATTGCCCTTAGCGAGTACCTGCCCGCTCGAGACAAAAGGTTCGGGTGCCGGCGCGGGGGAGTGGTGAGTAGCGACAGTCAGCAGGGGGGAGCGGGGGGGAGAGAGGGAGAGAGAGATCTCCCCTCCATTCCTCCCTGCTGTCCCCCGCAGCTCCCTGACCGCCGCCGGCACCCGAACCTTTTGTCTCGAGCGGGCAGGTACTCGCTAAGGGCAATTGCCCTTAGCAAGTATACTCGCTCATCTCTAATAGTCATATATCCTAGAGAATGCTGTGTTTCTGTGCCACCTAATATGCAACAAAGGAGTTCTCTCTTTTTGGCAGTGCCAGCATAAATCTGAAGAGTCCGGATAGATGCTTGCTGGAGATGAGCGAGCACCAAAATGCTCGGGTGCTTGTTACTCGGGATGAACTTTTCGCGATGCTCGAGGGTTCGTTTCGAGTAACGAACCCCATTGAAGTCAATGGGCGACCCGAGCATTTTTGTATTTCGCCGATGCTCGCTAAGGTTTCCTTGTGTGAAAATCTGGGCAATTCAAGAAAGTGATGGGAACGACACAGCAACGGATAGGGCAGGCGAGGGGCTACATGTTGGGCTGCATCTCAAGTTCACAGGTCCCACTATTAAGCCACAATAGCGGCAAGAGTGGGCCCCCCCCCCCTCCCAAAAACTTTTACTTCTGAAAAGCCCTCATTAGCATGGCATACCTTTGCTAAGCACCACACTACCTCCAACAAAGCACAATCACTGCCTGCATGACACTCCACTGCCACTTCTCCTGGGTTACATGCTGCCCAACCACCCCCCCCCTCCCCCCCACAGTGCACACCAAAGTGTCCCTGCGCAGCCTTCAGCTGCCCTCATGCCACACCACCCTCATGTCTATTTAGAAGTGCGTCTGCCATGACGAGGAACCGCAGGCACACACTGCAGAGGGTTGGCACGGCTAGGCAGCGACCCTCTTTAAAAGGGGCGGGGCGATAGCCCACAATGCTGTACAGAAGCAATGAGAAATAGAATCCTGTGCCACCGCCATCAGGAGCTGCACACGTGGGCATAGCAATGGGGAACCTATGTGCCACACACTATTCATTCTGTCAAGGTGTCTCTGCATGCCCCAGTCAGACCGGGCTTTTTAATTCATAGACACAGGCAGGTACAACTCCCTATTGTGAAGTCCCTGTCGACCGACAGCATGGGTGGCTCCCTGGAACCCACCGGCGATACACAAAAATATCCCATTGCATTGCCCAACACAGCTGAGGTAGTAATGTCGTGCTTAATGCAGGTGGGCTTCGGCCCACACTGCATGCCCCAGTCTGACTGTGGTTCTTTACAAGTGGAAACAGATGCATTTATAATTCCCTGTGGACCCACAGCATGGGTGGGTGCCAGGAAGCCACCGGCGGTACATAGAAATATCCCATTGCATTGCCCAACACAGCTGAGGTAGTAATGTCGTGCTTAATGCAGGTGGGCTTCGGCCCACACTGCATGCCCCAGTCAGACTGGGGTTCTTTACAAGTGGACACATGTAGGTTAAACTCCATGTGCACCTACAGCATGGGAGGCTCCCTGGAACCCACTGGCGATACACAAAAATATCCCATTGCATTGCCCAACACAGCTGAGGTAGTAATGTCGTGCTTAATGCAGGTGGGCTTCGGCCCACACTGCATGCCCCAGTCTGACTGTGGTTCTTTACAAGTGGAAACAGATGCATTTATAATTCCCTGTGGACCCACAGCATGGGTGGGTGCCAGGAAGCCACCGGCAGTACATAGAAATATCCCATTGCATTGCCCAACACAGCTGAGGTAGTAATGTCGTGCTTAATGCAGGTGGGCTTCGGCCCACACTGCATGCCCCAGTCAGACTGGTAATATGTACCTTAACAGTAACCGCGTTGGTGGTAATGTGTTGGTGACTGCGGACCTAGTAGCGCGGTTTTATTTTGTTGGTTTTCGAAATGTGGCCAGGATTAAGTGGGCTGTGGCGGGGGATGTTTTTGAGGCACTACGTGTCCTCTCCACGTGTCCGTGGTTATATGCACCTTAACAGTAACAGCGTTGGTGGGAAATGGCCTCGCCGCCATCATGTCTTTGGGAAGCCTCTGTTTCCACACCCCAGAGACATACCATTAGCAGCGGTATAGGCAGAGCCCATAATTAGTAACATTTCAGCCGTAGCATTAGGACAGGCCCCACTAACATATCACTAGCAGCATTATAGGGGGAGCACAGTATGCGTTCCATTTCAGTAATAGTAGCACTCAAGACAGGCCCCAGTAACAATTCCGAAGCAGCAGTATAGTGGGAGCGCAGTCTTCGTTCCATTTCAGTAGCTGCAGTATAGACAAGGCACAAGTTACATTTATGTAGCTAAAGTGTAGGCCAACCCCACACACCTTTCTGTACCATGAGTGCAGGCGAAGAACATAGAAATTGCTATGATTACACTGTAGGCGAGGGGCCACAAAAATTGCTGTATCAACAGTACTAATGTACATCCAAAAAATTGGCCATGGCCAACCAAGAGGGCAGGTGAAACCTATTAATTGCTTTGGTTAATGTGGCTTAAGTGGTAACTAGGCCTGGAGGCAGCCCAGTTTAACGAAAAATTGGTTCAGGCGCAAGTTTCAACGCTTTAATGAGCATTGAAACGTATAAAAATTGTTTAGAAAAATTATATGAGTGAGCCTTGTGGCCCTAAGAAAAATTGCCCGTTCGGCCTGATTACGTCAGGTTTCAGGAGGAGGAGCAGGAGGAGGAGGAATATTATACACAGATTGATGAAGCAGAAATGTCCCCGTTTTGGATGGTGAGAGAGAACGATGCTTCCATCCGTGGGTGCAGAATACGTATTGCTTAGGTGTCGCTGCTGTCCGCTGGTGCAGAAGAGAAGTCTGGGGAAATCCAGGCTTTGTTCATCTTGATGAGTGTAAGCTTGTCGGCACTGTCGGTTGACAGGTGGGTACGCTTATCCGTGATGATTTCCCCAGCCACACTAAACACACTCTCTGACAAGACGCTAGCCGCAGGACAAGCAAGCACCTCCAGGGCATACAGCGCGAGTTCAGGCCACGTGTTCAGCTTCGACACCCAGTAGTTGTAGGTGGCAGAGGCGTCACGGAGGACGGTTGTGCGATCGGCTACGTACTCCCTCACCATCCTTTTACAGTGCTCCCGCAGACTCAGCCTTGACTGGGGAGCGGTGACACAGTCTTGCTGGGGAGCCATAAAGCTGGCAAAGGCCTTGGAGAATGTTCCCCTGCCTGCGCTGTACATGCTGCATGATCTCTGCGCCTCCCCTGCTACCTGGCCCTCGGAACTGCGCCTTCTGCCACTAGCGCTGTCGGATGGGAAGTTTACCATCAGTTTGTCCACCAGTGCCCTGTGGTATAGCATCATTCTCGAACCCCTTTCCTCTTCGGGAATGAGAGTGCAAAGGCTCTCCTTATACCGTGGGTCGAGCAGTGTGTACACCCAGTAATCCGTAGTGGCCAGAATGCGTGTAACGCGAGGGTCACGAGAAAGGCATCCTAACATGAAGTCAGCCATGTGTGCCAGGGTACCTGTACGCAACACATGGCTGTCTTCACTAGGAAGATCACTTTCAGGATCCTCCTCCTCCTCCTCCTCTTCCTCCTCCTCAGGCCATACACGCTGAAAGGATGACAGGCAAGCAGCATGGGTACCGTCAGCAGTGGGCCAAGATGTCTCTTCCCCCTCCTCCTCATCTTCTTCCTCCTCCTCCTCCTCCTCACCGCGCTGAGATATAGACAGGAGGGTGCTCTGACTATCCAGCGACATACTGTCTTCCCCCTGCTCTGTTTCCGAGCGCAAAGCATCTGCCTTTATGCTTTGCAGGGAACTTCTCAAGATGCATAGCAGAGGAATGGTGATGCTAATGATTGCAGCATCACCGCTCACCACCTGGGTAGACTCCTCAAATTTTCCAAGGACCTGGCAGATGGCTGCCAACCAGGGCCACTCTTCTGTAAATAATTGAGGAGGCTGACTCCCACTGCGCCGTGCAAGTTGGAGTTGGTATTCCACTATAGCTCTATGCTGCTCATAGAGTCTGGCCAACATGTGGAGCGTAGAGTTCCACTGTGTGGGCACGTCGCACAGCAGTCGGTGCACTGGCAGATTAAACCTATGTTGCAGTGTCCGCAGGGTGGCAGCATGCGTGTGGGATTTGCGGAAATGTGCGCAGAGCTGGCGCACCTTTCCGAGCAGGTATGACAAGTGGGGGTAGCTTTTCAGAAAGCGCTGAACCACCAAATTAAAGACATGGGCCAGGCATGGCACGTGCGTGAGGCTGCCGAGCTGCAGAGCCGCCACCAGCTTACGGCCGTTGTCACACATGCCCGGTTGGAGGCTCAGCGGCGCAAGCCAGCCGTCGGTCTGCTCTGTCAGACCCTGCAGCAGTTCGTGGGCCGTGTGCCTCTTTTCTCCTAAGCTGAGTAGTTTCAGCACGGCCTGCTGACGCTTGCCCACCGCTGTGCTGCCACGCCGCATGACACCGACTGCTGGCGACATGCTGCTGACACATCTTGATTGCGAGACAGAGGTTGCGTTGGAGGAGGAGGAGGAGGAAGGTGCTTTAGTGGAGGAAGCATACACCGCCGCAGATACCACCACCGAGCTGTGGCCCGCAATTCTGGGGGTGGGTAGGACGTGAGCGGTCCCAGGCTCTGACACTGTCCCAGCCTCCACTAAATTCACCCAATGTGCCGTCAGGGAGATATAGTGGCCCTGCCTGCCTGTGCTTGTCCACGTGTCTGTTGTTAAGTGGACCTTGGCAGTAACCGCGTTGGTGAGGACGCGTACAATGTTGCGGGAGACGTGGTCGTGCAGGCCTGGGACGGCACATCGGGAAAAGTAGTGGCGACTGGGAACCGAGTAGCGCGGGGCAGCCGCCGCCATCATGCTTTTGAAAGCCTCCGTTTCCACAAGCTTATACGGCAGCATCTCTAGGCTGATCAATTTTGCAATGTGCACGTTTAACGCTTGAGCGTGCGGGTGCGTGGCGTCGTACTTGCGCTTGCGCTCAAACTGTGGCACTAGCGACGTCTGGACGCTACGCTGAGAGACATTGCTGGATGGGGCCGAGGACAGCAGAGGTGAGGGTGTGGGTGCAGGAGACGGTAGTGCCTGTGTCCTCAGAGGGGGGTTGGATCTCAGTGGCAGGTTGGGGCACAGGGGGAGAGGCAGTGGTGCAAACCGGAGGCGGTGAACGGGCATCGTCCCACCTTGTGGGGTGCTTGGCCATCATATGCCTGCGCATGCTGTTGGTGGTGCCTCCCCAGCTGATCTTGGCGCAACAAAGGTTGCACACTACTGTTCGTCGGTCGTCAGGCGTCTCTGTGAAAAACTGCCACACTGTAGAGCACCTTGACCTGTGCAGGGTGGCATGGCGCGAGGGGGCGCTTTGGGAAACAGTTGGTGGATTATTCGGTCTGGCCCTGCCTCTACCCCTGGACACCGCACTGGCTCGGCCTGTGCCCACAGCCTGACTTGGGCCTCCGCGTCCTCGCCCGCGTCCACGTCCTATAGGCCTACCCCTACCCCTCAGCATGGTGTATTACCAGTGATTTGATTTCCCAGGCAGGAAAGAAAGTGGCGCAAGCCTGCAGTAAAACGTAGCTGGCTGCGTCTGATTTTTTTTAACGTTCTGCACGCAGCACACACGTACCCAGAGCCCTGAGGACTGTCAGAGGCAGGCGAAATAGAATTTTTTCCCTTGTTTTTCAAAAGGACAAGCCACACTGCGTGTATTCAATGAATACTACTAAGTTTAATAACTGTGTTGTGGCCCTGCAAATGTGTCAGAGAAATGCAGTGATACAAAGTTATTCGCTCCAGCAGATCAGGGATTTCCCATGCAGGAAAAAAATTGGCGCAAGCCTGCAGCCAAAATAGAATTTTTTCCCTTGTTTTTCAAAAGGACAAGCCACACTGCGTGTATTCAATGAATACTACTAAGTTTAATAACTGTGTTGTGACCCTGCAAATGTGTCAGAGAACTGCAGTGATGCAAAGTTATTCGCTCCAGCAGATCAGGGATTTCCCATGCAGGAAAAAAATTGGCGCAAGCCTGCAGTAAAACGTAGCTGGCTGCGTCTGATTTTTTTTAACGTTCTGCACGCAGCACACATGTACCCAGAGCCCTGAGGACTGTCAGAGGCAGGCGAAATAGAATTTTTTCCCTTGTTTTTCAAAGGACAAGCCACACTGCGGGTATTCAATGAATACTACTAAGTTTAATAACTGTGTTGTGGCCCTGCAAATGTGTCACAGAACTGCAGTGATGCAAAGTTATTCGCTACAGCAGATCAGGGATTTCCCATGCAGGAAAAAAATTGGCGCAAGCCTGCAGCCAAAATAGAATTTTTTCCCTTGTTTTTCAAAAGGACAAGCCACACTGCGTGTATTCAATGAATACTACTAAGTTTAATAACTGTGTTGTGGCCCTGCAAATGTGTCAGAGAACTGCAGTGATGCAAAGTTATTCGCTCCAGCAGATCAGGGATTTCCCATGCAGGAAAAAAATTGGCGCAAGCCTGCAGTAAAACGTAGCTGGCTGCGTCTGATTTTTTTTAACGTTCTGCACGCAGCACACACGTACCCAGAGCCCTGAGGACTGTCAGAGGCAGGCGAAATAGAATTTTTTCCCTTGTTTTTCAAAAGGACAAGCCACACTGCGTGTATTCAATGAATACTACTAAGTTTAATAACTGTGTTGTGGCCCTGCAAATGTGTCAGAGAAATGCAGTGATACAAAGTTATTCGCTCCAGCAGATCAGGGATTTCCCATGCAGGAAAAAAATTGGCGCAAGCCTGCAGCCAAAATAGAATTTTTTCCCTTGTTTTTCAAAAGGACAAGCCACACTGCGTGTATTCAATGAATACTACTAAGTTTAATAACTGTGTTGTGACCCTGCAAATGTGTCAGAGAACTGCAGTGATGCAAAGTTATTCGCTCCAGCAGATCAGGGATTTCCCATGCAGGAAAAAAATTGGCGCAAGCCTGCAGTAAAACGTAGCTGGCTGCGTCTGATTTTTTTTAACGTTCTGCACGCAGCACACATGTACCCAGAGCCCTGAGGACTGTCAGAGGCAGGCGAAATAGAATTTTTTCCCTTGTTTTTCAAAGGACAAGCCACACTGCGTCTATTCAATGAATAATGTATGTCTTCTGGCCCTGCCTACACAATTCTATCCCTGTAGTATTAATGCCGGGTGCAATGGTCTGCGCAGCCGGTTTTGAGAAAAAAAAAAAAAATGCAACACTGCTAACAGCAGCCTGGAGAGTACTGCACACGGATAGATGTGGCCCTAGAAAGGACCGTTGGGGTTCTTGAAGCCTACACTCACTGCTAACACTCTCCCTGCCTAACCACCACTTCTGTCCCTATTGCAGGGCGCAATGCTCTGCAGATCCAATTTTGAAAAAAAAAAAAAATTACAGTGCTAACACAGTACTGCACACTATTAGATGTGGCCCTGAGAAGGACCGTTGGGGTTCTTGAAGCCTACACTGACTCCTAACGCTCTCCCTACAGCAGCACCAGCAGCAGCACTGTCCCTCAGCTAACTCACAAGGCATCTGAGCCGAGCCGCGGGAGGGGCCGATTTTTATACTCGGGTGACATCTGATCGCCCCAGCCACTCACAGCAGGGGGGTGGTATAGGGCTTGAACGTCACAGGGGGAAGTTGTAATGCCTTCCCTGTCTTTCAATTGGCCAGAAAAGCGCGCTAACGTCTCAGAGAGGAAACTGAAAGTAACCGGAACACCGCGTGGTACTCGTTACGAGTAACGAGCATCCCGAACACCCTGATATTCGCACGAATATCAAGCTCGGACGAGTACGTTCGCTCATCTCTAATGCTTGCCAATCAATAAGTTACATACCACCCATATAAAAAATTTCTGGATTTCTCCAGATGATTTATACATCTGGATATTTTAGGAACTCCTATAAATGATTCTTGCCATTGATTGGGTGAGAGACAGACTGGGAGCTCACTCACAATTGCTCTGTAGATTCTGTTTTGTTACAGGAGCAAGAAACTGGAATCCCGGGATGAATGGAAAAGTCTTATGACGAAACTGAACGGTGCCAAACAGACCCCATTGGCTACAATGGGGTCTGTTCAATTTCCGTCTGGCTCTCCTGCATTTTCCTGGACAAAATAACGTCTGGGATTTCCACGGAAATCAGTGACTAAGTTTCTGAATGGAACCTCTGATGCTGATGTGAACACAGCCTAAGCTCGGATTCCCATTTTTGTGTAAAGGGCTGGGGTGAATTTTGATAAGAATCTAAGCGAATGTGATAGCTGCCAGAAAGATCTTTAGTTTTCATGTATTTATTATTTAGTAAATTGGAAAGGCAGAAAAGTGTATATAAAACAGGTAAGTTCTATTATGAAATAGTGTGTCTAAGGTCTCAGTTAGACAAGCGAATTTTAAGCGCATGTATAGGCGCGTTTTCAATTCGCATCTATTAGAGCCAATGATTTCCAATGAAAGCGGTCACATGTGTGTTTTTTATATGGGAAAAAATTCACACCTGCTAAAGATAGGACATGTGAGTGCAAATGCACCCGGTCACACGATTTTTTCTACAAGCGATGTGCTATTTTTTTCCCCCGCGCCAATAATGCATGAAAAATTTGTTTGTCTGACTGAGCCCTCATGCTGTGTTTAGACATAACAATTTTATTGTTCAAACGAGCATAAGTGAACAATAATTGTTTGTTTTAAACACGAGCCAACGGCCTAACAATGAATTAGAAATGTGCACTTTTCGTTTAGTTTTAGCAGGGCTAAAAATCATAGTTGGCTCTTTCACTTAGTGTTGTGGTTTAACCCCTTCCCTCCACATGACATAAGAGTACGTCCTGGAGGCGGGGTGCTTCCCGTAACTGGACGTACCCTCTTGTCATAGGGATAACGCGAGATCATAAGAGATCTCGCACTATCCGGCAGCGGGGGACGGCTGTCACTGATAGCCGGCCTCCCACTGCAACAGCGGGGGTGCACTGGAGATGCGCCCCGCGCTGTTAACCCCTGTCCCTCTGTGACATTGCCGGGCTCTTGCGATATAATCGCAGAGAGCCCGGCTGGTTGCCATGAAAACAGGATGCCAGATGGCGTCCTGTATTGCCATTGTCTATGATCGCTGTAATAAGCGATAAGGCATTGCAGGTCCTGCAATGCCTTATCTTAGCGATCAGAGCTGGTATGGTGCAAGTCCCTCAGAGAAACACAAGTGGTGTAAAAAAATATAAATAAATATGTACAAAAAATAAAGATGTAAAAAAATGTCAAAAAACCCTTTTGGGGGGCTTTTTCTCATATTAGCATTAAAAAAAAATAATATCTCACATATTTGGTATTGTCGTGTCCGTAACGACATGTACAATAAGTTGAACATGTATTTACCCTAAAATGGTACCAATAAAAACTACAGCTTGTCCCGCACAAAAAAAAGGCCTCACGGAGCTCCGCCAATGGAAAAATAAAAAAGTTATAACACTTTAAAATGCAGCGATTTAGAAAAAAAAAAGATTTCCAAAAAATGTTTTTTTATTGCAGAATTGTGGAAAAACCTAAAAAATATAAGAATTTTGGTATTGTTGTAATTGTACCGGCCCGCAGACAAAAATGTATTGTGTCATTTATGCTGCATAATTAACACTTTAAAAAAATAAATCAATGGTAGAATTGATGCGTTTTCTCTCCCTGCTATTATAAAAAAATATAAAAGTTTTACAATATAGTCTATGTACCCAAAAATGGTACCAATAAAAACTACAGTTCGCCACGCAAAAAACAAGCCCTTACACGGCCGCGTCGACGGAAAAATAAAAGTGTTATGGCTTTTGAAAAATGGAGATGAAAATCCGCCAAAAATCGTTCCGACCTTAAGCCCAAAATAGGCCGTGTCATTAAGGGGTTAAACACTCCCAATTAGTATTTCACATAAGAATGTGAACCACTGAGCGAGAAATGATTATCAATGATGATCTGCCTGTCTAAACAGGCTGAACAAGTGCGAATGAGTTAGCAGTGACATCACTCGCTTGTTTGCTTGTTCAATGAGAATCGGCTCGTCTTAAAAAGGGCATAAGCGGAAAAAAATTGAATAAATAATTCAGTGGGATGTTATGTTTGTGTTCAAATGTATTGCAATTGTATTTTTAAAAACCCTAGGGATGACCAAACAGAAAAGTAAATGTTAGGTATACCTAATTCACTAGAATTAGGAAAAACTTGTAGGGGCAAATTAGAGAAAGGATAAATTTCTGATCAAATTAGATTTAATTACTACCCTGCGTTTAGAGATGTCAGACAAAGAATTCACCATCACCATTGACACTTATCAAGGATGAACACTGTCCCCCTTTGATTTTTGTTCTCTCAATAGAACCTTTTGTAAATACATATGTATGTCCTTTTCAATCTCAGAAATTAAAGCAACCAGGGAGAATCATTAAATATAATTATTTGCAAACAATATTATTTAATTTACAATCTGTCCACATCTTTCCTTGCAACTATTAAAATTATATTTAATTATAGCTCTGTGTCCTATTACAAACCTTAATATAGCAAAATGTCATATATTAAAGGGGTTTTCCAGATGTCCTTACGATAGCAGAAAACCCCCACTGATCTGCTGTTCACCAGGCCAGTGTGCTCATGCACTGAGTTGATTCTTGCAGACAACTCTGTTCTCACTGTAGTGGCCAGGCTTCCTATTACAGGCAAAGTTCTCATTCATTTCAATGGCAGCTTTACACATTATACCAAGAATGGCCATTGCATTGAGAACAGAGCTGTCTGTTTCCTCTAGAAATAGTTTCAGTGGGCTAGCACACTAGCTTGGTAAACAACTGATTGGTGGGTATTCTGTGCGGTGTTCCCCCGCTGATCTACCATTGATGGCCTATCAACTGGTTTATATATTCATTTTCTAGTCAAAATTCTCAATGCATGTGATGCTGTTATATGATCCCTACCACAAAAATTGCCTAGAGGGGGACACAGGCACTCATGTCACAGTTACTGATGATGATCACACAGCTCCAGTTGTAATAGAGAAGATCACAGCTCATTCTCCTGACTGTTTACTTGTGGTTTGTAGCATAGGTGAATATAGAAGGTTATGATAATTAAACTATTCCCCCAACAGGCAAAAATAGCCTCTAGTTAATGCTGTGCTGATGCATCGTGGGACAGATGTGAAACGGAAACTAAAAAAATCTCACTCTCAAGATGGTGCCTGATCAGAATAAGACAAAGGGCTGCACCTCATGGAAGTGATTGAAATTCACAGAGGAGACCTCCAGAATGTGATAGGTAATACTCACCTTTCTTCAGCTGCCGGGGCTCAGCCGCATCCAGCCAGCTCTTCTCCTGCACTGCTCTGAGGAATATTCAGCAGGGGGGCTTAAACTCCCCACCTGCTGAATGGGCTGCCTCTGATTGGCTGAGCACTGTGACCAATCAGAGGCAGCTCTCAGCTATTGAATGACAGCTGAGAGCTGCCTCTGATTGGTCTCTGCGCTCAGCTAATCAGAGGCCGCAATCACCCATTCATGAATTCTTTTTTTCTATTCTCATCGGTATCACAGATGAGAATAAGACATGCAATGTACACTGTCCACACAAACTGGACAGCAAATGGACAGGTATCAGTGTGTTGTCCAGTGTCAGTTGCGCATGAGATTTTCAGGCACAATTCACAATACAGCCATATGAATACAGCCTTAAGCCTCTCTCAGACAGGCGCTTTTTTCCCGCAATTAATTTAGCATTTTTAGCGCTGCATTAATGGCGGTGTAACACTTCCATTGTTTTCAATGGAGCCTCTCAGACAGCGGCTCAAGCAGAGTCTGTTCTATTTTTCGGCCGAAAACTAAAGTAAATCGAGGCAAAGCGCCGTGATTGAAATTGCAGCACTTTGCGAATGCCTGTGTGAGGGAGGCCTTAATGGGGCAATAGACATGAGAAATATGTAATAAAGGCCACATTTATAGTATTACAGTTAAACCTTTTGTAATCCTCAAATCAGGTTTAGCAACAGAATACTCCAGTAACTCCAACAGCCATTTATATGATAATCTTATTAGCCATTGTCTTTGTTCTTGTTGATTTTTTTTTTTTTTGATCACAGCAACCATTTTTGGTTTAATCTCTGCTAGGGGTTTCCTGACCTTTGCTATATCACTGTCTTCTCAATACCATTACCTTGTTCAACTCAGAAGTCTTTTTATAAGATGAGTAAAGCCGTAGCAGCCTTTAGCCGCAGTGAAGCTTATCTGAGGGAATTAGGAATTAGCTTTTATTAGAACAACAGCCGATGCTTGGTATTCTTCTATCCTGGAGTTTAAAGACCAACCAGGAATTAATGGAGGCGGAAAGACTATGTCATTTTATGTGACTTCTGTACCATTAGGAGACATCCTAAGGATATGGTGCTTTCTCTATGTCTGACAAGGTATGTTTAACAATCTTATCATGTGACTGGGATATTATACAGTAGATAATAAGAGTTGCCTACTACAAGATACCCTCCCAGTATATAACTGACATGCCTTAATGTGCGAAGGTCTGTCTTCTTGCTCCGATTCTTAAAGTGTGTTACTCTGGAGTCATATATATATATATATATATATATATATATATATATATATATATATATATATATATATATATATTACAATACAAAGAGAATTTCATTGTGAACATGTACAATGTTAAAAGTTGTGCAATGTGCCTTATTAGCCTAGAGTCTTCAAAATCATGACATAGAGTACATACGGACACATGGTGTTACAGAAAATTGTATTCAGATGTTGGTATATATAAATAGAAAAGAAAAACCAAACAATTCCATTGGAACAGTTTAAGGACTATGATAAGTATTTTGTGTATTTTGCACCATTCAAGTAATCTGATACATTCTAGGCAAAAACAGTAAATCATGTTTCTCTTTAACTCTATTTTAGAAATTTCTAATTTTACGTTTTCATGTCAAACAAACAATAAAACAATGAAGAAGGCAACACAGACTGCATAATGTTTACACATAGCAACCAACATATGTCATTCCAAGGTAGCTCTGCTGTCTTGGAATAGATGGGACAATTGGAAAGCCGTAGGAGAAAGTTAAAAAAAAGGAAAGAAACCTATTTTATACTATTAAATGTGTTGTCTAATAAAGACAATCTCTTTCCATATGCTTTATTAGGGCATATTGATGTTATAGAGGGGTGTCCTCTGCTTGGCTACTATGAGCCAGAATGTAGAGACTACCTGTAAGAGTGACTCTTGTTCTTGCAGACTGGAGCCATCCATGTATTACATGAACGGCCATTTGTCAATCAACTGTATGAAACGTCAGACTGGCTGCAGCCTCTCCCAGTGAAATCAGCTATTTGCCAGAAGTGTAAGAAGCTGAGTGGCTTGTTTTCTGAAAGGGATTGTCTCTGATGAGACAACAGCTTTACGGAATGACACATTTTGCCAGCTATAGCCCCAATGGCAGTTTTGCTAAACGAATAATATGAGAGTTCAAGCTATTGTAATGGGTCACAGGTTAAGGCCCTTTTACACAGACAACGATTATCGCTCAAAATTCGCTCAAAAGCCATCTTTTGAGCAATAATCGTTGTGTGTAAATGTGCGCCCATCGTGCACTTTTCGTCCATCGCTGACTTCAGGTCCGCATGAAATCCTCGTCCCTCAGGACAATAAAAGATGATGGACCGCACACTGTGTTCTCCTTGGGCAGCGCTGAGAACAGCTGATAACATTCTTTAACAGCTGTTAACAGCCACTGTACCACTGGAGAACAATAGTGATGTATTTTGAGAACAGACCACCCGCTGTTCTCTAAATACATGCAATGAAGTACTGAAGGGATGATTTAGTTAATTAGTACCTATGCAAAATGATCGCTCAAAACTGTCAGTTTTTTGATGAATTTTGAGCGATCATCTGTGGGTGTATATGCACCTTTAGGCACCCAGGTTCTTTTAGGAAATGAGACAGAATAAGGAAGCATGGGAACAAAAATAAAAATGTATTCGCTCAAAGATGGATAAGTTGGAACAGTTCACCCAGCAAAACAAACAAACAGTAGAAGTAATTAGAACTGCCTCCTGACTACCAGCTACTGCTACCTCTGTCTACTTCCAAACTCAACAGTAGCTTTGTGTTAATACTGGGAACCATTGTACTCACAAGCAAACTTAACACATCAAAAATGTTATTATAGAAATTAAAGCTATCTCCATAATAACTTTTAAATTGTTGAGGAAGTCCACAACTTAGTGGCCACAAATGACACCATTAGCCGCAATCTTTTTGAGAACATACTTCTCTAACTTGCCCCAGTTGGGAGTTATTGCCCCTTATGAGCCATACAATCTATAAAGTAATTGTCCCTATTAGTGTGCACACACTAGCTAGTCTCTTACATGTCTGGCAGCTGTGTTCCGGTTGATATATAGCTCAAGTGAGTCTTTTTTGTGAACTTTGGAGCACTGGTGGCACCTGTTTACTACGCTCCTGGCTTGTCACCAGGAGACCCTGTCTGTGGTGGGCAAGTAGCTCCTGAAGTTGGGCAATCTTGCAGCTTGTTGAGTCAGAGGATTCTTGATAACAGCGATTCTCAACTCCTCAGCAAGAGCTCTTTTGCTCAGCAATCAGCACAAAAGGACTGTCTCCAAACTCTTCACCAACTACAACCAAAACTGCCCTGCTCAGCCTCCTTATAAGGTTCGTCAAAGTCTCCTTTCTAGAAACTTACAGTATATTCCTATTGAGCATGCTCAGTACAGTTCATAGAAGCCAGATTCCTCCAAGATGGAAAAATAGAGCAATACCTTAAAACATGGTCTGATTGGCTCTCCTACTGGAATAAATAGTTTTGATCACACATTTACAGTTACCTACCAGTCAGTATACCTTTTTAACCCAATTCAATTATTTCATAACTTTGATATTGGATCATGAAGCAGAGCCCCAAATCCCCTGTTGTTTCCTTCCATGAACAATCCGCAACCACCCTTTGTAATCTGTTTTATTAATATTGCAAATATTACATACTACATGGAAGATTTGGAAACCCTTTTGTGCTGTTGAACTTGTAGCCTACCTACCCTTGTTCCTTTCTGTACCCTCCCCAAATTTCATAAGTAAGGAATTTAAAGAATACAATGGTTCCAATTCACTTCTATTGGAAATAGTTTCTCCCTCTAGGGGCCAACTTTAATATTGCAGTCTGTATCACTTTCCATTGACTTTAATGAGGCTAACTTTATA
Organism: Eleutherodactylus coqui; assembly: GCF_035609145.1. Taxonomy (NCBI): domain Eukaryota; kingdom Metazoa; phylum Chordata; class Amphibia; order Anura; family Eleutherodactylidae; genus Eleutherodactylus; species Eleutherodactylus coqui. The sequence continues at coordinate 217,895,777 of NC_089838.1, read as the reverse complement.
CCAATTGTAGCAGGGGCAGCCTGCCACCCTGCTACACTGTTTTTGACTGACCATTCTCTCATCTCTGTCATGCAGCATTGTACACATGACTACTCAGCCAATCACTGGCTTCATTGGTCTCGTGCTGTTCATGGTAGTATCACCACTGAAGCCAGTGATTGACTGCATGGTCATGTGTATAATGATCATCACGTGACTGCTGCAGCTTCTTAGAGGACTGAAAAATTTCTTTTCACTTTAGCTCATTATCTGTCCACGCAATTAAAAAATAAATAACTGTAAGACCCCTTTAAAACTCCAGTCACTAACATTGTACTATACTTTGTTGTGGAATTTCAGTGCAGATTTTGTAACAAAAACGTGATGTGAGGGCTGCTGCACACTGGTGAGAGCAATATCAGTATGTGATTGACACCCCGATATCGCTCTCGCAATCCTTCTGAAGCCCCGGATGTGAGGCGTTTCCGCAGGGAAACAACCTCCCATCCCAGCAGGGCTGAAGAGTGAAGAAATCTCCTGCTGTGACTGTCACAGTGATCTTCTCCCATTGATTTTAATGTGGCCATCGGCAGCAGCGCCAGCCCCATTGAAATCAATGGTGAGGATCGCAATGTGATTCAATGCTGAGCGCTGCCTCTGATTGGTCACAGTACTCAGCCAATCAAGGGCAGCACTTTCAGGAGTCAGGGATTTTCAATCCCCGTCCAGAAGAGAAGCAAAAGAAGAGTGTCGGAGACCTGCAAGAAGACTGCCAGAGATGACAGCGCCGTACTCTTTTTTTAAATTTTTTCTTCCTACAGTTATGAACTATTTTGAGAGTCCCCTGCCATTGCTTCATTTCAATGGGGCTGGCGCTGCTGCCACCGGCCCCATTGGAAACAATGGGCGAGATCGCAAAAAGAATGGACTTGCCGCGATTTTGTTTTAATGCTTCCTCGCAAGCGTTAAAACATCGCAAATGCGCATGGAGCCATTGGAAGCCATTGGCTTCATAAATCCGCGATTTCTCGCAGCCTCGCAGTGCTGGGAAATTGTGCAATTTCCTTGCTATTGTGAAGCTACCCTAAAGGGTTACTTTACATGGTTCGACTTTTCGGTGCAGAAGCACCTGACAGTCGTCCCAACGACAATCACTCCTCTGTTTTCATACAGTGTATGGAGGCAGAGCATACCGGAGATCTCACTTTGTTTTCAGTGAGCTGAAACGTAACCGCTAGTGACTACTCAGTGATTTGTAGCCCAGTACCATGTTAGGTCCGTGTTTAAATGGGACAATTATCATTCAAAATTGCTAGTTTGAGCGATTTTTTTTCAGCCAATAGTCGTTCCATGGATCTTACAGTACCAGAGGCGAATCTCAACTATAAGGCAAATTAACCAGCTGTGTACAGTAAGAACTGATAAGGTCTTTTAGAGTCTAAACGCAGGCAAAGATCATTTCTGGGTGTTATTCTGTGAAAATGGTCTTACTTGTCCAGCCAGTTATTTTCTATCTGTCACAACTGTCTGCAGGTAAGTGGCGACTGACAGTAAAAAGAAAATAAACCTTCTGTTGAGAACTTCCAGACATTTAAGCACCATTAATGTAAGGCACATTTAGCTGCTCTTTACAGCTTGTCAGTCATATATCTATCCACAGACAGGAGGAAAGTTCAAAAGGTAATATATAATTTATGAGTATTCCTGCCATGTCAGCATAAAGCAGGCCATATCGGAGTATTTTTCTACTTTCATTAACTTCAGAAGAGTAATAAGAAAAATCTAATTACCGTCCTTCTTAATGACATTGGGTATGTGAATACCAGTGTTTTACATGAAAAAGATTAATTGTCCGATTGCTTGCTCATGTTATACTGTATAACTTGTACACAAAGTAGTATAAACTACTTTGTGTACAATTCTTTGTACAGTACAATAATGTTTTTGTAGCGAGACATGACAGGACACCCAGTAACATGGGATACGATGTTGAGTAAGGAGACATGTTTACAAAAATAGTTTTATTTTGTTTTAAAGGGGTTGTCCCGCGCCGAAACGGGTTTTTTTTTTTTTCAACCCCCCCCTCCCCCGTTCGGCGCGAGACAACCCCGATGCAGGGACCTAAAGAAGAAACCGGACAGCGCTTACCTGAATCCCCACGCTCCGGTGACTTCAATACTTACCGGCTGAAGATGGCCGCCGGGATCCTCTACCTCCGTGGACCGCAGCTCTTCTGTGCGGTCCATTGCCGATTCCAGCCTCCTGATTGGCTGGAATCGGCACGTGACGGGGCGGAGCTACACGGAGCTACACGGAGCCCCATTGAGAACAGAAGAAGACCTGGACTGCGCAAGCGCATCTAATTTGGCCATTAGGCCATTTTAGACGGCGAAAATTAGACGGCAACCATGGAGACGAGGACGCCAGCAGCGGAGCAGGTAAGTGAAAAACTTTTTATAACTTCTGTATGGCTCATAATTAATGCACAATGTACATTACAAAGTGCATTATTATGGCCATACAGAAGTGTATAGACCCACTTGCTGCCGCGGGACAACCCCTTTAAGTTTACAGCTAGCGATAAAAAAAGAATCCCCGTAACACACCAGAAGAAAACAATGTTAGTAATAAGAACCAGCTACAAACCATTGTTGTTGTTGTTAGCTGTTTAGACATTCACGACCCTCGGCAACCCTAATGGCTCCCTCCCGCCATATTTTTCGGTTTTGCACTGCTTCTTTCAGTTGTGTGATATCCATGCCAGTATCAGCTTTGACAGTTTCAGCCATCGTGTTCTTTGAAGGCCGGGTCTTCTTTTGCCACTGATCTGTCCAGGAATTATAAATTTTTCTAGTGACTCTGCCCGCATTACATGGCCAAAATACGTGAGTCTGAGCCCAGTCATCTTCCTTCCAGTAATATATTGGGTCTTATACGATGCAGGACTCCTCTGTTTGTTACTATCGCCGTCCAGGGTGTACACAGCAGCTTTAGTCAGCACTACACCTCTAGTGCATCAGTCCTTTTTCTATCAGCTTTTTATGCAATTCAGCTTTCATATCCATACATGGCTATGGGGAAAACGGTGGTTTGCACTATCCTGTGTTTAGTTGCAATGCTGATATCCCAACTTTTCTGGATTTTGTCCATGTTTAGCATTGCGCTTCGCCCCAATGCTATCCTAACTTTTTTCTCTGGCATAGATTCTCTATCCTGGTCAATTTTTGAGCCAAGGAAGATGAAGTGTCACACACATTCTATGACCTCATTGTCGATTTTGACTTGAATGTGGCCATTTTATGCAGTTGTCGTAATTATAGTCTTCTTTAAATTCAGGTAGAGGCCCATTTTTCCACTTTCAGTTTTAATCTTCCATATCAGCTACTTCAGGCCTGCTTCTTTTTCTGCAAGCAGAGTTGTGTCATCTGCATAACAGAGATTGTTGATGTTGCTGCCACCTATTTTCACCACGATTTCCAATTCGTCTTGGTCCATTTTCCGCATGATCACTTCCACATATAGGTTTAACAAAAAGGGTGCGCACATGCAGCCCTGTCGGACACCTTTGCCGATCCCAAACCAATCTGTGTCCCCATACTGTGTTCTCACAGTGGCTTCTTGATTAGTATAAAGTGATTTTATCAGCTTGACAAGATGTGCTGATACGTCCAGCTCTTGTAGGGCGTGCCAAAGCTTGTCATGGTCGTCGCAGTCAAAGGCCTTGATGTAATCGATAAAGCACATATAGATATTCTTTTGGTATTCTTGAGTTTTTTCCATGATCCATCGCAGGTTTGCAATATGGTCATGGGTGCTACATTCTCGACGGAATTCTGCCTGCGCATCATCTGTATAATCTTGAGAAGGATCATGCTTGCTTGGGGAGTGAGGGATATTGTTCGGTAGTTGGAGCAATTCTAGGAGTCACTTTTCTGATGAAGACAGATCTTTTCCAGTCCTGTGGCCATTGTGTGGATGTCCATACTAACTGGCGCAGCGCTGTGATGGTTTTCACTGGTACTGGCAGCAATAGCTCTGCCGGTATGTTATCTATGCCTGGTGCTTTATTTTTTGCTAGTTGTTTAATTGCCATAACCACTTCTGACTGCATAATGAAGGGCTCCAAGTCCACAGGCTCCACCTCATTCAATGGTCCAGGTATGTGGTTGCAGGCATATCATTCCTCTGTTGTATTTTCTCCACCTATCCTTCAATCTGATTTCGATGGAGGTCATTGGGAGATGTCCATTTGTACAGTCGGCATTTGGGTTGTATAAACGATGTGTTTGCTATCCTGAGCCGACTTTCTTGGCAGAACTGCATCAGACAATCACCGGCTTCATTTCTTTTAACAAGCTGAAATCTTCCTGCGATGGTTGCTTCTGACTGGCTGCTGACTTTGAAATTGAAGTCGCTCATAATATAAATTATGTCCTTCTTTGGCACTTCATTTAAAGTTTTATGGACGTCAGCATAAAAATCTTCAATGGTTTCCTCATCGGCATCCATCATTGGGGCATAGACCTGTAAGATTGAGATGTTCACTGGCTTACCACGTATCCAGATAGCAAGGATACGGTCACTGATTGTTCGAAAACTTTCTACTGCTTTTGAGGTCTGCTTGTTTGTAATAAAGGCTCCTTCATTCCTCTTGATTTTCTCGTGTCTGGCATAGTGTAATGTGAAGTCATCGGACTGAAAGTATCCATTACCTGTAAGGTGTGGAGGTCATTAAGAAGGTTACTATCATTTTCCACATATGGCAAGGCCCAAGGCAGCGTATCATCTTCGAATAGGTTAGTAATGAACATCACCTTTTTTCTGTTGTTGATAAACGGAGTGTGTTTCATCTGGAAATAAGTACGATAGTGATTCAGACATCCTCGGTACTGGCGGCGGTCCCCACCAAATGTGTATGGCAAAGGTCTGCGAACCTCTGCATCTGAACTATGCAACTCAAGTATCTGTCGCTGTAACATCTCTACCTCTCTTTGTAAGGTAGAAACTTTCTCCTAATAGCTGCCACAGAACTCTTGCAGTTCAGTGACCTGTTTTTTCAGGGCGGCTTCTATGGACTCCATGTTTTGGGCATGTTTATTTTGTTACGTTCTGGCATTGGATTGGAGTCTCGGGTGGTAGCCAGCAAGGGCGGGCAACGAGGTCAGGCAAGTCAGGGGTTGGTACACATGGAGGGCGATGCAGTACAGAGAATTCAGCAGAGATGTAGTCAGGAACAAGCCAGTAGTCGGTACACAGAGAGGGTGATGCAGTACAGAGGATTCAGCAGAGATGTAGTTGGGAACCAGCCACTGTTCAGTACACAAAGCACAATCTTCTTTTAAAGGGAGCAGGTAGAGGTAGGATCTGGTTTAAAGGCTGAGGGCTTAGAGCACAATAAACACGCTCTAAGTGAGTAGCAGGGTCAGGCTTTTATAGTGTGCCAAATCAAGAGAACGGGTGGAGCCAGACAGGTTTTAGCAGGGGAGCTGTTCAGCAAGCCTGATAGCTCAGCATACAGAGCTGCTGCTTGTAGCATCCAGTTCCCAGGTTTGAGTCCCAACAGAATATCAGATTTTCAGTATTATAAGTCATGTAGTAAATGCAAAATTGCAAAAGCTTCCGAAATATCTTAGTAGTCTTCTGACCAACACAGATGGATCAAACCTTATGATCTGGCACAATTCCGCTGCTCCTCTTGTATCATGTGTGCACACAATAATCACTGGTCTCTCTTGGTTCCCTAAATTTAGTACCGTTGGCAGAGCGAAATTTGTGTAAATTCTTCATAAGCTCAAGCTGGTTAGAGAGTACTTCCCATTCCCTACCCTCCAGTGCGGTCACCAGGAGCTTTCAGAATCATAGCAAATGCCTCCCCTATGTAATGGCAGCAGACTTAAAGCCCCCCCCCCCAATTCTCAGCTATGGTCCTTGAGCAGGTAGTATTTAATAGCAGTGCCCAGAAGTCCCAGAACAACCGCACCTCAGCTTGTCTAGCAACACGGCAAGTCAGCAGCAGACAGAAGTCTCAAGAACCACATCCAGCTGATTTTCATAACTTCCCAGACGGTTTACAAGAACCTACCAGCAGATTCCTTAGATTAAAGGGATTCTGTAACCAGGTTCATGCTGGCCAAACCACGGGCAACATGAACCTAGGGCAGGTACGCTAATTACCTTTGTGTATGTGTTTCCGATTAAGCACACTTTGAAGTTTGACTCAAAGTTGCGCTCCTAATCACTGAGGAAGGCCGCACCGGACTCTCGCCGCCTATATAATTCAGGGGGAAAACTCTGTTCCTATTACAAAAGTGAAGAGGGCTGTCAGTCTTCATGATGTGGGTGGGGAGAGGCCAATGAGGCCTGCTTCCATGACTTGGAGCTCAGCTCCAAGCCAACCTTCAAAGTGTGTTTATTCTGAAACGCTGCAGCATTTCAGAATAATACAAATACGGAGGTAAGGCGCACATCTACCCGTGGTCTTGGCAGCATGAATCTGGTGACAGAATCCCTTTAACATTGCTCAGTCATTTCTATTGAAAATCGTCTCTTTCTTCGTGCTGGAGCTCCCTCTTGTGTTCAAACCTGGTACTGCAGTCTCTCACATATAAAAACTAACAGAGGGAATCTGCAAAATTTTTTGCATAGGCCTCTCTATAGGACATGAAAGACGCCAGAAAAAAAAACCATTTGAAATATGTGAATTTAAAGAAAAACCCTACCAAAAAACACTGTGGCTGGGACTGTCTTAGGCTTTGTTCACAGGGCAAAATGCAGCATGGATTTTCCCACATGGATGCACAGACCTGTATAAACAAGCTTTTTCTCATGCATTACATCAATTGGATTTTGAGTTTGACTGTTCCCTACAGTTCTATATGACAATGTCTATTTGCACACGTAGCTGCTTGTATGCTGTTGCTCTTTTGTCTTATTTACTGGCCAAAAGAAAGTACAGCTCTGACTGCCGAAGGTAACAGTGTATCATATTGAAATATAAGCCCTATCCTGAAAATAATCCCTAACTGTAGAAAAAATAAATAAATAAATAAATAATACATCACCTTAGAAGCGCTGTCATCTCCGGGGTGTCTTCTAGCTGGTCCCTGGCACTCTTCTTAAGCTTCTCTCCTGGTTGGGAATTGAAAAATCCCCGCCTCCTGAAAGCGCTGCCTCTGATTGGCTGAGAGCTGTGACCAATCAGAGGCAGCGCTTAGTTGTTATTCAATGAATGGCTGTCACAGCAGTGGCAGAGGATCACGATCATCTTCAATTGATTTCAATGGGGCCAGCGTTGCTGCTGCCAGCCCCATTGAGGACAATGGGAGAACATCAAGATCCACTACTGCAGCTGTGACAGCTGCAGCAGGGGATTCCTTCATCGTGTTCCAATGATTTTAATGGGGCTGGCGCTGCGGCCGCTGGCACCATTTAAATCAATGTAAGGAGATCACTATTTCCTGCCGCGACTGTGACAGCTACAGCAGGAGATTCCTTCAGCCCTGCAGAGATGGGAGGCTATTTCCCTAAGAAAATGCTTCGTATCCAGGGCTTCGGAAGGATTGCGAGAGCGATATTTGGGCGTCAATCACATCCCGATATCGCTCTCACCAGTGTGCAGGAGCCCTGAGGGTGTATTGTTGTGTCTACTGGGGTAAGGCAAAACTACTATGTCCACTGGTGGGAAGGAAAGGGGAAAAGCACTGCTGTGACTATTGGTGGACAGGAGGGCTACTGTGACTTCTGGAGAATGCTGCTGTTTTGAACGCCGGGAAAGGAGGAGACCCTGCTTTGTCTACTGATGGAAGGACTTTTAATTCTTGGGAAGAGAGAGTACACAACTATAATTAGTACTGGGACATGGGCAACAACGTGATGGTTAATGATAGGCGGACACCGCATGGACTGCTCTTGGTAGAACAACATCTGACTATTCAATTGAGAAGGGGAACATTACTGTGACTTGTGAACAGTGTCGGCTGTGCCATGTCTACTGTGGGTGATGTGTCAGACCATGTTCAGAAATCTGGTTTCTGTAGGTTTGTTTATTGCACTATTTCTTGGAAAAACTGAAAGTTTTTATTTACTTTTTTTTATAGGGGCTAGGACCTAAGACACTAAACATTTTTTGCCTAAGGAGGGAGTTTAGCAGCAGCGAGTGCTGCTAAACAATGACAGGTGCCTCTAGTTGAGGCATTAAAAAGTCATTCAAAGTAGTAGTGCCGACCGAGGGATTTCAGGGCTGCGGCGTTATTTCACTACAGCCAGGTGTGTGAATGGACGATAAAATTGCGAAGAACAGCCACAACTTGGTCGCAACTATTCTTCCATCATGCGATTTTATGTTTCGATATTGATGATTTTTTAGCGTGGCTATCTGAGCGTCAAAAAGACGTTGGTATAAAGGAAGCCTTAGGTTATTGTAAGCAGGATCCACAACAGGTATGTTTCCGCTGTAGGAAGTCAGGCGGTAGCAGAGGCAGATGATGGTAAGACAGGATGGTTTATTGCCAAACTCTCAGTCATAAACAAACACAGGCTTTCTCCAGCAATATAATGTCCATAAGGCACCCAAAATAACAGTCTTTGTAATCTGATGCAGAGATTCTCACCCAACCCTTTCCACAGTTGCAAGGTTCTATCCTATGTTTCCCTATGGAGCCTTTCTTTTTGTTGCATGCAATCCTACTGTAAAAGTCCGTCTGGAGTCTGACTCCAGCAGCAGGTCTCTTCTTCACATCCGGCACTCGTCTTCAGTCTTCTGCCACCCCATACTAGATTGGAGGATCTAAATCCCTGCTTCCAGGAAGGGCTCGCTGTGATTGGTTCACGAGCTTCGGGGGCTCAGCCAATCAGAGCTGGCACTAGATGAACCAATCACAGCCATTCATTCATTCATTGAATGGCTGTAATTGGTTAATTGAGCACTGGCAATGTATTATTATTTTTTTGTTTTTTTACTGCAGCTAGAGCTTATTTTCAGGGTAGGGCTTATATTTCAAGCCCCCCCACCCCTCCCGAAAATCCTTGCAGGTGGTGCTATAAAGTGGCGTGACTTTGTAGCACCATGTGCGACTTTGTAGCACCACACAATTGTGTTATTGCAACGAGAAAATGAAGCAATGCGGTATCACTGCAATTTTTGTGGTTATTCAGTTGAATGGAGAAGCCTGTCTGTGCTAAACTTCTCCGGTACTATAATTTCTCTGCTGGTCAGTGATTATTATCATGGCTGTATATACAGTTGCTGTAACCGTAAACACTGTGGGGATCATATATACAAAGTGCTGGAGGTGGTGAATTGAGGAATTCGGTTGTTTGAAATTACATATGTATCTGTGTTTTAGCGGGTCACTGTGCTAACGATTAAAAAACTGATGAAGAATTTGGCAGTTTTTCAATCAGATAAGTTGCAGGGCACAATAAATTGGTTGTGTGACATATGTATAAAGCCTTCATTTATTTTTAAGAGCACGTACGGTTTTGGAATGTATGAAAGAATAAAGGGCTCTTAACCCTTTAAGGATGCGGCACTATTTTTCATTTTTATTTTCGTTTTTCCCTCCTCACTTTCAAACAATCATAACTCTCATATATCCATCAATGTAGAGGTCTGAGGGCTTGTTTTTTGCAGGGCAAGTTGTATTTTCCAATGTACCATATAATATACTAAAAAACTTTGAGTGAAATAAACCCTGAAATTCTGCCATATTTTGAGGATCTTGTTTTTATGGCGCACTGGGGCAAAGTGGGTCAGTACGATTACTACAAGACCAAATTGATATAATTTTTTCACTGCACTATTTTAACCCCTTAGTGACCACCCTTTTGTATTTTTACGTCCTGCCATTGCAGGACGTGTATGGAGGGAGAGAGCGCTGCTATCTCCCTCCATATATCGCAGGTATCAGCTGTTTATTACAGCTAACACCTGCAGGCAACAGCCCAGTTCGGCCGTGTGGCTGAATGGGACTGTTAACCCTTTAAATGCCGCTGTCCAGTCTGACAGCAGCATTTAAATCCCCCGAACAATGTTCTGAGGTCCCGTACGGCTCCCCCGCGGTGACATCGGGGGAGCCGTGAAGGTGTCATGGCAGCTGGGGGCCTTCTAAAAGGCCCCATGGCTGTCATGGCAGAATGCCTATCAAGCCATCCCTGAGGGGTGGCTTGATAGGTTGCCTGTCAGAATGCTGTATAATGTGATGCTATGGCATTACATCATACCGCATGAGCGATCTAAGCATCACTAGTTGTTGTTCCCCAGGAGGACTAAAAGAAAATGTAAAAATAAGAGCAATAAAGTTTTATTAATTATGTAAAAAAAAACAAAAGTTATAAAAGTTTAAAAAAAAACCCTTTTGCCATATTTAAAATAAAAATCTAAATAATAAAACAAAAATACATATTTGGCATCGCTGTGTCTGTAAAAGTCCGTTCTATCAAAGTAAGATATTATTTTCCGCGCAAAGTGAACGTTGTCCGAAAAAAATCACCAGAAATGCGCTTTTTTCGTCACCCTGTTGCCAAGAAAAAAATCTAATTAAAAGCAATCAAAAAGTCCTATGTGTTTTAGAATGCTACTAACGGTAACTACAGAACATACCGCACAAAATGAGCCCTCACACAACTATATCGACAGAAAAATTAAAAAGTTATTGTGCGCAGAAGATGGAGACAGAAAATAATTTAAAAAAATTGAATATCTTTAAAAAAAATATATAAGTAGTACAGCAAAAACACAAACTATACAAGTTTGGTATCGTAGTAATCGTACTGACCCATAGAATAAAGTTATCATGTCATTTTTGTTGCAGCTTAAGAAAAATGGCGGAATGTCATTTTGTTCCCATTTCTCTCCACTTGGAATTTTTTAGTTTTTTAGTACTTTATATGGTACATTAAATAGCACCATTGAAAGATACAACTCGTCCCGCAAAAACAAGCCCTCATGCAGTGACATCGATGGATAAATAAAGGATTTACGATTTTTTAAAAGGGGGGGGGGGGAAATAAATGGAAAAAAGCACAAACGTGTGGTCACTAAAGGGTTAAAAAATAAAATATCTTTGAAAAAACATAAAAACATTTTCTCTGAGAGCCACAAGTTTTTTTTATTTTTCCATCAACATAGTTGTGTGAGGGCTCATTTTTTGCAGGATGTCCCGCAGTTTCTATTTATACCATTTTGGAGTACATACAACTTTTTGATCGTTTTTTATTACATTTTTTACATTTTTTCTTTGAGACAGAGTGACAAAAACAACACAAATCTTGTGTAGTGCATTTTTTTGCAGAGACAACATTTACCGTGCAGCATAAATAATGTGTTACTTTGATAGATTGGAATTTGAAAAATGCAATGATATCAATTTTTTTGTTTGTAGTTTTTTATTATAAATCTGGGAAAAAGTTCTTTTTCACTTTTTGAATATTTAATACAACTTTTTAAAACAAATTTTTACATATTTCTTGGATCCATTAGGGTACTTGAACTTGCGATCATTTGATTGCTCCTGTATAGAGATGAGCGAACGTACTCGTCCGAGCTTGATACTCGTTCGAGTATTAGCGTGTTCGAGATGCTCGTTACAAGAGGCGAGCACCACGCGATGTTCGAGTTACTTTCACTTTCATCTCTGAGACGTTAGCGCGCTTTTCTGGCCAATAGAAAGACAGGGAAGGCATTACAACTTCCCCCTGCGACGTTCAAGCCCTATACCACCCCCCTGCAGTGAGTGGCTGGCGAGATCAGGTGTCACCCGAGTATATAAATCGGCCCCTCCCGCGGCTCGCCACAGATGCATTCTGACATAGTTCAGGGACAGTGCTGCTGGTGCCGGAGCTGCTATAGGGAGAGCGTTAGGAGTTATTTTAGGCTTCAAGAACCCCAACGGTCCTTCTTAGGGCCACATCTAACCGTATGCAGTAGTGTGGAGGCTGCTTTTTGCAGTATTGCACTTTTTTTTTTTTGTATATCGGCCGTGCAGAGCATTGCCCCCTGCAGTAATTATACATAGTCCAGGGCCAGTAGTGGTGGTGAGGCAGGGACAGAAGACATTTATTGAATATAGGCAGTGGGCCTTTCCAAAAACATTTGGGAAAAAAAATCTATTTGGGCTGCCTGTGACTGTCCTCAGTGTACTGGGTCTGTGCTGGGGGTAGTTGTCCTAATTCGTACGCAGCCAGCTAAGTGTTACAGCAGGCTTGCGCAAAATTATTTCCTGGCTCTGTGTTGGCTGTTACATCACCGCTGTATTCCAGTCCGCAGTGCAACAGTCTGCAGTTATTTTACATACTCCAGGGCCAGTAGTGGTGAGGCAGGGACAGAAGACATATTTATTGAATATAGGCAGTGGGCCTTTCCAAAAACATTTGGGAAAAAAAATCTATTTGGGCTGCCTGTGACTGTCCTCAGTGTACTGGGTCTGTGCTGGGTGTAGTTGTCCTAATTCATACGCAGCCAGCTAAGTGTTACAGCAGGCTTGCGCAAAATTATTTCCTGGCTCTGTGTTGGCTGTTACATCACCGCTGTATTCCAGTCCACAGTGCAACAGTCTGCAGTTATTTTACATACTCCAGGGCCAGTAGTGGTGAGGCAGGGACAGAAGACATATTTATTGAATATAGGCAGTGGGCCTTTCCAAAAACATTTGGGGAAAAAAATCTATTTGGGCTGCCTGTGACTGTCCTCAGTGTACTGGGTCTCTGCTGGGGGTAGTTGTCCTAATTCATACGCAGCCAGCTAAGTGTTACAGCAGGCTTGCGCAAAATTATTTCCTGGCTCTGCTGTGCGTTCCGTAAGCGAAGTCAGCCTCCAACTACAGGCCAATAAGTGGCACATTTAATTACAGCGTTCTGTTTCTGCACTACTGGTAATACAGCATGCTGAGGGGTAGGGGTAGGCCTAGAGGACGTGGACGCGGGCGAGGACGCGGAGGCCCAAGTCAGGGTGTGGGCACAGGCCGAGCCAGTGCGGTGGCCAGGGGTAGAGGCAGGGCAAGACCGAATAATCCACCAACTGTTTCCCAAAGCGCCCCCTCGCGCCATGCCACCCTGCAGAGGTCAAGGTGCTCTACGGTGTGGCAGTTTTTCACAGAGATGCCTGACGACCGACGAACAGTGGTGTGCAACCTTTGTCGCGCCAAGATCAGCTGGGGAGCCACCACCACCAGCATGCGCAGGCATATGATGGCCAAGCACCCCACAAGGTGGGACGAAGGCCGTTCACCGCCTCCGGTTTACACCACTGCCTCTCCCCCTGTGCCCCAACCTGCCACTGAGATCCAACCCCCCTCTGAGGACACAGGCACTACCGTCTCCTGGCCTGCACCCACACCCTCACCTCCGCTGTCCTCGGCCCCATCCAGCAATGTTTCTCAGCGCAGCGTCCAGACGTCGCTAGCGCCACTGTTTGAGCGCAAGCGCAAGTACGCTGCCACGCACCCGCACGCTCAAGCGTTAAACATGCACATTGCCAAATTGATCAGCCTGGAGATGCTGCCGTATAGGCTTGTGGAAACGGAGGCTTTCAAAAGCATGATGGCGGCGGCGGCCCCGCGCTACTCGGTTCCCAGTTGCCACTACTTTTCCCGATGTGCCGTCCCAGCCCTGCACGACCACGTCTCCCGCAAGATTGTACCCGCCCTCACCAACGCGGTTACTGCCAAGGTCCACTTAACAACGGACACGTGGACAAGCACAGGCGGGCAGGGCCACTATATCTCCCTGACGGCACATTGGGTGAATTTAGTGGAGGCTGGGACCGAGTCAGAGCCTGGGACCGCTCACGTCCTACCCACCCCCAGAATTGCGGGCCCCAGCTCGGTGCTGGTATCTGCGGCGGTGTATGCTTCCTCCACTAAACCACCCTCCTCCTCCAACGCAACCTCTGTCTCGCAATCAAGATGTGTCAGCAGCAGCAGCATGTCGCCAGCAGTCGCTGTCGCGCGGCGTGGCAGCACAGCGGTGGGCAAGCGTCAGCAGGCCGTGCTGAAACTACTCAGCTTAGGAGAGAAGAGGCACACGGCCCACGAACTGCTGCAGGGTCTGACAGAGCAGACCGACCGCTGGCTTGCGCCGCTGAGCCTCCAACCGGGCATGGTCGTGTGTGACAACGGCCGTAACCTGGTGGCGGCTCTGCAGCTCGGCAGCCTCACGCACGTGCCATACCTGGCCCATGTCTTTAATTTGGTGGTTCAGCGGTTTCTGAAAAGCTACCCACACTTGTCATACCTGCTCGGAAAGGTGCGCCGGGTCAGCGCACATTTCCGCAAGTCCAAGACGGACGCTGCCACCCTGCGGACCCTGCAACATCGGTTTAATCTGCCAGTGCACCGACTGCTGTGCGACGTGCCCACACGGTGGAACTCTACGCTCCACATGTTGGCCAGGCTCTATGAGCAGCGTAGAGCTATAGTGGAATACCAACTCCAACATGGGCGGCGTAGTGGGAGTCAGCCTCCTCAATTCTTTACAGAAGAGTGGGCCTGGTTGGCAGACATCTGCCAGGTCCTTGGAAACTTTGAGGAGTCTACCCAGATGGTGAGCGGGGATGCTGCAATCATTAGCGTCACCATTCCTCTGCTATGCCTCTTGAGAAGTTCCCTGCAAAGCATAAAGGCAGACGCTTTGCACTCGGAAACGGAGTCGGGGGAAGACAGTATGTCGCTGGATAGTCAGAGCACCCTCATGTCTATATCTCAGCGCGTTGAGGAGGAGCGGGAGGAGCATGAGGAGGAGGGGGAAGAGACAGCTTGGCCCACTGCTGAGAGTACCCATGCTGCTTGCCTGTCATCCTTTCAGCGTGTATGGCCGGAGGAGTTGGAGTAGGAGGAGGATCCTGAAAGTGATCTTCCTAGTGAGGACAGCCATGTGTTGCGTACAGATACCCTGGCACACATGGATGACTTCATGTTAGGATGCCTTTCTCGTGACCCTCGCGTTACACGCATTCTGGCCACTACGGATTACTGGGTGTACACACTGCTCAACCCACGGTATAAGGAGAACCTTTCCACTCTCATTCCCGAAGAGGAAAGGGGTTCGAGAATGATGCTATACCACAGGGCGCTGGTGGACAAACTGATGATAAACTTCCCATCCGACAGCGCTAGTGGCAGAAGGCGCAGTTCCGAGGGCCAGGTAGCAGGGGAGGCGCAGAGATCAGGCAGCATGTACAGCGCAGGCAGGGGAACATTCTCCAAGGCCTTTGCCAGCTTTATGGCTCCCCAGCAAGACTGTATCACCGCTCCCCAGTGAAGGCTGAGTTGGCGGGAGCACTGTAAAAGGATGGTGAGGGAGTACGTAGCCGATCGCACGACCGTCCTCGGTGACGCCTCTGCCCCCTACAACTACTGGGTGTCGAAGCTGGACACGTGGCCTGAACTCGCGCTGTATGCCCTGGAGGTGCATGCTTGTCCTGCGGCTAGCGTCTTGTCAGAGAGGGTGTTTAGTGCGGCTGGGGGAATCATCACAGATAAGCGTACCCGCCTGTCAATCGACAGTGCCGACAGGCTTACACTCATCAAGATGAACAAAGCCTGGATTTCCCCAGACTTCTCTACTTCACCAGCGGACAGCAGCGATACCTAAGCAATACGTAGGCTGCACCCGCGGATGGAAGCATCGTTCTCTATCACCATCAAAAACGAGGACATTTTTGCTTCATCAATCTGTGTATAATATTCCTCCTCCTCCTCCTGCTCCTCCTCCTGAAACCTCACGTAATCACGCCGAACGGGCAATTTTTCTTAGGTCCACAAGGCTCAGTCATATAATTTTTCTAAACAATTTTTATACGTTTCAATGCTCATTAAAGCGTTGAAACTTGCACCTGAACCAATTTTTATTTTAACTGGGCTGCCTCCTGGCCTAGTTACCAATTAAGCCACATTAACCAAAGCGATTAATGGGTTTCACCTGCCCTCTTGGTTGGGCATGGGCAATTTTTTTGAGGTACATTAGTACTGTTGGTACACCAATTTTTTGGGGCCCTCGCCTACAGTGTAATCCAATTAATTTTTTGCCCACCTGCATTTCAGCTGACGTTACATCAGCTGTGCTGGGCACTGCAATGGGATATATTTATGTACCGCCGGTGGGTTCCAGGGAGCCACCCATGCTGTCGGTCCACACGGAGTTGTAACTACATGTGTCCACTTCTAAAGAACCCCAGTCTGACTGGGGCATGCAGTGTGGGCCGAAGCCCACCTGCATTAAACATGACATTACCTCAGCTGCGATGGGCAATGCTATGGGATATATTTATGTGCCGCCGGTGGCTTCCTGGCACCCACCCATGCTGTCGGTCCACAGGGACTACACAATAGGGAGTTGTACCTGCCTGTGTCTATGAATTAAAAAGCCCGGTCAGCTTGGGGCATGCAGTGTGGGCCGAAGCCCACCTGCATTTAATCTGACGTTAGCTCTGCTGTCCAGGGCACTGCAATGGGATACATTTATGTACAGCCGGTGGGTTTCAGGGAGCCACCCATGCTGTGGGTGCACACGGAATTCCCATTGCGGAGTTGGGGATTCCCAGTTGTACCTGCCTGTGACTATTTATAAAAAAATGCGGTCTGACTGGGGCATGCAGACACCTTGACAGAATGAATAGTGTGTGGCACATAGGTTCCCCATTGCTATGCCCACGTGTGCAGCTCCTGATGGCGGTGGCACAAGATTATATTTCTCATTGCTTCTGTACAGCATTGTGGGCCCCGCCGCTTTTAAAGAGGGTCGCTGCCTAGCCGTGCCAACCCTCTGCAGTGTGTGCCTGCGGTTCCTCCTCATGGCAGACGCACTTATAAATAGACATGAGGGTGGCGTGGCATAAGGGCAGCTGAAGGCTGCGTAGGGACAATTTGGTGTGCGCTGTGGACACTGGGTCGTGCAGGGGGGGGGGTTGGGCAGCATGTAACCCAGGAGAAGTGGCAGCGGAGTGTCATGCAGGCAGTGATTGTGCTTTGTTGGAGGTAGTGTGGTGCTTAGCTAAGGTATGCATTGCTAATGAGGGCTTTTCAGAAGTAAAAATTGTTGGGAGGGGGGGGCCCACTCTTGCCGCTATTGTGGCTTAATAGTGGGACCTGGGAACTTGAGATGCAGCCCAACATGTAGCCCCTCGCCTGCCCTATCCGTTGCTGTGTCGTTACCATCACTTTCTTGAATTGCCCAGATTTTCACAAATGGAAACCTTAGCGAGCATCGGCGATATACAAAAATGCTCGCGTCGCCCATTGACTTCAATGGGGTTCGTTACTCGAAACGAACCCTCGAGCATCGCGAAAATTTCGTCGCTCATCTCTACTCCTGTAGCATACTATAATACCATAGTGTTACATTATACAGCGATATGAAAGTGCATGCTATCAAGCCATGCCTCGGTCAAACAGCCATGGCAACGCTGGGGGCATTCAGGAGGCCCCAGTCTGTTATGGCAACTGACTGGCACACCGTGATTTCATCACAGGGTGTGTTACCATTCGAGACCCTGCAAAACTGATTGGAGAATTTAAATGTCACTGTCAGAACTGACAACAGCATGTATAGAGTTAACAAACATGATCAGCGCTAATGCTGTTGCCTGTGGGTGTCAGCTGTGAGAAACAGACGATACCTGCATTTATGGAGCAGGATTGGCTCCCAATCCCTTTCCATACAAAATCCTGAATGCACAGAATGTAAATGTTTATCCGGTGTCATTAAAGGGGTTGTCCTGCGGCGAAATGCAATTTTTTTTTTCAACCTACCCCCGCATTCTGCCCCGTTAAAATCAATACCGTTTGTAATTTAAAAAAAAAAAAATCGCTTACCTCCTTCCCAGTTCGCACAGCATCTTCTTTTCTTCTTTTAAAGATGGCCGCCGGTCCTTTCCCAATGATGCACCGCGGTTTTCTCCCATGGTGCACCGCGGGTCTTCTCCCATGGTGCACCATGGGCTCTGTGCGGTCCATTGCCGATTCCAGCCTCCGGGGCGGAAACAGAATGCAGCTCATGCCCGGAGCGACCAGAAGGGAGAAGACCCTTCTGCGCAAGCGCGTCTAATCGGGCGATTAGACGCTGAAATTAGACGGAGCCATGGAGACGGGGACGCCAGCAACGGAGTGGGTAAGTGTATAACTTCTGTATGGCTCATATTTAATGCACGATGTATATTAGAAAGTGCATTAATATGGCCATACAGAAGTGTTTAACCCCACTTGCTTTCGCGGGACAACCCCTTTAAGGAGTTAAAAAATACTCTTATATTGTTGTTGTTTTTTTTAGCTCTATAAAACTTGAACTAATTTAAACAAATGTTTGTGGTGATTTCGTAAATAATGTATATTTTTTATGTAGAGCTTCAAATCCCTGGATTACCTTCATTCTATAAACCTGACAGCCTGCTGATGTAGCTATGGGGCTGTGGTGACCAACTCTGGGGACAACACACTCTTTGTGCAGCTATGTCCTGCCGTCTGACAGTCTAGGGTTGTCCACTTATCTTCCACTATTCTGCCACATTCTGCAGACTTTCTTCAGAGTGAGGGGCACTCCCATCCCCCCCCTTGTCCGCAGCCAGCAATGGGAGGAGGTGGGATGGGGCGGCACTTAACCCCGCCCCTCCCTCGCCCCTGCTATTGCAATCAGTTGGAGGGGAGGAGAGAAAAGGGAGGGAGTTCAGCAGTCACACTGCTAAACTCCCTCCCACCTCTCTTCTCTGGCAGCTGTCATTGGCTCCCATTGGAGGCCATGCAGCGGCTGACGTATTCCAGCCCAAAAGATAGTTCCAGGACTATCTTTTGGGCCTGACGTAAAAACGCCCGGTGCTATATTGGCTGGCCGGGCACTTTTACGTTGCGGGATTACGGCCATGTGATCTAATGCATTGGAATCCAAGGCATCAGATCACAGCGTACATCGTCCGACCGTGAAAACGGCGAGCCGATATACACTCGTGTGAAAGACGCCTAAGGGAGGATAGGGGAAAATGTGCCCGAAGCTCTGCCAACAATGAGGTAGTGTGTCACAGTGAGGCTGAGCAAAGCGTAGCATCTTTTCTGTCATCATCGCTATAGTCTGAGGGGATGCCTGTGGCATTATACAGCTATAACCCTAATTTGCACCCTCATATTGTCAGCTAAAATACCTTCCCCTCGTATTGTCAACTAGCATATCCCTCAATGTTAGCCAGCATGCTTCCCCTATTTCTAGACACAATGTCCACCCACTGTCAGCCACAACACCCTCATATCACCTACCACAATATACCTAATCTCTGTCTCATTGCCTTTATATTGCTAGTCACAATACTCCACATTTCCTCCATATTGCTAGTTACAATAATCCCAAGTCTCAGCCACAATGCGCCCAAAAGCCAGCAACAATACATAATGATGGCGCCCCGAGCTAGATGGAGGCGATGCAGAAATCCAACTATTCCAATCGCAGAAGGCATCACCTGTGAGTCATTGGATTGAATTGTTCATTCTGACTTTGACTGCGCCTGGTCAGTATTTTCTGAAGTTTTCCAGTCTGCAGTGCGGTGATACTCTGCAGAGCACTCCCAAAAACCACATGTACAAACCAACTGTAGCTTCTCAAGAACTCATGCTCATATATCAAATTGCTTTTAAGGTTACAATCCATACAGGGGCGTAACTATAGGGGATACAGAGGATGCGATTGAACCCGGTCCCAGGAGCCTTAGGGGGCCCATAAGGCCCCTGTTCTCCACATAGGGAGCCCAGTACTATGAATAAAGTATAATATTTGGGGGCCCTGTTACAGATTTTGCATTAGGGCCCGGGATCTTCAAGTTACGCCTCTGAATCCATACAAGTATAGTCACCCAGGTGCTGATCTTTTAGTCCATGTTAATTCATACTGTCCTCATGAAGAGTATGATGGGCTGAACATGCAACAAGCGTGATGACATGCCAGTGAGGTTTCAGATACTCTGCAGACAATGTGGCATCTAACCACTACACTGTATTTAGTCTCAGTATGGTGGTAATATATAGTGATAGTATAGTGGTAATTGTGATATTCCCATGCTTTCTATTCAGAAACAATATGAAGGTATGATTCAGTTAATGGTTGAGTTATCCAGTCATGGTATGGCGGTGTTATTTAGTAATAATATGATCGTTATCTTTATATAGCACCAATATATTCTGCAGCACTTTACAAGTAAGAGGGAACATAGACGCATCAGACATTACATGCAGTATCAAACCATTAGACAATTTATTACATACAGTATATGGGTGCCTACCCACTAGTGTTTTTTTTTTCCACTGCAAATTCGCTGTGCTTTTTTTTCCAATTGTCAATGGGACTTTCTAATGTTAAAAACGCAACAAAAATGCAAGTTGTGTTGCGTTTTTAACATTAGAAAGTCTCATTGACAATTGGAAAAAAAATGCAGCGAATTCACAGGTAGTGGATAGTCACTAGAGATGAGCGAACGTACTCGGATAAGCACTACTCGTCCGAGTAATGTGCTTTATCCGAGTATCGCTGTACTCGGGGCTAAAGATTCGGGGAGCGCCGCGGAGCGGGGAGCTGCAGGGGAGAGCGGGAAGGAACGGAGGGGAGATCTTTCTCTCCTTCTCTCCCGCCCGCTCTCCCCTGCTCCCCGCTGCAACTCACCTGTCAGCAGCGGCGCTCCCCGAATCTTTAGCCCCGAGTACAGCGGTACTCGGATAAAGCAAATTACTTGGACGAGTAGTGCTTATCCGAGTACGCTCGCTCATCTCTAATAGTCACCCTTAAACTAATAGACAATTTGAACAACAGAAATGAAGGTCCTGCTTGCAGGAATTTAGAGAGTATAAGGAAACAGGGCAAGACAAGACATAGTAGTGCATGTTCTGCCCCTAGGGTCCAAACATCTTTTAACCTCTTAAGGACATGGCCTATTTTGGCGTTGAGGAAGCAACAATTTTTAGGGGATTTTTATTCCTATTTTTCAAACGCTATAAGGGCTTATTCCGATGTGCGTATATTGCCTTAGTTTTCAGCTAAGTTCTGCCCCGCCCCCTCCCATTGCGAATAGTGGCAAGGGGTAGAGAGGGGGCAGGAGCTCAGTGCACTGCAGAGAGGGGCAGCGTATATCGCGAGGCATGAAAACCCGGCCGATATACACACGTCGGAATAAGCCCTCACTTTTATATTTTTCCGTCGATACCATAGTTTTTATTGGTAGCATTATTGGGTACATATAATGTATTGTAAAACTTTTTTTTGAGAGCAGGGAGAGAAAACACATCAATTCTCGTTTTTTTCTTTTGTTTTTTACAGCATCAATCATACAGCATAAATGACACAATACACTTTTTCAGTGAGTAAGTACAATTACGACGATACCAAAAATATAATTTTTTTAGGTTTTTTCACTTTTGTACAATAAAAACTCTTTTTTTAATAAATTTTAATTATTTTTAAATGATTGTATATAAAATCCTATAACTTTTTTATTTTTCTATGGACGGATCTCTGTGAGGACTTGTTTATTGTGTCACAAGCTGTAGTTTTTATCAGTACCATTTTGGGGTACATATGGCTTTTTTGATCAATTTTATTGCGCTTTTTGGGAGGTAAAATGAACAAAATAAGCATTGTGCCTCCTTTTTTACTGTTTTGCTGCACAAGATTAATAGTATGGTACAGGTCATTACGGACACAATTATACCAAATATGTGGGGTTTTCTTAAATTTTTAATTTTTTTATACAAATAGGAAAAAAATGTTTTTTTTGTTGTTATTTTTTTACATGCTTTTTTAACACTATTTTTTTTAATTTTTATCCTGTTTATGTCCCTGAAGGGGACCTGCTTTATTGCAGCTATGATCGCTAGAATAAGGCATTGCAGGACTAATGTACTGCAATGCCTTATCGCTTGTAATAGCGATCATAGGCGGAGGCAAGCCAGGACACCTGTATCTGGCATCCTGTTGCCATGGCAACCAGTCAGCCCTCCGCGATTATATCACGGGGGTCCAATGACATCACAGAGGGAGCGCCCTCCCTCTGTGAGCCCTTTACATGCTACAATCTACATAGATCACGGCACATAGGGGGTTAACAGTGGGGGTTGTAGTCCTCAGATACCCCCTCAGATATCCATATAATATAAGGTTGCGTCTGGAACCGTTAAGTACCATACTGCCATGACGTAACCTTAAATCCTGTGGCGTTAAGGGGATAAATGAATAGGGTAGTATATATAAAGCCATATGAGCCAGGGCGTATAGGGTGTGGGGGATGAAGGAGGTGAGGTTCTGAGGGGGAATGCAGACGTGGGTAAATGGAGAAGAGCTAGATTATGTAGTATGATAAGCCTCCCTAAAAAGATGTGTTTTCTAGGACATTTTGAAAATGGTATTCCCATCTCGCCTTTAATGGCTATGATGGGAAAACCCAGCACTCTTTTCTCATGGATTGATGGAAAAAGCTTAGTGCTTCAGCCAAGCACTATTTTCGTAGCTCTTTCCCAAACCTCCAGTCAGGTTGCCCATAACCATGGCAGTAGATTCCCATCATGGATATGAAAAGCTAAGATAGAAATACCTCTTTTAAAACTCTGGGTGTTCAGGATTAACTTGATTGTCTTGGATAGCACATTCCAAAAAACAGGTCCAGCTTGGGAAAAATCTTGGAGATGGGAACATAATCTAAGGTCATTAGCAGAATAGAAAGTACATATGGGCTGCTAGACAGAGCTGATGAAGAGCTATAGGGTGGTGCAGCACTGTGGAGAGCTTTATGGATGAGAGTGATGAGTTTAAAATGTATTCTATAATAGACAGGCAACCAGTGCAGTGATTCGTACAGGGTAAAGGTACTGCTGTAGCAGTTCAACAAAAAGATAAGCCCGGTGACTGAAGTTGAGATAGATTGGAGAGGGGAGAGTTTAGTAAGGAAAAGACCGATCAGTAACGACTTGCAATAATCATCCCAAAAATGGACTTAGGCAACAATAAGGCCTCCTGCACACGGGCGGAAATTCCGCGGCGGGATTTCCTGCAGAATTTCCGCCCATACACGCCTGCATAGGATTGCATTACAATACGCAATCCTATGCAGACGGCCGCGATTTGTCTGTTCGAAATCACACGCAGAAAACAAATCGCGGCATGCTCTATTTCTGTGCGGGGCTCACAGAAATGTCACTCCCCGGCCGCCGGCAGCCGGCACACGACAGATCTGGGGCCGCGGGAGCAGGTGAGTAACGCACGGCTCTCTGCAGGGGCTCGTGTCGGGTCCCGCTGCGAAAATTCTCGCAGCAGGATCCCACCCGGCCGTCTGCAGGCGGCCTAAGAGTGCAGGTGAGGTGCAAGTGACATGAGCAAGCAAGTTATTGAATACAGGGAGTGAAGGAAAGATCAGAGTCAATTTTATGAGCCCAAGACAATGGATGAGTTGCCTAGAAGTTATGGTGATACCACAGACTGAGATAAAAAAATTTCAAGTTTAGGTGGCTTGGTAAAAACAGTTATTTAAAGATTCAGTTTTAGATTATTATTATCTATCAGATTCCAGATTCTGGTACAGCCCTGTATTTTCCAGTGGTGTACATGAGTCTTGGGGGACAGTTTCCACACCATCGAACACCAGGACCAGCCCGGCATTTACATTTATCAATCAATGTCAACGATCACTATTTTTATTGCATCACAATTGATGATCAACAATAATTTTATTATTGATCTTCTCATTTGTCAATGCTTTTAAAATATCATTCTAGCAAAGAATTGAAACTAAGTGACCCATAAAACATAACTTTTATTCACAACATTTAAAAAGGTTAAATAACACCCAACTATAATATCCAAAATACTCTTACTTGATCTGGTCAACAGATAGCGTAGAGTCCGATTGCTACTTATCACCCTATTTCGCTAGTACTAATAGATAGCGGAGCTGCCGCCCTGAGAAGGGCAACTTGATAGTGGATCCTTTCCCTTATTTGTCCCTGTTCTACAAACCCTACACATTTCATGAGAAAATAGAGGGAAAGCTTTGAAACTGCAACTTTTAAAATCAAAGTAGTAGAAAGTTTTATTTGTCAGCTTGTCATTCCAGACTAATGAAATGTCAGATACCTGGTGCTCTTTGATTAATGATAAAGAGTAGCATTTCACCCAATATGTTTTCATTATTGTTGCTTTCATCTAATGGCTTTTATGGGATTTTGTCCAGTATTGCAACTTAGCTCCATTAATGTGAATGTGGCTGAGCTGCAATACCACACACAACCTGTGGAGAGATGTGGTGCTGATTTTGAAAGGAAGCCGCTGTTTTTCTAATCCTGTACAACCCCCTTTTAATGTGGTATAGCAAAAAATATTGTGGTTACATGTTAGGGTGGTAAAATGTATGTGTATTTAGACAGACTTCTTTTATTCATTGTAATGATGAAGCAGTTTACGCTACATAATAAGTACTGTTAACCGTTCAATGTAAATCAAACAATTCTTGTGTAGACCGTGTTTACTGCTAAAATTGTCCACACAAGTGATTTTTTGTATAAAGTATACTTCCAGGTGTATCTATATGGTGTTTTTTTTAATAATTAAAACTTTAGTGACTTTTTAATAGATAGTCCCCGACTTGCGAACAGGTTCCATTCCGGGAGCCCGTTCGCAAGTCCGTTTTGTTCGCAAGTCGAACAAATGGTAGTATGGAGGGGATCGCGGGTGGATCCCGCTCCATACAACGTTGGGTGCCGGCTGTTCTTACAGCGGGCACCCGGCGGCAGCAGTTCCGACGAGCCGCGCCGCTTGTCGGAACTGTTAACACTTTAAATACCGCTCTGACAGCGGTATTTAAAGTGTTAACAGCTCTGACGAGCGGCGCGGCTCGTCGGAACTGCTGCCGCCGGGTGCCCGATGTAAGAAACAGCCGGCACCCGATGTTCAGGGGGCCCGTACAGCGTCCCACGATGAGATCGCGGGACGCTGTGTGGTTGCTAGGCAGCCGGGGAGCTCCTGAAAGGCCCCAGGGCTGCCTATGCAGAGTGCCCTCCAAGCGCACGGCTTGCTAGGCGCTCTACATAGACAGCCCTAGGGCCTTTCAGAAGGCCCCCGGCTGCCTAGCAACCGCGATCTGACCGGACAGGCTTCTATCAGGCTTGATAGAAGCCTGTCCGGTCCCTGCACAGCATGATATAATGCCATAGCATTACATCATACTGTGCAAAACAGATAGTTCGTATCTAGCGAAATTCGTAAGTCGACTGTTCGCAAGTCGGGGACTATCTGTAAACCATTATTTAAAGGTAAAATCCAGTCAAATGATTTTGTCATAGATGCATGTGAGAGTATGACACTATTGAAGTCTGCAATTGCACACTACTATTAACGTACAGAATGAAAGAACTCCATAGAGATTTTTATCACAGGAAATCTGACAGAACATTTTAAAGGGCCACTAATTTTTCAGACAATTTCTGCTCCTCTAATAGCCTGTGTTAGTCTCGTAATGTATTTTCATTATTTTTTTACCACTTTTTTAAATTTTACCACTGTAACGCAAGGCTGAAGGGTCTCCCTTGCAGCTACTCTGCAATCCACTGCCTGTTAGGTATTGAGCTTCTGTAGTTACTGAGATGCTGGAATATTTTCTTAGATATAGGGGAGTGGAAATCTTCACAATCTGCTCTGCTACATTCACAGGCTAACAGATCTGCAGACACGTGTAAAAAAAATCTCCACATTTTCTGCTTCTCCTGCCATTACAGCATGTGTATTGGCACATTACGTTCGGTTTATTAATTATTTGGTCAAACTGTCTCTCAATGTCCAACTCCTACAATCATTCTGGGATATCAGAGGAGCGGGCATTCAGATTAGGGATAGGACGTATTGAACAGTGAACTAGATTGGAGTCTGGAATTAATTTTTTTTTACCTTAAATGGGGAAAATTGGCTTCTACCTCATTGTTTTTTTTTTTGCCTTTCTCTGAATCAACTTTGGGGGGTGATAGGCTGAACTGGATGGACATATGTCTTTTTTCAGGCTTAATACTATGTTACTATGTTAACTACAAGCAGAATGGTAGGCTTTAAACACACACCTTGCCTGAAAGTGGATTGTAAATGTCAGGGCAGCAGAAAAATGGGGAAGATTACCTGAAAATTAGAACTTAAAGGGGTTCCGTCACTAAAAAAGAAAAATGCTATACTTATCTATTCCTCCCCCATCAGTCTACTTACCAGATCTTCACCTCCCCCAGCTTCTCCTGTCTCCTGCAGTCTGGGGGCTCACTTCAGCTCCAGCTGCCTGATTCTGCTCCTTCCTGTGAGGTTACGCACATTAAGTTGGCAGTCTGCCAATGTACGTTATGTCACAGCTCACAGGCCAGCCGGAGGACTGCCTATCTTCTTCAGAGGTTGCTCATGTGAACCATCTCTGAAATAGATTACAATTCCTTCCTAGGCAGTGAAGCTACAGCACAAGGATGTGACCTTCACTGACCCAGCAGGAAGGAGTTTGTGATAAAGCAGCCTTCATAACAAGCTGGGCCCAGCCTGCAGTGAGCTGACCTGGGGCACTGTAGAAGCTCAACCAGGAGAAGATGTGATAAGGAGACAGACAGGGAAGGAATAGGTAAGTTTAGATAATTTTTCTTTTAATGACAAAACCCCTTTAACCCCCAGCAGTCACATTAAATTTGGAAAAACCCACCCCAAAATGCCACTTTTTCATTGTTTAATGTTTCATTTAATACAGTATACTTGGTGCAGAGTTTAGTCACCTTAAGTTAATTTTTATCCCTTAGTGATATAACTAATTTTAGCCTTATGGACCAGTGAATCATTTACCCATTTGTGTTTCAGTGATCATAACTTTTTTTTTTTTTTTTATCAATGTAGCTGTGTTAGACCTTACATAAATAATGTACTATTTTATTGTATGGGTTTCAATGGATGTAGTGATACCAATTATGTGCAACTTTTTGTCATTTTTATTTTTTCAAAATTTAAAAAGCTTTGTGTAAGGGGAGAAAAACTTTTGAAAATTTTCTGTAGAAATGTTTTGATGCCGCTGTTAGCAATGGCTGCAGCATCTTCGGGGGTTAAATGGCGCAGAGCAGTGATAGCCATTCCTCATCTTTTTCTCGTTTTCTGGCGAAAAAAAAGACCTCCATATATGACAGTCAGAGAACATATGGGCTTTCTGATTGATGGCAGGTGTTAATATGAAGAAAAGTCCATGTTACCTTTCCCTAGGACAGGGGAAAAGGGAAGAGTGTCACAAATCTTCTCTGCTGCCTGTATTTGGAAGGTCATGGACCAGCACATGCACAGATAATGTAACCCCCTTGTGGACAGATTTGTTTTTCCCATCTGCACATGCACTGGTCTGTGAACTTCCGTCACATGTGTGAAAGTTCAAAGCATTCTGTGGATAACCTACACAGCCGAAGTGGGCCAGTTTATGCAAAAGGTTCAAGCCAGAGGAGACGGTCTGGGCCTGCCCACCGGACTGGACTGCAGACATTTGCATGAGGAGGTGTCGGAAAGTTTTAAAGATATTTTTGCAGATATGTTTTAAAAAGGAACAGTAACAAACTTATTTTTGGAAAGAACTATTCGCCAGTAGTCTGCGCCTATAGCCCGTCTAGTAGGGTTAAAACCACTGACAGGTTCCCTTTAACCTGTGAGGCACAAAGGCACACATAGGCAGATAGTTTTGACAGAAGTGATTATATATTACACAGGCCTTTCTATGGTTGCACCAATAAGTGGTTTAGCAACATGCCCATTGTGCATTTTTAATGTAATAGTGGGTTCAGGAGACAACTTTTAAGATAAGAGGCCTTTTTTCATTTTGGCATGGACTATGACCAGTCGTGAGGCCTAGGAATTACCATGCTCTGGCTTCTGAGGCCCCAGTAGAAAAAGATTGGCAAGCCCTGGTTTAAACTATGTGTTTAATAAATGGAATAAACAGTTTCATTTTTATGAGTGTAGAAGGGCTTAGAGCCCAGATGCGTCAGTGTTTCAGGCCAATTATAATATTATATACACGCTACATTCAGAATATAATCATTCATTGAATAAGATGAGCTGACTCATTTAAGATTTCTTTTGCAGTCCGGAGTTTGGGATTAAAAATGATCTTTCATTTTCTGTATTGCCAACAGATGGCGGCATTGACAAAACTACTCTTGATAAAGATAGTTGTATTGGTCACCTAAGGACAAATTTTCTCTTGGATAATCATGAGACTGTAAATGGCGTGAAATGTTATGTCTAGCAAGCCCGCCCTAGACACATTGTACTCCATCAGAGTATTCAGAGCTAAACCCTATTTTCCAGTGTCTTGTGATTTTGATAGAGTTCACATCCTAATGGTAGCCTGTATATTTGCCTGATGTTCAAGGTTTTGATTATCAAGTAAGGGAAGCTTCTAATGTACCAAGTTTGGTGGTTTTCAGATATTTCATTTCCTTTGAGATAGAGTCCAGGTACTATACCTAAAAGGGTCCACAGAGGATATGCAATAAACTGTCACAATATGCATTGTACAATATCTAGCAGTTCTGTGTAAATAGAGTAAGAATGTGTTCATGTAACTCCATGTATGCATTCCTCATTTATAAACCTCTCCAAATAATCAGATACTGGATTTTATATAGCTACATATTAAATGGCTATAATGCATGTTATAATGTGAATACACACTCCTCAACACTGAAATTGCAAGGAAAGTCTCTTAACTAGAGATGAGCGAGTATACTCGCTAAGGCACATTACTCGAGCGAGTAGTGCCTTAGCCGAGTATCTGCCCGCTCATCTCTAAAGATTCGGGGGCCAGCGGGGAACGGGGAGCGGCGGGGAAGAGCAGGGAGGAACGGAAGGGAGATCTCTCTCTCCCTCTCCCCCCCCCCCCCCGCTCAGCCCTGCTCCCCGCCGCAACTCACCTGTCACCCGCGCCGGCAGCCAAATCTTTAGAGATGAGCGGGGAGATACTCGGCTAAGGCACTACTCGCTCGAGTAATGTGCCTTAGCTAGTATATTTGCTCATCTCTACTCTTAACCTTACTGACTGAGACAATGTCCTCAACAATAAGAGTACAAACAATAAGTGGGAAATGTTTAAAAACACCTTAAGTACTTATTGTGAGAGATTCATACTTTACAGGAATACACGATTTAGTAACAGGAGAAAACCAATGGGGCTCAATAAAGATGTAAAGGGTGCAATAAAGCACTAAAAACCTATAAGGGAAAAAATGAGCAATGTATAGGCAGCAGCACTCACCGACAGATCCTACTCAGGAGGGTTTTTTTCTTTTTTTACTCAATGCAGAAAGCACATAGGCGCAGGCTTCTCCAAAGGACTGGACCAACGTCCTCAATAAATCCAGAGATGCAGTATATAAGAGAGCAGCACCAGGCGATGTTATATTGTAAAAATCACGTGATAAATCCAGCACAATCAATGTGTCTTCAGTAGAAAGAATCTTTATTCCCAAAACAACCAGATTACAGCAACTCTACCTTTGCGAGTCGAAACGTTGCTGTAATCTGGTCGTTTTGGGAATAAAGATTCTTTCTACTGAAGACACATTGATTGTGCTGGATTTATCACGTGATTTTTACAATATAACATCGCCTGGTGCTGCTCTCTTATATACTGCATATAAGGGAAAAAATAATGTAAAAATCAGATAAAAGCAGCAAAGATGGAGACAAAGAGACTTATTGCCAAAGAGAGTAAAACCAACCCTTAACTGTTCTTTAATTATATAAATAGTAAAAAGGTTAATACTGAAAGTATTGGCCCTTTAATTAATAATGTAGGAGAAAAAGTAGAGGGTGACGAGGAGAAAGCAAATCTGTTAAATAGCTTTTTCCCTAGTGTATTCACAGAGAAAAATGAAATGGCAGATAAGATGCAGAGTGATAAAGTAAACTCTCTACTAAATGTCACCAGTCTAACCCAGGAATAAGTGCAGAGCAGTCTTAAAAAGATTAAAATAGACAAATCACCAGGTCCCGATGACATGCACACCTACACACCAAGTAATGTGATACACAGACCTCTGTTTCTTATATTTAAGGAGTCTTAAATAAGGGGTTTTTGTACCAATTAGTAGCGTGCGAGCCGTCGCGAGCTGTATTCAGGGAACAGATCACCTGCTGTTCACTGAATACTTTCGCTTTGTTCTGCTGCCGGGGCTGACAGCTGAGAACAGCTGAGACAATGCAATTAGCTGTTATTAGTTCTTCCTCGGCAGAACACAGTATGCAGTCCGTCTGATCAGCTCTTCTGCTGAACGATGGATTTCAGGCAGAATTGAATTCCATTGGTCGGCAGAAAACTGAAAGATGGGCACATTTAGACACAAAGATTATCACTCAAAAGATGGCTTTTGAATGAATTTTGACCAATAATTGTTGTGTCTAAATGGGCTTTTACTTCTTTTGTGGGTAAAATGTTTGAACGGTTTCTAAGAGATGCTTTCCTGGAGTACCTCAAGGAAAATAACTATATAACTCCATATCAGCATAGGTTTAAGAGAGATTGAGCTTGTCAAAGAACCTGATCATCTTCTATGAGGAAATAAGTTCTAGACTGGTTCGGGGAGAGTCATTGGATCTTGTGTACCTGGACTTTTCCAAAGCGTTTGATACTGTGCCGCATAAAAGGTTGGCATATAAAATGAGAATGCTTGGTCTGGGTATGAATTTGTGTAAGTAGTTAAGTAACTGGTCAGTAATAGAAAGTAGAGTATGGTTATTAATTGTACATAGTCTGATTGGGTCACCGTTTCTAGTGGGGTACCACAAGGGGCAGTATTGGTACATATTCTTTTTAATATATTTAATAATGACCTGGTAGAATGATTGTGCAGTAAAATATCAATATTTGCAGAAGATACAAAACTATGTAAAGAAATTACCACAAGAGAGGAAGCAAAGAGATTGCAAGAGGATCTGAATAAGTTTTAGGCTTGGGCAGAAAATTGGCAAATGAGGTTTAATGTTGAAAAATGTAAGGTTATGCACATTGGTAGAGGAAATACATGTCACCATTACACACTAAATGGGAAACCACTGGGAAACACTGACATGAAAAAGGACTTGGGAATTTTAGTTAACTGTAAGTTTACTGGAGCAACCAGTATCAGGCAGCTGCTGCCAAGGCAAATAGGATCATTGGGTGCATCGAAAGAGGACTAGGGACACACGACAAGAACATTGTTCTTCCTCTTTACAAGTCACTGTTCAGACCACACATGGAAAACTGTGTAGTTTTGGGCACTGGTACTAATGGAGGACATATCAGAGCTGGAGCGGGTACAAAGGCGGGCAACTAAAGTAATAAATGGAATGGGTGGACTACAATACCCTGAGAGGTTATTAAAATGGAGGTTATTTAGTTTAGAAAAAAAGCGGCTAAGGGACGACCTAGCAACTATGTATAAATATATCAGGGGACAATACAGAGATCTCTCCCATGATCTGTTTATACCAGGACTGACTGTAACAAGGGGGCATCCTCTACGTCTAGAGGAAAAAAAGTTTCTACACGAACATAGAAGGAAATTCTTTACTGTAAGAGCAGTAAGACTGTGGAACTCTCAATAACTTCAAAAGGGTCACTGATCCGCGGATTATTCCAGTTGCCAGATCGGAGATAGGAAAGAATTTTTTCCATTAAATGGGGAAAATTGGCTTCTACCTTATTGGGGTTCTTTTTTGCCTTCCTCTATACCAACATGGTGTGAATTTCACCATGTTTTTTAATTGCAGATCTGCTGCGGGATATGACTAGAGATGAGCGAGCACACTCGTTTGAGCTTGATGCTCGTTCGAGTATTAGGGTACTCGAGATGCTTGGTACTCGAGACGAACACCACGCGGTACTCGAGTCAATTTCATTTCCCCTCCCCGCATGTTAAGCGTCATTTTTTAGCCACTAAACAAGCAGGGAAGGCATTACCACTTCCTGCTGTGACGTGCTAGCCATCTGAACGTCTACAGCAGTGAGTGGCTGGGCCGAACAGCTGACCAGCGAGTACTTAAAGTGGTGCCACCTGCGGCTCGCCTCAGACGCATGCTGGCATAGGTTAGGGAAAGAGCTGCAGCTGAGATAAGGAAAGTATTAGAGTAGGGATCCTCTCTTCAAGAACCCAACGGTCCTTCTTAGGGCTACTCCTCATTGTGCGAAATTTCCCAGAGTCTGGGTGATGAGGCTGGGGACTTCCGGCAACTGTCTTAAGAGCTTTTTGTGGATGAGGATCATGAGACACAGTTTTCTGTCAGTGAGGGAGTAGTAAGGGCAGTAAGTCCAAGGGAGGAGCGCACAGAGGATTCAGAGGAAGAGCTGCTGGAGGATGAGGTGACTGACCCCACCTGGCTTGTTCAGACTTCTGAAGACAGGGCTTCTGAGGGGGAGGCAGGTGCAGCAGCAGGACAGGTTGGAAGAGGCAGTGGGGTGCCCAGGGGGAGAGGCAGGGCCAGAGGCAATAATCCCCCAATTGTTTCCTACAGCACCCTCTCATGGCAAGCCTCCGTGAAGAGGGTTAGGTGTTCAAAGGCGTGGATGTTTTTTAGTGAGTGCGCGGACGACCAACAAACAGTGGTGTGCAACCTGTGCCGCACCAAGATCAGCCGGGGAGCCACCACTACCAGCCTCACCACCACCAGCATGCGCAGGCATATAATGGCCAAGCACCCCACAAGGTGGGATGAAGGCCATTCACTGCCTCCGGGTCACACCACTGCCTCTTCCCCTGTGTCACAACCTGGCACACAGATACAATCCCCCTCCCAGGATGCAGGTATGAGTCTCCCGGCCTGCACCCACATTCTCACCTCCACGATCCTTCATGGCCTCTAGCAATGTCTCCCAGCGCAGCATTTAGCTGTTACTAACACAAGCGTTGGAGCGAAAGCGGAAATACACCACCACCCACCCACATGCACAAGCTTTAAACGTGCACATTGCCAAATTAATCAGCCTGGGGATGCTGCCATACAGGCTTGTGGAAACGGAGGCTTTCAAAAATATGATGGCGGTGACAGTCCCGCGCTACTCGGTCCCCAGTCACCACTATTTTTCCTGGTGCGCCGTCCCCGCCCTACACCAGCACGTCTCCCACAACATAAACCATGCCGTCACCAACACGGTTACTGGGAAGGTCCACTTAACGACGAACACGTGGACAAGTACTGGTGGGCAGGTCCACTATATCTCCCTGACAGCATATTGGGTGAACTTTGTGGAGGCTGGGACCAAGTCAGAGCCTGGGACGCTCATATGCTACCCACACCGAGGATAGCGGGTCCTACCTTCCTCGGTGATGGTTTCTGCGGCATATTTTGCCACCTCCTTCAAAACCCCTCCCTCCTCCTCCTTTGCCACTTCCACCTCTCAGTTAAGAAGTGTGAGCACGTTGCCAGCAGTCGGTAGTGCGCGGCAGCACAGCGGTGGGGAAGTGTCAGCAAGCCGTGCTGAAACTAATCAGCTTAGATGACAAGAGGCACACGGCCCTCGAGCTGTTACAGGGTCTGACGGAGCAGACCAACCTCTGGCTTTCGCCGCTGAGCCTCCAACCGGGCATGGTCGTGACTATGGCCGTAACCTGCTGGCAGCTCTGCAGCTTGGCAGCCTCACACACGTGCCATGCCTGGCCCACATCTTCAATCTGGTGGTTCAGCAGTTTCTAAAAAACTACCCCCACTTGTCTGACCTGCTAGGCAAGGTGCGCCGTGTGTGCGCACATTTCCGCAATTCCACCACGGATGCTGCCACCCTTAGGACACTGCAAGATTGGTTTCAGATGCCAGAGCACCGACTGCTGTGCGACATGCCCACGTGCTGGAATTCTACGCTACACATGTTGGCCAGACTTTACGAGCAGCGTAGAGCAATAGTGGAATACCAGCTGCAACATGGCCGGAGGAGTGGTAGTCAGCCTCCGCAGTTCTTCACAGAGGAGTGGGCATGGATGGCAGAAATCTGTCAGGTCCTCAGAAACTTTGAGGAGTCTACCCAAATGGTGAGCGGCGTTGTGGCCATAATTAACGATACCATCCCGCTGCTTTGCCCGCTGAGAAGTTCGCTGCTAAGCATAAAGGCCGACGCTTTGCGGTTAGAACAGGAGATGGGGATGACAGTATGTTGTTTGATAGCCAGACCACCCTCACGTCTGTATCTCAGCACGTTTTGGCAGAGGAGGAGGGGGAAAAGACTGCTGGCCACACTGCAGAGGGTACCAATGCTGCTTCCCTCTCATCTGTTTAGTGTGTATGGGCTGAAGAGGAGGAGGATCATGAAAGTTATCCTCCTAGTGAGGCCAGCGATGTGTTGTGTACTGGGACTCTGGCACACATGGCTGACTTTATGTTAGGCTGCCTTTCCCATGACCCTCACATTAGACACATTCTGGCCAACATGGATTACTGGGTGTACACCCTTCTCAACCCACGGTATAAGGAGAACCTTTCCACTCTCATTCCTGAAGAGGAAAGGGGTAGGAGAGTGATGCCATACCACAGGGCCCTGGTGGAAAAAGTGATGCTAAAGTTCCCATATGACAGCGCTAGCGGTAAAAGACGCAGTTCAGAGGGCCAAGTAGCAGGGGAGGCGCGGGGATCAGGCAGCATGTCCAGCGCAGGCAAGAGAACACTCTCCAAGGCCTTTGCCAGTTTTATGGCTCCCCCCAAGACAGTGTCACCACTCCCCAGTCAAGACTGAGTTGGCGGGAGCACTGTAAAAAGATGGTGAGGGAGTACACCGTCCTCCGTGATCCCTCAGCTCCATACAACTATTGGGTGTCAAAGCCGGATATGTGGCACAAACTGGCCTGGCCTGGCCTGCCCTGCCATTAGTGTCTTGTCAGAGAGGGTGTTTAGTGCAGCTGGGTCGATCACCACGGATAAGCGTACCCGCCTGTCAACTGCCAGCGCCGACATGCTTACACTCATTAAGATGAACAAAGGCTGGATTTCCCCAGACTTCTCTTCTCAACCAGTGGAAAGTAGCGTATCATAAAGATTCTTTTCGCTGCAACAGGAGAAATATGCATCCTCCACCACCCCAAAAAGGGGAGAAGTAGCTTGGTCTATCCCTCTCGTATATTACTCCTCCTCCTAAAAGAGCATGTCATCACGCTGAGCTGCTAATTTTTCTGGGGGCGAAAAGGCTCCGTTAAGACCAATTTTTTTGGAGGCCTGCCTCCAAGCTCTGTTACAAATTAAGCAACAACGAGCTGTATCTTTAAAAAATGTTTATGGGTTTCACCTGCCTTCGGGGTAAACCAATTTTTCAGGGGTACACTTGTACTCTTGGTACACCAATTTTTCAGGCCTTCGCCTATACTCTTAGCAAACTAATTTTTCCGGCCTTCACCTATATTCTTGCTACAGAAATGTTTCAGGGGTCCACCTATGCATTTGCTACAGAAAGGTTTGAGGGATTCGCCCATACTCTTGCTACAGAAATGTTTCAGGGGTCCGCCTATACTCTTGCTACAGAAATGTTTCAGGGGTCTGACTATACACTTGCTACAGAAAGGATTCTGGGGTCCGCCTATACACTTGCTACAGAAAGGTTTCTGGGGTCCGCTTAAACTATTGCTACAGAAAGGTTTGAGGGGTTCGCCTATACTATCGCTACAGAAAAGTTTGAGGGGTTCGCCTATACTCTTGCTACAGAAATGTTTCAGGGGTCCGCCTATTCACTTGCTACGGAAAGGTTTCTGGGGTCTGCCCATACTCTTGCTATAGCAATGTTTCAGGGGTTCGCCTATACTATTGCTACAGAAATGTTTTTCCGGGTTCGCCTATACTCTTGATACAGAAATGTTTCAGGGGTTTGCCTATACTGTGGGTGCACAAAGGCTTTCCCATTGCGTTGTTCAGCTATCTGACACATACACAGAATGCAGTGGGCAGAAGTGTGGGCAAAGGCCGAGGTCCTAGGTGGGGTGCAACTCTGCCATATTTGGGCACCGTAATTTCTTCCTGTTTTATACTGTCCTTGGGTTTCATGGGCTCGCCTATGCTGTGGGTGCACAAAGGTTTTCCAACGCGGTGTCCAGCTGTCTGGCACAAATACACTGTATGACTTGGGTAGGGTGCAGAAGGCTTTTCTATTGCGGTGTTCAGCTATCTGACACATACACATAATGAATTGGGCAGAAGTGTGGGCAGAGGCCGGTGTCCTAGGCGGGGTGGAACTCTGCCATGTTTGGGCATTGTAATTTCTTCATGTTTAATACTGTCCTTTGGTTTCATGGGCTCGCTTATGCTGTGGGTGCACAAAGGTTTCCCAGCGCGGTGTCCAGCTGTCTGGCACAAATACACTGTACTTGGGTAGGTTGCAGAAGGCTTTCCCAATGCAGCGTTCAGCTATCTGACAGATACACAGAATGAATTGGGCAGAAGTATGGGCAAAGGCTGAGGTCCTAAGCGGGGTGCAATTCTGCCATGTTTGGGCACTGCAATTTCTTCATGTTTAATACTGTGGGTTTCAAGGGCTCACCTATGCTGTGGGTGCACAAAGGTTTCCCAGCGCGGTGTCCAGCTGTCTGTCACAAATACACTGTATGACTTGGGTAGAGTGCAGAAGGCTTTCTCATTGCGGTGTTCAGCTATCTGACACATACACAGAATGAATTGTGTGGGGGCATATGGGTTTCCCATAGCTATGTAACTCACGGCACCTTGGGTCACACAAGGTGGAGGCTGGCACCAAGTCAGACCCTGGGCCGGCTCACGTGCTTCCCACACAGACTATTACAGGTCCTACCTCGGTCATGGTTTCTCTGGCTTATTATGCCACCTCCCCCTCCTTCTTGGGGTCTGGGGATCAGCGCTGGTCGACATGTATTTGCTCTCGTGTTACCACAGTTATCTGAGACACTGGTTTAGACCAATCAAAAGAAGTGTAACTGAATTAATGAGACATTCACAGCAGTACTAGCATCTGAGTCTGCTTTATGCCCATGATTGCTGAGGGTGTGGGCAGAGGCCGAGGTCCTGGGGGGGTGCAACTGTGCCAACTTTGGCCTGTGGAACTTCTTCGTGGTTCATCCAGTTTTTGAAGCGATGAAAGGAACCGTAACTGATGGAACATTGGGTCAACCAGGTGGAGGCTGGGACCGAGTCTGACCCTAGGCCCGCTCACGTGCTTCCCACACAGAGTATTGCGGGTCCTACCTCGGTCATGATTTCTCAGGCTTATTATGCCACCTCCTCCTCCTCTTGGGGTCCGGGAATCAGAGCTGGTCGGCATGTATTATCTCTCGTGCTACAACTTACCACAGTTATCCGAGATACTGGTTTGGAGCATTCACAGGAAGCGTAACATATTTAATGAGACTTTCACAGGGTCACTGTATACCTGTGGTGGCTGCTTTTGCGACAGCTCCTGCTTCAAACCAATCTTTGGTGTAAGTATGTGCATTGTGAAGATGTGTAGAAGTACTGGCATCTGAGTCCCCTTTATGCCCACATTTGCGGCTCCTGACCATTTTGTGAAGGAGGTGGCACAAGATTGGAATTATGATCGTACGTCAATTTATCGTCAATTCTCATCAGCATTGTTGGTTATTGCCCACACTTTCAACCCTCTGCAGTGTGTGTCTCCAGTTTCTCCTCATCCAAGACACACTTATAAATAGACATGAAGGTGGTGTGGCTATCAAGCCAGCGTGTGGCATGAGGTCAGCTGAATGCTGCGCAGGGAAAATTTTGTGTGTGCTGTGGACACATGCACAGCAATACCAGCATGTAACCTAGGAGAAGAGGCAGTGGTGTCACACGCAGGCAGTGATTGTCCTTGGCTGCAGCTAGTGTGGTGCTTAGCTAAGATGTGCCAGCGCTTGTGCCTTGCTGCTTATGGTCTGTCCCAAGTAAATTGTTAGGGGGGTGACCGCCAGGCTCTTGCCCCCAATTTGGCTTAATAGTGGGACCTGGGAGCCTCAGATGCACCCATGCATGCTGCCCCTGCTGTTCCCTATCAGTTAATGTTGTGTTTCCATGACTTTCTGATGTTTACAGGTGTTTCACACAACCTCCCCTATGCAGAGCATCCGTCAGCTTTGAAAATGCTCGAGTCCCCCATTGACTTCAATAGGGTTCATTACTCGAAACGAGCTCTCGAGCATTACGAAAAGTTTGACTCGAGTAATGAGCACGCAAGAATATTGGTACTCGCTCGTCTCTAGATATGACCTTTGTATTTTAAGGATTGAATTCTGCAACATAAATAGACATGCTCCGGATTTGGAATTTGCAGCGTGTTTCAAAAAATGCAGTGGCTTTGTTGTAGAAATTTTCTGCACTATGTGAAGGAGATTTTTTAAATCCCCTGAACCTGTACTTGTACTTTTAATGCTGCAGGATTTCTGCAGCAATTCCGAAAGTGGAAATTCTGCAGCATTGCCTTCCTGTATAAGAGGGGCCTAACACAGGCTAAGGGCTTATTCACACGAGCTGCGTTTCCAAGGCTGGCCGATATACGCGACCATCTGATGCACTGGATTCCAATGCATCAGTTTAGATGGCCGATTTTCCGATGCGTAAAAATGGCTGGACCAAAAAGATAGCGCATTCCGGTCAGCCGTTTTTACGCCGGCCGGAAAAGATAGTTCTGGCCCTATCTTTTTTGTTGGAATACGTCGGCTGGTCCCATGGACTCCTATGGGAGCCTATGAGAGCTGCCGGAAAAGGGAAGTGGAAGGGAGTTTAGCAGTTTCTTTGCTAAACTCCCTCCCCCTCTCCACCCCTTGCCCGAAGTTGGGACGGGGCGGCAGCTACTGTGCTGATCTCCTGCCCTGCCCCGCCCCCTCCAATTGCAGACAGCCAACAAAGGGCGGAAAGGGGGAAGGAGTTTAGCATAACTAAACTCTCTCTCCCTGCTCGACAGTATTCCTGAACGGGCGCAGAAACGGGAGATGCAGACAGTCACGGCTACCTCTTGTCCATGTGATTTTCAGCCGCACTGCAGGAGCCCGTGTGAAGGAGCTCTAAAACTGTATTTGTAGGCTGTTGGGGTGCATACAATGTAAATTGTCTTGCTTACCCGCTGCTCTGTATTCAGAGAGTGACTTAATCGGATATATGGAAGTCAAAGAAACTGCAGATTTTGGAAGAAGAATAACCTTTTAAAACTTAACCTTATTATATAAAATTATAACTCATTAAAATCTCCCATGACAAAAATAAGTTAAAAAAGAGGGGAGGAAAAGGCAACAATGTGGATTGAGATCTGAAACAACGACCCCCTGAGGAACTGAGGATTTATATAGAGTCAGATATCTAATGGTATTAATCTGTTCTATTTGTTTGCCTATGCCTGTATATTTTCTGGAGGATGATAATAATTGTTTCTTATATGTGGTGATTGGATCTGGGGTGTAGGGAAGAAAAGCTGAATTTAGACCATATTTTCCTAGTTTCTGCAAATAATGTGTATTATATAATTAAAATAGAGATTCTGGGAGTAGGATTGCTGCTTAATCCATACATTGTGCACTGCCTGATACATATATGCTTAGATTGATACATGCCTTTATATGGCGTGTACCGCCTACTGATAATAGTGTGATCACATGCTGCTATGAATATACAGGAAGGTAGTTTTTCACCCTGTACAGTGTACCCATTTGGTTATTTTGAGGTGATAATATTTTGGAAATGATATATTGTTCTGTCTAATATGACTGTATTCAGTACTTGTATATAGGAACAGGGCTGGCCTTGGGGGTGCGCAACCTGTTCAACGGCACAGGGTGCCTCCCTCTCCTAATAAGAAGGGGCGCTACCTGCCTTGCCTGTGTCTAAAGAGTTTATAAGCAGAACTCGGCATGCTATGTAATATTGCTGTCAGGGACTGTATCCTAGACTACTGGCTTATACTGCTGTGACTTCTTTGGAGGTCGGGACCAGGGGTGCACCCACTACGAGGTAACTTAAGCATCTTGCCTCCTCTGCATTTTGTTGCCTATCATTTCTGCACTGAATACCATCCCTTCAGTACAGAGGAGAGGATTCAGCGCTGCTCCATGCTATGATGAGTATCAGTATACTGAACCTTCCCTTTAGTCATGTAAGAGCACTGGGGAAGGTCAGGAAACTACTCCTCATTAATGTTACACCCTGTATGAGAAGCCACAGCCTATAATAGCCAATCCCTCCGCTAGTTTTAGTAAGACGCGCTGCCCCCTGACAGGTCCTGCAAATTGGACCTGCAAGCAGGGGCATGGCTAAAGGCTCATGGGCCCAGGTGCAAAAGTTTATCTTGGGGCCCATGAACCTTTAGCTATGCCCCTGCTTGCAGGTTCAATTTGCAGGACCAACTTCTTTCAACCCCTTAATGCAGAGGCGTAACTTGAAACTCCTGGGCCCCAATGCAAAACCTGTAACAGGGCCCCCAACTATAATGCTTTATTCATAGTACTGGGCTCCCTATGTGCAGAGGAGAGGCCTTATGGGTCACCTAAGGCTCCTGGGGCTGGGTGCAACCGCATCCCCTGCATTCCCTATAGTTATGCCATTTCAGACCTTATAGTGATAATATGGTTTTGGATAAACTATCAGTAAAGGCCCATTTAGACACAACGATTATTGCTCAAAATTTGCTCAAAAGCCATCTTTTAAGCGATAATCGTTGTGTGTAACTCAATTACATTGTGCTGTTCCTCATCGTTGTCTTTCAGCGTTGTCTTTCAGTGGGATGCAGCTGATACCATTGTTTCAGCTGTATTCAGCTCCCTGATGACAGCTGGGTATGAAGAACAGAGCAGTCCAGCTCTGTTCTCCATACCTGGCACGGAGTGCTCGGCTGTATAACAGCCGGATGCTCCGTGGAGAAAACATCTGGATGCAGAAGACAAGCGGGGACACCCTGCTTGTCTTCTGCATCCTCCGCTCCGAACCCTCGGCTGCATAACAGCTAGGCACTCCGTGCAGAAAACAGCTGGATGCAGAAGGCAAGCGGGGACACCCCGTTTGTCTTCTGCATCCTCTGCTAGCGGCGCAAGGTGATCAGTCATCTTGAGCGATCATCTTGGGCTGCAAATGACACAACGATTATTGCTCAAAAGTTGCTTGAGCGACATCTTTTGAGCGATAATCGTTGTGTCTAAATGGGCCTTTACTGAATATGTGACATTTCAACCTCAATTGGTCTATATTGAACACAATTGTAAGTAAAGAACCAAAAGGTAATGTATGTACACATGCCATCATACAGTCACAGTATGATAAACAAATAGATAATGGGTAGTAAGTGGATTAAATAACACTGCTATCTAAAGGCCCTTTTACACACAAAGATGATCACTCAAAAGATGGCTTGTGAGCAAATATTTTGCATAAACACCAATTAGTAGCTTATTAATGTGTGTGAGTTCTCTGAATACATTCCCTTTGTTCTGCCAAGGGGCTGACACCTGAGACAATGTTATCAGCACTCTCCGCGGAGAACACAGCATGAAGTCTTTGCTATTAGCTCTTCTGCGGAATGATGGATTTTATGCTGAACATAAATTATTGTTCGGCAGAAAGTGAAAGACGGGCACATTTACATGCAACGATTGTCGCTCAAAAGATGGCTTTTTAAACGATCATCGTTAAGTGTAAAAGGGCCTTAAGACAAGTACCAGGAGGAAGTGAGGAATAAAATAGAAGGCATGCCACCATAGAGTAGATGTAACGGTGAAAATAGACCTGTGCTAATGAAGCCAGCACTATCCAAGTGAGAAAAAAAAGTTGCCTGAACTTCACAAAGGAATATGAACGCTATCACAATTGGACGGTGTGTGTGCTGTGAGTGTCTCAGCTATAGGCACAGTCATGTGGACAATGTATACATGCCAACTCAGCAGGTCACTGGATTAAATGGGGCCAATAACTATCATACTAGTACTTTTTAAGTATAGTGATTCACTACATTGCCAATACTCCATAATACATAATACATTTACAGTCTATACGCAGCAGGTGATGCCATTTTTGTGGACTAGTAGGCACACAGGTCTGACACATCAGCAGTATACAACAGCATAGAAGGAAAGTAAATGGACACTTTTTTAGATTTCAGTGTTATTAAATGAAAAGTTGCCAGGTTAGTTGTTAGTCATCACCTGGCGGTATATACGTTTACAGCAGTTTGGACAGAAAGGATATAAATAATACCGTACATTCTTATTTCTATCCTTTCCGAGCTCCTCATGATGGGGATTTCTGCTGTCTGTGCGCTCCCAGAATATACATGTGTAGGATATCGTTTTCATAAGGATGGCCTCTACAGACTGCGCTGCTCTTTTTTTGCTCAGCAGCATTAGACTAAACCCACTCTTGTTTTTCTGATCCAGATCTCGTCCTTATCTGTAGATCTGCTGTAGGCACTTTTGCTTCCCAAGCTGCTCCTGACATTTCACTGTACAGGCTCCTAGCTCCTGGCCTGGAGACCATCTGCTCCTTTTACAGTGATACCAGAATGATTGACCTATGTTTTGCGTTGGGAAAAAAAAAACAACTTTTTGGGCTGATGCTTCACAAAGTAGATTTACCTTCAATCACCATTTATTAAATCTCCATCCATTAAAAACCATAGCTTGCTAGAGCTGCGTGCATTAAGCCTGATTATAGAGGCTGTAGCAAGGGGGATGGGATGCAGCAGTCTGTACCCATGTGTTGCTCAGTTTTGTTTCCTTTCCATGATAGCTTATTCCCTCCTAGCTATGAGTACAAGAGCTTCTATACTCTCGGACTTTTCTATATAAATGTGATGTCTCATTCTTTAGTCTTACATGCTTTTTGCATTCTCCTGAGCTGCCTGGCCATTAAACTGTGGCTGGGGCAATGCCAATGAAAATAAAGCTCTCCTTAATGGCCTGGTGCTAATACATTATACATGGAGGGGAAAGGGCAAGGGGGTAAAAGACCTATTGGATCTAGAGGAGGGAAGCTCTCAGGTTCGCTAAGAAGGATGAGCGGGTCCTTCAAACGCACATCTTTAAAGGGCTCATCTTCTGGATCTCAAAAGGTATGTCCGTAATTCTGCAATCTACCCGATGCATCTCTGTATTCTTAAGACCACCGTTGTGTATATGTACTTGTGTGTCTGTGAGTAAATTTGGCTATACCCAATGAGTGCCTTTAAAAATTGCACAGTCTAAGTTTTAATTTGATGTATGCCATTAGATTACTGATATATTTCGACAATGTAGCATTCCAGTTCATTCGGAGAGAACAAAAAATATTTGCAGTATGGTTATACATTGTTTCTGTTCTTCATAAAATTGTGCATTTTGTAATATAACTATACTCCTGTAATAACATTTTCACTCATTTAGTTTCAGGAAAATTCATTTCATCAGTTCAATCATCAGGACATTTCAGAATTGTGAATTATCAACGTTTTCTCTAAATA
This sequence comes from Eleutherodactylus coqui, assembly GCF_035609145.1. Lineage (NCBI taxonomy): Eukaryota > Metazoa > Chordata > Amphibia > Anura > Eleutherodactylidae > Eleutherodactylus > Eleutherodactylus coqui. The sequence continues at coordinate 217,852,411 of NC_089838.1, read as the reverse complement.
GTAACCCCTTCCAGCTTCATGACATACATTCACATAATGGGAAATTCAGTCTTAATGCAAATTGCCATACACTTATGGTAGAGTCTAACATACAATTGACACTCTGCTGCGATGGCCAGGATCAGAGATACCTCCAATCCTGGTTATTTAAACCCTTACATGTCAAGGTTAATGGTGGTCAGAGGGACTGTCACCCCTATGACTGCCCCTACAATGTGATCGCAGGGTGCTGATGTGTTGACATGGCAGCTGGTGGCCTAATGAAGGCTCCCAGGTCTCCAGGTCTGCCATCTTTGTACACTTACTGACAGATATAATACACTGCAATCCTCAGTGAATTGGCAGTATATTTATCACACGTTTTTCTAGCTTTAATAGACTTAATATCATTAGATTTCTGTGACAAAAGTTAATAATCTCTAATCTTTAATCAGGTCTAATTTGCAAGTTTGTACCAATGAGTTGCAATGTCTCAAGTAAATTTGTGAATTATCAGAGTGTTGGAACATATTCCCCTAGATAATAAATATATGCTGTTAACATGAGTTGGTGCAGTACCGTAAGTATGGCTGCAGTAGAGCTTGTATGGATTCATAATGAACACATATTGTATTCAGTATGTAAGCTGAAGGCCTGAACAATCCTCTGTGTTTCTACTCTTCTCTAGTAGCTTTTCAGTTGTAATTGGAGAGTAATACTATAAGAGAGCTTTTACAACGGGATGGCATATTCTGTAACAATGTTGTAGAATATGCCCTTTTGTGAAATATTCAGCAGCAACATCTGCCCTGCTAACGTGCGGATTTTGTGCGGAATTGAAGATGACAGAATTCCACCTGCAATTCTGCATCAAAACCCACATTAAGGCCTCATGTCCACGGAAAAAATGTGGCTCGTGTGGATATGTAACGCGGATTTTTGCAGCAGATGCAGTACGGATGCACTTTAATTCCTTTTTTTTTTCATGCAGGAGATCAATTGAGCTATGAGCCCTATGAACTCCTGCATGCATGATCCGCACTTAAATGGAGCATGTCCCGTTTTTTTTTTACACGCATGAAATTTTTAAATCGTTTTAAAATACCATCCGCGACTATTTATATAACTGTGGGTGGTCAATGCATTCCAATAGGAAATTTTACATGCGGATCACGCGTGCAGGTGATCTGCTGCGGATTGGAAAATATATTTTTCCCGTGGACAAGAGGCCTAAGGCATGTGGATTTTGGTGCGTAATTCCAGGGTGGAATATTCCATCTCGTGTGAAAACATGAAAACACTCTAAAAAGGCCATAAAAAGCCATGAAACAACATCAGTCTCAGCCTCACAAAATACATTGAGGGGAATTTACCTAAATACTTAAACCGAAGTATGTTGCAGTAAGTTGCACCAAATTTGTTAAATTTGGAACACAATTTTCAAGCCCATGTGGCTCTTCTCCCACCTAATCATGTGCACTTTTCTCAGCACTTTTCAAAAGTGGCAAGAAAAGATAAACCTTTTGTATGGCAAATGGTTTAATAAATTCCAGTATGTAGGGGGAGGCAAATAGTTTTTGCTACAGAGAAGTTGTTTGTTCATTTTTTTTTAAACTGCCTAGTAAAGTCAAATCACAGCATGTAACTCACCAACATGCAGAAGGCAACACAAACTATTAGCATTAGTTTGGGGTTAGTCTTGCTAGATTTGCTGTATACTTCCTGACTAAAGATATATTTTAGGAAAGAAAGAACCTAAGGAAAAAAAGGTAAACAAGGAACACTCCAGCAGCACCCTAAAGTTCCTGAAGAATAATGTTTGCCTATTCCCATGATTTTCATGTTGGGCCTTTCTCAAGCAACGTGTAAATGGTATTAGGCTCTACTCATTTTTTGTAATTGCTAGGGCGCCTCAAACTGCAGTACATGTATGTTAGCGTGGTCTTCTAATTAAGTGCAGATTAAAGCAATTTGATTGTAATTGGTCGTGCAGTATTGTGGGTGCTATAGTACCCTCCAAAAGTTTGGAAACACCTCTTGAAAATATAAAATTGGGAAGAAATAGTCAAAAATCTTGATGCTTTTAGTATCTACAGGTTTAATTAACTAAGAGAATGAAACAAAAACAGCTGAATGTTCTAGCTCAATCTTGGAATCTGGAAATAACTTCGGTCCTTAGATCCATATAATAAGCTTAGTTGCTGATGACGTCATTCTCCCTCCTACTAATCATTAAACCTGACTTCTTGCAGTAAATCGCAGCTTAGAACATTTTTAGCTTTAGCTATCTCTAGAGGGCCATTTACGCGGGACGAATGTTGGGCAAACGATGCCCGACAGTAGTCCCTGTGTGTTCTCACTCCTGTGCTGCTGTACAGGAGAGGGTATTGCTGGCTCGCTAACAGAGCGGCCAGCAGGGGCCCGGACGGCTGGAGGAGATTTCACTCCTCACTCTCCTCCGCCCCTCTCCATTCACTTAACATAACGGCTGTTCATAACTGAATGGCTGCTGTTTACACTTAACGATTATCATTCAGGATTTTATACAACTTATGCAGCTTACACTGAATGATGATCGTTCGGTGCAAACAGCTGCCGTTCAGTACTGAATGACCGCTGTGTTAAGTGAATGGAGAAAGGCGAGGGAGAGCGAGGAGAGAAATCTCCTCCAGCCACCCTGGCCGCCTGCTGAGCAAGCCAGCGATAGTCGCTCCCGTGCAGGAGCACGGGAGTAAGTACACACAGGGACGAGTGTCAGGCATCGTTTGCCCAACATTCGTCCCGTGTAAATGGGCCTTTAAGGTTAATGCTAATTTTTGGACCCCTTGAAATATTTCCCCTCTGCCTGTATGACAACCTTGCAGACTATCAGCATTTGGTGGATCAATCTTTAGGTTTTTCCCGCAGGATATGTTTCCAACCTTGGTGGAGAACCTCCCAGTGATGTTTTCTGACTACATAGTAACATGGTTTGTAAGGCCAAAAATAGACATATGTCCATCCAGTTCAGTCTATTACCCCCAATGTTGATCCAGAGGAAGACTAGTGATTAGTTGTTTTAAACATAAACTGTTTCCAAACTTCCAGAGTGTCCTGTAGCTGTAATACTCCTCGGCCTTTTACAAACAAACTGTTTTATCTGCACTTAATTAGAATACCACTCTGACTGGCAAGCGGTGTGGTTTCGGTCACAGTGTTGCATTATCTGTAGAAGCCGCTCATCTGAACACCATGGCATCTGGCTGTAAGGCGTATGTGGTTTTCAGAATGTGATTTTGAGTGCAATAAGCATGCACATGGAAAACAATTTGGAAACACAACCCGGGGCTCCCTCACACGAGCATATGCTCATTTGCACACGCCTCAACACTGCATTTTTGCAGAACAAACAATGCTTTTTTGCGCACCTATTAACATATTTTACTGCACTTTTTCTGCCTACATGGCATGTTCATGTGCAAACAAGACCCACCACTTGAAATGGCTAATTAGTTCCAAATGCATTCCTTTTCCAACGGAATTATGCAGTACATCACACGTCTCCCTGTATTTTCGCACCCCTTATTGACTTTTATGGGGACCCTTGGGGTACAAATGCGCAGAAAAGTAGAGCATGCAGCATTTTTTTATTTTGCGCAACACAAATGTGTTTGCAAAATACGGAAATGTGAACAAAACTCAAATCAATGGTTCCTATTCTCTGCGCATTGCGTGGGTAAATTTTACATGCACATATATGTCCGTGTGAAGGAATTCTTAGGGTGCTTTCACACAGGCTAGAATTAGCCCACAGAACACACCCACAACTGCAGATGTGTAATTCCACATCAAAATCCGCAGGTCTAACTGTGAATATTGATGCAGAATTACAGGAAGGTTTTAAGCCATTTATTAATTTATTCCAGGTAGCCTGCGGATTTTCGCATGGAGTTTTCCGCAGCTTGCAGTATGTTCTGTAGGCTAATTCCTGCCTGTGTGAAAGCAACCTTAAAGGGATTATCCAGGGAGGCAAATACCCCATCTAGTTTGGGTTTAGCTATACCACCACCTCAAAATCTGGCCTGTTTTCAACACCAAATCCCGTTATGTGAAGTCTTCCTCTACCTTCTCGTCATCAGTGATGTCATCACTTAGGGCTGACTGTTCAACTTATTTCAATAAGTAAGCTAGCCCCCTTCTATGTCTCTGCGTTGGCCATGACAGAGTAGGCGGCTGACTTAGATACTGAAGTGAGCCAAACAGCCAACCCCTTGCAATGACGTCTCCGATGATGAGAGAGAAGAGAAATGCACCATGCAATCTGGTGTCGGAATCAGACCGGTAGAGGTGCCGACACTGCTGGACCCGAACTGTATCAGCTAAGTATTTGACTCCCTGGATAACCCCTTTAATGTCTGAGAACAGAGAACTTGTTCAAAACAGTAGAAGAACCCCTAAGATACAGATTCTCGGTGTCTCACAGTAAGTAGTGCACATGCGCAGACCAGAAGTAGTTTTTGAAAGGTCTCATTTAGTCGGACCGTAAACTGTCAGATTGACATCAGATTTTTTCGATATGGATCTGCTTAATCCAAGGCAGAACTCCGAGGTTGAGCTTTGGATTTCTGCCATGGATTTTGATGTGGATTTGCATGTGGATTTAGCCTTTGCCGATGGAGCAAATCCATGTGCAACAGCTTGACGTGGTTTCTTCGCCAAGTAGTGATATGTCATTGTTTTTTGTGTATGCAAAGAAAATCACACCATAGGAAGTATGGCATGGATTTTCATAGCATTCAACAGAATTCTAAAATGAAGCAGATTTCAACATGGATTTCGGCATGGAATCTACACTCAAATCTGCATCGAAATCCCACCATGTGAACGAGGCTAAAGTCTGTAACCTTTCTGAGAGTGCTCGGAGAGAAATAGCTGCATCAAAGCTCATGAGGCCATAAGCACCATATTGGAACAGGGGAAAAGGGGAAAAGACTAAAACAAGTATATGGCTGATTAAACAAACATTATTTTCAGCAATTTTCAAGTGATTTTGACTTATTCTTTATTTGACGTTGGGGGTTTTGGCTTAGTATTCCTTTCAGTTTATCTGGGTGTGCAAACTGGAGAGACAGTCATTGATTGGTTCCTGCTATCCACCAAAGTTTTGATGACATCAGCTGCCTATTCTATTTATTCATCATATGTAAAAGAAGGAATAAATAACCAGCCCTTTAAAGGGGCATTATAGCCAGAACGAACACTAGGTGCAATATGTCTGGCACTGTTTTGCTGCTCTATGACTGCCACAGACTTGAGGCTGGCGCTGTGATACGTGTTGTGTGATTTGCACTGTCATGTTGACACAGTGGCTAATACTGTTATGGGGATGCTGTGGCTGTATTGTTATGGTGTCACTGTTATTAGGCCACTAATATGGTAAGCAAAATTTCAGTCAGCACTCCACTGTAGTTGTAGTGCATTTATCTTGCGAACTTGCAGTCGTTTGATTGCTTACACACTATAATGCAATACTTTGGTAATGCATTCATATAAACTGTATTTTCACCTGCTTTTTATTAAGACATGCCATAAGCACTTCTTAGTGGATAAACAATCAGATCAGCTCTGGGGCCTTCTGAAGGCTGCAGGCTGCTTTGACGCCTGGACAGCACCCTGTGATCCCATTGTGGGGGGCTATCTGGGACATCTCAGTCCTGATCGAGACATTGAAATGTATCTGTCATAATTGGGAGCAGCATTTAAAGGGTTAACATTTATGATCTGAGTTTTTTTGCAAATGTGGCTGTTGTTGGCGGGTGTCAACTGAGAAAGACAGCTGACACCTGCCTTGCATCGCTCCATACAGTCCCACCTAACATGCGCCATACATGCATACGTTGAGAAAAGATTAACCCTTTCCAATCCACTGTCTGACCTCTGAAGACATTATGATTTAAGGCTGTACAGCTCTGATGTTGGAAGATGTCCGTCGGGATTCTCTTACTATATATTGCCAGCCTCTCTGCTGTCTGAGCCTATCCAACATGTCACCTCATGCAGTACTGGCTTTAGCCAGCATATAGCGCCGTTGTATAATGGCAGAAAAAGAGTAAGCCCCCTTGGAAAACCCATATACAAATAGGATTGGAAAAGGTTAAGGGCTCCCACACACTTGTGTTTTTTTTAAATTTCGATATCGCTGCATTTTTTTAACGCGATTGTCAATGGGACTTTCTAATGTTAAAAACGCATTGCAAGTTTGCGCTTTGCGATTTTTGTGCAATATGTTTTTAACACTAGTAAGTCCCGTTGACAATCACGTAAAAAAAATGCAAGTGAGTAAGAGCCCTAAGAGAGACTTCTTTCTGAACGAAGCTTATGGCCCATTTAGACGTAACGAGCGAACGAATTTGAGCGATAATTGTGCAGCGTAAGTGCAAAAAAAATCGCTCACTATTCGTGGCGAAGTCTGCCTGTGTAAATGCTCTCTACGAGTGCTAACGACTTTAGGGGTGACGCCAGTACTTGTGCAGTCAGTGCAGTCGTTGTTGCTTATTTTCTGCTACCACCTCTCATCTCCCCAATGGTGTCTCACAGGAGTTAAAAGAGCTGAAATATTTAAAAATTTCATGCATAAAGTCATTTCTCAAAAAGAGGCCAACAGGCGTTAAGCTGTCTTTCTCCCATGAGCTGAAGATCTGAATGAATACCTGCCTGTTGAGTCTGGGACTGGTAAGGCTGTGTATCCCTGTAGAAACAAGACATGACTTGGGGACTACTAATGCCCTATAGCAGATGTTACTTTGTAGCCTAGGTTGGTCCTACAATCCTCTGGCTCTCTATTCCCATGCCTGGCACCCATTATGATGTAGTCGTGAATTGTCACTCCATAACGAGTTGTTAGTGTATGAATGACTGTTGTTTGTTTGCTTTTACACAGGGCGTTTGTCGTTCACTTCTTGTTCAATTTTGTTGCACACCTCCCAGCAAAGTTAATGGCTAGTTGTTGAAAAACAATGATATTTATAATTAATCAACCTGTGGCTATCTTTAGGTGAGCTGAAATGAAGCGCCCAGTAAATGAATTGGCGGCTGTGTTTACATGGAACAACTGTCACAGTTGTCTATCAAGCAATGATAGTTGTCCCATGTAAAGCCACCCTAAGAGCCCCCACACAGCCCTATTGGTGGAAAAGTAAGAAAGTTGTGGGGGTCATCAAATGGCAACAGAAGGCAATATTGTTTTCTCTTTTTAAAAAAAAGTTTTTGTTTTTTTTAAATTTACTACATAAAAACCATATACATTTGGTACCGCTGTACTCTCCACTAATCCTCAGAATAAAGATAATGGGTGACTTTTACTGCACCATGAACAGTGTAAAAATAAAAAATGAAAACGAAAAGGTTCAATTGTGTATTTTTCCCAGTTTGCCCCACTTAAAATTCTTTTTTTTAAACCTTCCAATACATTGTTGTGTTGAATGGTACCATTGGAAAATGCAACACGTCCCACAAAAAAGCAAATCCTCATGTAGATACGTTACCTGAAAAATCAAAAAGGTATACATTTTTTAAAGTAAGGATATCAAAACTGCAACATGTGACCTAGAATTGATTTACAACCACTCTGTCCTTCTGGTTGCTGCTGATCAGGGCATGTGTTTTTATTGTCTCCTGGCAACGTGTGTAAAAAAAAAAGAAAGCGCAGCACACATGGATGTATTTATGCTCCTTGTGCTTTTTTATGCCCCCATAGACTATCCAGGGCTATCCTTTCTTCTTAATTCATTGGCATAGTCTAGCACCTTAATTTTAAGAAATATCTGATAAAAAAAAACAAAAAATCCAAAAGAGCCTGTTTGGACATGGTTATCTTTTTGTTCTGGAGAAGACTGTGGTTTTGGCTCGTATAACGAGTGGTGGTTACAAGATCTCTTTAAAAGCCAGACATTGACTTGCAGGAATGCTGCCTTCTAATAGGTGGTTCTGTGGAATCATTGATCCATCATGCCATTGCATACATTTCCCAGAGGAGCATGTACAGCTTTATAAGTCACCTCACATCTACTAGGTGCCCTCTGGAAGGAGCAACTTTCTCTTCTGACTCGTGACACTAGTTACTGTTTCTCACCAAATTGCTGCACTATCTTACATTTCTGCTCTTAATCTATCAACCCATCTGTGTTCTTCGCTAGAGATGATGAGCACGCTTGGATACAGCAGTTACTCGAGCGAGCATCGCTCTTCTCGAGTAACTACTTACTGATCCAAGCGTGCTCAGGGTGGGGGGGGGTGGCTGGAGAGTGAGAGAGAGATTGCAGTCAATGGAAGCCGTCTGTTCACGCTATCTTCCGCTGTAGCACAGCGGAAGATAGTGTGAAACCGCTTACCGCTGCCGCGTCATATGACACGGCCAGCCGCGTCATGTGATGCAGTGGGCGGGTCATGTGACGTGGACGGCGTGTCACATGACGTTGCAGCGCGTCACGCTGAAGCGTCATGTGGGAGTGAGGACGCCGGATCCGCAGGTAAGTTTGGGGTCTCTGGGGAGCGCCGTGACGGGCTCCGCCGCGGAATTCTGCAGCGGAGCCCATCACGGCCGTGTGCAGCCGGCCTTATTTGTATATATTTCCCAGAGGAGCATGCATGGCCTTATAAGTCTCCTCACTCACCTTCTAAGTGCTCTACTTAAGGAGTGATGATACCCCTCTCGACCACAATTTCTTCTAACACTCCCTCTTTAATAGCAGGCCTTATAATCAAGGAGTCTTAGTCTATGGCCTATACACAATTAGAACTAGTCACAAATATCTCCACTGCTCTCTGCCTTTGTCACGTCACTCTGAACTTTGTATCCCTATTGGCTCAAACAAAATACTGGCATCATTCTTGCACCATATTGCCTAATTATTTTGCTCCAAATTTGTTTGTTCAGACAAATTACTTAACCCCTTTTCATTGCAATCCAATTGTACTCTCGCTTCAGCTTATTATCACAGGGTTCTTTGAATGTATAAAGTATTCCCCAAATACGGCAGTACACCTTTATATCTTAGAGACTGGAGCTTCACAAATCAGCACAGTCTAGTTAGGGCATTTGGATCCCTTGTCTGCAGACAGAATGGAGAGTCACTACATAGAAATGTTTCTTCTCTGGAGAACTTACTTGACCATGTTTGCCCATTCATTTGAATAGGTGCAATGCTCATGTGCAGCACTACTGTGTATTACGGAACAACTATATTATGAACAATCCTTGTAGCTCGTGAAAATACAATAAACTGTTTTAAGTTTATGAACTATGCCCCATAGCAGTGAAGTACTGTACCCAGATGACAGGGCCCGTAGCAAAGACTCTTTCTAGGTGCTGCTTGATAACACACAACACTCCTAACCAATCGCAACAAGAAGTCTAGGTGCCTCATTCCATTTTCATGACTCAAGTACACTTTTTACTTTATTGTTTGGTAATATTACAGCACCCATGAAACCATCTCCACGTTGAGGTTCTCAAATAATTAAAATGGGGACAGGATCTTCCTGGAATAGGCCCCTCCCTCCAGGGGCCCGATAGCAGACGCATGGACAACCTTTGCCCTATATGCAGTCCAGAATTTACTAAAGTCTCTTAAAACAAACTTGGGGAATATAAATTCCTGAACGGTGCCCTATGTGTAAGACCACCTGGCAATGGATGAGGATAGGGGGTAAGAGATTCGCACCTCAAGCGGTTGCACTCGCAGCACAACATGCTATGTCGCTCATCAGCTGCTGCCTCCTCCAAACCAGACTTTCCAAATGGCCTAAATGAAACCAGTGAAAGTAGCTTTTACACCCCATGTTCACCCTTTTTTCCCCAGATCCCAGTGGTGTATGTGAAGGTTTTAAGAATTCATTTGTTTGCCTTAATTTTATTTTTCCAATCTATTTTATGATTTATTCCTAGTACTTTTCCTAATGAAGTAGGGCTCACTCAGACAAGCGTATGCTACCGCATATTACACATGCGGGCTTTGCATGTGTAATACACAGTACTAATCTTCTCATTGACTTTCAATTGTGTCTCTCACACATAGCACAAAGTGCACGCATAAAAAAGATTGCGATGTTCACTATCTTGGTGTGTGTTACACGTGCATACACGCTCAGATAGTGTATGGGGATTGTTGGCACGCAGCAACTATGCAATTCATTGCATACTTGCTGTGTGCTTCTGCACGGAAGATATGTGCACAGTACACTGCAGAAAAAACTTTCATGTGAGAGAGCCCTTAATTCCCTGCTCTGTATTATAGCAGGGTTGCATATGAATCGCCACCCATACACAATCAAACTACAAACAACCACTTAACCATGAGTATGTATATTTGTGTGTGGGTGCTTCTCATGCTCTGCCTCTGGTGACATCATCATTCGGCTCCATGATGACGTCATCACACCTCCTACTGTAGTGTCTGAAGAGAAGGCCCTCACCCGAGGAGACAGCGGGGTAGAGGGAAAACCTTGTCACGGGGTTCTAGCGTCTCCTCCGAAGGGTAGCTTGGGACGCGACCTCATTACCAACAGGGGGAGAACACAAATAGTAACCCATGGTTACCTGAAATCCTGTTTGTCACTCGTGATGGCAACGTTCCATCCTCTGCAGTGGATCTCTCCGATATTATTCCATCGAATAAAGTAGTTTACACACAGAGTGTCTTTTCTGGACGAGAACCGTGAACGTTCGGTCCTGTCTGCTTACTTAACTCTTGTTAGGCAATAACAGTACAAGAGTCTTTGGTGCAAAAACACAATTAGAATAGTGCTGTAACAGTGAGGATTCTTGGGGCATTGCACCTCCACAGTCCAAGTTATCTGTCAGATCTCTCTCTCCCGGTAACACTCGCTCAACTGTCAGTCACTCGCGCTTTTCTCGCTTTTTGTTGATTTCTTTCCCTCCGGATGGATGGATGCCTGCGCAGCTTTTCCCTTGTTCGGGCTCATACACTCCTTGCGGTTAGTGGCTATGGTGAGTATCTCTGGAATGGCTAGTTCCACACAGGGGCAGAGGACCACCTTTCAGCTTCCTTCATGTCTTACTCCTCTCCCTAACTCTCTGCACCTCCGAACTCTGGACTCCGAGACTCAGGACTCCACTCAGAACTCAACTCAGGACGCCAAACTCTGAACTCACTTGCTAACATGTGACCTACTCTTTTATACTACACGCAAGACAAAATGATACAATTTCCAGACATCACCAGGCATTAACCCTTTCATGCATACGACCTCCAATACACATACCTCTGATTCACTCCACATACAAGACAGTGCACAAGACAAACATAAAACATGTGTTATGAGGTGCTGTAGGGGCCCCTAACTCTGGGCCACTGCACTACAACATACATAAAACACAGAGCTTGACCGACAGAAGAACAACACAGTTAGGGCTCTTGGAAGGGCAGGGCAAAAATAACAAAAAGAGAATACAACTAAGCCATTATCTCAGACACAACTTAGCAGTTCTCACAGAAGACACTAACCTACCACCACCACAGAGATCTGAAGGGGTGAAGTACCTGTGGTGACGTCACTGATGTGGGAGGAGCCATTGTACAGTTTGCTAAAAGAGATCCGGTGGCCTGAAGGACCTGCGGTGACGTCACTGCTGTGGGAGGAGCTATTGTGTAATTTGGTAGAAAGTACAGTATATTGGATAAGACGACAGCAGCCACTCGGACCTGTGATGATGTCACTGTCATGTGATCACATGTGTGGGTGGAGTCAGAGATCACATAACCAGGGGCTGATCACTGTATCTAGGAGTCTGCTGAGCTGGTGATGTCTGGAAATCAGTATGGATGTACCACAGCTGTGTGTGTGTGATGTGTATGAATCAGGATGCATGTAGTAAAGCTGTGTGCATGATGTGTGGGGATCACAATGGATGTACCATGTAGCAGAACTGTGTGGCATATTGCGCCACCAGAAACACTGGTACTATAATTTCCTAATGATTACTAATGTATTGCATATGAACAGCATTGCATACACTGCCCATAGAAAAGAATAGGAGTCACGCTGTGGTATATGCGGTGAAATATAGCATGCTACAATCTTTTTCACACACGTATCTACACGCAGTGTTTACACGCTAATGTGAATGAATCAATCAAAGTCCATGTACTTTCATTGACCCCATTCACCGTGTGTCATGCGGCTGTGCATCACGCACGTAATAAGTGCCAAAATAACGGTCGCATGAATTAGCCCTTATTAGTGGAAGATATCGGTACGATGCTAAAACGTGTTGACAAAAATACTTGAGTGTTCCTTAGTCTGGTTCTCTGTCCCGGGTTCAGCAGCACCGAGGTCATCCTACAATTCTCTCTACTTTCATCCATTGTTGATAGCTTGTCATTTCTTCCAACTTAAGCAATTCTGTTCTGTAATATACTAAGCATTGTTCCTCTGAAAGTGAATGTACTTTTCCTTTACGACAGCGAGGCCTTCTGGACTAGAAACATTTAGGCATTTCCACAGATGCATCTACAGTAGGCATTTCCTTGTATATGGGTACATATAACACTTGCTCCCCCAATGTCAGGATGCCGGCCAGCCGGTATATGGTGTGTTGTGTGACCTGTATAATGTGGTTATGTCGAGCAGAGGGCTCAGAAGTAGCTCAGAAAGATTTCAGCTGGACGTTATGCAAAATGTTGATGTGTACTTAGAGGCTGCTTGCAAAAGACAGCCGAGCTGCCCAAAGATTAATCTCTGATAATGGCCCAGCAAAAGAGCTAACAGCTGGTGTGGATTAATATAACTTAATATCTGCTTTCATGTGATTAATAGATACATGGCTAAAACCTTTACCTACAGCAAACAAGCAGAGTAACTGCAGCGTGCTGCCAATGTGCCCGTGTTTAATTATAGGTGCACTTTTAGAACAGGTTAGATGAGTTTATTACTGCAGGCTAATTAGCAGTTTCCTGGAATAAATCTGACAGCGTACTTTTCTCCCCTGAAACACAATTAAAGGCAAATCGCTGCGCAATTATGTTTGTGTAACACAGGCCTAATGGCCCTTTTACACAGGATGACAATCTCATGGTTCTTGTTTGCCCGATGGAACGAGCTGGTATCGCCATCAACAGCCCGTTCGCGCTCGGGCCGCCCGTTTAGATTGCACACATGGGCATCAGCACATATACACTTGTTATTGCAAGACATATATGTGCTAAGCAGGGCGCAGGATCACGGGCTATTGCACCCATATCGGCACATTTTACTGTATTATATTGCTCTGCTGGGACCACTCACATCAGCGTGGACCTAGCGGTGCCATGTTTGAGTAGTTGGGACAGCCTACTTAGTAAAAGGGTCTGCTGACTTGGTAGGCAGGCTAACCGACTCGGTAGGTGGGTCAGCAGATCTAGTAGGCCCAGGTGGTATCGTTTAGCCCCTTGAAATCACGCAGTTCAGTATGTGATTTCAGGCAGACGGGGGGCCTTCGGTGTGCAATTGTGCCCGAAAATAGAGTATGTCACATTTTTTCCCTGAGCATCAAATGCATGTGGAAAAACACGTGTAAAGGAACCCATTGAAGTCAATGGATTCTATTTGCTGCGCATTGGGGCACAGATTTTGCAGCCACAAATGCAAATGTGCCTGTGTTAGGCTGCCCTGAGACACGTGCATTGTCATTGTTTTGTATGGTTGTAAAGCATTTCCTTAGGAACTATAAAGCCGTAAATTCCAGTGAACTTGTAGAGAATATGTGCATTTCTGTTTTTGTACAGCTTAGTTTGTTTGAATGATTTTCTGAACGATAATCGTTCCGTATAAATGGATTTGTACAGCGTTTTGTACGGGCGAGAAAAGATAGGACAAGATAGCGTAGTTGTGCATACAGCCATCTGAAACAGTCCTCAGAATGTAGCCACTTGCTTTTGTGTTTAGCTTCTTATTAGGGTGCTTTCACATGGGTGGACTTAGCCCACAACATCTACCAAAAGATGCAGGTTAAGGCCCATTTAGACCCAACGATTCTCGCCTAAAATTCACTCAAAGGCACCTATTGAGCGATAACTGTTGCATCTAAAAGCACGGACATTGTGCAGTTTTCGTGCGCGATTCATTCCTCGCTCAATTCTAGTTTTCTAGAATTGAGAGATGAACTCTCATTATTGGTGCAGGATGTTATCACAGTCGGCAGCGCTGATAAGATTCTTACAGCCCGTGTCCCGCTGGTAGTTCACAGCGGGACGCGAGCTGTAAGCACGGAGAACAATGCAACTGTTTGCTTATGCAAAACAGCTGTATTGTTTGCCAAGCGATAGCGGCGGTGTCCTGCTCCACCTGCATAGCGTTTAGTAGCTAATTAGCTACTATAGACTATGCAAAGATGATCGGTCAAAACTGTCATTTAAATTGTCGTTTATCGATCATCTTTCAGTGAAAATGGGGTCTTAATCTTCCCCTGTGGAATTCCACTACAAAGCCCTCAGGTCTGATTTTGATGTTGAATTGATGGCAAATTTAAGCTTCTTTCAATTCCACATCAAAATCCGCATGGAGGCTGCAGATTTTGGTGTTAAATTTACCTTCGTCTTGTGGAACATAAAGCAGGCTAACTCTGACGATGTGAATGTACCCTTAGGGTTTTTTCATCTGTATCAAAGTTTGCAGTGGGCTTTGCCGCCCTGGAAATCTGCACCAAAATGCACATCTAAATGCGGATGTTGATGTGGATTTCCCAGCAGAATTAAGTCAATTTTAATTTGGCATGGAAATTTGTTCGTTAAACATGCAGATTTTGGTATGGTATTTTCTACTGGGCAGCATGCAGAAAAATCTATACAAAATCTGCATGTCTAATGGGCAAGTTTTTCCGCCGAATTAAAATATAATATTTAAAGGTTTCAATCATATCCCCTCTCCACTCTTTCCTCCAGGCTATACAATTTAAGTTCCTTAATAGAGATGAGCGAGCACCAAAATGCTCGGGTGCTCGTTACTCGGGACGAAATTTTCGCGATGCTCGAGGGTTCGTTTCGAGTAACGAACCCTATTGAAGTCAATGGGCGACCCAAGCATTTTTGTATATCGCCGATGCTCGCTAAGGTTTCCATTTGTGAAAATCTGGGCAATTCAAGAAAGTGATGGGAACGACGACACAGCAACGGATAGGGCAGGCGAGGGGCTACATGTTGGGCTGCATCTCAAGTTCCCAGGTCCCACTATTAAGCCACAATAGCGGCAAGAGTGGGCCCCCCCTCCCAACAATTTTTACTTCTGAAAAGCCCTCATTAGCAATGCATACCTTAGCTAAGCACCACACTACCTCCAACAAAGCACAATCACTGCCTGCATGACACTCCGCTGCCACTTCTCCTGGGTTACATGCTGCCCAACCCCCCTCCCCCCCCCCCCCCCCGCACGACCCAGTGTCCACAGCGCACACCAAAGTGTCCTTGCGCAGCCTTCAGCTGCCCTCATGCCACACCACCCTCATGTCTATTTATAAGTGCGTCTGCCATGAGGAGGAACCGCAGGCACACACTGCAGAGGGTTGGCACGGCTAGGCAGCGACCCTGTTTAAAAGGGGTGGGGCGATGGCCCACAATGCTGTACAGAAGCAATGAGAAATATAATCCTGTGCCACCGCCATCAGGAGCTGCACACGTGGGCATAGCAATAGGGAACCTATGTGGCACACACTATTCATTCTGTCAAGGTGTCTGCATGCCCCAGTCAGACCGCGTTTTTTTATAAATAGTCACAGGCAGGTACAACTCCGCAATGGGAATTCCGTGTGCACCTACAGCATGGGTGGCTCCCTGGAACCCACCGGCTGTACATAAATGTATCCCATTGCAGTGCCCTGGACAGCAGAGCTAACGTCAGATTAAATGCAGGTGGGCTTCGGCCCACACTGCATGCCCCAACCTGACCGGGGTTTTTAATTCATAGACACAGGCAGGTACAACTCCCTATTGTGAAGTCCCTGTGGACCGACAGCACGGGTGGATGCCAGGAAGCCACCGGCGGTACATAAATATATCCCATTGCATTGCCCATCACAGCTGAGGTAATGTCATGTTTAATGCAGGTGGGCTTCGGCCCACACTGCGTGCCCCAGTCGGACTGGGGTTCTTTATAAGTAGACACAGGCAGGTACAACTCCCTATTGTGAAGTCCGTGTGGACCAACAGCATGGGAGGGTCCCAGGAAGCCACCGGCGGTACATAAATCCCATTGCATTGCCCAGCACAGCTGAGGTAATGTCATGTTTAATGCAGGTGGGCTTCGGCCCACACTGCATGCCCCAGTCGGACTGGGGTTCTCTAGAAGTGGACACATGCAGTTACAACTCCGTGTGGACCGACAGCATGGGTGGCTCCCTGGAACCCACCGGCAGTACATAAATATATCCCATTGCATTGCCCATCACAGCTGAGGTAATGTCATGTTTAATGCAGGTGGGCTTCGGCCCACACTGCATGCCCCAGTCAGACTGGGGTTCTTTAGAAGTGGACACATGCAGTTACAACTCCATGTGGACCGACAGCATGGGTGGGTGCCAGGAAGCCACCAGCGGTACATAAATATATCCCATTGCAGTGCCCAGCACAGCTGATGTAACGTCAGCTTTAATGCAGGTGGGCAAAAAAATTATTGGATTACACTGTAGGCGAGGGCCCCAAAAAATTGGTGTACCAACAGTACTAATGTACCTCAGAAAAATTGCCCATGCCCAACCAAGAGGGCAGGTGAAACCCATTAATCGCTTTGGTTAATGTGGCTTAATTTGTAACTAGACCTGGAGGCAGCCCAGTTAAAATAAAAATTGGTTCAGGTGCAAGTTTCAACGCTTTAATGAGCATTGAAACGTATAAAAATTGTTTACAAAAATTATATGACTGAGCCTTGTGGGCCTAAGAAAAATTGCCCGTTCGGCGTGATTACATGAGGTTTCAGGAGGAGGAGCAGGAGGAGGAGGATGAATATTATACACAGATTGATGAAGCTAAAAGGTCCACGTTTTTGATGGTGATAGAGAACAATGCTTCCATCCGCGGGTGCAGCCTACGTATTGTTTACGTATCGCTGCTGTCCGCTGGTGGAGAAGAGAAGTCTGGGGAAATCCAGGCTTTGCTCATCTTGATGAGTGTAAGCCTGTCGGCACTGTCGGTTGACAGGCGGGTGCGCTTATCTGTGATGATTCCCCCAGCCGCACTAAACACCCTCTCTGACAAGACGCTAGCCGCAGGACAAGCAAGCACCTCCAGCGCATACAGAGCGAGTTCAGGCCACGTGTCCAGCTTCGACACCCAGTAGTTGTAGGGGGCAGAGGCGTCACGGAGGACAGTCGTGCGATCGGCTACGTACTCCCTCACCATTCTTTTACAGTGCTCCCGCCGACTCAGCCTTGACTGGGGAGCGGTGACACAGTCTTGCTGGGGAGCCAGAAAGCTGTCAAAGGCCTTAGAGAGTGTTCCCCTGCCTGTGCTGTACATGCTGCCTGATCTCCGCGCCTCCCCTGCTACCTGGCCCTCGGAACTGCGCCTTCGGCCACTAGCGCTGTCGGATGGGAATTTTACCATCAGTTTGTCCGCCAGGGTCCTTTGGTATAGCATCACTCTCGAACCCCTTTCCTCTTCGGGTATGAGAGTGGAAAGGTTCTCCTTATACCGTGGATTGAGCAGTGTGTACACCCAGTAATCTGTAGTGGCCAGAATGCGTGTAACGCGAGGGTCACGAGAAAGGCATCCTAACATGAAGTCAGTCATGTGTGCCAGGGTACCTGTACGCAACACATGGCTGTCCTCACTAGGAAGATCACTTTCAGGATCCTCCTCCTCCTCAGGCCATACACACTGAAAGGAGGACAGGCAAGCAGCATGGGTACCCTCAGCAGTGGGCCAAGCTGTCTCTTCCCCCTCCTCCTCATCCTCCTCATGCTACTCCTCCTCCTCCTCAACGCGCTGAGATATAGACAGGAGGGTGTTCTGACTATCCAGCGACATACTGTCTTCCCCCGCCTCTGTTTCCGAGCGCAAAGCATCTGCCTTTATGCTTTGCAGGGAACTTCTCTAGAGGCATAGCAGAGGAATGGTGACGCTAATGATTGCAGCATCACCGCTCACCATCTGGGTAGACTCCTCAAAGTTTCCAAGGACCTGGCAGATGTCTGCCAACCAGGCCCACTCTTCTGTAAAGAATTGAGGGGGCTGACTCCCACTGCGCCGCCCATGTTGGAGTTGGTATTCCAAATATAGCTCTACGCTGCTCATAGAGCCTGGCCAACATGTGGAGCGTAGAGTTCCACCGTGTGGGCACGTCGCACAGCAGTCGGTGCACTGGCAGATGAAACCGATGTTGCAGGGTGCGCAGGGTGGCAGCGTCCGTGTGGACCAAAATGCGCAGAGCCGGTGCACCTTTCCGAGCAGGTCTGACAAGCGTGGGTAGCTTTTCAGAAAGCGCTGAACCACCAAATTAAAGACGTGGGCCAGGCATGGCATGTGCGTGAGGCTGCCGAGCTGCAGAGCCGCCACCAGGTTACGGCCATTGTCACACACGACCATGCCCGGTTGGAGGCTCAGCGGCGCAAGCCAGCGGTCGGTCTGCTCTGTCAGACCCTGCAGCAGTTCGTGGGCCGTGGGCCTCTTCTCTCCTAAGCACAACCGCTGTGCTGCCGTACCACGAGACACCGACTGCTGGCGACGTGCTGCTGCTGACACATCTTGATTGCGAGACAGAGGTTGCGTAGGAGGAGGAGGAGGAGGAGGAGGGTGGTTTAGTGGAGGAAGCATACACCGCCGCAGATACCACCACCGAGCTGGGGCCCGCAATTCTGGGGGTGGGTAGGACGTGAGCGGTCCTAGGCTCTGACTCTGTCCCAGCCTCCACTAAATTCACCCAATGTGCCGTCAGGGAGATATAGTGGCCCTGCCCGCCTGTGCTTGTCCACGTGTCCGTTGTTAAGTGGACCTTGGCAGTAACCGCATTGGTGAGGGCGCGTACAATGTTGCGGGAGACGTGGTCGTGCAGGGCTGGGATTGCACATCGGGAAAAGTAGTGGCGACTGGGAACTGAGTAGCGCGGGGTCGCCGCCATCATACCTTTGAAAGCCTCTGTTTCCACAACCCTATATGGCAGCATCTCAAGGCTGATAAATTTGGCTATGCGCACGTTTAACGCTTGAGCGTGCGGGTGCATGGCGGCGTACTTGCGCTTGTGCTCCAACACTTGCGCTAGTGACGGCTGGACGGTGCGCTGAGAGACATTGGTGGATGGGGCCGAGGTCAGCGGAGTTGAGGGTGTGGGTGCAGGCCAGGAGACGGTAGTGCCTCTGTCCTCAGAGGGGGGTTGCATCTCAGTGGCAGGTTGGGGCACAGGGGGAGAGGCAGTGGTGCAAACCGGAGGCGGTGAACGGCCTTAGTCCCACCTTGTGGGGTGCTTGGCCATCATATGTCTGCGCATGCTGGTGGTGGTGAGGCTGGTGGTGGTGGCTCCCCGGCTGATCTTGGCGCGACAAAGGTTGCACACCACTGTTCGTCGGTCGTCTGCACTCTCAGTGAAAAACTGCCAGACCTTTGAGCACCTCGGCCTCTGCAGGGTGGCATGGCGCGAGGGGGCGCTTTGGGAAACACTTGGTGGATTATTCGGTCTGGCCCTGCCTCTACCCCTGGCCACCGCACTGCCTCTTCCAACCTGCCCTGCTGCTGCACTTGCCTCCCCCTCTGAAGACCTGTCCTCAGTAGGCGTAGCAAACCAGGTGGGGTCAGTCACCTCATCATCCTGCTGCTCTTCTTCCGAATCCTCTGTGTGCTCCTCCCTCGGACTTACTCCAATTACTACTACCTGAGTGATAGACAACTGTGTCTCATCGTCATCGTCCTCCTCACCCACTGAAAGCTCTTGAGACAGTTGCCGGAAGTCCCCAGCCTCATCCCCCGGACCCCGGGAACTTTCCAAAGGTTGGGCATCGGTCACGACAAACTCCTCCAGTGGGAGAGGATTCGGAACCATTGCTTCCCATTCTGGGCAGGGGCCCGAGAACAGTTCCTGGGAGTCTGCCTGCTCCTCAGAATGTGTCATTGTAATGGAGTGAGGAGGCTAGGAGGAAGGAGGAGCAGCAGCCAGAGGATTCAGAGTTGCAGCAGTGGACGGCGCAGAATTCTGGGTGGTCGATAGATTGCTGGATGCACTTTCTGCCATCCACAACAGGACCTGCTCACACTGCTCATTTTCTAATAAAGGTCTACCGCGTGGACCCATTAATTGTGAGATGAATGTGGGGACTCCAGAAACGTGCCTCTCTCCTAATCCCGCAGCAGTCGGCTGCGATACACCTGGATCAGGAGCTCGGCCTGTGCCCACACCCTGACTTGGGCCTCCGCGTCCTCGCCCGCGTCCATGTCCTCTAGGCCTACCCCTACCCCTCAGCATGCTGTATTACCAGTAGTGCAGAAACAGAACGCTGTAATTAAATGTGCTGCTTATTGGCCTGTGGTTGGAGGCTGACTTCGCTAACGGAACGCACAGCAGAGGCAGGAAAGAATTTTGCGCAAGCCTGCTGTAACACTTAGCTGGCTGTGTATGAATTAGGACAACTACCCCCAGCAGAGACGCAGTACAGTCAGGACGGTCACAGGCAGCCCAAATAGATTTTTTTTTCCAATTTTTTTTGGAAAAGCCCACTGCCTATATAGACTGGATATGTCTTTCACTGTCCCTGCCTCACCACCACTACTGGCCGTGGACTATGTAAAATTAGTGCAGGACGCAATGCTCTGGACGCAATGCTCTGCACGGCCGATATACAAAAAAAAAAAAAATTGTGCAACTAAATGTAAGTATTTTACAGTTACAGAGCTATTGTAATCACATCTTCATTGCTCAAGACTGCTGCACAATGTCCTCTATGCTGTTTCTTAGGGCGTCCATAGAGTGATAGGGAATCTCATCTTTTCTGTGTGTGCAGCAGAGACATCATAGCAGCTACTGTAATATCAACCTCTAGTGGAAATAAAAAAATTTAAAGAAACTGATGATTAGGAACTGAGCCTATAGAAAGGTAAATGCCTGCCATATTATGGCCCTAAAAGGAACATTACACATGGGACGGAATTACACCACACGACACAGCAAAATCAGCAATAGGGAAATTCCACACCAAAATCCACAGATCTAACTATGGATTTTGATGCAAAATTGCAAGCAATTTTTAAACAATTTTCAATTCCGCATCACAATCCAGAGATAGCCTGCAGATTTTACCGTGGCTTGTGGTGCATCGTGTGGCCTATTTCATCCCATGTGAAAAGTTCCTAAGGGCTTATTCAGACACACACATTTGCACTGCATATTAAATGTGCAATACGCAGTGAATAGAACCCATTGATTTCAATGGGTTCGTTCACATGAGCGTATTTTGTAAGCGCATTTAGTTTGCACAAAAAAATACACAGCACGTATTGCGCATGAAGATTGCACATATCAAACTAATTAAACTTAATTGTTCATTG
This sequence comes from Eleutherodactylus coqui, assembly GCF_035609145.1. Taxonomy (NCBI): domain Eukaryota; kingdom Metazoa; phylum Chordata; class Amphibia; order Anura; family Eleutherodactylidae; genus Eleutherodactylus; species Eleutherodactylus coqui. The sequence goes on along the minus strand of NC_089838.1, from coordinate 217,830,935 downwards.
AAATAAATGGGAGCATGCTTGCGTGTTTTTTTCTTCTGTGCGCAAATACGCAGGGCATGCATGTGCAAAAAATACAATAAAATACATGCGCGCATGCAGCGTCCATTGTGTAATTGCACACGTAAATATGTTTATGCCCATGTGAAGCCGGCCGGCCTATTTATAACAGACCTTTTTATGTAGGTAAATGAGATCACATCTAAAATGTCCCTTTTCCATGCTGAAGCCTGGTTTTACTAGCTTCTCATTATAAGAGAGACATTCCATGCCATTTAATAATTTAGTAGCTCACCTTCGAACCCTCTCCAGCTTTCCTATATTCTTTTTAGAATGTAGAGTCCAAAACTGAATCCCATATTGGTTGTGGTTTTACAAGAGATGCATAGAGGGGTAAAATTACATTGGGTTCTTAAGTTTTTATCTCTCTTTTTGTACACCATGAAATCTTATTTGCTTTTGCAGCTCCTGCTTGACACTGAGTGCTGCTGCAAGTTTTGTATCATTCCCAAAAATTGACACTATACTTTCAATCCTATCCACAAGGACAATGATAAAGGGATTAAAGTGAATTGGTAGAGATGAGCGAGCACCAAAATGCTCGAGTGCTCGTTACTCGAGTCGAACTTTCAGTGATGCTCGAGAGTTCGTTTCGAGTAACAAACCCCATTGAAGTCAATGGGCGACTCGAGCATTTTTGTATATCGCCGATGCTCGCTAAGGTTTTCATTTGTGAAAACCTGGGAAATTCAAGAAAGTGATGGGAACGACACAGAAACGGATAGGGCAGGCGAGGAGCTACATGTTGGGCTGCATCTCAAGTTCCCAGGTCCCACTATTAAGCCACAATAGTGGCAAGAGTGAGACCCCCCCCCCCCCCCCCGCACGTTCAGCGGGATGAATTGTCGGGAAGGGCTTAAATATATAAGCCCATCCCTGCAATTCATCCAGAAATGTGTAAAAAAATATATATATATATACTCACCTTGTCCCGGCAGAACGATGTTAGCCCATTGAATTCAATGGAGCCGGCAATACAGCCGGCTCCATTGAAATCAATGGGCTGCCGGCGATCGCGGGATGAATTGTCGGGAAGGGCTTAAATATATAAGCCCTTCCCTGCAATTCATCCAGAAATGTGTAAAAATTAAAAAAAAAAATATACTCACCTGGTCCCGGCAGACGGAGTTCAGCGCGGCCGGCGGCAGTCCTCCTGAACTGCTCTGAACAGTTGTGAGTAGTATTTAGCAGCCGGGGATTTAAAATCCCTGCCTGCTGAATGAGCTGCCTCTGATTGGTCACAGCCTGACCAATCAGAGGCAGCTCTCACTCACACCCATTCATGAATTCATGAATGGGTGAGTGCTGCCTCTGATTGGCTCAGCGCAGGGCCAATCAGGGGCAGCTCTCAGCTGTCATTCAGCTGAGAGCTGCCCCTGAGCCAATCAGAGGCAGCACTCACTCACCCGAGTAACGAGCATCCCGAACACCCTAATATTCGCACGAATATCAAGCTCGGACGAGTACGTTCGCTCATCTCTATTAATTAATCAATAATTTAATTTTGAGAATGCCAACTGATTGCATTTTCACATCTTTAGTTGTACCATTACACAGTAGAAAAGAACATTACACTATTTATAGGCGAAAAGCAAAAGGCTAAATGGGATTATGCCAGGAGGAGGCTGGAAGCCAATGTTAGAATGATCTGATTCACATTGGGATGTTTAAGCTTTTCATGGCCTTCATGGATTACAGCTTCACCACTTGCTTCTAAAGTGCTGGATTTCACAGTACAAACCCCTTTACCAGTGGGAATTTCCTCAAAATCCTCTCAAAATCTATTTTGTATGCATAGTGGCTCTAAGCTTTTATGTGTAAAATGTAAGGGGTTCCCCATTTTCAGTATCTGGGGATTATCACTGCATGTTGCTGCCTTTACAAAGCAATAAACCTGCCTTTTCATGTGCCGATCTTAGCTATGGTGGTCTGTTCTACAGTCACTATTGTACGGACTGAATCAGAAATATAGCGTAAAACAGTAAATGCACACAAGTTGGATTTCTTGTACCAAATCTTGTGGTTTTTTGTGTGGATTTGTTGTATATTAAACCTGCAGATTTTCCAGCAGGTTTTGAAAAAAATACATGGTTTTGAAAAGCGCAATTGTGAATTTTTTCTGCAGCAAAATGCACCATAATATTTTTAATTGTGGATTTATAGCAGATTTTGACTTCTCTGTTGAAGTCAATGTTACAATCATTTGCATTTTTCCTAATGTTTTTGACTATATTCTAGAAAACTGTAGAAGGAATATTCATCATCGCAAAAGTTATCCTATTTCAAAGTCAGGGACCTACAATAATTATTTTAGAATTAGATTTCTGTATGATTTGAACTTTTTGTTTTTGCAGAAAGCGGGCAACAAATATAGAATCTGTGGTCTGCTAAAAGTTAAAGTATATAAATACGAAATATTTTGAATGAACTTGTGAGACGTTACTAATATACAATTATCATTCCCTATTATAAATGAGGTTTATTTGCCAATTGGGAAAACTTTCAGCATTTGAAAAAAAGAACAATGAAACAAGAACAATTTAAATCGCTCAACGCCTACAACAAGTGATTTCTTCAAATTCAACACAAAGTACCCATTTTAGTGAAAACTGCAGTCTCAGAATTATTCATTCCCTTCATGACAACTATCTTTAGTACTTAGTAGAGCATCCTTTGCTGTTATGACCTGCTGCAGACATGATGTGTAGCTAGACACCAGCTTCTGACAGTGTTTGTGAGGAATCTCAGCCCATTCCTCATAGACCATGGCCTCCAGTACACTAGTATTCTTCGGTTTGCATTCTGCAACTGCCTTCTTCACATCTCACAGAAGATCTTCTATGGGGTTCAAGTCAGGCAACTGTGACTGCCACTCCATAATCTCCCAGGGCTATTTCTGAAACCAGGCTTGGGTGGACTTTTAGGTGTCCTGTTGGAAGGTCTAATAAAAGCCAAACTTCAGCTTTCTCACAAAAGGCTTGATGTTTCTCCTAGGCTTTCCTGATACTTGATTGTATCCATCTTGCCCTCCACCCCCTGCAGCTTTCTAGTGCCAGAGGAAGCAAAGCAGCATCAGAGCATAACTGAGCCACCACAATGCTTCACCGTAGACAGGGTGTCATTTATAGCATATGCTTCATTCTTCCTCATCCAGATATGCCGTTGATCCATAGGTCTGAATAGTTCCAGTTTTATGTAGTAACATAGTATGATAGACTGAATGAAGACACTGTCCATCTAGTTCAGCCTTTTTTAACCTCCCCTTTATTGGTCCAGAGGAAGGCAAAAAAAACCCTGCGAGCCAACTATCTCCTATGGAGGAAAAAATCCCTTTCTGACTCCATAATGGCAGCCAGTGTAATCCCTGGGTCAACATTTGGTCACCTAATGTCTATATCCTGTAATATTGTAGCGCTCTAGAAAGACATGTAGTCCCCTCTTAAACTCCTCTATGGATTTTGCCATAACCACATCTTCAGGCAGAGAGTTCCAGAGACTCACTGCTCTTACAGTAAAGAACCTCCTTCTATGTTGATGATGAAACCTTTTTGTTTCATTGAACCACAGAACAAAATCCCAAAATTTCTATGTCTTATTTTTATGGGTTAGAGCATATTGGTGCCAACTTTTTTTAATGCTTTTTGGTCAATAGAGGTGTATGTCTTGGATTTCGGGCATGAGGACTGAAGACCTCAGTGCCTGCTGCCACCAAATCTTGCTGCTGGTCTTTTGTAGTCACCCAAAGGTTTTAGACCACCTGCCTCCTCAGGAATCTGGGGGCAGACAGTGATAGCTTCCTCTTTCTGCCATGTCTAGGCAGTTTAGCCAGTGTTCCTTTAAAGGGGCTGTCTGAGTTGTTGTTTTTTTTCTCCAAACACATGTTCCTCACGCAGCAACATAACAAACAGACATATATTCCCCTCATAGAGGAGATCTGCAGTGATGGTATGGGATACAACAAGGAACCAGGGAAGGTGAGGAGAAAAAATAACTTAGAACAAGCCATTTAATTTTGATATGTGAATTTTGCTTCTAACTGTATCACTGGGAACATTCATTGCCTTTGCTATCATTTGGTACTCTTTTCTTCTTTGTTAGTCAAGGTATTTGATGTGTTTTACTGTATCTCAAGCACACTTGATGCATCTAATGAAGGCCTTGATTAGTTGCATCAGGTGTGCTTGAGGCAACACCCGATTTGCCAATGTGTGTTCTTATGAGATATTCTATTGAGGGAATTTAAAAATTATGAGACTGTAGTAGTCATTAAAGCTAACATTTTTAATTAAAATTTGGAGAAACCACTTGTTATATTAGTTGTATTGAATTATTTAAATCTTATTTGATTGGTTTGCAAATGGCTGAAAGTTTACAAATTTGGTAAATCAAATTTTCAATGGGGTTGAATAATTTTGATTTCAACTATATTTGTTAAATTTAATTTGGCTGACTTTAGATATATTCTAAGCTAAAGGAGTTGTCTGGAATATCCTTTCATATTGGTAATGCTCATCTCCTCCTGCTGCCCATAGCCATTTGTAATATAATTACTTACCTATCTGATCTGTTCTTTCTTCTAGTGGTTTGTCAGATAACCTGTAACATTATAGCCATCTCTTGGCCAAGTGATGTTGTATATTCATGGTTAGGAGTAGACTCCTATCCCTATATAGGGGTCATCACTGATGGCGTTATGTTCAGGGCGGCTCCTGGGAGGACAGTAGCTGTAGTGGTCACATGTATATACAAACATGTCCCCGCTGCAGGTAATGTAAACAAAGACTACCCAAGAGGACAAAGCAGCAGCGCTGTAGCAGAGGATGCTTTGGAGGTGAGTACTGCTTTCTTTTTTTATTACAACCTCCTTCTTACTGCCATCTATTTGGAAAACCATTCTAAGTTAAATAAAGTAGATGTGAACAAAGCTCTGGGATCAGATACGACCAAAAGTTGTTAAAGAACTCAGTTCAGTTATATTTGTATCTCTGTTCTGAGGAATTAGAGACTTGATAGTGCCAAGGGACTGGTTCAGGGAATATGTGAAGGCCATGTTCAAAAAGCGCTCAAGGTCTTGCCCAGGTAATTCTAGAGCTTGACATGTATTGTATAGAATAATGTTTGAGGAGCTCTTAACGGACATCGTACATGAGTATATGACAGAAAATTGATAGCTAGAACTTATCATAAAGACAGAAGTTATACCAACTTAATTTATTTTTGTGAAGAGGTATGTAAAGGCCCGGACAGAGAGGTGGCTGTGAATATTGTGTTTTTGGTTTTGTCTTTCTTTTTTCTTCTTCTTTACCTCTGGATCAATAGGGGAAAACAAAATGTTAAAGTTTACTCATACTCCTCCCCTTCATCCACATCACTTGGTTGAACTTGATGAACATGTCTTTTTTCAGCAGTACTATACAACTATGTTAAAACAAACATCTACAGCATATACTCTATAATGCACATTATAATATGGAATATTTGGCTTGGTTAAGCTCCTCTGCTTGCAACTCATTGATCACAGTCTGATCACAAATGTCTCAGGTAAACTGTGGCTATTTCAAATTGGTGAACATTTTAGGCTCTAGCATTGTACTGCGCATCGGGCAGGAAGCTGGAATAAATGTGGCCAAAGTTAGGGAGGTGGGGTAATGTTTATTAAGACTGGTATAGAATCTGAAGAAATACTGTGTTGTTGTTAACCGTTTAGTCGTTCACGACCCTCGGCGATCCTAAAGGCGAGCTCCCTCCATGTTTTTTGGTTTTACGCTGCTTCTTTCAGTTGTGTGATATCCATTCCAGTATCATCTTTGACAGTATCAGCCATCGTGTTCTTTGGTGGCCAGTAGAGATGAGCGATCATACTCACTAAGGCAAACTACTCGAGCGAGTAGTGCCTTATGCAAGTACCTGCCCGCTCGTCTCTAAAGATTGGGCTGCCGGCAGGGGGCGGGGAGCGGTGGGGGAGAGCGGGGAGGAACGAGGTGGTGATCTCTCTCTCACTCTCTCACCCCCGCTCGCCCCTGCTCACTCCCGCAACTCACTGCTCTCACGCCCCGGCAGCCAAATCTTTAGAGACGAGCGGGCATGTACTCGAATAAGGCACTACTCGATCGAATAGTTTGCCTTAGCGAGTATGCTCGCTCATCTCTAGTGGCCGGGTCTTCTTTTGCCACTGATCTTTCCAGCATTATAGTTTTTTCTAGCGACTTTGCTCACATTACATGGCCAAAATAAGTGAGCCTGAGCCGGGTCATCTGTAGGATATGCCATATTGCCCAATACTGTACCTGCCTGTAGGATAGCTAATCGACAAAGCCAAGTTGTTCACAGACGGGCGATCAGAAAGCAGTAAATACAGCCACGAGGTAGTTGCATAAGCCAAATTTGCAGGAGGAGATGGATATTTTATATTTTGCATTAGCCAAATTTTGCAGGAGGAGATTGCTTCTATAATCAAAAAGTTGTATATACCTCAATATGGCACCCATAAAAACTATAAGTCATCCTGCCAAAAATAAGCCCTCATACAACTCTGTATGGTTACTCAGTAAGGGGTTGGAGCGGTTAGAAGGAAAAAAAATCTGTAGAAAAAGATGTTCAGCCTGCTGTATTAAATGAAGATATATTAACTTTTCTGGCTCTTCCACTGCTGCTGTTTTGCTGGCACCTGGTTCCCTCTGGTCTTTCCTTCTGGGTACTGAGTGCTGACATCATTGACACCAGGCCATCACTGGTTGAAGGGAGCCATGATTGACTGCAGCAGTCACATGGCCCTGGTGTTACTGACATTATCGATGGCTCCTTGCACCTGGAGGTGAAACTGAAGTTTCCTAGGTATGAGGGGAAGCAAACCGATTATTTGCTCCAGGTGACGGAAAGCCTAGCTAAGCCTCTGGCGTACTGTGCATAATGGCTGTGGTGGCACTGGATATGGTGTCACTGTGGCTGATACTTAATAGAAGCATGTAGCTGGCATTATGTATTGGCAGCATGTAGTTGGTGCTATACATTGGAATCCTCTATCTATTAATGTATATGAGGGGTTATAGTTGTCAGTGTACATGGCATTGACTTGACATTTCATTGACTTTTGTGAAGGAGTCGAAGAGTAAGTTTACACTGGCTTGTAAGGGTGTGAACAAGCACCAATACAATAGTCACCCAAAGTTGTAATGTCATGTTGTGTTATAATGCAGTATTGAAAAATATTGCTATGCCTTTAATTGTGAGATGCTGTAATGCTTAAATGGGTATTCCTATCTCAGTCATGACTGAAATTAGAATGTGAAGCAAGATTCCAAGAGAACTTCTAGCTTCTTGTTCAAATTGACCCATTATGGACGCAGAATGTTTCCTTCCCTGCACCTATTACCAAGTGGATCCTACACAGAAGCTGGGTGAGTAGAAATTACCACCCACTTTTTTATATGAACTGAAATGAGAATACCTGTCTATATGTAGAGATAGCAAGGATTATGTGGTGTAGAATAGCCAACTCTTGTTGTTTCCATGATCCCTAGCTGCCTCTAGTCATGGCATACGGATTATTGACTCAGATAGAATACATTTTTAAGACTATATTGTTTGGACACAACCTGGTTATTAAGCCTCACCAGAGACTGTATGAGTGCTCTGTAACTGTTCTACTGCTCAAGAGACTGTGCCTACTCAGTGTGAGAGTAAGCACTAAGCTTTATACCTCATCTAGAGACTGTAATCAATTAAAGTGACAGTAATTGCCAAAATATTGACCTCTACATGAGGAAATAAATAATTCCTGTTTGCAACAAATAGCGTCTGTGCCAATGGGGCATAGTACTCTTTTCAGTTTTACTATTCTTGCTGCACTGTGGCCACTTTGGCTATTTACCACAAAGAGCAGATTTGCTACTATAGGGCTCAATGGGAAAAATTGTGGCAAATCCAAAATAAAAACACGTCAGAAAAAAACACACTCTGGATTTTGAAAAATCGCCTCTACTACAATGTCATCAATTTTAGGAAATTACTGCAGTTACAAATATATGCCTGTAAATTTTGGCAAGATGTGTGGCCTACCTAAATGCCAAGCAACCTACACCTATGGCTCTATGAAGGTATGGGTACAATGGCTGCACTCATGTTGTTCCTTACAGGGTGAAAGGTTTCCCTTTGGCCCTGATTGCCTTTTCTGCTGATAGCAAGTAAAAGCTCTGATCCCAACAAAAGCCCCCAGGGCCATCCTGGAACAAGTGCCCTGGGCCACCCTGAGATATGCCCTGCTAAAGCTATGCCTTTGTAAGAGGGGGTATAGGGGAAAGTGAGAGATATAAATAAGCGCTTGTCAGTGCCAAGTTCAAAAGGCTCTGCCTTTCTTGTGATGCACCAGCTACGGTGTTACTACTCCAAAGACTGCCCAGACCCCACAATAGGGACAGTGTAGGGATTAACCCTTTTCTATCCAATTTTGTATTCAGGTTTTCCTAGGGGGCTTTCTCTTTCTGCCATTATACAATGGCGCCATCTGCTGGCTAGAGCCAGTACTGCAGTATGGGACATGCTGGAGAGGCCCCTGACAACAGAGCGGCCAGTAATATGTAGTAAGAATACCCTGCCGGACGTCTTCCGACATCGGAGCTGTACTGCCTTTGATCAAAATGTCTTCAGACGTCAGACAGTGGATTGGAAAGGGTTAAGCCCCAACCACCATCCAAAGTCTTTCAGTGATACAAGTGGCATATAAAAGCATTTATTGCTGCTGCACTACTACACAGTAGCGGGAACTGTGTATTAATTGGGGGTGTTGCTGAGGCTGTTGCAAAAGGGTGCAATGATCTGCAGGGAGTGCAGAGACAAGGCAAGGGTCTGCAAAGGGCCAGAGAACTGCAAAGACAGTTAGCACCACTTTGTTCATTGCTTGAGAAATCACTAAAATTCCAAGCAGCGAACTGTTGGGAGGACCGAGAGCGCTCGGGACTGCGCTGCAGAACAACTACACCAGGACCAGGAGAGGACGTTCTTCCGCATCGGGTCATAACTATGGCAGGCCTCAGTAAAAGCCTACATGTGTGCACACTTAAAGGCACAGTGGTAGCAGGCCTTCTAATAAGATAGTGACAATACCCCAGAGGCTAAATTTGTCACAGTTAAAGGGACAGTAGTAGCAGGCCTGCTAATAATATAATGATACTATGGACACTAAATGTATTGCAATTGTGAGCACTCAAATTCACTTGAAAGACTGTGTTAGATTCAAGGAGCATTGCCTGAGTATCCTGTCATCATCTAGCCTAAGAGACTGAGTTGGGACATTTTTCACAATAAGTTTGGTTGCACATTGCCTTACCTCATCCAAGGTTCTTCTAGATGCCAATAGTAATTGTTGAGTGTTATCAAAATCAATTGCAAAATAATACAGAACTGAAACAGAGGGATAAACCTCTTAAAGAGGACCTTTACACTATTACTATACATACTTCTGTTGCTAGTGCTCTTGGTTATTGCTAATATTTCATATTGTGTCTAAAGTGTTGGTAGCATTAAGGGTTAGTTAGCCATAGCTGGCAACAGGTGATTTTATGGTAACAGTTTATTTGCCAAAAACCCATTGTTCCTTGACCTTCCACTGTTTGTATATAAATTTTGTGCCTTTTTGAAACTCCTTTGTCAGCATCTTATCCTGAATCTGCATAATGGTCCCACCTCCCACGACACCCCAACAGCTGTCTATTCATTGCACATGCACAGGCAGTAATACATTGGAATAGATTGGTATTCCAAAGCACTCTAATAAATCAATAACTGTAAAAGTAATATATACATATTTGAGCAATGCCTCTGCATGGAGAACCCCAGTCGACTATGTTTTTGTATACATTTGGAAAAGGGGTATATCAACATATACCAGCTCAATGGATTTCAAAATTTGGAATCTGTTGAATAAAGGGGGTCCCATGTGTTTGGCATACTTGGTGCCGCATGGAAATGTGACTCTTCTCAGGTTGCTGTGCACTCTCTCCCGTAGAGTTGTATGGTGCTGTAAGGAAGTGACAAGTTCCCTTTAAATGTGCCAAAAAATGCCACCAAAAACATAGTAGAATGCAAAATAAGATCTCACACAGGAAAGAGTAAGCAGAAAAAAATGTAGCTCTTGGGATTTGGTGAGGCAAATATGGAAAAAAGCAGAGTCCTGAAGGCCAAAGTTTATTGTTTCCTTAAAGGGGTTATCCAAGTTAAGGCAACCCCTGTCTCTGGTTCCCCCATGCCTTAAAAAAACAAATCAGCTGTTACTAACCTCTCCCTGTTCCCTCTCTTGCCCCCTGCCGCCAACTTCGGTCTCCCTGTGCCATTACTTTAGAGTCTGCCTGAGCCCGTCAGTGATGGTGCTCAGCAATGATGGTCAAGCGCTGTCATTGGCTGCTACAGCACATTTATGGGATGTTACAGCAGCCAATAAACATAAGCAGCGGAGCCCGAAGCCCCCGGCGGAGGACAAGCAGGGAGCGGAGAGAGGTGACTAACTGCTGATTTGTTATTGTAACACATGGGGTACCCAATGACAAAGATTTCCTTAAGGCCTCCTTCCCACGAGCGTGACGGGGTCCGCCGCGTAATATTACGCAGTGAAGCCCGTCACGGCGCCCCCCAGAGCCCCTATACTTACCTGCGGGAGATAGCGTGAAATCGCTTCCCCGCCCACCACCGCCGCGTCACCGCCCGTCACCGCCCACCACGGGCGTCAGATGACGCGCGGCGGTGGGCGGGAAAGCGTTTTTTCACGCTATCTCCCGCTGGTTACAGCGGGAGATAGCGTGAACGGACGGCTTCCATTGACTGCAATGGAAGCCGTCAGTGCGTACAGCCCGTCCTCACCCGCAGAAAATAGAGCATGCTGCGGGTGAGGACGGGAGAAATCGCGGTGCGTAATTCCGCGCTGGAATTACGCATCGTGAGCATTGTGCTATTAGGTTCAATAGAACCTAATAGCTGCGGGCAACGCAGCGGATTTTCGCCGCGAATTACGCGGCGGAAATCCGTTCGTGGGAAGGAGGCCTAACTCAGACAACCCATTTAAGGGGTTAATATTTAGAAGCCCTTATCAAGAGCAGTTATGCAAGCAGATAAGTGTTTTCTCAGTGTCACAGATGGCTCATGGATTTCTGATATTTCATTGTTCTAAGCCTTGTGAAATGAGAATTAACGATTATTGTAATGAATGCAAAAATTGATTTCATCAAGTATTTAATTACAGAACTGATATTCATTTGATGCATTATAGCAGGTTCACTTGAGTTCAGGAGACAATATGGTGCAGGCAGTTGGCCAGGCAGCAATGATGAAGGAGAAGAACCAATCATAATGAAAATGGTAGAATCAGGCTGCAGCCAAAAAATAAATCCATGCACTTGCTTTATCAGAGTTGTAAATTCATACTCAGACCATTTGTCCTGTCCTTCGGGTGACTTTGCAAACGCAAGGAAAAAAGAAATAAAAACTTTGCATTTGTTTTCTTACTAAATTATATACTTTAATATGTAGCAAGGTAAAGACACATTCTTTGCTGTTATATACATTTTACGATTTTTTTAAGGCCACTCCCACACACACCACCTTTCACCGCAATTAGCGCGGCGTCCCGAGTGCCATGCTATCCGTAGTACAACGCTCCAATTGATTTTAATAGGGCTTCTCAGACCTGCGCTCTTACATGGCATTTGTAACGCCTTGATTTTTGAGCGCTCTCTGTTCTATTTTTCAGTGAAGACTGCCAAACTGTGTGCATGGCAGTTGCTGATAGACGGGAGACTTCAGATGAGATCCAAGCAGTGGTTGGAGTCAGTCACCCCATGAACAATTGTAAACTAATTGCTTGAAGCTGAGTTGTATGCAGGGACCACCATGCTGGGTGTTCTGTTAACTCGATGTCGTTGTCAGCAATAGCTAACCTGGTGTACTGCTAGATGCAACCGGACAGATGAATGGTGAACATATGTGTTTAGTGATGAGTCCTGATTCTGTCTGGGGCAAAGTGATAATTGTCAATGTGTCCATCAACGTTTTGCAGAAAGGGTCTACCCTGCTGTGATTTCAGAGCACCACACAGGTCCAACCCCTGGAGTCATGGTTTGGGGGGCAATCGGTTATGACCGTTATGACTGCATTGTTGGTTGTTGAAAGCACAATAACTGCCCAACAGTATGTGGACAGAGTGGTACAGCCTGTTGCCATACCCTTCATGACCACCATCCAAAATGGCATCTTCCTACAGGATGATGCCCATCCACATACTGTAGCCATCACAAGACCCACCTTGAATTATGTCACAACCATGGATTAACTCATACAGTCCCCAGATTTATCCCCAATAGTCTATGTCTGGGATGTCATAGGTAGATACATTACATCACATGGGCACTCACCACAAACTGTACAACAACTGACTGCGTAAGTCATGCAGGCCTGAAAAGACTTACCCCAGCAAGATATCCGAACACCTATCAATTCAATGCCTGCAAGAATCCAAGAGTGTATAAGTGCTTATGGTGGGCACACTTCTTACTGAAACCTGTACCAAGGAGTAAAATTCTGGATATCACTCTGCACATATTTACCATGTCTTATGAAATCCCACCAATTCCTTTGGGTGCAACACTTTCAACTTCCACCAGTATATTACAAACAAACATGTGCATACATACAACCCCAATAGCAAAGAAATTATGTAAAATGTAAAAACATAAAAAGAAGAATGCAAGGATTTTGAAATGCCGTGTAACCATATTTTATTCCAAATAGAACATAAACACATATCAGAAGTTGAAAGTGAGATATTTTGTCTATTAATTAAAAAATGTACTCATTCAGAAATTGATGGCAGCAACACATCTTGAAAAAGTTGGGCCAGGGCCATGTCTATCATTGTGTAGCATCCCTCTTCTTTTTATAACAGTCTGTAGACAAATGGAGTGAGAACAATTCCTGGAGTGTTGTCCCATTCTTGTCTGATGTAGGGTTCAAGCTGCTCAACAGTCCTTGGTCATCTTTGTCGAACTTTTTGCTTTATAATGCGCCAAACATTTTCTATTGCACCAGTTCAGCACCCGGACTCTTCTTCTGCAAAGCCATGCTGTTGTGATGGATGCAGTATGTGATTTAGCATTACCTTGCTGAAATATGTAAGGCCTTCCCTGAAAGAGACGTTGTCTGGATGGGAACATATGTTGTTTTAAAATCTCTGTATACTGCTGAGCATTGATAGTGCCTTTTAAGATGTGTAAGCTGCCCATGCCATAGGCACTAATGCAACCCCATACCATCAGATAGGAGTGCTTTTGAACTGTGCACTCATAACCAGCTGGATGGTCCCTCTCCTATTGAGTCCGTAGGACATGGTGTCTGTGGCTTCCAAAAAGAATTTAAGATTTTGACTCATCTGACCGCAGAACTGTTTTGCATTTTGCCTCAGGCCATTTTACATGAGCTTTGGCCCAGAGAAGAAGCTGGCATTTCTGGATTGTGTTCATATATGGCTTCTTCTTTGCATGATACAGCTTTATCTTGCATTTGCAGAACGTATGGCGCACTGTGTTCACAGATAATGATTTTTGGAAGTATTCCTGAGCCCATGCAATGATTTGCATTCCAAAATCATGCCTGTTTTTAATGCAGTGCCGCCTAAAGGCCTGTAAATCTGAAGTATCTAATATTGATTGTCAGTCTTGTCACTTATGCGTATACATTTTTTTAAGAATCTTTGAATTTTTAAATAATATTATGTACTGTAGATGGTGGGATATTCAAAATCTTGGCAATTTAACACTGAAGAACATTTTTTTTTAAATAGTTCTACAATTTTGGTTGCAGTTTTTCACAGATTGGTGAACCTCTGATCATTTCTGCTTCTGAAAATCTCCACCTCTTTATTCTTTTTATACACAGTTATGTGACTTAGTAGAAAATTGACCCTCCAGCTCTTTTTCATTAGTACCATTTACTTTTCCCGCCTTATGTTAATCCTGTCCCAATTTTTTCAAGATGTTTACACACCCACTGTAATGTCTATAAAAGTAAGTGACCAAAATATCAGAGCAAGGGGATAATTTATTGCGGAAAACTGAACACTTGAAGGGAGGCTTTAGCTCCCTGTTGGGCCACTTCTAGCATGGATGCAAGATGTGATACATGGAAGTGTAACAATACTTTGAAGGAATGCTGCCATCCAATAGGTGGCTCTGCAAAGGTATTGTTCCATCTTCCTTATTTGCATATATTTCCCAGAGGAGCACGCATGGCCTTATAAGTCTCCTAACTCATCTCTTAGGTGCCTCCACACACCTTCTCGGTACTATTATTAAGGAGAGACGATACCCCTCCCAACAGTGGCATTCCTGTGACACCCTTGCTGTGTGCACTCAAAAATTATTATGCTGAAAAATGCCTCTTGAAAGCCCTGCAATGAGAGGAACACATGTGGCTGAAGGATGTCATAAACATATTGCTGAGCTGTCATTGTCCCTTATACCACTATAGGGTGACTAACTGTCATATGAGATGGCCCCTGAGAGCATCACACCAGCAGTGGGGGCAGAGTGCTGCTCTACAGTAAAGGCAGGATTGAGGTGCTCACCCCGAGGTCTCCAGACACAAACACGGCTGTCGTCAGTGCCTAAACTAAACCAGGATTTGTTGCTGAAGACAACCCAGTTCCACTCCATAGCAGTCCAGTTTTGTCATTCACAGCACCATTGCAAATGAGGTGACAGTTAGTAGATGTCAAACGTAGTACACATAATGGGTGTCATGAGGCCAAGTGTCCTTCAGCCAAGTGCCTATAAATGCTTTCGACACACACTGGGGCCTGTAACAATGGTTCCACCTGTCTATGGATGGTAGACAATGAAACAGTTGTAGCTGCTCGTATTTGTCAGATGATAGGACGAGCCTCTCTGTCAAGGGCGTCCTGAGCCCAGTTGCCCTGTGTGTGTGCTTGCATGCATCTACTGGTCCAAACACCTCCTAACAGTCTGGTCACAACAGCCCAGGTGGCGGGCAATTTGCTGATTTGACCATCCAGCTTCTCACACTCGAAAAAGTCGCCTTCTCAAACTCTGTAAACTGGGCGAAATCTCTTTATTGAGTCATAGAGTCATCTAGTGGTCAACAAGCTCTACACGAGCAGAAAAGAGGTCCACAGCACACAAATAGCCACTGAGAGATTTTTTAGGCCGTGGGTGAAACCACCTTTAGGGCTTCAGGTGGCAAGACCGCTCATCTAATCATGCTACAACTCTAGTCATTTGAATATCTACCTGAGATGTAACTGCATGTCTAGTTTTGCAGCAAAACGACAACTCCTTCTAGGTGCTTCCAGTAAATAAAGTAGCCGGCTGCATAAGTGGATGAAAATAAATAGTTCCTTTATTGCCCCATCACTATGACAGCAACATTTCGGCCATATTGGCCTTCTTCAAGCTCATTTACAGGATGATCCTTGATTGGAGTTTACCTGGTTTGGACTCCTTGCCTGGCATGCATTTTTTGAGCCTGACCTAGAAAGGTTTTTTTTGGTGCTGTGGGTTTGATCTCTTTTCCTTCTAGGTGCTTTATTTTTTTCTACAAAGAGTGTATATATACATTGGTGAAAATTGAAAGCCTTACACACAGAAGGAATTAGCATTTTAATATTCATTTACATTTTACATAGTGTCTCAACTTTTTGGAATTGGAGTTGTGTGTCTCTCTCTCTATATATATATATATATATACATATATATGGCAAGAGGCATGGTGTACTTTATTTGCATTTAGAAAACACAGAATAGTCATAGGACTAAGGTTTGTGTATAAGAGGAAAGAGGAGAGGTGATGGCATAGTCATTGATTAGGTTGATGGGTGTGAAATGTTCCGGTAATGAAACAAAAACCGAGGTGTTATACTTAGCCCTGGGGTTAATGTCTGAAAACTTCTCATCAGTTTATATTCCCACATTTTTCAGTCTGTTATTTTTATTAAGTATTAAGTCTTTCAGATCCATTAAACTTTCAATTTTTTCCATATATAATCCTATTGACTTATGTGAAAGGAGACTCCTTCATGCAGTGACTCATACTCCATGTTTCTCATCATATTAAGTGGTAGTACATTGCGAGGATAAGCAATCACTTTCAAATCATAAGGGTCCGACTGATAAAATACCTCTAACTCCAAGACCAAACAGACTGTAACCCTTTCTGCTATTTTTGTACAGTGCTGCTCCGACCTGAGTCTGCTACAAATACAAAAGGGCTGCTACTCTTTGTTCTAGAGTTGATGAAGGTCCCAACAGTAAAATGTTGAGAAATCTTTGTTAATTGGGTCTCCACTGTCTTGGATGAGACATAATGTAACCAGCAGGTGGCAGCATTTGTCAATGATGCTGCTTCCTGCACATTGAGAACTGCAAGGAGGAGACTGGCACTGGTGACTGCGATGGGGTGAGTTCTAGTTATTATGGGGATATGTGTGCCCGTTACTACAAACACCTCAACTCCATCATTGGAGGATCCCATGCATTTTTTTAGAGGTATCCAAATAATTTTGTAGATGCCCATTACATGGGAATGTCACATACAACTTAGCAGCTTGTAACTGACATTATTTGTATCATAAGTAATATCTATTTCAGCCAAGTAACTTTTGTTGATGCTGCCTTTAACTGGGAATACATGCAATAATCTAACATATAAAAAGTTTTCATAGTACACAAATATTTTATTAAACTCACCAAAAACCTTGGAAAAATAAATCATATCTCTAATTTCACTTAGGAATACCCACTTCTACTATGTCATAGTGAACTTGGGCTAAACCACAGGTACATGTGCCATTGAATTCCACATAGGCTGTTACAAGGGTGTATGTAGCACAGAGGCAGTTATTGTGGCTGATATGGTTCCCTTGGAGAGAAGGGGCCAGCCATGGTTGGTAGCAAGTTGTTTAGTGTTGCATATTGGGAACCTGTGCAAGACTAACCTCTCAATGCACTGAATTTGTTAGAAAGTGAATGGGGTAGGGAATTGACCCAAGGATCATGGAAAGAGTGTGGAGGAGTTAAAAAAATAAATATGGAGTGTCAATTGTTAGACAATCCCTTTCATTCTTAGTGGTCATGTCCAGTAGCGAATCTGTTCTCAGACCAAATGGATGGTTTAATTTCTAGGGTGCTGAATAGTTTGCTTCCTAAATCACACACAGTTCCGCTCTTCGGGGATAAACCCCCTAAGATTAGTTATCAAGTCCACAAATGGCTAAACGCATCTACATGGCAACAAGAATCCAGATAGCAGTTCAGTGGAAATCTTTCTCTTTGTCTGTGTCGGCAGTTAGGGAAAGAGTGTCCCAAATAATGCTAGAAGAAAAGTTGCATGTCATTAGAATTTACATGATGGAAGGATTCCAGAAAACTTGGCAGCCATGGTCTGACATCTTGGGATTCATACAGGGAACTCTGCCTCTGACTTCACAATAGGTCTCTAGTCACTGTTTATTTTATCTCTCATTCCTTAGGTTTGATATGACCCCTAACTGTCTGGACCAATGTTCTATCCTTTCTGTTTTATACAGTAGCATATATGTTTGATTATATGTGTTGCCTAGTGTACTATAGGCCAATTTGAACTATTAAGCCCCAATTACATGCATCGATTATCACTCAAAATTTGTTCAAACTATGTCTTTTGAGCGATAATCGCTGCATGCAAATGCTACTATTGTTTGCTTTTTGGCCGAACAATGATTTTTAGTTTAGCATAAAAAACATTGTTTGGATGCCCAGCTGATAGCAGGGACTGCACGCTGTGATTCTCCACTGGAGCGCTGATAACATTGTTTTCAGCTGCAGTCCCTTGGGAGAACAATGGAGCTGAATACTGATAACAGACCACCTGCTGTTCTCTGTGTACAGCATAGGGAGCTTAATTTACATGCAAATGAAGCTAATAAGCTACTATTGGGCATTAGTACCCATTAGTAGTTTATGAAAATCATTGCTCAAACTGTCATTCCAGCTATCTTTTGAACGAATTTTGAGCGATAATCTTTGCATGTAAATGTAGTTTAAGACATAGTCGGATTCCTTTTTTTGTTATAATTAATTTAATCTAGAGTCTATTGAAGGTGTCCATATTCACCATTGATATGAACTATTTGGGGTGTTTGTTTTGCGTATTATGGCTTAATAGGCCCCTTGCATTGGAAAAATGGGTACTGCCTTGTTAACTTGTTATTGCATACCTAAGAAAAAAGTTTATGAAACTAAAAAAAAAAAAATTTGGTGGCACAATCCAGCACCATAATGAAGGCTTAGTTTGATCTTTACTATGTGGCCTCCTCTTTTCTAGGTATGCCACTGACTATGTTTAGTTATGCTCTTATCATGTTTGTTAGTTTGCCACTGTATGTGGGGGCCCTGTAGCTATCACTGTACATAGGGGCATGTGAGGCTATCAGTTATGAGGAAACATGAATCTTCTACTTTATGAAAAGGCATGTGTGTCTGTCACTGTATATGGGGGTATCTGTGGCTATGGCTTATTATTGTACATGTGGGGGTTGTAGTGGGACATATAGATATCAATATACATGGAGTGCTGTGACTATATGGACACATGTAAAGTGTACAATTACTAAGCATTGGGAATATAAAGATAACCCAGCACTGAAATGATAAAACCCTGGATAGACCATATCATAGATGTTCAATAGTTCAAAACTGATGTATATTTTTGACTTCTGTTATTCTTCTAAATCCAGTACAGATAATATAATAATACTATGTAAAGTCGGCCTAGTAAAGTCTCTGTGATGTGAAACTGTCATTACAGAACCTAAAGTCTCATGTTATTTTATATTCTTTAAATTAGTGGATGCAGAAGCATGTCAGATGGCTTTTCTGCTGTATATGTCTATTTTGTAGAAAGATTTCTTTAAAGACTTTAACCAGTGGTGCACCGGGATCAGCGCCGCTAGCAGTGCCGAGCAGAGGAGTAGCAGCGCCTGCACGAGGAGGAAAGGTTAAGACTTTAACCAGTGGTATATCTAAAATATTGCACCAGCCTTTTTTGTGTCCTGTACTACGAAAGCGGCTGTAGTAGATGACCTTTGGGGAAATCCACACTGGGATCCAGGAACTTCAAGCTGTGCTCCTGTGATCAACCCCCACTAAGGATCCTTTTACACGGACCAACCGACTGCCTGTTTACTGCCAATGGAGGCGGGTGGGCCGAAGCGACTTCCAACCCTCTCCGCCTCCATACACTCAGGGATGATTGTTCCTGTGTAGAAGCACATGAACGATCATCACTGGGATGGTCTGTTGGGCATCTCCGCCCACCAGGTCATCCCGTGTAAAAGAGCCTAAACTTGGAAACTCTTATCTTTATGCACATGAAGATACAGTATGTAAATATAGCATTGCCATGCCTTTTAAGGCCTTAGTCAGACAGGCGTTTTTTCGCGCGATTTGCGCATGCGCATGCGTCCGGCGATTTTTTTAAAACCATTGCTTTGCAATGGTATCGGACACATGAGCGCTTTTTATGCGCTCGTCCGATAAATTATAGAACAGAAATCGCAGATCGCACCTATCTGCGATCTGCGATTCCTGTTCTCTTCTCTATATGCACTCAATGGGGCCGGCGGCAGCAGCGCCGACCCCATTGAGAACATATAGAAGACAAATCATTCTTCTCTGCCACAGCTGTAACAGCTGTGGCAGAGAAGAACGATGTTTGCCCATTGAATTCAATGGAGCCGGCAATACAGCCGGCTCCATTGAAAGCAATGGGCTGCCGGCGTGCGCGGGATGAATTGTCGGGAAGGGCTTAAATATATAAGCCCTTCCCTGCAATTCATCCAGAAAAGTGTTAAAATAAAAAATATATATATACTCACCTGCTCCCGGCAGCCAGAGTTCCGCGCGGCCGGCCTGCAGTGGGTGTGAGTCAGACCTGCCCCCGGATTGGCTCAGCACTGAGCCAATCAGGGGGCAGGTCTGACTCACACCCCCTTCACACCCACTGCAGGCCGGCCGCGCGGAACTCTGGCTGCCGGGAGCAGGTGAGTATATATATATATTTTTTATTTTAACACTTTTCTGGATGAATTGCAGGGAAGGGCTTATATATTTAAGCCCTTCCCGACAATTCATCCCACACTCGCCCGCAGCGCATTGCTTTCAATGGAGCCGGCTGTATTGCCGGCTCCATTGAATGCAATGCGCTAGACAGCTCCGGCCCGTTTCTAATGAAACGCGGCTAGGAGCAGATTTTCGGGCGATTTTCGGGCACCGCTCACGCGATATGCGGATGCGCATCCGTCATGCGATCCGCAAATCGCGTGAAAAAACGCCCGTCTGACTAAGGCCTAAGAATGCAAATATAGTGTCCACGACTAGAAATAAAGAACTTGTTACTTAAAACAGCTCCTTACTTGTCCATGGACCTTGTCTGGCATTGCAGCATTCACGTAACCAAGGTAGAGCTGCATCCTCCTACACAGGATATATTATATATATATATTAACCCTTTCCAATCCACTGTCTGATGTCTAAAGACATTCTAATTGAAGGCTGTACAGCTCCGATGTCGGAAGACGTCCGGCAGGGTATTCTTACTGTAGATTACTGGCCGCTCTGTTGTCGGTGGCCTCTCCGTCATCTCACATACCGCAGTACTGGCTCTAGCCAGCAGATGGCACCATTGTATAATGACAGAAAGAGAAAGCCCCCTAGGAAACCCTGAATCCAAAATTGGATTGCAAAGGGTTAAAGCATGCTGCATAATGAAAATCACACCCCAGATTTGCATTAAAAAATTCAAAAGTCATTTACAATGAAAGTTACACTTATTGCCAAAATGAGGAGATTTAGAGAAATACTGAGAACTATCACATGATGGAGCATAACAGAAAATGTTATTGATATTATTCATTAGAAACATATATTGAACTTGTGTCTGTCCTGTATTCTGCACATTGGTTTCTTCACCAAGCAGTCATCTAATATATTTCTCTACTCAGTAATGTGACGTAATGTAATATCATGACTACTATTATGCTACAGTATATCTACTAAACTTACTATTTAGTTATGAGTTAATCATAATGGAAATTTAGGGATTTTATCTGCTCACAGTCCATGTTGGCTTCTCTCTTCTTCCAAGCTGAAATGATTGTGAGCTGTTTAATCCCGATACAGACTCAGATTACTCAGTTTTATTATCAGTCTGACATGATGCATAGTGATTGTAAAATTAAGTGATATGATGTACTAAATATATTTCTTCTAAGACTAAATTTATTATGCTGCTAGATACATGTTTAGAGTATAGAAAATATTCAGAATTTGTATTGTGAATACTATAAATGAAATACTTGTATCACTATAAACCAGCTCAAACAAGTCAGTAAATAATGCATGCTCCATACTGTCATAAACACTGGTGCTTTAGCATACTTTATGAAACTTAAATTTTTATTGTTGAGCTGTCCTCAGGATAGGCCATCACTAGTTGATCGATTGGCGTCACTCGCTTTGGACCCCGACCAATCAGCTGTTTCAGAGCCTGCTGTCACCAGCAAAATACACGGAGCAAAAGATGATGCTCAGACCCCTATGTAGTAGCGGATGCTGATTACAGGAGCAGTTCCTAATAAAATCAGTCATAGCTGTGCTTGCAATTACCAGCACTGGCCGCTGCACAGGGGTCTGAGCACAGAGTCATAGAATGGTAGAGTTGGAAAGGACCTCCAGGGTCAACCCCCTGCTCAGTGCAGGATTCACTAAATCATCCCAGACAGATATTTGTCCAGCCTTTGTTCGAACACTTCCATTGAAGGAGAACTCACCACCTCCCGTGGTAACCTGTTCCACTCATTGATCAACCTCACTGTTGGAAAGTTTTTTCTAATATCTTATTTGTGTCTCCTCCCTTTCAATTTCATCCCATTGCTTCTAGTCTTTCCTGGTACAAATGAGAATAAGGTTGATCCCTCTGCCCTGTGACAGCCCTTCAGATATTTGTAGACAGCTATTAAGTCTTCTCTCAGCCTTCTTTTTTGCAAGCTAAATATTTCCAGATCCTTTAACTGCTCCTCATAGGACCTGATTTGCAGGCTGCTCACCATCCTGATGGCTCTTCTCGGAACTTGCTTCAGTTTGTCTATGTCTTATTTAAATTGAAGTGCTCAGAACTAGAAACAATGTGTATTCCAGATGACGTCTGACTATGGAAGAGTAGAGGGGGATAATTACCTCACGTGCTCTAGACTCCATGCTTCTCTTAACCCCTTAGTGACGGAGCTTTTTTGCTTTTTTCCATTTTTGCTTTTTCCTACTCCCTTTTAAAAAATCGTAGCTCCTTTATTTATCCATCAACGTCGCTGTATGTGGGCTTGTTTTTTGCGGGATGAGTTGTATTTTTCAATGGCACTATTTATTGTACCATATAATTTACTGAAAAACGTTAAAAAAATTCTTAGCGGAGAGAAATGGAAAAAAACCACATTCCACCATCTTTCGGTGCGTCCTGTTTCTACAGCACACAAATTGCAACAAAAACGACCTGATATTTTTATTCTATGGGTCAGTACGATTGCTACGATACCAAACTTGTATAGTATTTTTTTTGCTGTAGTACTTTTATTTTTTTTTTTAAGATATTTAATTTTTTTCAATTATTTTCTGCGGTCATTTTGTGCGCGCAATACCTTTTTTATTTTTTCGTCGACATAGTTGAGCAAGGGCTCATTTTTTGCAGGATGTCCTGAAGTTTCCGATAGTATCAATTTGGAATACATATGACTTTTTGATCGCTTTTTATTGCGTTTTTTCTGGGAGACAGGGTAACTAAAAAAAGTGTATTTCTGGCGTTCTTTATTTTTTTTTTCACACGATGTTCACTGTGTGGGAAAAATAAT
The DNA here is from genome assembly GCF_035609145.1 of Eleutherodactylus coqui. Taxonomy (NCBI): domain Eukaryota; kingdom Metazoa; phylum Chordata; class Amphibia; order Anura; family Eleutherodactylidae; genus Eleutherodactylus; species Eleutherodactylus coqui. The sequence goes on along the minus strand of NC_089838.1, from coordinate 217,807,945 downwards.
GCACTACTTTGATAGATCAGACTTTTACGGATGCGGCGATATCAAATACATATTTTTATTTTATGATTTTGATTTTTTAATAATGGATATGGCAAAAGGGGGGTGATTTAAACTTCTATAACTTTTTTTTTTTTTAGCAATTAAAAAAACTTTATTGATCTTTTTTTTTACTTTACTTTGAAGTCCCCCTGGGGGACTTTAACATGCGATGCTTTGATCGCTCCTGCAGTATGACGTAATGCTATAGCATTACGTCATACTGCTTTTTTACAGGCAGTCTATGAAGCCACCCTGTGTGGATGGCTTGATAGGCAGTCTGCTAAGGCAGCCCTGGGGCCATTCATTAGGCCCCCAGCTGCCATGACACCTGCACGGCTCCCCCAATCTCACCGCGGGGGGGGCCGTGCGGGACCCCCGAACAGCGTTCGGGGGATTTAAATGCCGCTGTCAGAATTGACAGCGGCATTTAAAGGGTTAATAGCCGCGATCGGCCGAACGGCCGAGCGCAGCTATTGCCCGTGGGTGTCAGCTGTAATAAACAGCTGATGCCCGCGCTGTATGGAGGGAGATAGCGGCGCTACCTCCCTCCATACACGTCCTGCAACAGCAGGACGTAGTTTCCCGATGGGGCGGTCGTTAAGGGGTTAATACATCCCAGATTGTGTTTGCCTTTTTGGCCACTGCATCACACTGTTGACTCATGTTCAGTCTGTGATCTATTAGTATACCCAAGCCTTTTATACATGTGCTGCTGCTTAGCCCAATTCCTCCCATTCTCTATGTGTAGATGTAGGACCTTGCATTTCTCCTTGTTAAATACCATTCTGTTAGTCATCACCCACTGTGCAAGATTTTCTAGATCTTTTTTGATCCTCTCTCTTCCCTAGTGTTAGCTGTCCCTCCTAGCTTTGTATCGTTGGCAAAATTAATCAGTTTCCCATCAATTCCCTCCTCCAGCATCAGCTTCCACTTTCTACCTGGAACAGCTGATCCGTTGGGGTCCAGAATGACAGACTCCTGAAAATAGGTAATCAATAAGAATAGCCTGCAAAACCCTTTCAAAGCAACCCTATGGCCCAGGGACAAAATTTGAAATGTAATGCAATATATGAAGTAATATTACCTGGTGCCCTTCAAATGCACCCCTCTGCCATATATCTGCTGATTCCTGGGCCCGTTTTATATGACCTTTTTAGATTAGCTAATTCACCTGATGCATTGGTAGTCAAGACACTTCATGCTGCTTCTCTTAGATTGGCCAGCACAGCTCCTATGGTGCAAATGAAGGGCACCAGGTAATATTAGCTCATCACATTTCACATTTTGCTCCTGGACAGGATGGTCGCTTTAAGAAATTACTAATAGGATCCAAAACACCCAATGGGCCTTGTCTCGTAAAGACAACCCCTGTCCCTATACCCTGTTGTCTAGTATCCATGAGTAAGAATCTAAAACCCTTTCATAAAAGTGAATTCTGCTCCGGTAGACCCAGCCAGTTCCTGCAATACATCTAAATGGCCATTGCGTAATGCTAAATTCAGCCAGATGACGTTCCTCCAGTGATAAAATATGATTCCAGAGGGTTAATAAGCCCTGACCGAAATGCCCATTCAGATGAAAATGTGTATATCTCACTCTATCCTTAGTTCACAGGGCAGTCTCGCGAAAAAAGGACTCTTGGCAGATATGCCTGGAACATTGCACTGACCTGTATAGTAGAGTTTGTAATTTACTGCCAGTGAGTTCTAAATTGTTGAAGATTCTCAAAGTGACCCCAATTTCATCACAAATCTCAAACCAGGCAATGATTTCTCTAAGCTCTGCTGTCTGTATATAAGGGCAGTGTTCCTACGTTTGCTATGGAGCACCCTGGCTATCACTATTACAGGGACTCTGTGGCTAGCTGGTTTATGGGAGCATTAGGATTATGTCTCTTATGGGGACCTTTTTGCAATTTCATAAATGTTCATCTAAGACATAAAAAGTGATCAAACTGTGACCAGCATGTATATCCACTGCCTTGTGCTATAGTATATGGACCTGAAACTGCTCTGCACAGATTAGGGTTGTATGTGAACAAAAATATAATTATACAAAGTAGTGGTGATCTAATCCCTTTAATTACATTACCCATCTCTTTGGCAATGAAAGGAGTTACTGTTACTTCAAACCAGCTCTTATATATTGTTATCAGAAGTATTGCATGACCCAGATGAATACAGATGTCAGACGTTACGTGTCTGTAGGAAACACATGTCCAGCGCTGCCTGTCACAAGACTGCATAGGATTATTACCCCATTTTACAGTGAGCTGAACACATAGCTCTCACATACCCATCTACGGGACTTCTGCATTGTACTATTAACCTCTAGCTGATAGGTCCCATTTTTTTTCCTGCTGCACTTCATGTACACCATATAACATATATATCTATTTATATATCTCTACTCCTGTCTTCCCAACATTACTGTAGATCCATATAGTACTCAAATAATACCACCATTTAGAAGCTTAAAGACGTTGACAGGAGCTCAACGGGGAATAGCAATGCTGCAGACCAGACCAGAAGCAAAGACCTAATAAGCAACAATTATATCAGATACATCTCTTGATCATGTCTTCTATCATTGTAGGTATAGGGAGGTACTGTTTCTACTTGTTAAGAGTCTTGGGAGTCTTACAAGTCAAGCAGTGCTCCCTGGGAAAAGAGGTATGCAAATGAATTCTCATCCAAGAGAAAGAAAGCTACCTCTTTAGGCTACCTACACACAGGTGAGCGCGATATCGCGCCTTGAAATTTGGCTCGATATTGCGCTCGCCAACGTGCGATTCACCCTGTTAAAAAAGCCTCACATCACTTCTGGGAAGTAGCGTTCCTCCGGCGCAACTTTAAGACGTGTCGGAGGATCGGCAAGTGTTTCCCATTGTTTTCAATAGGAAACTTCGTATCACACTCGCATGTGTCCAGTCCCAATGAAAACAATGGGCAATGCGTTCCGAGCAATGCAAAAACATGGGACGTGCAACGTTTTTTGCCTGCATCACATCTCATGAAAAAAATGCTCATTTGTATGACTCCATTCAAAAGAATGGGTTTTAATATTCATGCAAGATTTGTGTGTCTTGCAATGCACAAATCTCGTACGATTTTTGGGGGGCATGAGAAAGCAGTCTCGTACCACGTATTGCAGGTAGCTGCCCTATAAAGTAATGTCTGACCCTTTAACAGGTCCTGCAACTTAGGGCGCTTTCACATGAGAGTTTTTATGTTCAGTTTTTTGTGAGCCAAAACCAGGAGTAGAGAGAAAGTAGAATGGAAAGATTTGCCTGTTTTTCGTATTTTGGACCCGCCCCTGGTTTTGGCTCACAAAAAACTGAACATAAAAACTCTTGTGTGAAAGTGTCCTAAGGATATCAGCCAAACCAGAATCTTTTCCATAAGGAAAAGACACCTATCTATTTGGGGGTTCTTGCCTTTAGACAGTGTAGAGGATACTGGTTAGGGCTCTTGCACACTTGCGTTTTTCTTGCACGTTATTTTTCACGCGATATCGCTGCGTTTTTTTTAATGCAAATGTCAATTGGACTTTTTAATGTTAGAGTCGTATTGCACAAAAATCGCAAAGCATAAACTTGAAATTTTTGTGCAATGCGTTTTTAACATTAGAAAATCCCATTGACATTTGGGTTAAAAAAGCAAAGATATCGCGTGAAAAAAAAGGCCTCTTTCACACAGACTACAAAATCATTGCTAGAATGTGAAGCCCATGGTTTCCAATGGGTTCTTGCACATGAGAGATGTTTTGTACCCTGAAAGAACCCATTGGAAACCATCAGCTTCACATACATGGGTTTTGTAGTGAGATTTTGTAGTGAGATTTTGTAGCCCATGTGAGCGATCAGGATTTTATGCAGCATAAACGATGACCGATGATCAGTGCAAATAGCAGACGTTTAGTACTGAACAGCCGCTGTGTTAAGTGAATAGAGAGGGGCGGGGGAGAGCGAGGAGTGAAATCTCCTGCAGCCCCACTACAAGCCAACGATACTTGCTCCAGTGCAACAGCACGGGAGCGCATGCATGCGGGGAGGAGTGTCAGGCATCGTTTGCCCGACATTCGTCCTGTGCAAATGGGGCTTTAGTTAGTTAAAAGTCTTTGACTCAGGCTAATTCCACACGGGCGATCGCAATTTTGCTGCGAGAAAATTGCATCTTTATTCACTGCGATTTGTGAGCGTCAGTGATACTTTTTTTGGAGAATAATGTTGCATTGCATCACTGCTGCCCGCGATAAAAGCGCGTGATTTTTTGTCACAAAAGTTAATGAGACTTTGTAATGTTAAAATCATATTGCAGCACAATGGGCGTTTGTAGCGTTGCGATGCTATAAAAAAAAGCCTTCATAGGAATGCATGGGAGATAAAAAATAGCACATTTCAGAAAGATAGAGCATGCCACGATTTTTTAATTCTCTCAACAATGCATCAGTGAAAACATCACAGGTTGGAATGAAACTATTGTAAGGCCCAATGCACACTGGTGTATTTGAACTCCGGGATCCGGAGCGGCTGTTCGCCTACGGATTCCGCAGCAAATACTGTCCATAGACATGCTATGCAAAATGCTTTCCCATGCCCACGAACGATTTTCTGCTCGCGGGGGGAAATCGCTGCATTTCCTATTCTAGTCCGGGCCTTGCATGGACGGCTTCCATTGCAGTTAATGGAAGACGTCCGGCCCGCTGCGATTCGCTGCTCATCCACGTCATTGCCGGCACGTCATTCTTTGCACTGCGCATGTGCGGCAGTGCGCCAGCCGCCACATCCGCAGCACAGAGAAGAAGACATCGCACAGGTACACGGTGGTCACCCCTGGGGCACAGGGTCTGATTCCGCTGCGAGATCTCACAGTCAGACTCCAACCCGGCCATGTGCATTTGGCCTAAATCATTGATTTTTTTATATTCTGCTTTTTTACTGACTATCTCAGCAGGCGAAAATTGTGCAATTTTCTCGCCCGTGTGAAACCACACTAAGGCTTAGGTAGTACTATTTTTCATTATGAAGATTGTGTATGGAGTAAATCTGCACCAAAATCCACGTGCAGATTTTGACGCACATTATTACAGTGGAATTCACTCATTGCATTGCAATGAAGGAATTCCGTGGTGAAAATCTGTGGTACTTCTGCAGCAAATATAGTATGCTGCAGATTTGAAAATCCGCAGCATGATTATCCTGCACTACAGATTTTTTCCACTTTAAGCGAATGGAGTTTGAACCCCGTTCACTTACATTGTACTGTACATTGCTGCGGAATTTCAGCTTGCATTCTGCAGCCAAAATTCTGTGGCAATTCAACTGTGTGTGAACTTACACTTAGAGATCAGGGAATGCTCTGTGAAGAAAAAGGTTATACAAATTGGCTTTTACTCAGAAGAAAGAACGTTGCCGCTTGAGAGCCACCTATGGATGTGTGTCTTTTCCTTATGAGCAAAATTCTGTTTTGGCTTACTTCCTAGGCCTGTTAAATGACTTATCATTGACTTATACTGTACTTCTGTAAGAGGGGTGAGCAAAGCCCTGCTCCCCTCTTACTAATGATAGTGGCCAAGCCACTCTGATAGCGACCCTGTAGGTCATGTTAAGCCCCGCCCTGTACCAGAGACAAGCCCCGCCCTGTACCAGAGACAAGGCAGAAGGGAGAGCTGTCAGGGCACTAGGACAACACCCAGGCAGTGATGCAACTGGGCAGGGGAGAGATGAAAAGAGGCGCTGAAAGTGTCAGGTTTAGAAGGCTCCGTACCCCTCAGTGACATCAACAGAGACACCCCTATCTAGGGAAAGTGTATGCAAGGCTGCCATGCCTTCAAGATTCTGCCCAAATCTTTGAAGCATTGCAAAAGCCATATAAAAAGTTAGGGTGAGAGGATGCACTCACCCACACTTATATTGGTGTGTTCTATACTAGTCTGAAAGGACATAGTTGCAGTGATTTGCACCAAGTTTATTAAAAGGCCAAGGACTTTCTAGGGATATGTTTATACAGTTTATATAGTTCATGTGGTTCAGCACTGAAATCCATTTGAAATCTGTGTGCATTTCATCTCCCATTGATTTCAGCAGCAATCAGCACAGATTTTTGCAACAAGAGGATTTGAAATCTGTGTCACAGGAAAATAAGAAATAACACATCAGTTTTTTCATTCATGTGGCACAAAATTAAAATCCATGCATATAAAAATCTGTGCAGTATAAACTGTAGTGTTGATTCCCATTGAATCCGGGTGCATATGAAATTACAGATCCACAGCAGAAGTATGACAGAATAAAACTTTTTTGGCCTCATTTGGCAAACTAACAGTAAAACAGTCCTCGTTGCCCATAGCAACCAATTACAGTGCAGCTTTCATTTTATCTCAGCAGTTTGAGAAAGGAAAGTTGCACTGTGATTGGTTACTATGGGCAACAAGTACTGGCTTATGTTAGACAATTTTGCTAAATAAAAATTTTAGAGTTTCTGTTTCCATTGATATCAAATTTGTGTATCTGAGTATCATAAAATGTGAGTTATGAGGGTATCAAATCTGGAAGATCATTTGTAATAATTCTGTATATTTATTGTATTCTATCTATCTATCTAATACAGGTAGCACATCACATTATTTTTGGCCTGTTTAACCCCTTGAGTGGCACGCCCGGAAATTTTCCGGGACGAGCTCCACTGCTCATAGTGATATACCCCGGAAGATTTCCGGGCTATGTATCACTATGGGAGCTGCAGAGCACAATGCCACAAGCTGTGACAGTGTGCTCTGCCTGCACAGACCCACAGAGAACAAAGCAAGGGCTTTGAAAAACCAGCAGAAGATATTGCCGACATGTCGGCAATGTCCTGCTTTGTTTACAGGTTGCCATAGAGACCATCGGCTTGTCAGAAGCAAGCCGATGGTCTCTGTGGCAGGGAGAGCTGGTTGTTAGCTGTCAGAGGACAGCTAGGTACTAGCTCTTACAGCAGAGATCAGAGAAAACCTCCGATCTCTGCTGTGTTAACCCTTTACATGCTGCAGTCTATGTGACTGCAGCATGTAAAGGGCTGTCACTGCCGCATGTAAAGGGCTGTCACCATCGGACCCCTGGAATGTGATCAGGGGTCCTGATGAGTCCCTGTGGAAATCCCCTAAAGGGACAAAAAAAAAAAAAAAAAAAATTAAAAAAAAAATTAAAAAAAAAACGAAAAAAATTATTAAAAAAAAAATAAAAAAACCACTTGTCTCCCTTTACTTTGTAAAAAAATCAAAAATACAATCACACATGTGGTATCCATGCATCGTAATGACCCAGAGAAGGAAGTTAATACATTATTTAACCCCTTAATGACATGGCCCCTTTTTTTCTTTTTTCCCCATTTCTTTTTTTCCTCCCCCCTGTTTAAAAAATCACAACTTGTCCCGCAAAAAACAAGCCCTCATACAGCCATGTCAATGGAAAAATGAAAAAGTTATGGCTCTTGAGACGCAACTGCAAAACTAGTTGAAGTTCAATGATTAGACCATTTTAAAAAACCTGCCCTGGTGGGCACGACAGGGTGGTGGGAAACCTGCCACTCAAGGGGTTAAAGAGAACCTATCACGTCCCCCTAGCACTATAAATTAAATTATGGTGCTGTTAGGGGAGCTGCCAGGGAGTCGAGTGATGTACTTTTTATACTTACCTGCTCCTGCAATCCAGCACTGTCACCCGCTGAACATCACATAGTGCTCGAAAATCTTGTTCTTTTCAGATTCCCGTACGCACACCCTTCAATACAAGTCTAATAGTAATTATTAGGAAATTATAGTACCTGTGTTTCTGGTGGCACAATTTTCAAAATTTCCCTAGTCTCCGGAATACCCATTTAAGGGAATACCGTTGCCACAAATGGTTGTATGGATGTGTTCTCCTTTTAGCTTGTATCTAAACCCAATATATTCTGTGATATATGACATGAAATATTAAACATACGTACAGTGAATGCCTTGAAAAATGCCATCCATCATCCATAGGCCCCTATATGAAAAATATATGCATGTTTAAAGTATGTTTTTTTTAGTGGATGACTGATGGATGCCTCCTTTGAATTGATCATCTGTCATTCATAGGTTCCCATGTTAAAACATAGGCTCCCATGTAAAAAAAGATATGTATACTTTTATTACCGGTGCAACATTGCATTGCATTGCATTGGTGTCACGATAAGTTGTATAACCTAAAGAAGTTAAGCCAAGGGTTTAATGTATGTCACTGGTAGTTTAGTGCAGTGAATGGGGTTAATGTGTGTATGCCTGGTGGTCTATGTCATTAAAAATTTTAGAATCAGTATCCCAGGTGATCTAGCGCAGTGAAGAGGTTAATATCATTACATATACATTATAGTCTAGGGCATCGAAGCGGTATCAGTATACCTAGTAGCCTAGGGGTTACTATAAGGATTCTTGACAGTCGAGGGCAGTGAAAGTGCTAATATCAGAATACCTGGTTGTCTAGGGCGGTGAGGCGAATAATTCTAGTATCGCTGGTGGTCTTGAGCAGTGAAGGGATTAATGTAGCAATCCCTAGTTTTCAAGGACATTGAAGGTGTTCATTTCAATATCCCTGGTCATTTAAAGCAGTCAATTTCTGAATTTTCTGACCCCTAGTGGAGCATTTATGCTGTATAGTTGGAGTTTGGTGGGTTACTTACCTCTTCAAGCTCTAGTATTGTGCTGGTTGTAACAGAAGATGGAATGCTATTTGTTCAGCTTCCTGTTTTTTCACTGAACTCCTCATAGAAATAAGTGCCCAGAGGGCAAGAGAGGACTATGCATCTGTAACTATATTTCTGAATCTTAAAGGCGTTGTACCAATTTGCAATTTATGTCCTATCCACAGAATAGGGCATAACTTGTTGATCAGCAGAAGTCTCACCCATGAGAAACCTAGTGATCTCAAAAATGCGGGTTCTGTGTCCACCGTCCTCCTCACTGTGGACTTACTGGACCCCTCTGCTGTCAGGAAGAAATTGAATGAAGTACTCATCACGCAAGCACACTAATGTTACATTCACTTTCAGTGGGACCGCTGAGACTGCCAAGAACCCGAGCAACAACCCACTCAGGTATTTTTATCACTCCCACTTCCAGCGCTTCATTCAGAGTGATATCACTGCAGGGAGTAGAAACACCCCCTGTGACAGGAGAGCGGCACATGGAAGTCCCGTCTTGAGCTCGGCAGTGGTCTCAGTAGTGAGGTGAGACTCCTACTGATCAGCATGTTAATCCCTATCCTATGGATAGGGGATAACTTGATATCCTTGTACAACCCCTTTTAAGGAATAGCTCAGTCATTCTACACAGGATACACAGCTACGAGGTGATGCAAGATGGGGTTGGATGCTCTTTGTTCTAGAGATAAGTGTGGTTCCCACAGGTAAGACCCACATCTATCAAACATTTTTGGCATATTCTGTGGATATGCTATAACTGTCGAGATGAGACTACCCCATTTAAGGACATGGTGGGAAAGGAAAGAAGTCTAATCAGTGGAGTAAGGGATAAACTTTTCTAATCGGATACATTCCAAAGTTTCTTATATTTGCTTGTACTATTGATTTATTGAAAGTTGTTTATAAACTTAGGTACACTTTAAAGCTGCTTTAATAGGTAATGATTAGGGAACTGAGCTATAAAAGAGACTTGAAACAGCACACCAGGGTATAACTGTTACGTTCGCTGGGCGCACCTTGCCGCAGGACAGACACTGGAACAGGATTTTATTATTGCAATTTTATTAGGCCGATGATTATGTTATGTTCGTCCTCGACTGCCAACAGGAAGAGGATACGGGGGGCAGCCAAAACGGACGCCAAAAATAGGAATACGGGTAGCTAGACGCAGGGAGGGCATCGCATTTAAACAGGACGCGCTGGCTGGAACGCCAACAGGACAGTAAAATCCATACTGGGAACTAGACACATGGACATACATAACATAGGGACTGACAAATGACCAAAACACTCACCTTGTGTACCTGCACACATCACAGATGGAATTGCTATGAAAGTATGAGGTATTGGTTCATGAATTGCCCAAGTCACTTAAGCCCACAAGCTACTTCAAAGCTCCTCATTGTCTCGCGGGTCCCTACTCTAATGAGACAACTTAAACCAGAACCCTGCCTGCAAGCAGGTCAATCGCCCTGATAAGGGCAGCCCAGCACGGGAATCTAAGGGCCACACTAGCCTAGAGATGATAAACGATCCAGCAGGACAGAGCAAAGACAAACTGACATAAAACTGACAGCAAATAAATGTAAGAACAGACACAGAACAAGACTATCCACACATAATGTCTGGCTACCTGCACAAACACTGGACAAGACACTGTTCACACGCATAACACACATACAGGTATGCAGGACAAACAAACTCTAGAGTGAAGGGATAGCAGTTTCCTCTTGCAAAGGGCTGGTGTATATATATATATATATATATATATATATATATATATATATATACAGCAGACCAGTGGCGATTGGCTGGCGGGAGGAACTCCACACCCAGCCAGCTCAATTATCCCTCACCTGTGAAGGTTTGCTCCTGGAACCCTGTAGAACCACAGGCTGCAGCAGCACAACCTAACAATAATGTTAAAGTGTTTTATTGAAGTCACAAAAAGAAAGCACAGTTAAGTGATATGCTCTTATTTATATAGCTATGCCACGTTTCGGGTATTTGACCGTTCATCAGGCCAGAATCAATCACATGAAAAAGGAAGTAGAGCTCAAACAAAGAAGTGGAGAGATCAGCAGGGAACTAAGCTGAGCATTGTTTTCATAAGTAGTGGTTCACCCATATGGAACATGCACCATTTTAACCTGTTAACGAGCTGTGTGGCCTGAATATTTAGGGAATTCAGCTATCCATTTACTTTTGCAAACCTGTATCAATCATTTTTCAACTTTGCAGGCTATGGGAGGTACGTGTTAGTGTAAGCTATGTTAGAATTCCTTTACAGGAGTTTTTTTTAGAAGTTAACCTAGTCTCAATATAAGTTAGCAATAGCTCAGTGGTGGTAGTTTGCTGCTAATGACCCTTGCCGATCAATTGTTTGAAGTGGCTGTAGTGCTTGGGTGAGTGCCATGGTCACCTTAGGCCATATCAGGCATAGTGCCTTACATTGTATAGTAGCTGTGCCTGGTATAGCAGCTCACTCTCATTCACTTTTAATGGGACTGAGCTGCTCTAATGCAGACATCACAGCCTCTTCAGGTAGCTGATTAGCAGGAATCTTGAGTGGTGGAACCCAGCCAATCAACTATTGATAACCTATTCTGAGGATAAGTTTACTTCTGGAAAACCCCTTTTAGTCAACTGCAATGGAAGCCGTCCGCGCGTATACCTGCGGCAAATAGAGCATGCCACGGGTGAGGACGGGTGATTTCACTGTGCGAAATTCCGCGATGGAATTCCGCACCGTGCGCATTGAGCTATTAGGTTCAATAGAACCTAATAGCTGCGGGCAACGTGGCAGATTTTCGCCGCGTATTACGCGGCGGAAATCCGTCCGTGGGAAGGAGCCTAAAGTGACGTTTTGAGCCAGTACATATTGCATATGTGTTTAACATGTATGCTCCTAAACAGTAGAAAATGCCAAGAAATGGCAAAATTTCCCTGGGAAAATAATTACTGCAATAGTAAAGAACACATTCTGACCTGCAATACAGCCATCTTGTGATTTTTATACGCTTCTTCTTACTATGTGCAGATTGAGGGCTCAGTCAGACAAGTGATTTTTTTTTTTAGCGCATGTATAGGCACGCAAAAAAAAAAGGCACATCGCAAATTGCGCGACCAGGTGCATTTGCACTCATATATGTCTTATCTTTTGCAGGTGCTATTTTTTAGCACTTAAAAAACGTACATGTGACCACTTTCATTGGAAAGCATTGGTTCTAATAGAGCAGATTTTTAGGTGCGCAGATACATACGCTAAAAAATCGCTAGTCTGACCGCGGCCTGAAAGTGAAAATAACACACTACTAATGGATTGTTTTAAAAGTATTACTGGCAGCATAAAATTCTGCACTAGATATTGAATGTCTATTAATACACTGTCAATGATATATGTATCCTATGCTGTTTCTTGTTATGACATAGGTCCAGACATTAAATTGGGTCTGAACAGTCTAATCTAATTTTGGCTTCAGGAGGTCTTGTTTGTCTTTATAGTTAATAACAGTAACACATACCCTTTTTTGGCAGAATGCAAAAATAAAAATGTAATGCCACCATTTTTTTATGTTGTTCTCTTTACACTCTACATTACATGTTAACTTTATTATATGGGTGTGACAATTAAGAAAATAACAAATATATGTATAGAAATGCAGTCCTAAGCTCTCGCTCACGACCTGGAGGTTGCAAGTACAATCCCCACATGGTTCAGGTAGCCGGTTCAAGGCTGACTCAGCCTTCCATCCTTCCGAGGTCGGTAAAGTGAGTAGTACCCAGCTTGGTGGGGGGTAATAAATAAAAATTACCTGAAAGCGTTGTGAAATAATTTGGCGCTATACAAATAACAAGATTTATTTTATTTAACAAGAAAGTCACATTCATATTCCTTATGGTAGAAAAATCGCATTGGAATGCACCTGCAAGAAACTCGCATCAACATGCGAGCATAATGCGATATTTTTTCTCCTCCGATAGGGACGAATGAGATATTCTTCAACAGAATTGCTCAAAAATAGGACATGCTAGAATCCTTCTCACATTGCTGCTTCTTGTAGGTCACGATAGAGAAAAATCGCACATGTAAGTGCATCCATTGAAAATAATGGGTTTTTTTCCAATGAGATTTCTGGATATCTCACAACACATAGGAATCGTGCTGCAAAATCACCCTTGTAAATGCACCCTTAGGGCCCGTTCAGACAAGCGTGTTTTCGCGCGCATATACGCACACACAAAACTGCGCTCCTACATAAAACTATGGAGTTCCTATGAAGTGTTCACATGGGCGTGTTTTTACTGCATGCAAACGCGCGCAGCAACGAATAAAGGACATGCGTACCAGTTTGGTCCGTACTGCGCTGCTCTTAACATTGGCTCCTATGGGACACGCTGCACGCGAGTCCGCTCGTGTGAACGACCCAATAGACAGCAATGTAATTTTTTTTTTTTTAATGCTAAAGCTAAATGCTTTTGTGTCTTTCCCTTGGCATAAAGCACTCCATGTTGTGTTCCGGATGTGTTTTGTTGTAAACACCAATAAACGATGTGCAGCCTGTTATATAAAGGAAGAAACTTAGTAATCAAAAGTTTGCTGTGGTGCGAAAAATCGTGTGTCTCACAACTATCAATACTTAAAATACTGGCGCCGTGTATATTTGCTGGGATGCTGATACAGCTCAAGGTATGAAGCGCATCTACATGCTCTCCATGCAGCCAACATCACATTTGCTAACACGCATAAGTAAAGCACGGAGCTTCGTTCACGCGCATTTTTGCGCGCACTTTCAAACGCGCGCATTAGCGCATACGCTCGTCTGAACGGGCCCTTAAAGATAGTGTACTGAATCCTGTGTGTAGAGGCTAGCTTTTTTGTGGACAACCCCTTTAAGTAAACCAGTTTTTTATTTAATATGTTTTTAATCTTAGTTATTTTTTATTTGTATAAGGCTGGCTGCGCTATTTATTCAGTTTGAGAAACGGAAGTGAAAGGGAATGGAATTAAACAGAAATAAACAGAAATATTGCTGTTTTTGTATAAAATAAAAACAAAACATTAAAAATCTATGGGGAACAAAATGGAAACATTTCATTCTGATAGATTTCCATTTCTATGCTCCAAAAACAGAATAGAGGAATGGAAATCTGTAGTTACTGGGAACAAACCCTAAGAAATATAGGAATAAGATGCCATCAAAATACATCCCAATAAGCAAGAAACAAGACCAAGTTACGGCTCTTCCAATGCCGTGGGGCTAAAACATAAAAATAGACTGTGTACCGAAGGCCAAAGTGATCTGCGTCATTAAGAAGCTAAAGATTTTCTGAGTTTAACTCAATGCACTGAGACTAATATGTTCACATGTTTGTTAATAACAAGCAAACCTCTGTGCAGCAGCCTTGCAAGCCTTCCTTTATCCGTATTAATGGCCACAATTGAGATTTTTGTTCTTGAAAGCAGAATTACCCTAAAAGTAATTTTCAAGTTCAAGGGGTTAATTCTTTAAAGCAGGCTTATCACCAGAAATAACCGTATTCATATTCTATTGAAATATTTAGGCAATAGCTTTAAATTTGCTCCCGTACCCATTATCAAGCTGAATATTGATTAAGCAGAATCCCGAAAGAAGGATAACTTTGAAGTTTTTATTGAAATTGTGAATCAAATACAGATAGTTTAATATGCCAAACTGGTTTCATACACAGAATGTCCTCTAGTGTCAACCATGAGCTACAATGCCTCATTACCAACCACATTGTCCCTGTCAGACATAATGCAAGTAATTGGGGCGATGAACATGGCTAAAAGAAAAAATTGTCTATGTTGCCCATACCAAGCAATCAATTTTCTTATTCTGCTTTGAAAGAATGGAAGCTGTGCTATAATTGCACGTTTTTCATAAATCTATGTAATTCGTTGATGTGCCATGTCTACTAGAGAGAGAGCCACTCATACAAGGTGACACAACTTTTTGCCACATACAGTAGAGGATGATGGCCATCAACAACCAGAATTGGGCAAATGAACAGGGGTTGTCTTCATGAGGCAGACCCTTTAAGTTCCTGCAGGCACGGGGCACAGAGATAGAGAATAATTCTACTTTGACTTCATGCCGCTCCTGTATATTTCCAGAATATATTTTATATATATATATATATATATATATATATATATATATGGGACTTGTCATTTAATGCATAGCATTAGTAGCCCTGCTACTCTACATAGCGCACTGGAGCTACATATGACAGCTCTAAAAATGTACTGATTCATTTTATTTCCAAAAGACCACATCCAACCACTTTTTATTTCTAAAATGCAAAATAAAGCAATTTGGTAGATATTTACTTTTAAGGGGTTTTCCAGGGAAATACTATTGATGACTTATCATCAGGTTAGGTCATTAATAGTTGATTGACCGGGGTCCATCACTTGGGACCCCGACCAATCAGTTGAGTGGGCGCATACTGTCAGTGCTGCAAATACACAGAGGTCAGCACTTGTAACTGCAGGCATGGCTCTCATTGAGCGACGGATCCCGGCCAATCAACCATTGATGACCTAACCTGATGATAGGTCATCAATAGTATTTCACTGGAAAACCCCTTTAAATGTTTCCTAGTATTTTATGTCTGCAGCTCCTATGCAGATCCCTTTGTAGTCTGTCTTACAGCCAGTGTGTCATTCATCTGTTCCTTTCATTTCTTACCTACCTATTGTGTATTAGCAGGAAGTTGGGAGCAAACGTTAAGAAAAATAGGAGATTTTTATTGAAGACTAATAAAGTTGCTTCTGCATTGAAACATTAGGGAAAATTGGTTACAAGGGTGGCCATAGCTTGGAAACGTCCTATAGAAATATTGCTTATCGAAAGAGAGAGAGATGGTCTTGTCAGTGTCAACTAGTACAAAAGAAAAGCTTTACAAAACTTTTTAAAATAATGGTATTCTTCTTCATATCTGAGGGACGGAGACACGTAGCCCTTTCTTTTGGTTACACCACTATTATGCCAAGTCATTTTCCTAAGCAAACTCAAACACAGCTGATCTTTCCCATAGTGTGTGCCCATTCACCCATGAGATCACCCTTTGTACGAGTATATTATTTCTGCCCATCTTTTTTTTTTATTCATCTGTGTTATTCCTGTGGACACTGAGTGTGCACTTTAGCTGGCTGCAGCCAACAGAATGACTGTCGTTAAACATTTTCCCACCATATTGTGCAGCCAGCTGTATGTGTCTCGTAAGTTGTTTTTGCATAGTGGGCCAAGGATACAAAATGCTGGAAAATTGGCCTTACTTCTCTTAAAGAAGGCCTTATACAATAGTTAAAGGACACATTCAAGGACGTATTTACCTTACATTACAGCAACATATTAGTGGCTGAAAAAACTTTTATAAAACTTATATAAAAATTTTCAAGTTTTTGGTTATGCATTTAGTATTTTTCTAACTTACAAAGAAAGCCTTTAAAGTTGGCGTTTCGCGGTGTTCTTGATTCTTGAACGGGAACACGGACAGACTAGAAGGGGTTTAGGCTATTTTTAAGAAATTTTACAATTGTTATTCGTGGTAAAATTTGTGAAGTATCTGCCCTTGTCTACTTCTATATATATGGAAATTTGATAAAACTTTGTTTTTAAAAAAAAACAAAAACCCAAAAATAGAAACAAAACACTAGTAATAATGGGAGACAGCGTGATTTGTGAACATGCAATACATGCACAGGCCTGGTAGAAGTGAATGCAAGTGAGGTGAGGCTGGTCGTGGGGCCAGGTTCTAAGTCATTTGAGAACCCAGATGTGCCCTTCTTTATTATGCACTAATTTAGACACCTAATAGAAGATAATGTAGTGTAACGGCACGGGGGATAAAACGGAAAGAGGAAACAATCTCCTTCTACTGAAGAATAACAGAAACCCAATGACATAGAATATTAGGAAATGATTGTACAGCCTGCTCCATCTTCTATTGACTCCTCTGCTTTATTACCAGCTAAGTCATGTTATTTCACAATGAGCTCCATACAATTGAAGGTGAAACAACAAATAACTCATTGTAATGGTGGGTCGGTCATGTTACATAAATACGCCAAAAGAGCATAATGATTTATTCATTCGTAGAAGACAAATAACGACATTATGTCACTAGCACAATGGTGGCTGTAAGGTTATTGGTGGACTGTAAGGCTATTGCCAAAAGCATCACATGGATTTCAAAGTGTCCTTATGATAAATAGCATAGTATACATTACCCACAGTATTAGTACCTGAAACACGAATACATTAATATTTATACCAGTTACTTACCAACTCCACTCTGAACATACACCATAGGAAACTTGCTATTAAGCATCCTTTGTAGTGGGTGAGGACATTATTATATGACCTGGTTTACGCTTATAGTTCTACATTTCTTATAATACTGACATTTTTTCATTTTCCAGGAAGTCTTCCTGAGGCTGATTTTTACGGATTTTTTTTTACTAATTTTACTGTATACTGATAGTTCTTTTAAATTTCATCAGATTTGTAAAATACAATTGATTCTTGTGACCTGCTTAAAGGGGTTGTCCCGCGATAGCAAGTGGGGATAAGCACTTCTGTAATATACATCGTGCATTAAATATTGGCCATACAGAAGTTATACACTTACCCCCTCCGGTGTTGGCGTCCCCGTCTCCATGGCGCCGACCAAAGCCGCCTTCTCCCTGGATTAGATGCGCTTGCGCAGACTGCCCTCTTCTGTCCGGCTCTGGCGTGCTCGCGCCGCAGAGGTCTTCTGCGCATGCGCAGAAGACCTGTGTAGCGCGAGCACGCTGGAGCGGCCCCTTCAGCGCAAGCGCGTCTAATCCAGGGAGAAGGCGGCATTAATATGGCCATACAGAAGTGCTTAACCCCACTTGCTATCACGGGACACCCCCTTTAAGTCTCTCTGTGGCTTTTGACTTTACCATGAAGCTTCTAAGTTATGATTTTTTTGAAAAGGGTAAAATAGCGATAATTTAAGATGCGACCATAGATGAGGGAAAGACACTGATTTATTGTATATATTATCATGTTATAGTACGTCTTTTACTTAAGTGCCTATCAATGAGGTCAGCCTTAGATGTAGGACCATAGGAATGCTTCTTGCTTTTCTCATGCCAGAATCCAGCGGGCATGACTTTTTTTTTTTAACTGAGCATATGAGGTCTTATTATCTTAATCTCTTACAGACTTTCTTTAGAAAACATTTTGAATAACACATATATTACCTGTACTAAAGATGTATATACATACACACGCACACATATTTATATGGATTGTACAGAGAATTTGATATGAGTCCCTTCCTCTTGAAGGGCGTAATATAATTTATTTGCCATCATTGTCGCATGCACATGTCGTTTGTTAGGAACTAATCTATGTTTAAACCTTTCAACTATGGAGAATGCCCAATACACTTAAACTAATACTTCACATATAAGGAAATACTCATGGATCAAGTGCTATTTGTTGGTATTGCTAACTGGTATCTAGTTCCTTTGTCTTCAACCCTATGCATTTCGGTACTTAAAGAAGAATAAAAAAAATAAAATATATATATATATTTATTAAATCTCATAACTAAGGCAAACGTTTCTTAATAATGATAATAATAATGTGTAATGAAAATGAGAAGTTATTAATGAAAATTTTTTAAATAAGCAAGACCAAATTCCCAGGTTTAACCTATAGAGCAGCATGTCCTCATAATCAGATGTAGACGTGCCTGAAGTGGACAGTCAGGTTTTCGATGGAGGGTTGTTGGACGATTTAAGTATTTCATGCAGAAATCTCACAGAAGTTTCAAATTAGTTTTTAGAAGGGATTAGCTGTAATTAATGCAGGGTGACCTCCTTTCTCAATGCTAAAAGAATGGGTAGATTAATGAGGACCCCTGAAAGGGTCTATTATGCCCAATTGTCTCAATTATGCAAATAAAGTTGAGATTTTTAAGCAGGGTGAGCAAAGTTTCAGATTAGAAGTTTCAGAGTTCCTTCTGCAAAGTAGGAATTTTTCCAGTTACTATAGTCACACAGAAGGTTTAACAAATTGGAGATTTGGGCATTATCAAAGTAGATTTGTTGTGCCTTGTTCCACCATGAGATGAAAATACCCTCTGGGCAGGGAGATGGATCATGGGACTGGTTAAGGATTACCTTCAAAGGCAGTCATGAGATTGGCTTGGACAAAGAGGCTGCTCACATGCTTATCATATGAGATTCTCTTCTTAAAGTGTCGGCACCCCTTCTCCTCAGGGATTCTCATCAACTTCGAGAAGGCAACCAGCAAGGCAAGACACAACAGCTTGTCCTTCCAGGACTTTTGAGGTAGGAGGATAGGAGCAGACCTTTGAGGCCACATCAACAGCCTCCTAAAATCTTTAGGTTAACTTTTTAAGAGCTTTCTTATACAGATATATTAGTAATTATATACAGCAATGTTATACTATATTATAGAGGGAGCAAACTCCTACAAATTCAAATTTGCGGGCTTAATTATTGCCTTGTTTTATTGTTTTTAATGCTTTTGGGAAAAATTACTAAAATTTTACTTCTCAATGTAGTCTTACAGCAAATATACTAGTACTATATGTATGGCAACTCTTGTGAAACTTTTGATCACTAACTAAAACTATGAGAGAGATAATAGAACACATGATGTTCATGGAAAATGGGTTGATGTGAATGTGGAATTGATTGTTGCCATGCAAATAAAGCCTCTCCTTATAGATAGAGAGAGAAAGAACTTTCATTTGTATTGCAACAACTGTATATATAGTCACACTAATGTGTGGACAAAGAGGACAATGCTAAGCAACATGGGAAATGACCATATTTAATTTATCTGAGTCTCATATACACATTCATAAGTCATTGGTTTTGTCATGACCATTAATAAAAATTGCTTTGAATAATGGTCAACATAAGTAAAGCTATTACACCTTGTGTGGCACTAATGATACTGTACATGTACTTAGCATTATAATAGCACATGAAGTTATAATATTTACATAAAATAATAAATACCAATTGACAAACACCTAAAAAAGTTAACATTTTCTTATATATATATATATTTAAATATTATTCTAACTTTGTAAATATTGCTTTATTTTATACGTGAAAAGCGGCTGACCTTTTAGTAAAATAGAGAATCTTGCAAAGTTGTAATGATTGCATATGACAGAGTTCATCTTTCTAGCCAATAACATTATATCAGTAATAGTATAAATTGTGCACATGCCACATCAAACTACAATAATCAAGCTGACCAGAAAAAAAGTAGTTGCAGAATATTGATATGCTTGTGTCACATATACTGTATGTATGTATATATGTACATGTAAAATGAACACGACAATATATATATATATATATATGTATATACATACATATGTGTATATATATATATATATATATATAAAGTCTATATATATGTGTGTGTGTGTGTATGTATTAATTCTGTACATATATGTATTCTGTTTTCTTTATTGAGAGTTCAATACTTTTACTCAGCCTATTCTATACATGAGTAAATATATCCAGCTAGTCGTATTTAGTAATGGCTTACTGACATTACTGACACATGATCTACAAGCCACCTACTGGGCTAAGTAGTTACTGGCATGTCCTATGTTCTACTTTCAATATGTCATTCAACTTTCCTTTAGTCAGTCACATGAATGCTCGTGCCCCATAAAAGCACAATCATATGATTGCTCTTTTCTATAGGATTAGTAAACAGTATGCCGTTCATCTGTTTGTGGTCTGAATGATTTCATGCCCATCCTCCGTCTCTCAGCATTTATAACAGAGCATCTATTCTACCAGAGATCTTAGAATAAGCTGCCTTATCCTGGAAGTACATCATACAGTAAGCCATTTACATCCACTGTCTTAGGACTATTTACCATTGTGAACACTGAATTCAGAGCATTTAGAACATAACTGTGTTAACCCTTTGAACTATCACCAATGTAAACTGTGCAATGTTTATTTTGAGGCAGAATCCCTCAACTTCCAAGGAGTATTTTTTTTAACAGAATTAACCACCATCCTTTTGTTAACTTTGGACATTAGAATCTAATTTCCATATTCTATCTACTCATACTGAATACACATACATATCTACCACTGTAGGGATCACATCTAATTCAGAATTGACCATTCTGCTATATATATATATATATATATATATATATATATACCATTCTGCATTAGTCTATAGGGAATACGACCTATGAATAAATATGTAAAATGTGGACCCTATCCACAAACCACATCATATGTCAGTGCAAGATAGTAGGAGTCAGCACTTCATATATCCTGCATTAAAAGAAGCAGTGATCTCTTGTGGAGCAATGTGATTAGTTGGGATAGATGGGATCACTGGGGAATTAACAGAACATTTGCTAGAGACTTGATTTTACTGCTAATATCTGTTTTTCTCTAGGCAAAATAGCTTTCCTGGCATCGGCCTGACCACTACAGTTAATCTGTCATAATCCTTGTAGATTCCACACTTTAGCAATTTTAGGTTTCTTAACCCATTTTTGAACTGAGAAAGCCCATCAGTTAAGTTATTATAATTACCATAGAGCCATCAGCTTTTCAATCATTAAAAAAATCTAGAAAATTTTACTGGCACACATCGTACATTTTTCTCAAAGCATGTTTGCCTGCTGAAGTATTTGAACTGGATTATAATCAAGCTGTTAGTAAGAGGATTAAATAGATGAGGACAGTGAAACTTCAAAAGCTGAGCATGTTTCTAGAGCTTGTAACACAAAGACTTACGTATTTCTTCAATATGGCAAATCTGGAGGAGAGAAGTTGCCTGCTTAATAATGACCATGTATACAAGAGCTTTACCCTGTTCAGACTAGTGTTCCAAGGTCTCACTAAAGGGGACATGTAGAGAAAGAGAGCTGCTATGAAAAGCATCATTTTCCATTGTTGACCAGAGTTGCAAATCTCATTCAAGTATGTTCAACTCTAATACTTGATGAAATGCTACAATTGCAATATTTGTTTACTAGTGTTTTAGAGTAGGAAAGTAGTTTATACATATTTTGTAGTGTTGAAGGACTTAGAAAATAAACAGAAACAGCAACAGTCTTCTTCATGGGTCATGTTTGGTATAGCAGCTCAGTCCCATTCAACAGAGCTGTGCCACATTACCAGACACAACCTATTGACAAGAATAGAACTGTTTCAGGAAATTACAGTCCTTTAAACCCCTTTAACAAGCATCCTTTACATTAGGGTATTTAATACTACTGTCCTGTGAATAGTGTCAGTAATTGACACTGTCGGATTGACATCATAAGACATGTAGGCTCTTAATAATGACTACTGCACTTCTGTTTTATGCAATGTTCAGCTTAACTGTTATATACTGAATCATCGACTTTTGTGCTATGAGGTTCATCTGTCTGTTACAAGAACGTGATATTACAGAAGTGGATCATTCTGATGGTGGGAATATGTCTCACAAGAGTCAGTGACACATCTCACTACATATTGCCTTTTTTACTCACTTTTTACATCACTTTACACCTCTTTCCTTCCTTTATCATAAGGCATGTAAACCTAAGAAGAACATCTGAGAGTTTGGTGCATGTAACAATAATGGAGTTCTTGGCTTTTAGCATTCTGTGAACCACCACCTATGTATACATTGCATTTGGACCCTAATATGTCATTTGGATAACTGTCTGTAGTCCGTATTTATATGAATTAATCTGAAAGTTTACATCAGGAACAAAAATAAGAGAAATAATGACTGTAAGAAAAAAAGAACAATTGGAAGGACTGAGTAATATACTTACAAAGTGGTTTTACAAGAGTCTAATCCTTCTTCCTTGTATTTTGTGAACATACAGTCCAAACTTCTCTTTCTACTACTTTTCTACAGAAAACCTCTAACTAAGAGAGCAGAAGCATTACCAGGGACATTATTTGCAGCATTGATTTATTCAGCCTACAGAACATTTATGTGTTATGCTACAGAATTATGACATTATTTCTCACTACATAACACTGAAATGTAAGGATTTCTATTCCATTTGAAGGTGTTTCCTGCCCTTTCTTCAACTGATAACTCATCCTCTGGATAGATCATCAGTAGTTGATGGATGGAGGTCTACCGTTCAGGACCCCCATCCATTAGCTGTTCATCTGGCCAACTCTAAATGCAGCGGGTTGGACGTCATCATCCGCAGTCTGCACAGGAAGGGGGAGCATTGGCTTCACTCCTATTGAAATCAATGGGAGTGCAGAAAACCCCTTTAAGGCCAAGTTTAAAAAAAAAATTTATTGACAGATAAACTATAATAATTTAAACTGTGTATGCTTTGTAATGGAATCAGCATAACCTTACAAACACTTTGTGATACATACACCATGGTGCCATGTACCCACAGTGGCTGAGTTAGAGTTCATCTAGGTCACTGGTCTCCAACTTGTTTCCCAGTTGTAGTTCTTCAACAGTCAGGGCTCCCACACACTTGCGTTTGCGTTTTTTGTTAACGCGATTGTCAATGGGACTTTCCAATGTTAAAAACGCAACGCAATGCATCAAAAACGCAAATTGCGTTGCGTTTTTAACATTAGAAAATCCCATTGACAATCGCGTTAACAAAAAACGCAAACGCAAGTGTGTGGGAGCCATCAGAGAGCCACTCAGTCGCAGATCACTTTTCTAGGGCATCTCTTTGCCAGCTTTTGCTATCATCTTGTATTTATTATTATTTGTGACTTTGCCGCAGCACCAAGCATGTGCAGACATTTTCACCTTGCGGAGTTCCAAAGAAGTTGGGAATATGCACCATCCTCCTATTACTCAGTGCTGTGATAGTCTGCAGGACATGGAGACTGAGTGACTGTATGACTAGACAGTTTCCTTTGCTTATTGGTCTCTACCTACCAAATACAAGACATGCAAAAAATTATTCAATAAAGAGTCTGAAAAACTCCCAAACGGCTCAGTCACACGGGCGCATCCGGGTGCCGATGCGCCCGTGTTCCTGAAGTATAAGCCGGTCACACTGCAGGTGCGGACGACTCTCCGCACCGCCAGAAGAAAGAAGACATGACCGGCTCCATTGCTGGTCATGTGTTCTTTCTTCCGGCGGTGCAGAGAGTCGTCCGCACCTGCAGTGTGGCCGTCTTCTTCGTGCAGTTACACGGGTGCATCGGCACCTGGATGCGCCCGTGTGACTGAGCTCTAATGAATTAGAACAGTGCAACAGACTTTTGCCATTGGAGCTTCCTTTCACCGCACAATTTCTAGGACATTGACCTTATTACCAAAAATAATTGTTTTCTAAATAAAACTGACCATTCACGTTACAAGAATCAGCTTTTTTTGTCCATCTAAAGATATGACTTAAAGGGGTTGTTCAGTTACTGGACAACATCCCTTCAATAGCGCTCACTGTAGTAAAATAACAAATTGATCAGTACTTACCCCTCCTCCATGGCTGAGATCCAGCGCTACAGCCCCGCCATGATCCAGTTGTCTGCTGTGACAGCTGACGTCACTGGAAGTCAGGTAACCACTGCAGCTCATCAAAGGCTGCAGGATCATTGCTCATTCTACTGGTGTCAGTGCCCCCATCCTGGGCACCATGATGCCAGGAGAGATTAATGTAACGCTGCAGCCTCCGATTGGCGTTAGTGGCCATATGACTTTCGATGACGTCAGCTGTCACAGCAGACACCCGGACCATGGTGGGGCTGCATCACAGGATCCCAGTAGTAGAGGAAGGGTAAGTAATGATCAGTTTGTTATTTTACTACAGTGAGTGCTATTGAAGGGATGTTGTCCCATAACTGAACAACCCCTATTACGTAAGTTCAAGACTAGATAAAGTAGTATCTCCTGTTTTTAAAGAGTATTATGAATGTGATTGCATAAGATGTTAAATCTAGAAAACGTCTCCAATTACTTTTTGCAGAGATCATGCTTTAAGGGCAGTGAGAAAAGTGAAACTTTCGTCTATCATTGAAGTTCCAATAAATTATCTTTTTTTACATAGTTTGAATTATAGTCATAAATGTTCGGGGAAAAACTGAAGCACTGCTGCCTACTACGGGACCTAGGGGGCATTGCATAGCACAGGGAGTCAAAAGAATTTCGGTGTCATGTGCCGCCCCTTCAGACCTTGTATGAGGCATAAGACAGTGTCACCCCTTTCTACAGGGGAATATTACATTTTAATTTCCTTATGACGATCCCTCCTTTCTCTCCTATTAGCTTATATGCTTAGTAGAGATAAGCGAACGTGCTCGTTTAGGACAATTACTCGATCGAGCATCGCTTTTTTTGAGTAACTGCCTACTCCGGCAAAAAGATTCGGGGGGCGCCGGGGGGGCGGGTGGAGTGGGGGATAGCAGGAACAGGGGGGAGCTCTCTCTCTCCCTTCCCTCCCCCACTCTCCACCACAACCCCCTGCTCACCCCCAGCGCCCCCCGAATCTTTTCGCCCAATTAGGCAGTTACTCGAAATAAGTGATGCTCGATCGAGTAATTGCTCTAAACGAGCACGTTCGCTCATCTCTAATGCTGAGGCTTCACAATACAGTGCAGTGAAATGATGGTCTAGATTTCCAGGCTAATCAATCAATATTATAATCACTAACTGATTTTTTTTCTCCAAAATATCTATGAAAAACCTCTTTTTGGGGACTTATTTTAAAATGAATCTGTTGTGTATGATATAGTTTATTCTTTTGTTTCCTAAGAAAGAGAACATCACTTGAAATGTTTGTGTCGCCTTTTTCACAGGGTCAAAAGGCTTGGATAGAAAAGACATTTTTCAAAAGAGAATGCATCTACATAGTTGCCAACAGCAAAGACAGCAACAGGTGCCTTCCACTTTATACTATTAGAATATATATGTGCATGCTAAGAAATGATTATATATGTAGTTTTATGTTCTTGATCGCTGCATTTATTTAATCATCAATTAAGTTCATGCTATAATGTGTGACTCTGGAGTCTGTGGCTTGCTGGCACATTTGCAGGGCCACATCTGGGAGTTTGAAAGTTTACTCAAGGAGTAATTCCTATGATAACACTATATTGGGGTATGGCCATGTATGCCCCTTCTTGATTAGATTAACCACATTTGATCACTAGGAGTTGAATCTCGGATCTCAACTAGTCTTATAGCTCTTATGTGTGAACAAATGGATGAAATCTGTCATGAACTGTTGGTGCATTCCTTTCAGATGTTGCTGTGGTCAGCTTATTACGCAGCATGTCCCCCCTCCTCAGAATGCAATAGCTAACAAGAATGGAGAAGACAATAAACAAGTGGAAGCTGTGCCTGAAAAATGGTCTATAGGTAAACACACGCAGTTAAATCCCACCGATGCATTTGGAATACTGGAGTTTCAGGGAGGAGGGCATTCAAATAAAGCCATGGTGAGTAGGACTGGGCGAATGATGGAAGAGAATTATTGTTTAAAATGGAGAAACTAAAGCTACACACATTTCAATAATGTATGAGTGATGTTTATATTTAATAAAGGCTACTTAGATCAAACTCAATTGCTCAAATAACAATTCCCTATCTAAGAGGTATATTATCAGAATATAGGCAGGAGTAGTCTAAACAGAATATTAAAGGGAATCTGTCACTATGAACCCCTTTAACCTACTATAATGTGTGGATAGCTAAATAGATACATAATAGAAAGAGGTAATGATTATCTCTGAACTCACTTTCACTTTCCTGCACTAAAGGCCCATTTACACGCAAAAACAATCTTCCAAACGATTGAAAGATTGACAGTTTTAGCGATCGTTTTGCATAAAGTGTTAATGGACACTAATGTCCATTAACACTTTATTCACTTCATTTGCGTGTCGAAGTGCCTTAGGGAGCTGTTTGCAGAGCACAGCATGGGGTCTAAGCTCTGCACACAGCTTCCTTGTTCTTGCATGGGCTATCAGCAGAATACAGTGTAATCTCCGACTCCTATGCAGAACACAGTGTGCAATCTGTGTTATCTCTCTCCAGCTGAACGATGAATATTAAGCTTACCTTAAAATCATCGTTCAGACGAAGAGTTAACGATGGCAGCATTTACATGCAACGATTATCGCTCAGATGCCATGGTTTGAACGAATTTTGAGCGATAATCGTTGCGTGTAAATGGGGCTTAAGTCTACAAATGGCCTATGCTCCTTATACTAATGAGGCATCTAGGAGTCCTCCTGTATTGTTTGTCAGGGCTTAGGAGTCCAGGGGATGTATTACAACACAGAGAACAGACTATTTGCAAACAAGGAGTAAAAGGGAGTTCAAAGCTAAAAATTACATGCTTGGAATCTATGTCTATTCAACTGTCAACACACAATAGCATTTTGGTGAATGGGGGTTTCATAGATTCACAAACATAGCATATACAACAAAAAGCACACATAACATATGTGTTACAAACACAATACAAAGAATACACAACATGCATATTACATACATACAATCACAAAGCATGCATAACACACTACATATTACACACAGAGCACACAAAACATACAAATTACATATATACTGTACAGAGGACACACAACATGTCTGATACAGATTCGACTTTAATTAGTTTTGACAGAGAGGAGGTGATTTGGGTAAGAAATGGAATTGCAATATTATCAGCCCTCTAATATACTAACGAAGTGTAGAAAATGTAATCAAATTTAGCTTTTTGATGCCATTATTAATAAAACGTCTCTTTTCACTCTTTTCATATATTTAATAGAAATGAGAGAACCCTTAATGATATTAATATTATAATTGATATCATGAGCATGTTTTACAGATGCAATATGTAAAATGTATGAATTAAGCTCAGTCCATACTTTAAGAAAGCCCTGCTCATGCGGGATCTGTTGCATGACAGAAAGTTGTAGCTCCTAATGGACCTCACTGATTTATAATCTGGTCTGTAGAAATTTCGGTCTTTTGAAGTGAAGAATACAGGAAGCCAGGAATATTCTTCCTGTCAAACCTGACATAACGTGTGATAGAGACCTTGGATACATGCATCAACAGAACCTTATAAATGCATTTTAATGGAAACATTGTGGGAGATTTCTCTAAACTAACGCAGGAGAAACGTGAAGGAGTTGTTCATAGCAACCGACCTGATTCGAGCTCTTATCTATAAAGATTTCTTTTACTTGAAAGGAGGAATCTGACTGGTTGCTATGGACTACTGCACCAGTTTTTCTTTTCACCGAATTTGATACATCTCCCATACTCTTTCCCTTTTTTAATGTAACTGGCAAGTAAGAGATATTAGATACCAGTTACTTACTAAAATGTTCTCCGGTTTTTAGTAAAATGTTTGTAGCACATTATACAACTCAGTATATTAAAAGGCATTATCTAGGATGCGATCCCCGGCCGTTTCTATCCTATCTGGCTTTTTATGATCGAATAGTTATGTATTTGTATAATCCATTCTGTTTGGCGCTCTCACCGTACCAATGCAGAGGGTAGAGAGATTACAGCTGAGGGCACAGCTTCTTGCCAAGGGCTCACAATTCTGAATCCCCTTGAATCTCACATAATGGGTGCATTCATGTAAAAACCTGAACCCTGTCACAGTAAATAGGACGGATAAACCCTGACACAACCCAGTGCAGCAGAAGGCTAGGTGATACAAGGCTTTACTTTGCAGATTGATTATTTACCATACACTCTGTTGGATATATTTAAGCATGGGGATTTCAGCTGAATTTTGTAGTGGGACTGCTTCCTCATATTATATGTATATATATATATATATATATATATATATATATATATATATATACATATATATGAATTGAGGGAGATTTATGAAACTATCTAAAAGAAAAACTGTCTTTGTTGCCCATTAGTAACCAATCCCATCATAGTTTTCACTCCTCATACTGCTCTGGAAAGTGAAAGCTGCTCTGTGATTGGTTTCTATGGGGAACAAAAACAGCTTATCTTTTAGACAGTTTCATAAATCTCCCCCAACGTGTAATTGTTATGTATGCAATTCCCATACATAAATATCCTCCATTATATCTAAAATATAGTCAGTGTTAAACACTAACTCAGATATAGGGAAAAAATTGAGAGCATACTAAATTGGGAATTGCTAAGGTGAAACTGTATTTATAAACTATGCTGATTAGATAATTAGCATTGTGTATGGCACTGAGCATCAGGAGATTTGTGTATATATGTGACCACAAGAGCATGCTACTGACCTCAGATTACTGGCACTGTATGTAGTACTGACCCAGCAGAAGTGCAGTAGTTGAGTTGATCTCTGAAGACCAGGGCATCTTTATTTCTGAAATTAGAATCATTATTATATATTGCAGCAAGAAGCTATAAATGTACTATATCCTTACCCTAAACTTGAATTTTTCTGTGGTAATTCTCTTCTTATAGTACATCCGTGTATCTTATGATACAAAGCCAGACTCTCTACTTCACCTTATGGTAAAAGATTGGCAGCTAGAACTTCCTAAACTTCTAATCTCTGTACATGGTGGACTCCAGAACTTTGAAATGCAGCCTAAACTAAAGCAAGTCTTTGGGAAAGGGTTAATCAAAGCTGCCATGACCACTGGGGCCTGGATATTCACTGGGGGTGTCAGTACAGGTAAGAACATTGATAAAGTACTATTGATAAAGTATTAATAAAGCATTGTCTGTGTTGTGACAATTAAGAGCCTATATTTTGCTAAGTAACTTGCGGTAGAGCCATCGACAGCTGAGCCTGAATATTGAGTAATTGGTGAGTCATACCATTGCCCCCACTCTTTGGTAGACTTTTGGGAACATTGCCTAATTTTGTATAGAAATTTTCTGGAGGGGGACTACCATATTAACAAGTGATTTCCACTGAGTAATGGAAGGAGCTCAATCCCCCATCTAGCAAAGCACTATAGCTTTTTTAGCTAAAAAAATAATCTCTAAAAGAAAAATCCTATCGGGGTGTCTCTAGAGGTCCTCATCTATTATGCAGAACAGGTATATTTCAGGAGTATTATCAATGGGAGATTCCAAAGCTTCCAACAAAACCTCCATAACCATAGACCAAAACCATCTCACAACGTGGCAATCCCAAATAAGATACCAAAACTCAGTATAGGCCTCCTGACAACTATAACAGAGGTCATGAGGCATTGTAACCATTCTATGTCGTTTTGCTGCTGTTAATTTACTTTGATGAAGAATATACTATTAATATTGGATGAATTTAATATTAGTGGTAATTGAGACATATTGATGCGATATAAGAGCATCACTCCACAGCTCATTAGATTAGGATGGAATAAGGCTTTGCCATTTAGCTTTAACAGACAGTGGTATCAAAGAAATGTGTATAAAGTCGAAATTAGACCAGAAGAACCCCGTTTTTGAAAATTCTGATTAAGGGATATTGGGAAACCTTGGGCATGGGAACTGCCTATGTACTGCATGTTACAACTGGATATTCGGAATGACACAGGCCCCCTAGTCCCTAGGTCATTGCAAGTTTTCAAGGGTTAGTTTGGGCCTAGAGCTTTCCTATATAAATGTTGCCATTTGGAAGTGTAATTAATTGAAGAAGGACTTAGGTACAGGCACAGGAGAATGCTCAAGCATATAGAGGCATTTAGGAAGAAAAACCATTTTGATCAACTGAATCCGACCTGCCACTGACACCGGTAGGGAGCTCCAAATTTAAAATGTATCTGTCCATATCATCTGTAGCTGCATTATATTCCAAGCTGCTTTTATATTGGCATCAAATTGTGATATCAATATGAAAGCAGCTTTCAAACACTTGTCTGGTTGAAGTTCTTATTCTACGATAAAGACTAAATTTGTGATCATGTTACTGTTGGTGATTCTAGTAGAAGAAGGTTGTTGGAATTGATGTATGGTGGATCTCATTGGTATCTCTTCAAAATGCAACAGGAAACCAAATATAAGTATTAAAAGTACTATAGGAATTTTCTTCCTCAAGGAGTTCAGCCATATTCAAGTAAATGAGACTAAAATGCAACACCAGACACAACCCAAGGACTAGAGTGACCCTATTTCTAGCAAAAAGGCAGTTCTTTTTCTAATTCTGTGAAAATGTTATGAATGGGACAAACACCAACCTCAAAGTGGCAAAATCCATTAGATGTACATCGGTGGGTGCGGACAATCATCTAATGTGTATGGGGGCCTTCCTACTCTTCCTTTGATGGCTGATGTCATGGGAGCTAAAGATTGGGCAATAAGAAGATAAGCTTCTGCCAGAAGTGAGCTTGCATGTGTATGGGGATCTTAACAAGACAGCTGTCAGCCGAATGAGCGTTTTGCAGACAGCCATCTAACATGTATCGCCTCTAGCCTTAATTTAAGTAATTAACAATAATTAATTGGTACATTTATTAAAAAGTAATAGTTATACTATGTCCTGTAAAGTGCAGTACAATGTAAAGTAAAAAAGACTTAATGTAAACTATATGGCACAATGTGGAATCCAACATATGTAACAAACATTAGATTTTAAATTCTTCATTCCATTTGGTGCTGAAGTGTTTTTACATTATTGAACACGATATTGTGGGCATCTGTGAGAATAAAACCTACTTTTGAATTAAGTGATGATAAACTTTGTTTTCTGTACTTTCGGATGCAGTTATATTAATAAATAGGTTGGCATTACGTATTGCAGGTGTAATTCGTCATGTGGGCGATGCCTTGAAAGACCATTCTTCCAAGTCCAGAGGACGAATATGTGCCATAGGAATTGCACCTTGGGGTATTGTGGAAAACAAGGAGGATCTTATTGGAAAAGATGTAAGCTACATGATTTAGTAGTATTATAATCATATAGTATTTGTTTATTTTATGCTTTTACATAGTATACATGTATTCAATAGTGCTGAACAGAGATTGGCATCACCTATGTCAGTCCATGTACCTATTCGTACTCCTAATCTAAATTCCAAATCAGTATTGTATAGTATGAACTGATCATTTTAGCAGTTCTGCAATGTTACACATAAATCACATAAAGCTGTTGCACATAAAGTCATAAGATTTTGTCCTGTAGGCTTATCGTAAGTGTATTGATTTTAAACGGTGCCTTGAATGATTTTCTAGATAAGCAGCACATATGGAAATGCTGTACTAATTGTATCATATTTCATTGCTAATCATAATAGTGTCAATAATGTATTTCATTTTATTAACAGGTAACAAAACCTTATCAAACAATGTCTAATCCTCTGAGTAAACTGTCTGTGCTGAACAACACTCATACACACTTCATATTAGCCGATAATGGGACACTTGGAAAATATGGAGCAGAAGTCAAGTTAAGACGCCAGCTAGAAAAACACATATCACTTCAGAAAATCAATACACGTAAGTGTGGTTGTGTAGGGATGTCTTCATTCTTTTATCTTTTTCAATGCCAACAATCAGTGAACTAATATGCTTGAAACACCCGCATTATGGGTTGTAGATCACATAGAAACCTTAACCCTTTCCAGTCCACTGTCTGACCTCTGAAGACATTATGATTTAAGACTGTACAGCTCCGATGTTGGAAGACATCCTTCGGGGTTCTCTTACTCTATATATTGCCAGCCTCTCTGCTGTCGGAGCCTATCCAACGTGTCACCTCATGCAGTACTGGCTTTAGGCAGCAGATAGCGCTGTTGTATAATGGCAGAAGAAGAGTAAGCCCCCTAGGAAAACCAGGATACAAATTGGATTGGAAAGTACCTTCACTGCCTGCAAAGTATGGAATTAAGGCTCAATCACAAGGTTCCATTTAAATCCACAAAAACAGGATTCCGATGGAAATTCAGGATGGAATCATAGGCTTTTTTTTTTATTAAACACAGACCGATAAGGTTTCATTTAAGGAGTTTTCAATTTCTTTCCAGCATCTCTGCTGGATAGAATGACGTAGTCAATTACGCTTCTCCTGCCTTGCACAAATGCTAGAAGGGAACAGATACCTTATTGGTCTCCGTTTGATCAATGAAAGCCTATGGTTCCCCATGGCATTCTGTCCAATAGTTCTGCCTGAAAACAGAATTCAGATGGAACCCTGGGACAGAACCCTTAAAAAGCTTACCCCAATGCTTACCTCATGCAAGCAAATGGATATGTTATTGTGTATGACAAAAGGATAACAATTCCTTTACTGTCTTAAAAAGATAAACAGAAGTCTTTGATAACTCCTTGACTTATGTAAAATTTGTTCCAAGTTTAGAAGAAAAGATTTTTCCAGAAATAATGCCACATTGACATGAATAGGGCAGAGCTGCAATACCAGACACGGCCAATTGATAAAAGTGGTGCTATTTCTTCAAAAAGAAAAAAACTTTTTTTTCTAATCTCAAACAACCCTTCGTCATCAAATTTTTCATGTCATTAAGCTTTGTTTAGAAAATAGGACAACTAAGCACTTTAATATGTACGGATTTCCATATGCAATGACCTTATAACCTCCTATTACTATTGAATTTCTAGGGTATGATGATGTGGCACATGGGTTTCCCTTTGTCATCCTATGCCTGGGAATAAGCAGAAGGCAGGGACAGCAAAGGGATGCTCAGCTGTCATCTCCTGCATCATTGTGACTACTACATATGTATTTCATTCTAAGTAGTTCATGAAATAATGCATTTTTATGTTTTTTTGTCTATTGCCATTGTGTTTCAATTAATAGTCAAGTGTATTTTTTTTTTGTTCTTGTTGTAGGACTAGGACAAGGCGTACCAGTGGTAGCGCTGATTGTGGAGGGAGGTCCTAATGTTATCTCCATTGTCCTTGAATGCCTGCGTGAAGAGCCACCTATCCCTGTAGTTGTCTGTGATGGAAGTGGGCGAGCCTCTGATATACTGTCTTTTGCCCACAAATACTCAGAGGAAGCAGGGTAGGATTTCATGTTATATGTAGAATTCTTCTATAATCCAAAAGCCATTTTCCAAGTAGTTAAACTATTTTCACCTCGAAGTATGAGCTCTGCAAATGTGAGAATACAGTCAGGTTTACGAGACTGCCACATCCTAATCAAAGATACAAAAAGCTACAAAATAATCATTGATGTTTGGGCAATTAGATGAGAAGCGAAGATATAAGCTAAACAGAAGATCAGCACTGCAATGGTCTCCAATCTATTCCATAAATCACCTTGTAATTTAGCCAGCATTGCAATGGCTAAGTCTTTGTATAGGAAAATAAGATATAGCAAAAATTCTAGCATAGTGGCGTTTTGACCCATACTATAAAATTGGCAGCATACTCTCCTTGTAATAATTGGCATCCATTATTTTTACCATTTTGCAGTTAGTAGATATAATGTAGTTCAGTCGCAAAACTTTGTAAATTCAGCCCAGTGGACTGATTAGTTTCAGAGCAGTGTTACAGACTATGGCTATAATTTTGTGAGTATACTAGAACATTATCACATTGCAGGCTATGATGATAAATGTCTAAATCATTTCTTGCTCTGGCTATTTTTGTGTTTTGTGGTGTGTTTTTTAGGATAATCAGTGAATCTCTTCGTGATCAGCTTCTTGTTACCATTCAGAAAACATTTAACTACAGTCGGAACCAGGCTCACCAGCTCTTCATTGTCTTAATGGAATGTATGAAGAAAAAAGAACTGGTAAGACCCACCTACCAATAAGACTACGTATGCGAGACCCTAGGGCTGAGCAGCTTGACTTCTTGCAGATGGAGCATATAGAAAGCAAACAAAAATGACCTACGCTCGTTTTTTTATCTTTGCTTATTTTCTATATACACTACAGTACTGTGTAAAAGTTTCAGGCAGGTGTGGAAAAATTGCTGCAAAGTAAGAATGCTTTCACAAATAGAAGTATTAATAATTTTTTGGTCAATTAAGAAAATGCAAAGTCAATGAAGAAAAGAGAAATGTAAATTATACCAATATTTGGTATGACCACCCTTTGCCTTCAAAACTGCATCAGGTATACTTACACACAACTTTTGACAGAACTTGTTCCAAACATCTTGGATAGCCAACCACAGATCTTCTGTGGATGTACGTTTGCTCAAATCCTTCTGTCTCTTCATGTAATCCCAGACAGACTCAGTGATGTTCAGATCACTGATCTGTGAGGGCCATATCATCACTTCCAGGGCCCCCAGTTCTCCATTACTCTGAATATAGTTGTTAATTACATTGGCTGGATGTTTGGGGTTGTTGTCCTGCTGCAGAATAAATTTGGGGTCAATCAGACTATTTCTGAAATAAATTCTTACTTTGCAGCATTTTTTGAACACTTGCCTAAAACGTTTACATAGTACTGTCTATACTAAGACCATCCTTGAGTGTTTGGCATCTTCACCCAGCACCCTCCTTTCATTAGATGTTTGTATGAATGGGGAATTGTGACCCTTGCTATTTGGCAGCTCTCTTGGCCTATTGGTGTGATGGTAACATCCTGGTGGATGTCTCTGGGTGAGTCAATATTCATAATATTTGATGTATATATTTTCTACCATTCCGAGAAAGAGCGCTGTCTCTATTTATTTTAGAGACTGAGAGTCAGAAACGCTATCTTTTCTCCTTAGGGAGAGCACCTAGATGGTGAGTGAGGAGACTCAAAAGACCATTTATGTTCCTCTGGGTAATATGCAAATAAGGGAGATGGAATAATACCTCCACAGTGCCACCTATTGGAAGGCAGCATTCCTTCAAGTCAAAGTCAGACTCTTTATACAAGCCTTGCAATAATGACTGGGAATTCAAAGCAAAGCCAGGACCCATGCTCATACAGCTGTTTCAGGGTTTTTGCCCTTCATCAGTGTACAGTAGGAGTCTGGCTTTGCTAGTAAGAGGTCTGGGATGGGGGTCAGAAACACTATCTTTTCTCCTCATGGAGAGCACAGAGACGGTAAGTGAGGAGACTCAAAAGGCCATTTATGCTCCTCTGTATGTGCATGGGTTCTGGCTTTGCTTTCAATTCCGGTCATTGTTACAAGGCTTATATAAAGAGTCTGACTTTGACTTGAAGGAATTCCGCCTTCCAATGGGAGAGACTGAGAGTGTCATGTCACCCTGCACATAATAAATAAATAAGATTATAGTAACTATCCAGGCGTCAGTCATATTTCCATATTATGGAACCCTGTAAGGGCCATATATTAATTACCTTGCATGCCCTTACAGGCTTTTCGAAGATAGGTTTTCCTGTGGGATTTGATCCCATTTTTGGCATTAAATTTACAATATGGCTGTTTTATGTGCAATAATAAACCCTTTTGAAAAAATATTGGTCACCTTATTATATAAATTAAAGCACTCTGTGTGGCAACCATATCTGAAATGCTTTATAGTGATGTGTTCTATTTTTTTAATGCTATATAATATCTTTGGGTATGGATGAAATATCATATCCTCGTGTCTTCTATCAATAAAATTTCTTCTGTTCCCGTCTGTCTTGTCTGTGTGACTAGTCA
Source organism: Eleutherodactylus coqui (assembly GCF_035609145.1). Taxonomy (NCBI): domain Eukaryota; kingdom Metazoa; phylum Chordata; class Amphibia; order Anura; family Eleutherodactylidae; genus Eleutherodactylus; species Eleutherodactylus coqui. The sequence continues at coordinate 217,771,683 of NC_089838.1, read as the reverse complement.
CTGTGTCATTATTCATTCAGCGCACAATGAGAACATTCCTCTTCCCCGCATACCATCAATGTCTAGCTGGTCATGGGGCCGTGTCTAATTTGCAAACAAGTGTGGATTTACCAAAGCAGTCATACAGAAGGAATCATACAAAGAGGCAGCTGGATGTTGTTTTTACCATTAAAATGCTAATAATTCCTTAGGTTTTAACCACTTTATTGCAGTCATATGACTGCCAGCTGACCCCATAAAATAGAGCAAAAGGGCAGATTATAAATTAAACCAGCATGATAAGCATACATCTTTAAAATATTAGCCATTTACCACTATCATTGGTGTATTTAGTGTATTCATTGTCCTTTCGTTATTTTCAGTTTTCCTTTGAAATTCTAGAGTATATTATTATATAGGAACCATTTTGTAATATTCTTCAGGTCATTTCTTTAGTAAAATAATAAATTATAATCTCCCTAATATAAAATGAAATATTTGTACTATTCTCATAGAAGGATAATTAAAGGGGTTGTCTCATGATTCTCTGTGAAGTCCTAGAGTGTGCAAAACAATTCTTCCATTTGAGCCATTTAAAAACCATGCTATTATATCTAGACATTGCTGATACACACCTGTTATGGTGCCTCCTGCTCTTCTTGCCTTACAGCACAACCACTTAATGTGCCCAGTGCTGGTGAGAGGTCGCTTCTAGTCGCTTACTCTTATCAGCTGGCCTGTACAATAACTAGTAGGAATCACTCTCCTGCCGGTGCGTAAGAGGGTCTGGACAGTGGGACTGACCTACTTGGGCATGTCTGACCACGGCTACTGAAACTATTAGGTGGATATTTTCAAAGAGCAATATCTGAAATGTATTATCTTACGAACCCATTAACTCATTAAAGGGGTTATATGAGAATTATGTTTTATCACCTATCCATAGGTTAGATGATAAAATTGTAATTGAGGGAGGAATCCCACCATTGAGATGCCCACTGATCTTCAGAACAGGGCTGTTGTGTCAAGCTCTCCTCCTCACTACAACCCCTTTAGAACCAAGGAGGAGCTTGAATGAAGCGGTGGCCGAGTATGCACATTGAAATTCCATTAATTTTCAGCGGGACTCACAGAAGTAGCTTAGTACTTGTACTCGGGTATTTTCGACTATTGAAATGAAAGGAGCGACACTGCACATGCATCACTGCCACTCTGTTCAAGCTCCTTATTACAGTGGAGGATGCATTAAGGAGTGGAGAACATGGAACCACCATTTTCAAGATTGGTATGGCTCTATGGATAGGTGATAAAATATGATTTTAGGAATACCTCTTTAATCATTTTTTAGAATGTGTGATAAGCACATTAAAGCACCTCTACATGTACAAAGGCAGATCATATCTGCTGTATGTCGCTCCAATCAAGAAACAATGCTATACCTTAATTAATGAAAAAAAATATGCTCAGCATTGTGTACTACAATACTCTCTAATAGCAGCAGTGAAAAGAATAATAATCCAGAAAAAGTCAAAATTACATGCATTAAACTGTATAGTAGAGGGAATGCAATGAAATATGCAGACACCTTCATTTACAGTACAATGATGGACTGAAATAAACAAGCTAAGCCTACATAAAATGACCGATGGGCCACGCAGAGTAGGCGAAAAACAGCTGGGCTCAACTGATAGGGGCACACAACCATAAACACAAACCACACAATCAAACCAGGAACAAAGGCACAAAGTCAAGTCTACACCAGATACCAAGACTCAATAAATGAACATCATGGAGTAGGGAACGAAGAAAATGGATGAATGGAGGAACACTCCAAGAAAGCTGGAGCACAATTTTGAAAGCTCTACCTTGCCTTGACCATGAAAAGATCCTGTCTACTGCCTAGTGGTGTACAATATCAGGTCAGATGTGTCCACCATGATGGACATCTTGACACCAGAAATTCAACAACACTGTAAATGAATACCCAACGACACAAAGTAAATTATGACTATAGGCTAAAGCTATCATTTGCAGTTGCACACGTATGATCTCTTTTGCTACTTCACCTACATGACTGCAAGTAGAAAATTCTCCTATATTTAACTATTTGGACAGCAGATGACTATTGTAACATTCATCCAATTAAGTAGTTTAGAAAGACTGTCTCTTCTTCTTCTGTCATATATCAGATACATTTTATAATATTCCCCTTTACTTTTAGCAAGCAGGGGTGCACAATAGTCTCACTTCGAAAGGCATATTCTGTTAACTGTTTTAGCAATATCCGATGTACATATATATATGTGCAGGGTTTGTATGGAGCTGTCTTGGGAGTCTTCTCCATGTGCAACAGGTATTGGCTGTCTTTGAAAACTGACACCTGGCTGCATCACTGTTGTCAGAGATAACTCTGATCTCAACTGTTAACCATTTAGATGCCATCGTCATTTCTGACAGTAGCATTCAAATGCCTTGACAGAGAGAGGGAGCTCCCTTTCACCCGCAATGAGATTGGGGTTATCCGTTTGTTCATCATGGCTGCCTGTCCTTTGTTAAGGCCCTCAGGGCTTCCATGGCTGTTTGCCTACTAAGCCCTGCCTGCCTGTGAGCAGGGTTTAAAAGAAAGCCTGCTAACAGTACCAGTGTTGGGGGAGCAAACTGGACAATTGCCCAGGGCCCCCATCCTCAAGGGGGCCCCCAAACCATCTGAGGCACTAAATGAACTTGCCAATGTGCAAGTGCATAGATAGGTGCATAGATCATATTTCAATAACACATGTAGAGACTGATTTTAAGGGAAGGTAATATGGCACAGATGCTGCTGGGCAGAAGTGAACATCTGCCCTAGCAACAAGTTTCCATTGGTGAGGGGTTTGAGCCAATCAGCTGCTGTTACCAGCTGGCTCGCAAAATCAACCAGAGAAGGGCAAGAGGTGAAGTAAACACAAATTTTGTGGGAAAGCTCTCAGCCAAGCAGGGGTAAAATGGGCAGCTCAGTGCTAATGATTAATAGCTCATGCATTTTGTACGGTGTTTCCATATTTTTGTCCACCCCCTGTATATGTGTGTGTATACATATCTATATATATATATATTACATTACTCATTATTTCCGTATTCGTTTCTGGTAATTGGTTAAATCTATTATATATGTTACTAAAAATTAATCCCCTAATGCTCCTGTAGATAGTCATGCCAAATATCTGTATGCTGTATAATTTATAACACCAATATATTTCTGCAGAAATACAGCCTCCATTTTACTTTATTATGAGTGCTCACTCCAAGAATTTTACCAAAAAGGAGATGATATCTTCCTTAGTTATTACAGTACCAGGCTGGTTTGGCACGACTTCCGGAACCGGCCCATGGCATTATTCATAGGAGCAATCAGTGCTATCCAAATCAAGCACCTAAAATAGTGAGATCTGCACCATCAGCCCATTTATTTATATATTTCAGGTAGGCAGGAAGGGGTTAAAAACTAAATAATTTATTTCAAATATATTTGTAATTATTATTTACTAGCACTACTTAAAATAAGACCCTGTCTTATATTACTTTTTGCCCCGAAAAAGGCACTAGGTCTTATTTTCAAGTGATATCTTATTATACTTACCTAGCAGGCTCAGTCCACGTCCCTGAGCCATGTCATTGATTGGCCAATTCATAAATCACCCCTCCACAGCGCAATGGCAGTGATTGGTTCTTGAGCGCTGCTCAGACAATCAATGCAGCGCTGGATGAGCCAATCACAGCTATCGCATTGGTTCATCGAGCGCTGCATTGATTGGCTGAGTGGTGCTCTAGAACCAATCAGAGCCTTTGCTTCCTGGAGGTGGGATTTATGAATCCCGTAACCAGAAAGTAATCTTCTGTGAGCAGCCAAGGACTGCAGGAAACATGCTGGCGCTCCAAAGAGAAGCTGGAGGAGTGTGGACCAAGACTGCTAGGTAATGTATTGCTTTTTTTCTTTACGTAATGCAGCTAGGGCTTATTTTCAGAGTAGAGCTTATATTTCAAGCCTCCCCCGAAAATCCTGAAAAATTGGGGTAGGGCTTACTTTCTGGGTAGGTCTTATTTTCTGTGAAACAGGGTACTAGTAAGGAACCTGTCAGGAATAGGCGCACAACGCACTGCAATCTGCGGTAAATTCTGCACCATAACCTGCAGGCTGCCTGTGGATTTTGATGTGGAATTGAAAATGGCTTAAAACCTGTCTGCAATTCCACATCAAAATCTGCAGTTTAGACCTGTGCCCTGCGGTATAATTCCGTCCCATGTGTAAGGTCACTAAGTGCTTTGTGGGGTGTGCAAGAAAAACAGAGCTTCCAGGGGAAACTCATGCAAACAAAGAAAGAAGAACACAATTCAGTTCAGGCAGCGCTCCAGGAATATAGTAGAAAGCATAAAATATTTATCAAAAGATATAGGGGGGAGAAATATAGATCTGGCAACACCCTGATGTGGGCAGACTCCCTGTAAAAGGGAAGTCCAGCCACGTCTCCAATCTTGGTGGGCTGTACAGAAGCTTAATTAATCTGGTCATCAGACATCCAAGTGGGGAGAGAGTTAGTGTGGGTTCCGAATGGGGACAGTCGGAAAACAGATAAAAGAAAATGCAATGGTCAAACCAAAAAAGACCTCAGTGCTCCAGCTGGAGCACTGGGGTCTTTTTTGGTTTGACCATTGCATTTTCTTGTACAAGCAAAGGAGGAGAATAGAGCTAACCCACCATGACTCTAATCCTGCGTGTAGTGATATTCAGAATCCACATCCCAAATAGAGAGCTCATAGTCTAGAATGGGTCCATACTGTTCCAGGTTTGCTTCAGTGCATTCAGTATTATGGAAGCATTCTCCCCTAGAAGAATTACTTGCTAGGAAGAATTGGATGCCTCATAGAAGATCCATTCAATAACACATGAAGTGTGGTATTAGTACATACTGCAGACCCATTGTACACTTCATGCACTCCATATATCTGAATACACATGGAATTGCCATGTGCATGAGACCTAAGACAATCTTAAGGAAATGCAGTGTTTTCAATAATTAAAAAAAGGCTGAAGAGACAGAGACAACTAGTCACATAGCAACGTACGGTACTAGCAGACCACCTGCAGGAGGGGATTTAGACTGTGGGACAAACCAGCCAGGGCTGTGAAGTTGGAGTCATAGCATCCGAGTTAGAGTGCCATTTGGGTGGAATAGGAGTCAGTAGAAATGTACTGACTCCAACTCCAGCTTATAAACAAATATATATATAAATTATGAATATGGTATAATCAATTCTATGCAGAATTTGTTGCATATTTTCTTAGGAATATAGGAAAGTTTTGATATGCCCTATAAATATATGTTCTATAACTAGGATATATAATGTAGGATGTAGCTTGATTATTTTATCATAATGGTGATGAAAAGCCTGATATTACCATCTTAATAAAGTAAATCAATCATTTAAAAAACATGAGTCATATATGAAAGAGTTGGAGTCTGAAAAAAATTAAGAAGTTGGAGTCGGAGATTTGGCTTACCAACTCCACAGCCTGCATACTACCAAGAGTATGTAGGCATTCCGTTTGAGCCCAAACTTTTCATATTCCTCCGTAATAAGAATTAAGCTAAATCAAAATAGCACCAAGGAAATAACCTTTCCACTAAAATGAACCCTTTTTATATCTATGGGAGCATTAAAATAAAAAACAATTGATTAAGGATGAGAACTACACAAACGGTAGTTGTGGTGCATTCAAACATGCCAAAAGTAAGGGATTTTCAGGTACCACATCCAATCTTATAACACAAGGATGTCTACAAGCTACAAGCATATTACCAGTGAGATTTGTACTCCTTTCTTGCACAAGACCCGGTGTAAGCGCAATTTAGCTAATATTTTGACGTTAAAAATATCACACTACCGTATTTCGGCTGCTGTTTTGCATCCATGATACAGAATTATGCCCCAGCCTGATCACAGGTCTCCTGATGTGAACTCCAAGCATCATATGTGATGTTCAGAGTTCAAGTCTGGAGACCTGCAGTCAGGCTGCAAGGCAAAACGGAGGCTAAGATACAGTAATGTGCTCCCAGCCATAATTTAGATCAGATACAGAATATGTCCCTTTAAAGAATTTCTGGAAAATATTTACATTATTTAACCAATATGCACAGCTTAGCAATTTTCATAATTTCCTTAAAGGGAAATTTCATATTTAACAACAATGGCCTTTAAGGATATGTTCACATGTGGCAGATTTGTTTCCGAAAATCCTGCAGCTGAAATTTGCTTCCACACGCTGAGCATAGCTGTTACTGCAACAAATGCATGTATTTCTGCAAGCCACCATGTGCATTCACCTTAGTGCTTATGCACACGGCCATAATAGACTTCTATAGAGTCACCTGAGCCCTTGACTGTTTCTCTGTATGCCTCTAATTTCAAGCACAGTTTTCTTCTATGGAATTTCTTATGAATCCGTATAGAATATCTCCGATGATGTAGAGTCAGATAGAGCCCATATTGCAGTGCATATAAAGGAAGGAGCTGTAAAGGCTTTGTGGCATTCTGCATGAGTCAGATCACTCAGCTTTTAAAGAGGTTGTACCAAAACGTTTTTATCTTCTATCGACAGGATAGGTGATAAAAGTTTGATTGGTCTCAACCGAGAACGGGGGTCTTGTGTCCCACTCTTCTTGTCAATGCGGGTTTGCTACACCCACTTGCAGTGATGTGGAGATTGAATGGAGCGGTGGGCGCACATGCACAATGTCGCTCTTTTCATTTCAATGAAGCTGATGGAAATGGCAAAGTACAAGCATTCAGCTATCTCTGGCAATCCCCTTGAAAATGAATGAAGGGGTACATTGAGCCTGTAGTGAGAAGAAGGAGGGATGCAGGGCTCACATTCTCAGGATCGGTGGGGGTGTCAGCTCTGCTTTTGCAGTGAAACATGTCAGGTCGTCAGCATTAATTTTAGCTGCTATATATCTGACCCTAGTCTGCAGCAGTTGGGTCAGTTTAGCAAGTTACTGCTCCTAGTGCTAGCTAGTTACTACATCTACCTCTATAGGTAAAGTCCCCTGGTACAAGCACCAAGTCATGACTGGCTCCTAGGATGACATCAGGCAGTTTATTTGTGGGGTAGTTTGCCACTGCCTTCCCCAGTCATTTTTTACCACCAGCAAGCTTGACAAAGACCACAGAAGTGGTTGAAATTTTGCATGTCGTCAGTGGACTTACAATAAAAGATGCTCCTTTGATTTATAAGAAGTTTCCTATGTGTGGTGCTCTCTTCAACTATTTCTCCTCTGACTCCTAAGGTGGCATCAGACTGTTTTTTTGTGGGGTAGTTTGCCATTGCCTTCCCCAGTCATCTTTTACCCTCCCAGCTAGCTGGGTACTCATGTTACCGACCTCGGAAGGATAGAAGGCTGAGTCAACCTTGAGCTGGCTACCTGAACCCCCAATCATCAGGTCGTGAGCGAGAGCTTTAACACTCTGCACCACACAGGGCCCTACCCCTATATGGAGGCATTAATTCTGTGGTTTTAATCATAGGCGTTTTATCACTTTATTAATAAAGGTCACTTTTTATAGTTATACATTAATTATCATTGGAGAAAAGAAGGGCTTTTGATACCCGGTTGTATTGCATCTCAGCTCTATTTACGTGAATTGAACTGAGCTGCGATGCTACATACAACTTGCGGAGAAATGGGGCACTGTTTTAGGAAGAAACTGTTATGTTTTTCTAAACTTGGACAACTCATTTAAGACAAAATCACAATTCTTACATATGACAGAAATGTAAAAGCAATGTAAGTTTTATAGATTGTAAGAGAACAGTTGGCCATTAGAGGGTGAAATTGTAGAATCTGGCAATGGATTAAGTGGCTGGATTATGGAGCACCTGAAAGGGCTCAGTAAAGGAAAGGGTGTGCCGCTCAGGGCCAGCTGTGATCTCACTGCTCCATGGCCATCTGGGGAGAGGTGTAAGCTGCATTGAGACACATGACAGGGGATGACGCCCCCTATGCTGACACAAGAAACTAATGGTAAAGGACTGATGTTTAAAGTTTTGGCACTGGGCCTGCTAGAAAGGGCAATGCCAAGTGTTAAGTTAGAAGCCAGCTGGCTAATGTTTATGTTTATGTATTTGTGCACTGTGACAATGGTTTATTCAGTGTGAACACTGCCTGTTCTGTGAAAAGCAAAAAAAGAATGGTGAAGGCCAGATTCTATGCTAAATCCACTCTGTTGGAATGACTTCATGCATGTGTGCCAATTATCTTGCCCAGGAGATGGCGGTCTAGTGAGTGACCAACCTTCAAGGTTATTACAAGACCTTACAGGGAACTTGTCTCTGGGTTCATGCTGCCTGAACCACAGCCCGGCTTCTCCCTGCCCACAGCATGAGGACTAATAGCTCTGTCCCCTTTTGTGTATCTTTCCTGTGCTTTCACGATCCAGTGATTAACTGAACAATAATTCCATGCAAAATAGTCCTTATTTGTCACATTGTGGACATTTTTATCTATAATGCCCAATACATCCAATACTTTTCTATCTCGAATAAATACTTTTTAATTTCAGATCTCAGCACCATAATATTTAGGAAAACACAATTCTGTACAGGCCAAGAAGAAAAAACATATTGGCAAATGAGTATCTCAGAATTAGTTGAAAGTAATGATAAATATGCATTAGTTAAATTAAAAATCACGTTTATAACAGGGGAGAGGAATACGTCAGAAACAGTATGTTATTTAAAAACATTATATATATAATTTTTTACCCCTTATACTCATATTTAATTACTGTGATACACAAATTATGACTGATTTGGACAAATGCATATTATTGGTATTTCTCACTAAAATTCATTACCGGATGTTTTTTCATCCACAAATAGATTACTGTTTTCCGAATGGGATCAGAAGGCCAACAAGATATTGAGATGGCTATCCTAACAGCTCTTCTAAAAGGTGTGTGAAATATTTGTAGCCATAGTTCTGTACAGTTTAGACATTCAGTTCAACTGACTATTTGTGATTACCCATCTAAAAACCTAGTACTTAAGTCAACAACCCTTGGGCAAAAGAGAGATACCGGAGTCCTTCTTTTTACCTCCTTCTCTCTTGACCTGGGTTAAGGCACCTACCCACTAGCGATATGTATTCTTGCAATGCGAGAGCGAGTGAAAACGCATGATTATGAAATCAATGATTTTCCATGGTTTCATGGACTCAAGCCTCGCAGCGCAAATAAAAATCTGCGATATCGCTCATTGTCTTTAATGGGGCCGGCGGCAGCTGCGCCAGCCCCATGGAAAACATAGGGAGTACATACGGACTTCTGCCACAGCTGAATGACGTGGGGATGAAGGAATCCTCTGCCATCACACCTGTCACAGCTGTGGCAGAAGTCTGCGATGCTATCCCATTGCTTTCAATGGGGTCGGTGCTGCTATGGCCCCATTGAAAGCAGTGTGTTGCAGGCAACCCCCGCAGCGATGATTAAAATATAAGCCCTTCCCTAAAAATCATCCCTAACTGGAAAAAAAAAGTTAAAAAAAATTTTTTTTGCTCACCTAGAAGAGCCGTCCAGGTCTTCTGTCCGGCCCCAGCAGTCGTCTTTTGTCTTCTGGAGGCTAAGAGATTGAAAAATCCCCACCCCCAGAAAGCGCTGGACTGATTGGCTAAGTGCTCAGCCAATCAAGGCAGCGCTCAGCCATTGAATGACAGCTGAGCGCTGCCTGTGGTTGGTCACAGCACTCAGCCAATCACAGGCAGCCCTCAGCCATTCATAATTCAATCAAAATTTTTCTTTTTTTACTTACCGTATATACTCGAGTATTAGTCGACCCGAGTATAAGCTGAGTCAATAAGTTTTACCACAAAAAACTGGTAAAACCTGTTACTCGAGTATAAGCCTAGCAAGACTCGAGTATATACTAGGCAAAAAAAACACGCAAAACTCACCTTCCAGCCCGTGTCTGTGTCCCTGGCATGATGGTCTCCCCGGCGGTGCAGCAAGCTGCTTCAGACCTCTCCACGCTCTCATCTCCCTGCTCAGTTTTCAATTCCCCCGCTGTCAGCACTGTGTAAGTAAGCGCTGTGATTGGATCGAGTGCCAGCCAATCACAACCGGCGATAAACCAATCACAGCCATTCAGTGATGTCATTCACTGAATGTCTGTGAATGATTGAGTGCCGGCTGTAATTGGCTGGCGCTCGATCCAATCAGAGCTCTTACCTACACAGCGCTGACGGCGGGGGAATTTAAAGCTGAGCAGGAAGATGACAGCAAGGGGAATTCTCAAGCAGCTTGCCGCACCACTGGGGAGACCATCGCACTGGGGACACAGATGCAGACTGGGAGGTGAGTATTGCGGGGTTTTTTTTTTCTTTTTTACCTCACTCGAGTATAAACCGAGGGGGGCTTTTTCAGCATAAAAAAATGTGCTGAAAAACTAGGTTTATACTCGAGTATATATGGTATATTTCAAGCCCTTCCCCAAAAATCATTGCTGTGGGCGTTGCCTGCAGAGGTCCCTGTGGGGATGAAGGAATCCCCTGCCATAGCTGTCACAGCTGTGGCAGAAGTCCGCAATTTATGCCTTATGTTTTTAATGGGGCTGGCGCTGCTACCGCCGGCCCTGTTTAAAACAATGAGCGATACTGCTGTGTTTTCACTCACTCTCTCATCACAAGAAAAAATATTGCTAGTGGATAGGCGCCCTTAGAGGGGAACAAGATGTCTTTAGATAATCTTGGGTGACTAAAGAACTTTTCTGGATCCCGTATAAAAATTCAAGATGCTATATACTAATTTATTGTTGCCAAAAAGAATAGCTGAGAACAAATTAACAACTCTGCTCTCATCTCACACACTCTTAGGGCCCTTTTACATGGGGTGACCTGTCGGGCCCAGAGTTGTTTCAGCACTGATTGTTCCTGTGCTTTAATACAGGAACAATCATTGGTGAGTAAATGGAGGTGGAGCCACCTGCCTCCATTCACAGTAAAACAAGCAGTCGTTTATAGATGAATGACTACCTAGTTGCATAGGCCGATCGCTGTTCAGTCTACCGCATGCATAAACTGAACAACAAACTGTAAGTGAATGAATTCTCATTCGGCGTTCAGTCGGTGCATGTATTTACACTGAACAGTAATTGTTCTAATTCTCGCTGGATTACAGGAAGCTGCACGATTGATAATTATCAGCCTGTGTAAAAGAGGCCATAGGCTGGGTTCACACGGAGCCGAATTGCTGTAGTCCACACGGCAATTCCACCCGCGGCTCCTAATCCCGGGATTAGCCAGCAAAGTGGACATATGACATAATTTAAGTGGAACTTCTCACACAAACTAATCCAAAAATCTGTGTGGTTTGTTACGCTTCAAGACTGTCTGCCACTTTCTCTGTTTCCCGGAAAATAAGACAGGGTATTATATTAATTTTTGCTCCAAAAGATTAAATTTTTTTACATGTACACAATTTAATTTGACCTTTTTTATTAACTGTAACTAGGGCTTATTTTTGGAGTAGGGCTTATATTTTAAGCAAACCTAAAAATCCTCAAAAATCCTGCTGCATGCTCCAAAATCCTCAAAAATCATGCTAAGGCTTATTTTCAGAATAGGTCTCATTTTCAGGGAACCGGGGTATATAGTATAGTATGATAATATGCCATAAGATAATTAAGTAAGCTTTACCACATCAAGGTGGTCCTGCCATAGGCACAGTTTGAATACACCCAAAAATAATTATTTATAGATCCATGTTGGGATCCAGGACCTATGAGCAGGAGGAGAGGGTAAGAAATTGACGTATTCTATGTCTGACTGGCTTTTATGTGATGATCACCTTCATATATTCATCCATATCTGTTGCCAGGACAGATCTTAACATGTAGAAAAACATTATAATAACTTTTTGGGTTCACCTGCTGCTCAAACTATCAGCTATGCTCACTTGAGATTATTTCCTACATGCTGGATATTGCGCCCAGTTTGTACACAGATATCCTGTGCAGGTCACCACTTATGATGCAAATACATTCAGTGTGAGGATATTCATTGCCATAGTTTTAGCCTTCTGCACTGCACCTTTGAGTTACTAATATAATTTTTGGGGGACTGTAATGATGTTACGCTATCTGTGTTGTATAATAACTTGCCTATATCTTCCTTACGTCGCAGTAATAATAATACTTTAACATTATTTCCAGGTACAAACGCCTCTGCTCCTGATCAGCTTAGTTTAGCACTAGCTTGGAACCGGGTTGACATTGCACGCAGCCAAATTTTTGTATTCGGACACCAGTGGCCGGTAAGATCTAACTTAGAGGTCTGGAGAAAGTTTTGAAATAAAGTATCATAAATTAGAAATGAGAGAGTATACTCGGTAAGGCACATTACTCGAGCGAGTAGTGCCTTAGCTGAGTATCTCCCCGCTCGTCTCTAAAGATTCGGGGGCCGGCGTGGGTGACAGGTGAGTTGCGGCGGGGATCGGGGGGGAGCAGGGAGGAGAGAGGGAGAGATCTCTCCTCTGTTCCTCCCCGCTCTCCCCCGCCGCTCCCCGCCCCCCGAATCTTTAGAGACGAGCGGGGAGATACTCGACTAAGGTACTACTTGCTCGAGTAATGTGCCTCACCGCCTTACCGAGTATACTCGCTCATCTCTAATCATAATGTTATAGGGTAATATATTATTGTCCTTATTGCACTCTTTATTATTTCTGCAAGTTAATGATAAATGCAGTAATAGTTTCAAGTTAGGGCTTAGTCAGACGGGCGTTTTTTGCCGCGATTTGCGCATGCGCATGCGTCCGGCGATTTTTTAAAACCATTGCTTCACAATGGTATCGGACACATGAGCGCTTTTTATGCGCTCGTCCAAAAAATTATAGAACAAAAAATCGCAGATCGCACCTATCTGCGATCTGCGATTCCTGTTCGCTTCTGTATATGCGCTCAATGGGGCCGGCGGCAGCAGCGCCGACCCCATTGAGAACATATAGAAGACAAATCATTCTTCTCTGCCACAGCTGTAACAGCTGTGGCAGAGAAGAACGATGTTTGCCCATTGAATTCAATGGAGCGGCAATACAGCCGCTCCATTGAAAGCAATGGGCTGCCGGCGTGCGCGGGGTTAATTGTCGGGAAGGGGTTAAATATATAAACCCTTCCCTGCAATTCATGCTAAAATGTGTTAAAATAAAAAAAAATTGTATACTCACCTTTCCGCTGCAGCCGGAGTCCAGCCGCGGCCGCTGTCAGTTCTCCTGAACTGCTTCTCGGCACTATTCAGCCGGCGGGGCTTTAAAATCCCCGCCTGCTGAATGATCTGCTCTCATTGGTCACAGCCTGACCAATCAGAGGCCGGTTTCACTCACACACCCATTCATGAATTCATGAATGGGTGAGTGACTGCTGCCTCTCAGCGCTGAGCCAATCAGGGGCAGGTCTGACTCACATCCATTCATGAATTCATGAATGGGTGTGAGTGAGGCATGCCTCTGATTGGCTCAGCGCTGAGCCAATCAGGGGGCAGGTCTGACTCACACCCCCTTCACACCCACTGCAGGACGGCTGCCCGGAGCTGCAGGCAGAAGGTGAGAATGCAATTTTTTTATATTTTAACACATTTTAGGATGGATTGCAGGTAAGGGCTTATATATTTAAGCCCTTACCGACAATTCATCCCGGGCTCGCCCGCAGCGCATTGCTTTCAATGGAGACGGCTGTATTGCCGTCTCCATTGAATGCAATGCGCTGGACAGCTCCGGCCCGTTTCTAATGAAACGCGGCTAGGAGCAGATTTTCGGGCGATTTGCGGGCGACTTGCGCGCACCGGTCACGCGATTTGCGGATGCGCATCCGTCATGCGATCCGCAAATCGCGGCAAAAAACGCCCGTCTGACTAAGGCCTTACACACTCAAAAAGGATGTCTGCCAAAATTGGCCATTCCATCTTAATTTTCAGTGTAAAGGATTCTACACATTCCATGCAGGTTTCACTGTGTCAAGGTTATTGTTGAAGTTCACAGACTATATATATTCTGTAATGGGTAATCCTAGTCACATGGACGATCCTTTACATAAATGCTGTCAGGCTATGCTATTTAGTTATCATGTGTGTTCTTATATACTTTTTTGCTGTTTATTTCATTCCATTATGGTGCCAGCCTTTAGGAAGCCTTACAACAGCTGATGGGTCCAATCAGGATAAAGAAAAGCGATCACCTGCTGCACAAACTAAGGCACCCAGAGGGAAGGGCAAAGGTAAGAAGAAAGGAAAAGGCAAAGAAGAACCAGAGGAGGAGACGGATCCCAGGAAGATTGAGCTTCTGAACTGGGTATTGCTTTTTATGTTGTCTTTAGGGTATGATACACATCAGGAAGCAATATCAACACCAAAATCCGCATTAAAAACCCAACGCTGGTTTCGATGCAGATTTTGGTATGGATTTTTACCACAGAATTCACTCATTGCAATGCATGAATTTCACTGTGAAAATCTGTCACATTTCTACAACAAAAAGACCATGCTGCGGATTTGCGCTTCTTTTTTATGGTTTTGCATGACATTCACCAGTTAAAGAAAAAACTTTCCAAAATTCACATTGTCTTAATTTCACATCCATAGAAGCCCAGTTACAGGGGCAAATAAGTCACTGTAGGGACACTAGTCACTGGAAGAGCTGGTCTGATCTTACCTGCAGCTCTGCTGTGGGGGGAGGCACCCGGCAATCAAGTGATCGCCAGGTGGAATAGCAGAAGCGGCACTTCTGCTTTCTCTATTCACTACATAGCACTCATTGAGCGCTATGTAGCCTGCAAAAGAGAAGGCAATAGCGGATAAAAACCACTGCTGCCTTCTCATCAGGGTTCTTGGCAGGAGCTTCAATCCTGTGCCGTATTTTTACTATGATGTGGGATTAAAGCCTAGTCCTTATCATGTTAAAATAATATTTCCTGACATTGCTTCTGATTTTCTCGGACTGTACCCCCATGTTCTAGTGTTTAGTGTCCTAATAAAAACACGTTCCTCCTGAGACTTATTTATGCATATTTAAAGGTTTTAATCATATCCCCCCCTGGTATACATTGTGCAGCATTGAAGCAGCCACGATGCTTGCTCGAGATCCACAACCCCTTCAAACAGTCGATTGGCACGTATCCCAAGTGGTGGACCCCTTATGATCTGATATTGATGACCTAACCTGAGGAATTTGTCATCAATATCTTAGACTTGAAAAACCCCTTCAAAAAAAGATGTATCTTATCAGCTCTGATTTTATTTTCTAACATCCACGCAAACGTGATGCACAAAATCCATCTATTCTGGCATAAATTTTCTGTTATTTTAGTGCTAGTGTAAAGAAGACCATAATCATTAGTAATCTATATTGTATGTTATTGTACCCCTGTAAACTATTTGATTCCCTTAGGGTGCTTTCACACAGGATGGAATATTCCGCAACAGCATTGTGAAATATGCCGTCCTGCGGAATATTAAACCGAAAAATCCACACTGCCAATGTGCAGATTTTTGATGCAGAATTGAAAATGACAAAATTCTGCCGGGAATTCTGCATCAAAATCTGCAGTTTGCCGTACGGATTTTGGTGCGGAATTCCACTGTTGCATAATATTCCTGTTACGGTACTAGTGGGATGCCTAGGTACGTACACGGCGCAGGGCTCCCTGATCTTCACCCACGCCACTGTCCCTTCCTGTAGATAGCCCTGATGGTGAACACGTCCAGGCCACCAACTCTGACCCTACGCTTCCTAGGGGAGGACAGGCAGGGACCGCCGTACCTATCCAAGAGACTACTACCCACTAGCGCTGACAGGAAAGGCAGATGACAAAACCAACACGAGCAGTACAAACAGGACAGAGGCAGATGGTAAAACCCTGGCTGATAACAGCAAGGTCTAGCGGACAAGCTGACAGAAGCAGGATACAAACAGAGGCAGACTGGAAAACCCTGGCTAATAACAGCGAGGTCTAGCGGACAAGCTGACAGAAGCAGGATACCAAACAAGGCAGACAAGCTAGCAGACCAAGGGATTGGCACAAGGTACCAGGGCCAGATTCCCAGCAGGTCAGAATAGCTAGACTACTCAGAAGACACTAAAAACTGAACACTAATCGGCCACTCCCAGGCAGCAAGTGCTGGATCTTATAGGGAGGCGGAAGGAGCCGATAGGTAGATAGACCTGTCAATCACCAGCACACCTCTCAGACACATAGCAGGGTAATTAACCTGACTGAAAGGAACAGGAGCTTTTAACCCTGGCTAGTCTGGACAGAACAAGGTGTGCTGGCAAAATTAACTATGAGCTGACAGGCGTAACAATTCCGTCCCTCATAAAAGCACTCTTAGTAGAGAAGCACATTTCCTTAAAATATCCTGCCGCTCCTGCTATTATTACTACTAATGCTTTATGTAATACCGTAATAGTAAAAGGCAGAACTTCATGTATATTATACTTCGCTTACCTTATTTTTGTCTTGTACTTCATCGTATTTCACAAGTTTCTTTCTAAATGAAATGCAAAGTGGATAGGTTTAAGATATGTAACATTATTTTTGAAAGGTTAACTCTCTAGAGCAAGCTATGATGGACGCCCTGGTTCTAGATCGAGTGGATTTTGTAAAGCTTCTAATTGAGAATGGAGTCAATATGCAAAGGTTTCTCACTATTCCTCGTTTAGAAGAACTGTACAATACTGTAAGTACCGCAGAAAGCTAATGACTGATACTGAGGCTTAGTTGGCATCTGTTATAGATCTAGCATCTAATTGTATGTGCACCAAATATATTTATTGCAGGAAATACTACTGGTACCAGGCAGTCTGGATTTCATATTAGGAGAATGCATGCATAGGAAGGAACACAGTGCCAAAGAATTTCTCATAGATTTATTGTCTGAATGGAATGAATGGTACAGGGCCAATCTCCAGAAAGAAAAGAGATACGAAAGCTTGATGTGGTATATTATTATACACAAATGTACATAAACCTCTCTTAATTGATGATTATTTTATGTTTCAGAGATTGGGTCCTCCAAATACTTTACATTACCTTGTAAGAGATGTAAAGAAGGTAAATTGCCTTACATCCTGAAGTGAAACTTTAATGAGACTTGCATTTACGAAGCATCTGCAAATCATACACATATATACACAACAGACACATACATAAACAATGTATCAATATTGTTATTATAGATGTTATTGTTTCTAACTTGTTTATGTGAAGTATACATATATAGTTGTACTGGGGATTTAGGAAAGAAGTTATTGAAATATCTTCAACTGTTACAATGCCTAGCAAAAGCAAGCCTAGGAGGTGCCTTCTTCATGCCTCCTGTGACTTCTGGTGTATGCATAAACCTATAGAATAGAAGGGCAGGCTGGTGCGAACAGTATGTGTTTGCATATTACATATGGTGTGTTCATTTACCATCATGTTGCTTATACATTGTTTTGTGTGCATTAATTCTTATGTTTTTCATTGCCCATGTACCAATTGCTATCCATCATCCATCTCCATCACTTCATGGCCATGCAGAGAATGACTAGGGGATTCGGATGGGTTAATATGGAGGTGAATCTTTTTTCAATTTAACTCATAATAATATCATTGCATATAGCTGTACAGACCGTTATCTGTGTTTAGGAGAAATAGCCTATAAAAGTTGTATTAACACAAGGAAAGGGACTTGTTATTTGTATAGCCCCAACTTATTAGGTAATTTATTTATTACCCCCACCCAGCTGGCTACTCATTTTACTAATCTCAGAAGGAGGGAGTCAACCTTGAGCCGGCTACCTGAACCACGTGGGGAATGAACCCGCCACCTTCAGGTCGTGAGCAAGAGCTTAGGACTGCATTCTGTTGCCTTAACACTCTGCGCCACACAAAGCCCCACACATGATACATCTTATCTGCAATTAAATACAGCCAATATTAACAAGCATTACAAATGAATGTTCCTCACTGAGAATACTGACAGGAAATGCCAAAAATATCTTCTTATGATCACTGAAATCTCTAGTTCTAGAAACCTGCAGAAATATTTAACCCCTTAAAGACCAGAGTGTTTTAGTCTTAAAGGACCAAAGACTTTTTAGCGATTTTTTTTTTTTCCCATGTGGTGGTTTTATTGCCCTATCTGTTTTTCTGGTCCTGAAAATTTTTGATAAATTTTTATCATTATGAGCTTCTGCGTTGTTTCAAGGTATATAATACTATGTGAATACAGTTCTTCTTTCAATGTATAATCTCTAACAGTGAGACACAGACTGTACTGCTGGATTCATTTAACCCTTTGCACCATTAAAAAAACCTCAGGAGGAAAAATGTGGTCCAGGACTTGGACCTGGGTATGCTAAGACTTGAAGTGCAGGTGGTATATAGTAATGTAGATCCCAACAACATACAAAAACATAATACACACAAAGCTTATAGTAATTTTCATTCCCCTACATAACAGAACACATATTACAACTTATAAGTGAAGTGCAAAACTGACCATTGAAAAAGCCAGCTTGACCACAAAATCTAATTTGTCAATTTAGGACTAATGCATTGTTAGTTTGTGGAACAACTCTTATGATGTATGATAACAACTTTCCTTAATATTATTGTTTATATTTATTTTTTTGTTTCTGCACAGGGTAACCTACCACCAGATTATCATGTCAGTTTGATTGACATTGGCCTTGTACTGGAGTACCTCATGGGTGGAGCCTATCGCTGTCATTATACCAGAAAAACCTTCAGGACCCTCTACAATAACTTATTTGGGCCCAAGAGGGTAATACTGAATTCTGTTTTACAATTCCAGACTAGTCATCAAAAATGTATTGTAATATCTTCAGTTTTGTTGGACTACATGTTCAAAGAGCTGTACATTTAACCACTTCGCAAGTGCAGTCACAAAGGTTGTGTGAGGCCAAGTATGCTCCATACCTGACAGCTATCAGTTGTTTTTGACAGCTACCATCAACTGCTGCAATAAGAGTTAGCTCATGGCAGTTAACTATTTAGATGTCACTATCAAAGCTGGCGATGCATCTAAATAGCCAGCCTGGCGGCCTCTGTGCCGCCACATCTGCCCTCCCTCGGACACGGTTATGGTGTGCTGATGGGTTACTATGACAATGCAGAGCCTAGTACAGACTCCCAGGAGTGCCATGCATGGATGCCTATTAAGTAGTAGGCAACACTGAAAATGACTCTGTGCTGCAATAATGAAGTACAGTATAAGTGATCGCAAGTCCCCTGTGGGAACTAAAAAAGTGTAAAAAAAATTTTTAAAGAATTTTTAAAACAGAAAAAATCTTAAATTATTCCCATGAAAATCTTAAAAATGAAAAAACATGTTTGGCATCACAGTGTTTCTAAAAGTCCAAATTATTCAAATAGGACACTATTTACCCTGCACTGTGAAGACCATAAGAAAAAAAATAGTACAAAATGCCAAAATTGTAGGTTTTTTTTCTACCTTATCTTCCCTAAAAATTAAGCAAAAAGTAATTAAAAAGATGTATATACCCTAAAATTAAACTGATAATAACTACAGCTTGCCCTGCAGAAAAACAAACAACCAAGTTAACGAAAAATTGAAAAAGTTCTGGGTCTCAAAGATTAAAAGCAATTTTTGCTTTAAGTAAGTTACTTTCATTAATTTTAAGTAGTGAAACATAAAAAAAACTATATACATTTTGTATCACCATAATTGTACTGACTCACATATCGTTTTTACTGCTTTTTCAACATTGTAAAAACAACCTCCCCCCACCCCCCCCAAAAAAATGGTGCAATTGTTTTTTTTAGCATTTCACTCCACTCATCACATTATCTGGTACATTAAATAATACCATTATGAAAAATAACTTATCCCACAAAAATAAGCCCTCATAGTTATGGCTCTTGGAAGGTAGGGATAGGAAACACAAAATAATAAAATTGAAAATTCTCTGTTCTTGAAGGGATTCATACTGTATTGTCTACTAGTCACATTGCCTTTAGCTCTAGATTTGATGACATATGATGTGATTGTACCTGTTTTAGCATAATTTACATTAGTTTAACAAGATTTAATAAATAATCTCTGTTCTCTGCAGCCAAAAGCCCTCAAACTTTTAGGAATGGAGGTGAGTGTGTATTTTCCAGTTTCTATGGATTTTTGCTCCGCATAATAGTTCATTATATTATAAATAAGTGATGTTCCAAATATTTGTTGCACTCAGTATTTATTCACGTGTAACTTTACCTCTTGTTCAGTGACTTGGAACCTTCCTCATTGTTTTTCCCTTAGGATTATACATCCGTGTCATCACTCCCCGCCTCTCATCCCTTTACTGGTTCCTTTAGTAAAGACCTCTCTTACCTATGCTTTTCCACGTGATCCTATAACTGTAGAACATCCGTAAATCCAGCAGCTAAGCGAAGATTTTGCCTTTACTGAGGTGAACATTTCTGTTTAATATCACAACTTTTTGTCTTTAGTAGAAGAAATGATATAATCAGTGCATCTTTCTTAGGCTCCTCACACACTTGTGTCTTTCCTCCGTTGAGCCTTTCCTTTTTTTCTGTACTGTTTTTAGAACAGAGAAATGGAATTAAAGCTGAACTAAATGTTTCAATTGTTTTCCCTCATTCATATAAATGAGTTTTCAGAAAAACTAAATCCTTTCAGTTTGCTTCAGTTCATTAATGGAACAAATAACAGTCTGCCAGTTAAAAAACTGAAACAAAATGGAATTGAAGCAAACTATAATAATTCAGTTTTTTTTTAACTCATTTAAATCAATAGGGGAAAAACTGAAACATTTTTTCATGCTTTAATTTTGTTTCTCTACTCCAAAAACAGAACAGAGAAATGGAAAGGCTCAACAAAGGCAAAACATTAGTGTGAAAGGGGCCTTTTTTTAGGGTGCATTCACACTTCAGATAGGGCTGTTAGCTATAATTCCGTCTCTCGGTTTCATTTTTAGAGCAGAGAAATGGAATTAAAATGTAAATAAACTGAACTGTTTTTTCCCCCCATTTTTCAAAAAATAGAAGGCAAATTGAAAGCTTTCAGTGCAAACCAATAGAACAGAAGCAAACTGAAAGCTTTCTATTTGCTTTCCGGTTTTTATTTTAAACCGATTGAAATCAATGGGGGGGGGGGGGGGAACTATTCTGTTTATTTCCATCTTAATTCCCTTTCTCTGCTCCAAAAATGGAACAGAGAGATGGAATTATAATTGATAGCTCTAATGGAAGTGTGAATACAGCCTTAAGGCCCATTTACACGGAGCAAGAATCGTTGCATCTAAACGCGCGGCCATCGTGCACTTTTCGTGCACTGCTGGCTCATTGTTAAATTCAGCTAAAAACCTAAAAAAGACACTTTTTTAGTTACCAAAAAACTTCAATAGCTTGTAGAGATGAGCGAGCGTACTCGGAAAAGCACTACTCGCTCAAGTAATTTGCTTTATCCGAGTATCGCTGTGCTCATCCCTGAAGATTCAGGTGCCGCTGCGGCTGACAGGTGAGTCGCAGCGGGGAGCAGGGGAGAGCGGGCGGGAGAGAGGGAGAGAAAGATCTCCCCTCCGTTCCTCCCCGCTCTCCCCTGCAGCTCCCCGCTCCGTGCCGGCACCCGAATCTTCAGGGACGAGCACAGCGATACTCGGATAAAGCAAATTACTCGAGCGAGTAGTGCTTTTCCGAGTACGCTCGCTCATCTCTAATAGCTTGTATGGACAGGAATCGTTAGTTTTTGGATTTTATGGACACCTATTCATAAAATTGTAATATTGCTATTGTGTTTAAAATGGGGTACGGCATTTGTAAACCAGCCTGATGAAGGGGCCTCTGTGTGTAGAAGGCTCGCAATATACTTTTCCTGGTTATCCATTAAAGGTATCAACCTTATATTATTTTTTGCAATATAAAAAATATTTATTTTGGAGGAAGTCTTCTAACTTTACTTTCAAATCTGTCATTTTCTAACAATGTTTGTAAAAAATGAGTACATAGAAAGTAATCCTAAAGTTACTGCAATGTTGTAGTTCTCCCACTGGTTAACTCTACATTGACAACTGCAGGATGATGAGCCTCCAACTAAAGGCAAGAAAAAGAAGAAGAAAAAGGAGGAAGAAATTGACATTGATGTGGATGATCCAGAGGTTAGCCGATTCCAATTCCCCTTCCATGAACTAATGGTCTGGGCTGTGCTTATGAAAAGGCAGAAGATGGCTCTTTTTCTATGGCAACGTGGAGAAGAAACCATGGCAAAAGCATTGGTAGCATGCAAACTATACAAGTCAATGGCTCATGAGTCCTCTGAAAGTGACCTTGTAGATGACATTTCCCAAGACCTGGACAACAATTCAAAGTTAGTTTCTTTCATGGTCTCAAGCGTCATCCTTTTTATGCTTCATGAGCTTTGATTTTAGGGTTCTATTGTTTGTTTCAGCTAGTTTATCCAGATATGTGTACTCTGTAGCAGTCAGAGAAATACAGCTGTTATAATTGGCTATTAAGTAACAGTACATTGTCTGCATGGACAGCTAACTTAAGGCCCATTTACACACAAAGACA
Source organism: Eleutherodactylus coqui (assembly GCF_035609145.1). Classification (NCBI taxonomy): domain Eukaryota; kingdom Metazoa; phylum Chordata; class Amphibia; order Anura; family Eleutherodactylidae; genus Eleutherodactylus; species Eleutherodactylus coqui. The sequence continues at coordinate 217,749,080 of NC_089838.1, read as the reverse complement.
ATCTTTCAAACAATTGAAAAATTGACAGTTTTAGCGATCATTTTGCATAAAGGTTTAATGGACACTAATGTCCATTAACACTTTATCATGTTCATTTGCATGTAAAAGGGCCTCTGGTAGCTGCTTTCCGAACACAGCATGTGGTCTGAGCTCTGCACACAGCTCCATTGCTCTCACATGGGCAGTCGGCAGAATACAATGTAATTTCCAACTCCCATTGAGAACACAGCGTGCGGTCCCTGTTATCTCTCTCCGGCTGGATGATTGATTTTAAGTTCACCTTCAAATTTTCATTCAGCCGAAAAGTGAACGATGGCAGCATTTACACGCAAGAATGATCACTCATTTGCAGTTGTTTGACTGGTTTTTCAGCAATAATCCTTGCATGTAAATGGGCCTTAACATAGTATTGTTTTTATTGTTGATATGTCTGGAAACACCTAGGGAGAATTTTGTCTTTAAGGTAGCAACTTCCTGGACTCTACAGAGGTGTTTTGTGGTGTTGAGTCCCAAATAGCATAGAATCTAATGATTTCTAATGCTTTCCATTACCCTCTACCTTTACACCCGTAGGGACATTTCACAAGGATGCAAATTGTTCCGAGGGCGCAGAAGAATTTGGGTATCATGAAATCCACACCAAAATCTGCACATCTAAATGTGGATTTTGGTACGGAATTGCCAGCAGATTTAAACTATTTTCAATTCTTCATCAAACTCTGCATGTTAGATTAGTGGATTTTGGCGCAGAATTTTCTGACAAAGTCCACTGCATCCTGTGGAACAATTCCATCCATGTGAAAAGTCACTTATATTTTATATATAAAACATATCTCAGTAAACTTCATTTAATTCTTATCATGTACTATTTCTCTATTTCAATGGTATACTTTCTTTCTCATCAGGGATTTTGGTCAACTGGCTGTGGAACTTTTGGATCAGTCCTACAAACATGATGAGCAGGTTGCAATGAAACTATTGACATATGAACTTAAGAATTGGAGTAATTCTACTTGTCTGAAATTAGCTGTGGCTGCCAAACATCGGGACTTTATAGCACACACATGCAGCCAAATGTTACTGACAGATATGTGGATGGGGCGTCTGCGCATGAGGAAGAATCCAGGTCTTAAGGTACTGTGTTAAAGGTTGCGGCCACCTTTCTCCACTTTAAATCCATGCATTTTTTCTCAAAAATATTTTTTGGAATTGGAAGTGATTAAAAATGCTTAACCGTTTTTCTTCTTCACTAGCAGTGTGTTCCTATACATTGCAAGCTGGTGGACTGATTTTCTTGCAAAATCCATTAATCAGACTGACTGATGGGTTGTGCAGCTAATGAAGGGAGAGGGCATTTCTAATCACTAGTTTACAGCAAGGAAGGAGGAAGATGTGTTATATAAAGTTTGTCATTACAAATGATGGCCACTAGGACCCAGCTCCTGTGAATGATGCAAGCTAGGTCCTTTTTTCTCTATTCTCTCCACAGCTGCTGCTGGGGATTGGGTGAAGGGGAATGGGGGAGACGTGGGACAGCATGGGCAGCAGCGGTGAGAACAATAAAAGAACTCAATAGTGTTGCAGATGGGATGCAATAAAAATCAAGCTTTATATGTTGGTTGCACATTTCCTACTCCCCTTTAAGGGTGCATTCAGACAACCGTATATCGGCTGGGTTTTCACGTCCAGCCGATATACGGCGTCTCTCTCTGCAGGGGGAGGAGCTATTTCTCCTCTCATTGCAAATAGTGCACAGGGGTGGAGAGGGAGTGGAGAAGAGGCAGAGAGGGGGCGGGAGCTCAGAGCACTGCTCCCGGCTCTTCCAGCCTCCTCCCCCTGCAGAGAGAGATGCCGTATATCGGCTGGGCGTGAAAACCCAGCCAATATGCGGTCGTCTGAATGCACCCTTAGACTGTATATAATATATCCCTTCTTTCCCTGCTGTAAATGTGTGATTAAACATCCCCCCATTAGCTGCAAAACCCATCAGTCAGTTTGACTAATGCATTTTTAGGAAAATAGGTCCTTCAGCTTGCAGTATGTAGGAACACACTGCAAGCGCAGGAGAAAATGGAAAATTTTTAATTACTTCCAGTTACAAAAAATATTTTTGAGTAAAAACACATTTATTAATCAGATATTTTCCTTTTGTTTATATAGTGCCTACATTTTCCACAATGTTGTACAGAAATTGTCACTATTCAAATCAGTCATTGTCCCTAAGGCCTTAGTCAGACGGGCGTTTTTAGCCGCGATTTGCACATGCGTCCGGCGATTTTATAAAACCATTGCTTTGCAATGGTATCGGACACATGAGCGCTTTTTATGCGCTCGTCCGATAAATTATAGAACAAAAAATCGCAGATCGCACCTATCTGCGATTCCTGTTCTCTTCTCTATATGCGCTCAATGGGGCCGGCGGCGGCAGCGCCGACCCCATTGAGAACATATAGAAGACAAATCATTCTTCTCTGCCACAGCTGTAACAGCTGTGACAGAGAAGAACAATGTTTGCCCATTGAATTCAATGGAGCCGGCAATACAGCCGCTCCATTGAAAGCAATGGGCTGCCGGCGTGCGCGGGGGTTAATTGTCGGGAAGGGCTTAAATATATAAGCCCTTCCCTGCAATTCATCCTAAAATGTGTTAAAATAAAAAAAAATTGTATACTCACCTTTCCGCTGCAGCCGGAGTCCAGCCGCGGCCGCTGTCAGTTCTCCTGAACTGCTTCTCGGCACTATCAGCCGGCGGGGCTTTAAAATCCCCGCCTGCTGAATGATCTGCCTCTGATTGGTCACAGCCCTGACCAATCAGAGGCAGGTTTCACTCACACACCCATTCATGAATTCATGAATGGGTGAGTGAGTGCTGCCTCTCAGCGCTGAGCCAATCAGGGGCAGGTCTGACTCACATCCATTCATGAATTCATGAATGGGTGTGAGTGAGACATGCCTCTGATTGGCTCAGCGCTGAGCCAATCAGGGGGCAGGTCTGACTCACACCCCCTTCACACCCACAGCAGGACGGTGGCGCGGAACTCCGGCTGCCGGGAGCAGGTAAGTATATATATATATTTTATTTTTACACATTTTAGGATGCATTGCAGGTAAGGGCTTATATATTTAAGCCCTTACCGACAATTCATCCCGGGCTCGCCCGCAGCGCATTGCTTTAAATGGAGCCGGCTCTATTGCCGTCTCCATTGAATGCAATGCGCTGGACAGCTCCGGCCCGTTTCTAATGAAACGTGGCTAGGAGCAGATTTTCTGGCGATTTGCGGGCGACTTGCGCGCACCGGTCACGCGATTTGCGGATGCGCATCCGTCATGCGATCCGCAAATCGCGCGAAAAAACGCCCGTCTGACTAAGGCCTAATAAGGCTCACAATCTAATTTCACTACATCGGTCACACAAACTAGGGCCAATGCAATTGGAAGCCAACAGAGACACATGCAAATATAGGAAGAGCACACAAACTGCATATGTTGCCGTTGCTAAAATTTGAGCCTAAGACCACAGTGCTGCAAAGTAAAAGTGCTAACCGCTAGCCTATGCACAGTTTATTCACTTTAGGGAATTTTCTAGAAGTTTTACAACAAATGATAATTGCCATGTGAGTTTACCGGTAAAAAATAGTGGTGTTACCCATAAAATTGCATGGCAATTAACTATCATTTTGTAAACAATGCCCACCACATGTGTTCATGGTCCTCAATCACATGCTGCTGCTGTGTGTGTGGGGCTAGATTAACATAGGCAGTCTTGGTGCGTTTTTGCTTGTTATCAAGCCAGAAGTAGATACAAAAGGAAATATAAGTATAGAGGAAGAAGAACAATGATGTCACAATCACATTAATGTCATAAACATATTATAATCACGATGATGTTGTAATCAGGATGCTGTCACAATCACAATGTCATAATCACAACCAAGTCACAGTGACAATGATGTCATTCTATGGGTCTGAGGCTTCATTCACACAAGCGTATATCGGCCCCATTTTCCCGACTGGCTGATATACGCTGCCCATCTGATGCATTGGTTTACAATGCATCAGTTCAGATAGACGTATTCCCACAGCGTAAAAGCATATGGTGCGCATTTCAGCCAGGCGCTTTTACACCGGACAGGAAATATAGTTCAGGAACTATCTTCCGGACGGCATACAGTGGCGGCTCCCATAGACTTCTATGGGAGCTGTTGGAGAAGGGAGGTGGGAGAGAGTTTAGCAGCGTGTCTGCTAAACTCCCACCCCCTACCCTTCTCCTTTCCTTCCGCCCCCTCACCAACTCTCGGCAAAGGGAGGGGGTGAGACGGGGTGGGAGCTAGTTGCTAAGCTCCTGTCCTGCCACTCCCATTGCTGGCAGATGACAAGGGTCAGGGAGGGGGCGGGAACTTGGCACACTAGCTCCCACCCCCTTCCTTTGCCGAGAGCTGGTGAGGGGGCGGAAAGGGGGAGGCAGTTTAGCAGAGCATCCTGGGCTTCGCGTATACTCGCTGGACTGGGCCGTCTGAAGGGGCGTACTAATAGGAGATTTGTGCACCTGTTCACGCGATTTTTGGTTGCGCTGTGGCCATGACACGCCGGACCAAAAATCGCCTACACCTGTGTCAATGAGCCCTTAGAATGCGCCAATGCAAATTCAATTAATTTTCGTTAAAAACTAGTTTTTTTCTAATAAAGTAGTACAAAATTAAAAAATCTATATAAACTTGGTATTGCAGTATGCATGGTGATTATTTTTACTGAATGGTGAATGCCATGAAAACAAAACCCAGAAAACAATTGTGGAATTTCTGGAGGTTTTTCTATCCCCCCTCCCCCCCCAAAAAAATGTAATAAGTAATAAAATACATTATATGTACTCCAGAGTGGTACTACGGAAAAATACAACTGGTCCCACAAAAAACAAGCCCTTATACAGCTATGTCAATGAGTTATGGCTCTTGCAATGCGATTATGAAAATCACTTGGTCCTTAAGTCACAAAATAGGCCAGTCACTAAGCGGTTAAATATAAGTTTATATGTCTAGGCAATCTAATAAAGTGTTCTCTTTACTCTTGATGCCTGCACCACTTTTAGAGTGACTTGGAATCACGGTTAATAGTTTATAAGCATTACTTTCGGACTACAAAGCATGCGTGCATTCTATTGATGTTTAGTAGAGATGAGCGAGCACCAAAATGCTCGGGTGCTCGTTACTCGGGACGAAATTATCGTGATGCTCGAGGGTTCGTTTCGAGTAACGAACCCCATTGAAGTCAATGGGCGACTCGAGCATTTTTGTATATTGCCGATGCTCGCTAAGGTTTTCATTTGTAAAAATCTGGGCAATTCAAGAAAGTGATGGGAACGACACAGCAACGGATAGGGCAGGCGAGGGGCTACATGTTGGGCTGCATCTCAAGTTCCCAGGTCCCACTATTAAGCCACAATAGCGGCAAGTGTGGGGCCCCCCTCCTCCCAACAACTTTTACTTCTGAAAAGCCCTCATTAGCAATGCATACCTTAGCTAAGCACCACACTACCTCCAACAAAGCACAATCACTGCCTGCATGACAATCCGCTGCCACTTCTCCTGGGTTACATGCTGCCCAACCCCCCCCCCCCCCGACCCTGTGTCCACAGCGCACACCAAAGTGTCCCTGCGCAGCCTTCAGCTGCACTCATGCCACACCACCCTCATGTCTATTTATAAGTGTGTCTGCCATGAGGAGGAACCGCAGGCACACACTGCAGAGGGTTGGCACGGCTAGGCAGCGACCCTCTTTAAAAGGGGCGGGGCGATAGCCCACAATGCTGTACAGAAGCAATGAGAAATCCAATCCTGTGCCACCTCCATCAGGAGCTGCACACGTGGGCATAGCAATGGGGAACCTATGTGCCACACACTATTTATTCTGTCAAGGTGTCTGCATGCCCCAGTCAGACCGCAGTTTTTTATAAATAGTCACAGGCAGGTACAACTCCGCAATGGGAATTCCGTGTGCACCCACAGCATGGGTGGCTCCCTGGAACCCACCGGCTGTACATAAATGTATCCCATTGCAGTGCCCATCACAGCTGAGGTAACGTCCGATTAAATGCAGGTGGGCTTCGGCCCACACTGCATGCCCCAGTCAGACTGGGGTTCTTTAGAAGTGGACACATGCAGTTACAACTCCCTGTGGACCCACAGCATGGATGGCTCCCTGGAACCCACCGGCGGTACATAAATATATCCCATTGCATTGCCCAACACAGCTGATGTAACGTCAGCTTTAATGCAGGTGGGCAAAAAATTAATTGGATTACACTGTAGGCGAGGGCCCAAAAAATTGGTGTACCAACAGTACTAATGTACCTCAGAAAAATTGCCCATGCCCAACCAAGAGGGCAGGTGAAACCCATTAATCGCTTTGGTTAATGTAGCTTAATTTGTAACTAGGCCTGGAGGCAGCCCAATTAAAATAAAAATTGGTTCAGGTGAAAGTTTCAACGCTTTAATGAGCATTGAAACGTATAAAAATTGTTTACAAAAATTATATGACTGAGCCTTGTGGGCCTAAGAAAAATTGCCCGTTCGGTGTGATTACGCCAGGTTTCAGGAGGAGGAGCAGGAGGAGGAGGATGAATATTATACGCAGATTGATGAAGCTAAAAGGTCCACGTTTGTGATAGAGAACAATGCTTCCATCCGCGGGTGCAGCCTACGTATTGTTTAGGTATCGCTGCTGTCCGCTGGTGGAGAAGAGAAGTCTGGGGAAATCCAGGCTTTGTTCATCTTGATGAGTGTAAGCCTGTCGGCACTGTTGGTTGACAGGCGGGTACGCTTATCCGTGATGATTCCCCCAGCCGCACTAAACACCCTCTCTGACAAGACGCTAGCTGCAGGACAAGCAAGTACCTCCAGGGCATACAGCGCGAGTTCAGGCCACGTGTCCAGCTTCGACACCCAGTAGTTGTAGGGGGTAGAGGCGTCACGGAGGACGGTCGTGCGATCGGCTACGTACTCCCTCACCATCCTTTTACAGTGCTCCCGCCGACTCAGCCTTGACTGGGGAGCAGTGACACAGTCTTGCTGGGGAGCCAGAAAGCTGTCAAAGGCCTTAGAGAGTGTTCCCCTGCTACCTGGCCCTCGGAACTGCGCCTTCGGCCACTAGCGCTGTCGGATGGGAATTTTACCATCAGTTTGTCCGCCAGGGTCCTGTGGTATAGCATCACTCTCGAACCCCTTTCCTCTTCGGGTATGAGAGTGGAAAGGTTCTCCTTATACCATGGGTCGAGCAGTGTGTACACCCAGTAATCCGTAGTGGCCAGAATGCGTGTAACGCGAGGGTCACGAGAAAGGCATCCTAACATGAAGTCAGCCATGTGTGCCAGGGTACCTGTACGCAACACATGGCTGTCCTCACTAGGAAGATCACTTTCAGGATCCTCCTCCTCCTCAGGCCATACACGCTGAAAGGATGACAGGCAAGCAGCATGGGTACCCTCAGCAGTGGGCCAAGCTGTCTCTTCCCCCTCCTCCTCATCCTCCTCCCCCTCCTCTTCAACGCGCTGAGATATAGACAGGAGGGTGCTCTGACTATCCAGCGACATACTGTCTTCCCCCGCCTCTGTTTCCGAGCGCAAAGCGTCTGCCTTTATGCTTTGCATGGAACTTCTCAAGAGGCATAGCAGAGGAATGGTGACGCTAATGATTGCAGCATCGCCGCTCACCATCTGGGTAGACTCCTCAAAGTTTCCAAGGACCTGGTAGATGTCTGCCAACCAGGCCCACTCTTCTGTAAAGATGGAGGCTAATAAGTAGAGGAATCCAAAGGGATATATAGTCTGCGCATGGCAGCCACTTCATTTTGATAAGCAACCCATTCCTCATGGACATATGATCATCTAAAACAAGTGCTGAAATGCAAGACCGAGTGGTTCAAATAGTAATTTATCGCTCATTAGCCAGCTTGTAGGAAAAAGGAACCAAGAAAAAAAGAAACAGATGAAAAGGGGGAAAAAGGAAGGTCCATGAAATATACTAATAAAGTGTATCAGTACATAAATGAATAAGTGGCTCCGAAATGGAAATAAAATCGCCACAAATATAAAATTTAGGATTAAATGATATCCAAGAAATAATTATCAAAATAGTAAACAATATTAGTTTGTTGATATTAGGGTTGATTTTCCACATGTAGGCAGCAAGGAAAAAAATGTTCAAAGAAGCCATATAGACTAAAGGCTCTTTTACATACAATGATTATTATCACTCAAAATTTGCTCAAAAGCCATCTTTTGCTCCATTTTCCTGAGGTTCCTGCACGGACGGCTTCCCCTGAAATCAATGGAAGCCGTCCAACCTGCGGCCCGTCCACAATTAACATTGCGGGCAAGCCACAGATTCCGCGGGAAAAGCAGGAGTTTAAAAAAAATCTGTGATGACCATCCGCAGTACAGAAAACCCAGAAGAAGAGAGGTGGGAGTGGACACCACCTGCACACACAGGTACGCAGGGTCATCCTCCACGGTCACGGCTAGATTCCATGCGGGATTCCCCCACGGAATCCATGTATGCTGTGTGCATGAAGCCTTAATGCACAGAATTTACTTGTCTGTTGTAATGATTTTCAATCTGTGATCAGGAAATCAAGTTGGCTTCATTTATCCTTTTGTCAATTTGTGTTTTGAACAATCATGATGATGTTATAATAAGGATGCTGTAATGATGATGATGTCACAGTCATGATACAATAATCACAATAATGTTACAATGACGTTTATGTCATAATGATTAAGATGATGTCATAATGGTGATGATGTCACAGTCCCAATGATGTCTTAATAACAATGATGTCATAATCAGGAGGATGGCACAATGATTATGATGTTATCTTAGCAATGATTTCACATTGACAATTGTAATTGTCATAATGATGTTGCAGTGAAAATGGTGTAATAATTGTGATGCAATACCACACAAACTGTGGACGGGTGTTGTGTTGTTTTTGGAAGAAAGCAGCCATGTTTTTCTAACACTAGACAACCCACTTATTGCTTTCAGCTTCTATGTTTTGGTTAGCATCTCTTTTTCCGTAATTTCAGGTAATACTAGGAATTCTTTTTCCACCAACCATTTTGTTTCTGGAGTTCCGGACCCAGGATGACCTTTCATTTCATACCTCAAAAGAATATGAAGAAGGAAAAGAGAAAGAAGATGATAACATGGTAAGGACCTACACTGTCTTGTGGGAGTCATGGGAACCATTCTGCGTAACATACAGCATCACAAAGGGAAGAGGCTTCTTCTGTCACCTAATTGCAGGATGGCATGTGATGGCACGGCAGTGACAGAGGCAGTTAATGTGCAGGAAAATAAACATTATTATTTATATGGCATCACTCCACAATAGGGCTCAATATTTTAACATTGCATAATAGTATTCTAACATATTTTCAATTATTTCCCTACAAATAGCACATGGTAACACTTAGGCCTCATGTCCACGGGCAAAATATGATTTTAAATTCGCAGTGGATCACCCGCATGCAGATCCGCATCCCATAGGGATGCATTGACCACCCACGGGTAGATAAATACCCGCAGATGGTCAATAAAAGTGAATTAAAAAAAATGGAGCATGAAAAAAAACGTGACATGCTCCATTTTCGTGCGGGTCTCTCGTGGGGACGGCTCCCGCAGGCTTCTATTGAAGCCTATGGAAGCCGCCCGGATCCGCGGGAGACCTACAATAAGAATAACTTACCCGCAGCGGACCGGGCAGGTCTTCTCTTCTTCACGGCCGGATCTCCTTTCTTCGGCCCGGCGTATGTGCCCGGCGCATGCGTGCGGCACGCTGCCGGCGTGCCGAGTACATCCGCCGGCCGAAGAAAGAAGATACGGCCGTGAAGAAGAGAAGACCTGCCCGGTCCGCTGCGGATAAGTTTATTCTTATTTTCAGCACTCATGTCCACGGGGCAGGAGGGACCCGCTGCGGATTCTCCATGGAGAATCCGTAGCGGGCCTGATTTTCCCCGTGGATATGAGGTCTTAGGGCTCAGTCACACGGGCGACAATCCGCGCGTATTTTCGCTCAGAAAAACAGCCACACCGTGTGCGGACACAAATCCGCATGACCAGCTCCATTGCCACCCATATGTTCTTTTTTGTGACAAGTGTGGACGTCGGCGTTGCAGACGTTTTTCCGCACGAAAATACATGCGGATCGCCGCTGATACGCGCGTACAAACACCCGTGTGACTGAGCCCTTATACTGTATGAAGTTAGTTAATTAACGTTCCTCTGTTAAAGCGAACCCATCATCACTTTTTACCATACTATAGTAAACACGGTGATAAAATTTTTACCTGTATTTGTTTACAAAATATATTTTTTCATGGCTCTTTATTAATGCATAACTGCAAAATCTCTGTTTAAAAACTTCCCGCATCAAAATCTTAAGCTGACATGCGCATACGCAGATCATCTCTCCCTTTTGTGAGCAGAATCGCCAGGCTCATCTGTGTATGTGTGGGTCATTTGTGTCTTAAGATTTTGCTACACTACATTGATGATGTAGTATCATAGAAAAGAGGAGTGAACGTATGGGAAAAACATGCAGGTAAGAAAGCCAGTCCGGCCTGCTCATTGGACCAATCTGCATGATTTACAGTTGGATCAGGAACTTTTTAAATAGCAATTTCACAGGTATGCATTTATAAAGAGCCATGACAAAATAAGTTCTGTTAACATTTGTAGGTGTCACGTCCAACCTGGTCGCCCTGGCTCTGGAACCTGAAATCTCCACCAAATGCACACACAAAACACCAAGGGGGAAGTGAACTGAAAACTGGACTCACGGGCAGACATAAACCAATGACTGACAAACACGAAACCACGCCCCAAGCATACCTGCACACATAACCAGATGGAATAGCTATGAAAGTACGAGGTATTGGTTTATTAATTGGCCAAGTCACTTAAGCCCATGAGCTCACCAACAAGGGTCCTCGTTGTCTCGTAGGTCCCTACTTTCACAAGACAACCTACCCCATGAATCCTGACTGCAAGCGGGGCGATTGTCCCAATAAGGATGGCCCCATGCTAGAACCTAAGGATCTGGCTTGCCCTAGATGAAAAACAATCCAAGCAGAACAGGATACAGTTTCCACCAACACACAGTGGAATGCATACCACACGGAACAGGTCTGTTCACCTCAAGTCTAGCCACCTGTACAGACACACAGAACACATCGCAGTTCACACCTACAGATCTACACACATGAATGCAAACACAAGGGGGGAAGAAGAAACTAGCTTCCTCTAGCCAGAGGGGCTAGTATTTATATGCAACAGACTAGTGGTGATTGGATGGTTAGAGAACTCCACATCTAGCCAGCACAAACATGCACACCTATGGAAGTATGCTTATGGAAAACCCATAGAACAACAGGTCCCTACAACCTAACAGTACTTTCCCTGTAAAAACGGGGCATCTGGACAGGTAGGGCAAAAAAAAATTAGCAACACTTCTAAACAGACACACATCCAACAGGACTTATGCTATGGGCCTGACACCAATGCATGAATGTCATAAAAAGGAGGGAAACCTATCGTGCACCTCTAAACAGAACTACGGCACCTTACACAAATGACCTCAGTCACAATAGTCTGCAAAGGGAGTGCACAAACCCAGAGGGGAAGAAAGATGGCAACCACCTAGACTGACACAATCTCACACAGGACTTATACATAGAGGCCTGGTACAGGCACAGCAGGAGAGGTAATAACACACAGATACATAACACACAGAGGTCTGACGCAAACAGTTAGGCTGTTTAATATACCATGTCCAACCTGGATGCACTGGCTCTGAAACCTGAAATCTTCACGCAAACACACACACGAAACACCAAGGGAAAGTAAACTGTAAACTGTACTAACAGACAGGCCTAACATAAGGAATGAACTGACCAAAACACGCACCATGCATACCTGCACACATAAACAGATGGAATAGCTATAAAAGTATGATGTATTAGTTTGTGAATTGGTCAAGTCACTTAAGCCCACGAGCCCGCTTTAAGGTTCTTGTTGTCTTGTGGGTCCCTACTCTAACGAGACAACTTCCACATGAAACTTGCCTGCATGCAGGGCGATTGTCCCAATAGGGATGGACCCATGCTGTAACCTACAGACCCAACTCGCCCAGGATGAAAATAAAAAACAGGACAGAACACAGTTCACATCAACATACTAGGGATTGCATGCAATACAGAACAGGACTGTTCATACTTCATGTCTGGCTACCTGTGCAGACCCACACAACACATCATGCATGAAAGCAAAACCCCGGGGTGTAGGAAAACGAGCATCCTCTAGCCAGAGGGCTGGTATATATATATATTATGCAGTAGACCAGTAGGGAATGGCTGGCTGGAGAAATCCACACCCAGCCAGCTGAAACATCCCACACCTGTGAAGGCATGCTCCTGGAAACCCGTAGAACAACAAGTCCCAGGCAGGACAGGACAACCTAACAGTAGGTAATAATTCTAGCACCGTATTTACTTTACCATGGTAAAGTGATGATAGGTTCCCTTTAAATCCCGAATATTACTGTCACTTAGGGATTCATTAAAACTCAAACACAATACTGAAGGAAATATCCTGAAAATAGCAATTTTCAGTTACCATTAACCCTGCGTTACAGTGTTACATCCAAAACCTTAAAAAGGAATTGTTCTTAAAGCAATTAACCTCATTACCTCTTTCTACCAGTACACTCAGTATAGTAGGTTTTAATCTCACTTCTTAAAGGAGTCTCTGCAATTGGGATCAAAGCCCAAAAGGATACATCTTCTATCGTTTAGTTTTTTTGCCTTCTGTTGGCAAAATGGAACATTTTCAACTCAACGGTCTCGCAGTTCTTGGCCATTCTCTCTCTGTCAGCGTACCATTTCCCCTGTTTTTCTGTCTTTCTTTCTTGCACACACAAAACTCTAGCTAGCATTTATTTTCTTTAAGGGTGGCTTCGCACAAAAACACACTTCTATTAGAACCAATGCATTCCCTATGGTGTGTGCATATGACCGTGCTTTACAGGCGTGTGCCTGCAAAGATAGGACATGCGTGCCCCATAGGGAATGCACGAATTGTCTTCAAATGGAGCCACTGCTGCTGTCGGCGGCTCCATTGAAGACAATGGTCTGCCGGCACCCCGTAATTGTTTTTCAGGGAAGAGCTTTAAATATAAGCTCTTTACTGAAAAACAAGAATTTTAGTGTAAAAAAAAAACCTATCCGCCGCTGCCTTGTCCCCACGGGGATGAAGAATACATCTGCTGCATGGAAAAATGGCAGATGTTTCCTGCATCCTCGCAAGGAAAAAGAATTCCCTGCTGCATCTGCCACATCTGTGACAGATGCAGCAAAGGAATTCTTCATCCCTGCAGGGAATAAAGAATTCCCTACCACAGCTGTCACAGATGATAGCTGTGGTAGCGGATCCAGTTGCTGGCACTCAGTAATTGTTTTTCAGGGAAGGGCTTTAGGTATAAGCCCTTCCCTAAAAAACAAGACAAATTAGTGTAAAAAATAAAAAAAACATACTCACCTTCCTTCAGGTGCCGGGGCTCGGCTGCGTCCTCTCTGCGCTGTCCTCGGCTCTTCAAAGCAGTTCTTTCAGCAGGTGGGGATTTTATCGCTGCCTGCTGAAAGAGCTGCTTCTGATTGGCTGAGGCGCTCAGCCAATCACAGGCAGCTCTCGCCTGTCATTCATTCAGCGAGAGCTGCCTGTGATTGGCTGAGGTGCTCAGACAATCACAGACAGCTGCTTCTGATTGGCTGAGCACCTCAGCCAATCACAAGCAGCTCTTTCAGCAGGCTCAAAGAACTGCTTTGAAGACCTGGGGACAGCGCAGAGAGGATGCGGCTGAGCCCCGGCAGCTGGAATGTTTGTTTTTCAGGGAAGAGCTTATATTTAAAGCTCTTCCCTGAAAAACAATTAAAGGGTGCCAGCAGAGCATTATCTTCAATTGAGCCGCCAGCAGCAGCAGGACCTGCATACACGCGTGTTTTTGCGCATACAGGGGTGCGCACCTATGTACACACCTATGTACACACAAAAACACGCTCGGTTTTTGAAGCCACCCTTACTAACAGTGCACCTATACAGACATCAGCCTCTTCAGATGATTGTATAAAATAAATATCAGCTTGTCTGGCTCTAACTTTACAAAAAAACATTTCTAACTGCCAACTGGCGGGCTAACCACATAAACAAAATAAATCCAGATATCAGTTCCTCTACTCACACAGAGTTTTTTCCTACAGCTTTGGGTGTCTGTATCTTTAGGGGAGAGAGACCTACTAGAGCTGGCCATTAACTAACTAGTAGGTGAGCTTGCTTCCCATTGCTTCACAGAATGATAGCAGTCTGGGGGAAAAAACTCCTATTCGCTACAACTTCTATCATCTTGTCACAGTCTCTGAGAAACCATGGACAGGGAGTCTTCCTCTCCTTCCATGCTCTATAGCATCTTGTGTCCTCTGGCTCCTGTCTCTACTCTCAATGGCTGCTCCTTTACCTGCTATAGTAACCACTACAGCAGGCCTTCACTGGGCTGCTCTTTTCACAGCTATCTTTTGCTTAGAAGCTGGTTTCTTCCACTTCTCTTGGTCCCGGTCTTTCCTGCTGTTTCAATGTCTTTTTATATAAAGATGGTGCCCACCAAGAATGCTCTGCTCTTGCATGCTAGCGCAGGGAGCAGAGCTTATCCCCATAATACATTTTCCTTGCTGAGTCACCGCTGACATCAGCAGGGTGGTGAGGCATCTTCTCTGGTGCTTACAGTGCCTGTAATCCTCTCCCCTCTGCCACATAACAGGCAGCGGGCAGAGCTTAGTGGCTAGCTGCTCGGCATAGCAGTTCTGCTACCCTGACAGTTCTGCAGATGGAGCAAGGAACCCCTTACAGTGGGAAGTTAGCATGGCAGCCTGAAGCCTAATAATGAAGGCCCTGGCAGAGCATGTGTCAATAACCACAGTCGACCCTCCGTCATACGTTGTAGCCTTGACTAGTAGGCTGCTCACAGTTATGTTTCTCAGAGCTTCTCTCAGCCATGTGTTCTTGCTGCCTGTGATTGGTTAATTATTTCACCTGCTGTGGCCATTCAGACAATCAAGGCAAAGATTCCAACATGCTAAGGACTAGGGCAATGAGCTGGAAGAATCTGTCCAGCCAAAATTAGTACTTGTACTGTAGAAAAATAATAATCTGTGGAATAATAGACATAACAGGTATTACCGTGTCCATAAAAGCCAGAACTATTAAAATAGTATGTTGCGTATCCCACACTGGAAGCGCCATAAAAAAATAGTAATAACCAATATCAGAACTTGCTGTTTTAGTCATCTAGCAGTTAAAAAATGGAATAAACAGTGATCAAAAAGCTGTATGTAACCTGTAATGGTACAGCTACAGCCCTCACAATGTTCCCTCAATGGAAAAAAATTAAAAATTACGGGTCTCAGAATATCATATAGCAAGAAGCCAATTTTTTAAGTTTCTATATTTTGTACATGAAAAAAATGACAAAATTGCATTTTTTTCTTATTCCACTCCATGAAAATAGTTTTTTACATTTTATAAAAAAATATATGGCACATTAAATGATGCCATTAAAATACAACTCATCACACAAACAAGCCATCATATAGCTATGTCAATGTAAAAATAAAAAAAGTTATGGCGCTTGGAAGATGGGAATGAAAAAATGAAAACTGGCTATAGCGGGGAGAATTCAATTAAGCATAGCTTCATATATATAATACATTATAATTTTATCATGTTTATGTGTGAACGTCCGTATTCTCATCTTCTAATTTATAGTAAATGTATTTGTGATAAAATTACTTTTAGGATGCGAATGCTGATGCCAATTCTCGAAAAGGAGATGAAGAGAATGGACATAGAAAACAAAGGAGTATTCCTATCGGCACAAAGATCTATGAGTTCTACAATGCTCCAATTGTCAAATTCTGGTTTTATACAGTAAGTCAAAAGCCTTCCATGCTTAAATCATCTAGAGTGACAATGTCTAATAATCACAAAGCTAAAAAGGTATACATAAGGATATATGCTGATCAGATACAAAGGGCTGTTTATTAGAAGACTTGTTAAAAATAGAGCGAGGCAAACGTAAAGGTGTTGAGAAGGCCATCTAAAAATGAGAGCATACATCTGTCAGGCTGGGTTTACACAGGGCGGATTTGCCGCGGTTTTGCCACAGCAGATCCGCCCGCGGCAAAACCGCCCGCGGCCGCTAATCTCGGGATTAGCCAGCCATGTGGATGAGATTTCTCAGAAATCTCGTCCACACGGGACGGCTAATCCGCTGCGGTAAATCCGGTTGAAACCGCGGCTGCGGCCGCCGCAGCCACGGTTTCCAAAGATTGAGCAGGTCTGTTTACCTTTCCTTTTTTGTTTATTTATGTCACGGCCGCGCTCTCCTCTATGGGAGCGCTGGCCGCAACAGAAAAGCATGCGGCCGAGCCGCTTCAAAGCCGCCACGGCTTAAACCGCGGCGGTTCTCCCGGCGGAAATCTCACGGTTTTTGCTGCGGCCAAACCGCGAGATTTCCGACGGGAATCCACCCTGTGTGAACCCTGCCTCAATGATCCCCATTGGGGTAAAACATAAATTACATACTGGGGGAAGGGGGGGGGGGGGGGTTGCATACAGTAGTATTGAAAAGTTCAAACAACTTCACTTTTTCTATATGATTGGGTTAAAGATATATTGAAGTATACCAGGAAAACAAATCCCCAAAGAACACTGTTTTTTATTTAAGCCATTTAGGACCAGGCTGTAAATTTACGGCGCCTGGTCCCAGGCTTAAAGCCTAGCCATATGTAAAATTAGGGCTGGGATTTAAGTCTCCTGCTCTGGAATCAATCAGAGGCAGGACGGGTTGCCAGCTGTTAGTTATACCTGATAACCCGGAGGAGAACACAGAAGAGATTTTTATCACTTTCTGCCTCAATGAGTGCTGTGTACTAAAAAGTGAAAGCAAAAGTGTAACTTCCACTATGGGAACCCGGGTGTCACATGACCGCTGGGATTCCCAGCTACAGCTGAGCTGCAGGATCCCAGAAGACTTTGATCACCTCTGCCAGTGACTAATGTCACTATAGGGGATGTTTTTCCTTATAACAGGGGCTCCTATGGATGCACCAGCTACAGTGGAAAAACATAGATAGTAAAAAACATAATTACATACACAAGTAAATAAAAATGGCAGAATAAAATAACAATATATACATAAGAAAGAAAATAACCCAAAGCCGACGCTATAAGTGTCCTATAATCCAAAACCTTACATATTATATATCAAAACGTCCGAAACAAATAGAGGAACCCATTGCCATACTTTATTTTAGAGTAAATATACTAATTTTTAAAAAAAATAACTCTAAATGTCAAAAAATTTTTTTGCTTTTTACCCCCAATAAAACTAAAAAACGGGGGAAAAAAGTCAGTGGAAAAGATATAGAAAAATAACCCTATATGTCACAGAAAAAAAACACAGCAAAAATAATTTTGGTAGCTAAAGGAAAAAAAATAGGGCAGTAAAACCGTCACATGGGTAAAATCCCTAAAAAGTGTCTGGTCCTTAGGGTACAAAACAGCTTGGTCCTTAAGGGGTTAAAAAGATTTTATTGAGCTTCCATATATAAAGAAAATTACATTCAAACTTTAGCTATAAACATTGCTTATTATGTTAACCATGACCGAAAGCCATTTTTCGTATAGATACTTACTTAATTAACACTACTAAGTTTGATAATGTCTTCCGTCACAATAAATAATTCACTTTCTTATTCAAGCAAACACAAAGGAACAAACATTTCAACACTGTTCCATGCCGTGCCCCATCAAAGCACATTCCATCGACAAATGTTTGGCTATTGATGGTCTATGGGCATGTTAGACATATTGATTGGGAGATATTCTAGCCTATACACTGAACATACAGTCGAGTGGAGTGAACCTGGCCTCGTTAGATTAGGGCTGCTAATATTTTCACAGCATGGTAATAGACATATCTTTACGTGTTTTACAAGCACACTGGTATTAGAAGAAATGGCGACTTGCAGTAGGGGGTGCATTAATACATTGCATGCCTGGGTTAGCAATACTGAAGGAATTCTTCAACTGTCTGTGAACATTTCTTAGGTCAAATCAGAATTCACTTCAGAGGTGATCTCTGTGCTAAACCCTTTGACCTTTTTAGTAATGCTTTGCAAATCATCTTAAAAGGGATTATACTTCAACAGATCAAGGACGAAACAAATAACTTTTATGTTTTCCTGAGCACCTTTTTTGTACTGGATAGCACTAAAAGAGGTCTATTAGACGTTATATATTCTTGAGTGGACGTTATATGTCATTATCATCTTCCTCCGCAGAGGCATTTGCATTTCAAATCTGATTTTAACAACCCTCCTCACATTTGGCTGTTCATTTAATGAAGATTTAAACTAAACCAATATTTGAGCTCTGATACTTACCACAACTGTTATTTAAATGTGTGTGATAATAAATATATTTTTTCTTCACAGATTGCCTACTTAGCATATTTAATGTTATTTAATTATGTTATTTTGGTGAAGATGGAGCGATGGCCTTTATTTCAGGAGTGGATTGTCATTTCATATATCATTACACTCGGACTTGAAAAAGTGAGAGAGGTGAGAATTTTGCTCAGTTCAGTATAAAACCGTACACATTTTTACACGTTGGTACTTGAGCAGAAGTCATGATAGTGAGCAGAATAAGAGTGGTTTTAGTTTCAAAGGGTTTTATTGTGTTTTATAATCATACATATAATAGGCTTGTAGTATTCAGAAGTCCTCTCGCAGGGGGCCACATATTGGCATAAAATAAGATATGCCTACATTGGCTAGTGAATCACAAACAGAGAAAAAAAATATATAATAAAAATAAGGGTAGTTAACATGGGGGTTTAAACCATTAAGTTGTCAGGAATTCACATTGTCGTTCAGAAATGTCTATATGACGTGTGTACTTGGTCACTAGAATAGTATTTAGGTAGATAGTATATTATGGCGTAGCCCTGGAATCTCTAAGCACTCAATCCAGAGTTGCCAGATTTTCTCGAAGTTTGTCATAGTGTCTGTTCTAATCGCATGAATCCTTTCACATAACATCATTGAGGATATTCTATTAAGCACCTCTGGGAAGGAGAGAGTAGGTGAGTTCCATTTAGAGGTGATGTGGATTCTTGTAGCCATACATATAGATTGAATTAATTTGTGAGCTTAATATTGAAATCACAGAGGGCAGTCCCCCACAGGAACACTGTAGGGGATTTAGGAACCGGACTCAAAAACAGTTGGTTGAGAAGGTTGTGAACCTGTGACCGTAGGCTTTTGACCTCTGGGCATGTCCACCATGTATGAAGCATATCCCCCCTTTCTTGGCATCCCCAAAAGCATAATGGGGAGGAGGATGGGTAGAGATGGTGCAATCTCTGTGGAACTAAGTATGTCCTATATAAAATTTTAATTAAAGTTTCCATAAGGGAAACTTGGTGGCTGCCTTTGGAGATTGGGGAGCAACAATGCTGCCATCTGTCAGTGGTCATCTCAAGCTGTAGGTCCGATTCCCATCTCTTCATAAACATAAGCTTCTCCCCATGCAGAGGTTGGTTCAGCGTATTATATATATACGAAAGCATTCCTCTCTGAAAAGGGTTTCAGGCACATACAGCTTCCAATGGTGTGGGAATAGGTGGTATGGAGGCGGGAGCTATGGAATTGTTAAAGTGGAATATTTGATTAATACTTAGATATTCCTGGGTAGGTGGTTGAAATATGGCTACAAACTGCTGTATAGTGTAAAGTTTTGCTTTATTATAAAAATGTCATAGGGTGGTTATCCAGTTTCATGTCCACCATTTAAATCCATCTAAGTCTTGGCTTGGTGGAAATTAGGGGTTGGGAAGTATTGGCAGCATGGAGGAGATCCTGGAGAGCAAGTTATACTTAAACCGGGCACTTCTCCATAGCAAGAGGGAGTGATATGAGAGTGGACTCATATGTTGTAGTCTTGGAGGGAGTGGATCCGTAGACCAAGTCAGATATGCTGTGTTGTGTGGATAAATGCGATTTTTCTCTATTTCCATCCATAGACCCCAGTACCCATTGGGTTATTCTGGCCGCCTTATAATATTTGACTATATTGGGCACTGGACAGGCCTCCCAGTCGTTTATGATTACTATACATTACTGTGTGTTTAATGCTCGCTCTTTTGTTGTTCTATATAAATCTAAATATATTGCGCCGAAAGTTCCGTAAAGTGGATAAGGAAATGAGTATTGGCAGACATCTGAAGAGATACAATATACGTGGCAAAGTGGTCATTTTTATTGCATTAATTCTACCTTTCCAAGAAAGTTGGGGTTTATCCCATTTAAGCAGTTCAGATGATAACCTCTTAGTTAGAGCTAGGTAGTTTCACCCATAGAAGGAGTGTATTGAAGTACTTAGAGTAATGCCTTGATATGAGATATAATGAATTTTTTGTTGAAACTGAAAAGTAATGTTGATCAATTTTATTAAGAATTCTGGGTGTTAATAAAAGATATTTCAGATTTATCAACGTTCACTCGAAGGCCTGAGAGCTTGGACCAGATGTCTAGTGTGGACATTAAGTTTGGCAGTAAAGTTAAAGGTTGGGAAAGGGTCAGTAACAGATCGTCTGCAAATAGGCTTATTTTATAGTCATTATTCCTCATCCAAATACCTTTTTTCTATTGGGATTAATACGGATTGCCTCTGCCAGTCGTTCAATGGCCAGAGCAAATAGAGCTGAGGAGAGAGGGCATCACTGTCTGGTGCCCCTACTAATTTGTATAGGGGCAGCCCTGGTGGACGGAAGTTTCAGGAATGCGAAGGGTGTTTAGTAGAGGGCTAAGAGGGTGAAGAGGAAAGGTCCCTGAATCCTAATGTGCTATAAAACCGAGAATAAGTAGCTCCATGACAATGTATCAAAGGCCTTTTCTAAGTCTAGTGCCAGGAAAGTAATTTGGAATTTTGTCATAGAAACCGAGTCTATAATATTTAAGACCTTTCTTATGTTGTCTGGGGCTTTCTTGCTAGAATGAAACCAACTTGATTCCGTGGATTAAAAATGGGAGAAAATGGTTCAGTCGGATTGCTAGAATGGAGGTGTTGCTAGAATCCTGGTTAAGTAGTAAGACTGGTCTATAGTTTTTTGGAGATAAGTTATCTTTGCCTTCCTTAGGGATCACTGTTAGTTGCGAGTCCAAAAACTCATGCGGAGGTATTTTCCCATTCCAGAGTCTCTGAAACAATTACTTCAAAGGTTGGACTAGTACGAGCTTTTTGTAATACAAAGCAGTGAATCCTTCGGGACCAGGGGCCTTTCCTCAGATTTTTGGTGGTATTTAAAATTTCTTCTTCTGAAATATCAGCATTCAGGGCGTCTCTTTGGAGGTCAGAGAGACAAGGGAGCTTTACTGCATCTGAACCCCTTAGTGACGAAGCCTGTTTGCGTCTTAGTGACGGAGCCAAATTTTGGAAATCTGACATGCGTCGTTCAACGTAGCATAACTCCGTAAAGGCTTTACATATCCAAGTGATTCTGACATTGTTTTTTCGCCACATGTTGTACTTCATTTAGGTGGTAAAAAGAGACCGATATAATTTGTGTATATTTATTAAAAGTACCAATATTGGAAAAATTTTGAAAAAATTGTCATTTTTTTCACATTTTCAACTGTAATATCTCAAATATGTCCAAACATACTGTACAAATTTTTGATAACATATATATTTCCATCTGTTTACTTTATGCACACTTAAAAAAATATTGTGTTTTTTTTTAACCATTTAGAGGACGTACAAATTTAACATTACTTTTCGGCATTTTGAGGAGCACTTTGTTTTCCTGCACCAAGCCAAGTTTGCAAAGGCTCATGAGTGTCAGAATAATAGATACCCCCACAAATGTCCCCATTTTAAAAACTACATCCCTTAATGCACATGTGTCAAACACAAGGCCCGCGGGCCGAATCCGGCCCGCTGCCTCGTTTCATGTGGCCCGCGGCGTGCCGACGCTGCTCACCACTAAGCTATTACCAGCTGGAGTGCTGCAGCTCCCCGCTGGCATATTAACATTTTTCACAACACTTCTGCCCTATTCAGCAATTCCAGCAACCTGATTGGTTGCTTGGTGAATCAGCCAACCCAAACAACCAATCAGGCTGCTGGAACTGCTGAATAAGCAGAAGTGATGTGGAAAATGTTAATATGTGAGCGGAGGGGAAGCAGCGCAGACAGCAAGGAGGAGGTAAGTATGTGGTTAAGGGGGGCTAATGGTGGCTGGGGGGGGGGGGTGTTAATGATATTAATGGTTGCTGCTGGGGGGGGGTTAATGGTGGCTGCTGAGAGGGGGGTTAATGGTGACTGCTGAGAGGGGGGGGGGTTAATGGTGGCTGCTGAGAGGGGGGGGGTTAATGGTGGCTGCTGAGAGGGGGGGTTAATGGTGACTGCTGAGAGGGGGGGGGTTAATGGTGGCTGCTGAGAGGGGGGGTTAATGGTGACTGCTGAGAGGGGGTGGTTAATGGTGGCTGCTGAGAGGGGGGGTTAATGGTAGCTACGGGGGGGGGGGGTTAATGGTGGCTGCTGGAGGAGGGGGGTTAATGGTGGCTGCTGGAGGAGGGGGGTTAATGGTGGCTGCTGGAGGAGGGGGGTAAATGGTGGCTGAGGGGGGGGGTTAATGGTGGCTGAGGGGGGGTTAATGGTGGCTGCTGAGAGGGGGGGTTAATGGTGGCTGCTGAGAGGGGGGGTTAATGGTGGCTGCTGAGAGGGGGGGGGTTAATGGTGGCTGCTGAGAGGGGGGGTTAATGGTGACTGCTGAGAGGGGGTGGTTAATGGTGGCTGCTGAGAGGGGGGGGGGTTAATGGTGGCTGCTGAGAGGGGGGGGGGTTAATGGTGGCTGCTGAGAGGGGGGGGGTTAATGGTGGCTGCTGAGAGGGGGGGGGGGTTAATGGTGGCTGCTGAGAGGGGGGGGGTTAATGGTGGCTGCTGAGAGGGGGGGGGGTTAATGGTGGCTGCTGAGAGGGGGGGGGTTAATGGTGGCTGCTGAGAGGGGGGGGGTTAATGGTGGCTGCTGAGAGGGGGGGGGTTAATGGTGGCTGCTGAGAGGGGGGGGTTAATGGTGGCTGCTGAGAGGGGGGGGTTAATGGTGGCTGCTGAGAGGGGGGGGTTAATGGTGGCTGCTGAGAGGGGGGGGGGTTAATGGTGGCTGCTGAGAGGGGGGGGGGTTAATGGTGGCTGCTGAGAGGGGGGGGGGTTAATGGTGGCTGCTGAGAGGGGGGGGTTAATGGTGGCTGCTGAGAGGGGGGGGGGTAATGGTGGCTGCTGAGAGGGGGGGTTAATGGTGGCTGCTGAGAGGGGGGGTTAATGGTAGCTACGGGGGGGGGGGGTTAATGGTGGCTGCTGGAGGAGGGGGGTTAATGGTGGCTGCTGGAGGAGGGGGGTTAATGGTGGCTGCTGGAGGAGGGGGGTAAATGGTGGCTGAGGGGGGGGGGGTAAATGGTGGCTGAGGGGGGGGGGGTTAATGGTGGCTGAGGGGGGGTTAATGGTGGCTTCTGAGGGGGGGGGGGATAATGGTGGCTGCTGGGGGGGTCACTATTAGGGCTTGTTCACATGGGTATTTCGGTAGCACAAATACGCTGTGTATTTGCGCAATCAAAAATTGCTAATGCCTGTATATTTAGGCACAGAAAAAAGAACGCAGATGGGCCCACTGAGATGGTGCCCAAATATGCAGTGAATACATAGGTTTCCTGCGCATTCACCACATATTTGCACGGCCCATTCACTTCAATGGCCTATTGGGGTGCGCAGTACGCAACAAAATAGGTCATGCTGTGTGAAAATGTACATCATGTGACTGAACTCACTGAAATCAATGGCTTCTATTCACTGCATATTATGTACGCAAATACGCTTGTGTGAACAAGCCCTTACTATACTGTCTTACAATCGGCCCTTTGAAGGTCACCATAAGCCCGATGTGGCCCTCAGTGAAAATGAGTTTGACACCCCTGCCTTAATGTATTCACTGAGGGGTGTCATGAGTATTTTGACCGCACCAGTTTTTTTCAGGAAGTAATTCAATTTAGAGGAGAAAAAATAAAATTTTATATTTTTGCAAATATGTCATTTTAAAGACATATTTTTTTTCTATAGTGCCCATGAAAATGACGATTTACACCCAAAAATGGATACCCCTGTTTCTCCCGTGTTCAGAAACATGCCCATTGTGGCCCTAATCTTATGTCTGGATGCACAACGGGACCCAAAATGAAAGGAGTAGTCAGTGTCTTACAGAACATAAATTTTCCTTGAAGGTGTTTTAGGCCCCATAGCACTTTTGTAGAGCTCTTGAGCGGCCAAAATCAAGTGAAAACCCCAAAAAAAGTGAAACCCCACAAATGACCCAATTTTGAAAACTAGACCCCTTAAGGAATTTATCTAGGGGTGTACTGCCCATTTTGACCCCACAGTTTTTGAATGAATTCAAGCAAAGCAAAAGGAAAAAATTGTGATTTTCGTTTTTTTGTCAATTCTGTCATTTTAAAAACAGCTTTTTTTGTACAGCACAAACATGAATGAAGCCTTGCACCCCAAAATGGATACCCATGTTTCTCCCGTGTTCAGAGACATACCCATTGTGGCCTCAATCTTATGTCTGTATGCACAATGGGGCCCAAAACGAAAGGAGTAGTCGGTGGTTTTCAGAACATAAATTTTCCTTAAAGGCGTTTTAGGCCCCATAGCACTTTTGTAGAGCTCTTGATCGGCCAAAACCAAAGAGAACCCCCACAAGTGACCCCATTTTGAAAACTAGACCCCTTAATGAATTTATCTAGGGGTGTACTGCCCATTTTGACCCCACAGTTTTTGAATGAATTCAAGCAAAGCAAAAGGAAATAATTGTGATTTTCGTTTTTTTGTCAATTCTGTCATTTTAAAAACAGCTTTTTTTGTATAGCACACACATGAATGAAGCCTTGCACCCCAAAATGGATACCCCTGTTTCTCCTGTGTTCAGAGACATACCCATTGTGGCCCTAATCTTATGTCTGTATGCACAACGGGGCCCAAATTGAAAGGAGTAGTCGGTGGTTTTCAGAACATAAATTTTCCTTGAAGGCGTTTTAGGCCCCATAGCACTTTTGTAGAGCTCTTGAGCGGCCAAATATAAAAAGAACCCCCACAAATGACCCCATTTTGAAAACTAGACCCCGTAACGAATTTATCTAGGGGTGTACTGTGTATTTTAACCCTACAATTTTTGAATAGATCTAAGCCAAACTTTAAGAAAAAATTACGATTTTCATTTTTTGGGCTATTGCGTCAATTTAAAAACAGTTTTTTTTGTACAGCACACATATAAATGAAGACTTTCACCCCAAAATGGATACCCCTGTTTGTCCCATGTTCAGAACCATACCCCTAGTGGCCCTAATCTACTTAAAAAATACATGGCTAGGCCTATAATGGAAGGAGCAGCCGTTGGATTTCAGGGTACAACAGAATAAATTCCAGGCCCCATTGCCCACTTGTAGAGCCATTGAGCGTCCAAAACGATAAAGAACCCCCACAAATGACTCCATTTTAAAAACTAGACCCCTTAACGAATTCATCTAGGGGTGTACTGTGCATTTTTACCTCACAGTATTTGAATAAATCTAAGCAAAGCAGAAGTAAAAAATTACGATTTTCCTTTTTTTGGCAATTTTGTCAATTTAAAAACTGTTTTTTTTGTACAGTGTATATAGGAATGAAGACCTTCACCCCAAATGGATACCCCCGTTTGTCCCGTGTTCAAAAACATACACCTCGTGGCCCTAATCTACTTACAGGAAACATGGCAAGGCCTATAATGGAGGGAACACCCGTTGGATTGCAGGATACCACTGAATAAATCCCAGGCCCCATTGCCCACTTGTACGTAATAAAAATTGACACCTTAAAAAAATTCCCCCCCCCCCTCCTCCGCGCCCTTTTCGGCGTTCCCCAAATCTTAGATAAAAGTAATAATGTGAACTGTGTAGTATTTCCAAAGACGGGTAATTATGGAGGCTGGTTGGGATGGGTACATGGGGCAATAAAACCGTGTATCCCCTCTCCTCTCATGCTTTTTGGGGGTATTTTGTGACCTCAGTGGCGGGTATGGGGTGTAAAAAGTGGCGCTCCGTGAGTCTCCGTAAGCTTGCTGAGGTGCGGCGGTCTCACACAGAAGGCGCTCAACAAGCTGCTCCTGGAACTGCATGAAGGCGAATGTTCCCGGGGCTTCTTGTAAATTAGGGATTACAGGTAGCGGTCTGAATAACGCCGGGCTCGTGCAGCCGTAGGTGGATTCCGCTTGCGGAGGCCCGCAGCGGATCCCATCTGTGAGCCCGGCTGTGACCCTGCGTACGGCTGCGTAATGTACTGCGCATAACTGCCTACTCACACAGGCGGTCATGCGCAGTATATTTTTTATTGTTCTTTGTATTTCCCGCACCGCAGCTTAGCGATGACGCGGGCACCCGCAGCCCGTATACAACGTAGTTGCGTATGGGCAGCGGGTATATCCACGACCATGGAGCACAATGGGCTCTATGTTGCGGATATCCGCAGTAAAATAGAACATGCTGCGTTCGCTTTTCTGCGAGTGGATTACGCAATTCTGACCCACTAATGTGAGCGGAATTGTGTAATCTAATGCGATTGATCTGCGTATTACCGCGGATCAAACGCATACGGAATCCGTAATTCCTATCCAGTCATGTGAGACCTGCCAAAGGTAGATCGCTACCTTTTTATCACGTGACCGGGGACCGCTCAACGAGGCCACCCGTCACTGCTCCAGGCTCTCGGCGACCGTTGGTCGCTGGGAGTAAGGAGATTTTAAATTTCCTGGGCTCCCCGACTTCTGCGCATGTGTCCGGTGTTTTGCCGGCGGTCGCATGTGCAGAATCCGGGAAAGTTCATGGAGGAGGATCGCGTCGGTGTGCAAATATGGAGGCCTCCGGTAAAAAGTTTCATCTCATCTCACCGATCGCATCGGTGAGGGGAGATGAACCTTCACCTTTTTTTTACTTTTACGTGATCGCCATTATCCATTGGATAACGGTGAACACGTGATCAGGAACCGCTCACCGCGGCCCCCCGTGAAATCTCCAGGTTCTCGGCTAAGTTTTGTAGCCAGGAGCAGGGAGATTTTAAATTACCATAGCTTTTGCGCATGCGCCTGCCATTTTGGAGACAGGCGCGTTCGCAGAAGCTGGGGTAAGGTTTGCGGATAAATACGTGGGTCTTAGGTACGTCATTTCATCCTCCCTCACGGATATGATCCCTGGGGGGAGATGAAACGCAAGCTTTTTTCACTTTTTTAAACTTTTTAAAATGTTTTTTTTTTACTTTTTACCCCTTTTTAAAATTTTTTTTTACTTTTTACACTTTTTTTTACTTTACATGATCACTGTCATCCATTGGATCATGTCCCCAGTGACATCCCTCTGCTCCTAGCTACACATGGCAGCCAGGAGCAGAGGGATTTTAAATTTCCCGGGGCTTGAGCCCCTCTGACATTGGGCGCGCATGCGCAGATGGGGACTTCGGGTCCCGGGACATCGGGACACCGCTGAGGACCGGGGGTGAGTATTTTCACCTCCCCTCATGGATCCGATCCATGAGGGGAGGTGAAACTTTACTTTTTTAAAACTTTTTTAACTTTTTCGCGATCACCGCTATCCAATGGATAGCGGCGATCGTGGGCCCGGGGACCGCTCACAGTGGTCCCCGGTAACACCTCCTGGTTCCCGGCTACCTTCAGGAGCCGGAAGCCAGGAGATTTGAAATTTGCCGGGGGCTCCCGGGCTTCTGCGCATGTGCGTGACGTCATCGTCTGGCGCGCATGCACAGGAGGCCGGCGGCGGGTCCGGGAGGACCAGATCTCCGGGGGACACCGCGGACAAGTCGGGTGAGTATTTTCAGCTGCCCTGATGGATCCGATCCATCAGGGCAGCTGAATATCTGACTTTTTACACATTTTTATTTACTTTATTGCGATCGGCGCTATATGGATAGCGCTGATCGCAATGCCGGTGGGGACTGCCTGCAGCCCAGGATGACAGCTCCATGCTGTCGGCTACCTGCGGGCACCGACAGCATGGAGCTGTCACAACCAGAGCCTGCAGAGCTTTAATCCAAAGAGGATGCATAAAACTACGTCCTCTAGGATTAAAGCCCACTTAGGCAGGACGTAGTTTCCCGATGGGGCAGTCGTTAAGGGGTTAAAAAAGCATCTCTTAGGGACGTTGCAGTACTATACTGGGCTTTATATAGAGTGGTATTATTATGAAAGACATTATGGAATCGGTCAGAATTGAATGTCGTACTCCCTTGGTGGGTGTTGATTTTAAACACTGTGTTAATTTTTGCCTTATTTCGCAAGCTAGCTGCTAGCAGGCGGTCTGGCTTATTTGCATATTTGTAATAAGTTGCTCCTGTCCACTGAAGGGCTCTTTCTACTTGTTGTGATAGCAGGGCATTAATTTGCAATTTGGTAAGAGAGTGGTTGAAATAAGTATGTAGGCTAGTCTAGAATATAGATGGGCCATTGGAGAATAATATGTACAGCCTTGTTTATTGCCATGGAGTTCCCTCCAATAGTCAGCTAGTGAGAGAGATGCCAGGGGTTCTGACCATCTTCATCTCTCTGGTTTGGTAAACCTGTCAGGTTTAAGAGCCATTCTGTCCAATTTCTGGAAGAATGGGGGATTAAAATCTCCTGCCCAAATTTATTTTGCCAATGTATATTTTGCTAGTTTGTGGCTAGGGAGGAGCAGCGTAAGCAAAGGGTTTTCCAAGGGGGCGTAGACATTAATGAAGACTACTTGTTGATCATACAATGTGCCCGAGACCAGACAAAACCGACCCTCCTTATCTATGTCCATTTGATTTATATGAAAAGGAAAGGAGTTGTAAAAGAGTCAGTACTAGAGATGAGCGAACGTGTTCGGCTCCGCCCCTTTTCGCCCGGACACCGAACTTCGCGAGGAATTCCGTGTTCGGGCGAAAAAAGTTCGGGGGTCGCCGTGGCAGCGCGGGGGGTTGCGGCGGGGAGTGGGGGGGAGAGGGAGAGAGAGAGGGCTCCCCCCTGTTCCCCGCTGCTGCCGCCCGCGCTGCCGCGCCTCTCCCCGCCCCCCGGCGCCCCCCGAATACTTACGCGCGAACACGGAAGTCCTCGGAAAAGCCGGTGTTCGGGTGCGTAAGTGTTCGTTAAGAACACGTTCGCTCATCTCTAGTCAGTACCCCTCTGTGTTTTGTAGAAGCAGAAGTGGAATAAAATCTTGTGTATTTAGGATGGAAGTAGTTAGGTGAGGAGGATTGAGAGAAGTGGGTTTCTTGGATACAAGTAATATAATATCTGGGCGGTGTGTCATATAGGATAAAAAGGCCTGTTTTCTTTTTCGGGGGGAGTTGAATCCCCGTACATTATGGGACTGTCACCACGGCAGTAACGTCCTTAATTGAAAGACGATTATCACTGAAAGGACCAAAAAATATAAAATATAACTTTTATTAATAATGGTTAAAAACGACGTATTGACAAACTCCACAAAAGTATATAAGTTGAGATCGTGCTTACGATGATTATTCACTCTCAACTATTCTGGATATATCTAGAATCATTTGTGTTATAGCACTAACTCTAGGTTATAATATGGGACAATACTGTTCGTCATCTAAGATAAATTGGACTGCAGTACTATATCGCTGCTCACCAACAGCTGGTGAGATAAAAATGACCCATAGACACAAAGAAGGGCCACCATATGCCTTTTATTGTTAAGGCTGTGACGCTACCGTTAATGTTGAGGCACACTAGCAAGATGGTTTTACTGTCGGATAAATATCATGCAACATTGGTTTTCAAATCACCGAATCACACGTAATTCGTGATCGATGGTGCATGTACTTGATATAGCTCACTCCAATGTACACATTGGGCTGTAATTGGTATTGTTGATAAATCACCCACTAGTGTACCACTTTCAAAAGTGTCTCAAATTTCCACACCAAGTGTAATATTGAAGCCAATGTCCATTAAGTGTTTTAACGGAAGTGGCCTGCACTCCTAGTGCATATAACACAGAGTGATAAATAGCCCAGTAATTTTCTATGCTAATAAGTCACCATCCAATGTAATCTCTATTATTGATGTTCCGATGATCACTGGATGGTATTAAGATTAGCATAGACAATCAATAGCCCAGTAAATTTCTATGCTGATAAGTCTCTATCCAGTGTGATCTCTATTATTGATATAGAATTGTGATATGGGGATTTAATGACTCTGTATGCCATTTTACAGAGCTTGGACACATGATTTTGCCATCTACAGGAGTTCTCATATGCCTTCCAATTGTACCTTATAAAAGCGCCCTTTCACTGCGGAGATTCTAATCTCTAAAATATAACCTTTATTTAGTAATGAATTAAAAAACTAGTAAATAGCCTGACACACAAACACAAATTTAGCTTCCGAACACCTATTAGATGTCGGAAAAACCAGGAGCATTGTAGAAGGGGCTCATCCCCTAGAGAATGTCTGTACCACTACACGAGTTGCACCCTTGGCATTTTAGATCAGGAAAAGTTTAATTAAAAAACACCACATTGTTTCCTACAAAACTCCTCTTTCTATGGAAAATGCAAAAATACACATTAAATATTGCTGTCTTCATAATGACCTGTACTATAAGTATTATGTCCGTTATCCCACATGTAGAACAGTGTTAAAAAACAGTAATTATTGGCAGAATTGCTATTTTTCATTCATCCGCTTTTTCAAAGATGCAATGAAAAGCAATAAAAAAAATTTACATGTAGCCCAAAATGGTACCAATTAAAACTTCAACTCATCTCTCAATAAACATTACCTCTCAAAGTTCATTTGGTGGAAAAGTGAAAATGTTATGGGTTGTGGAATGTGGTGATGCAAACCAAATGATTTTTTTACTGTGGAAAAGTAGTAACACATAAAAACTATATAAATTTTATATTGCTGTAATCATATTGACCCAATTGAATGTTATTTATACCTTATGTATACTGTAAAAAAAATAGCAACATTTCTGGGCTTTTTCCATCCCCACCCAAAACAATTAACATTAAAAATATATTATGTGTACCCCAAAGTAGTGTAATTTAAAAAAACCTACTTGTTCTGCAAAAAACAAGCCCTCAAACTGCTATGTTGATGAAAAGATAAAAATGGTATGTTTTTTGGAACACAACAATGTAAAAGCAAAAAATATTGCTTAGTCCCTAAGGTGCAAAATAGTCCAGTCAATACGTGGTTAAACTTTATTTCAATGTGTGTTTCCACAGAGTTATGAAAAACTTTATTTCATCCTATTTTTGTTAACCCCATTTTTTGGCAGATTCTAATGTCTGAACCAGGAAAGCTGAGCCAGAAAATAAAGGTCTGGTTACAAGAATATTGGAATATCACTGATCTTGTGGCCATTTCCGTGTTTTTAATCGGAGCAATTCTCAGACTGCAAAATCAACCATACATGGGTTATGGAAGAGTCATATACTGTGTGGACATTATCTTTTGGTATATTCGAGTCTTGGATATATTTGGAGTCAACAAATACCTCGGACCCTACGTCATGATGATTGGAAAAATGGTAAGTCAGCCAAGGATTTTTGAAGTAAAAATGAATAAAACAGTATATAATATTTAATACTTAGAGAACTTGTATGAATGAAAAATGTTTCTATTCACTAACAGCAAGTAGAGATTTTGAAGGCGGTGAGAAGTTAAAACACAAAGTACATTAAAAAGTTGCAGAACAGTTCAGCATATAATGGATGAGTTTTATTTGAAAAACTAGGGAAATTTAGTTCAGTTTACTTGAGATCTTATTTTAGGACATAAATTACCCTTATTTTAGGATTTTTGTAGAATATATGCAAACATAAGTTTAAGTGGTATTTTATGATTTTTTTCTACTTTGGTTATTTTGTTTTATTTCCTGTTTTATAGATGATTGACATGCTATACTTTGTTATCATAATGCTGGTTGTGTTGATGAGTTTTGGTGTGGCAAGACAGGCCATTTTGCACCCAGATGAGGAGCCATCATGGAGACTAGCTCGCAACATCTTTTACATGCCATACTGGATGATCTACGGAGAGGTGTTTGCAGACCAGATTGACCGTAAGACTAGAGTTCATAGTAAGACTCTGCTTGCTGCTTCCCAGGCAGATGATCAGTCCAAATTAACAGATTATCTGCTTTAATTTGGAGTGTAAAAATACAATGTTTATATATTATTTGTAGGCTTATTCACCTTATCTTAAAGTATATACCCTGTCTCCCCCAAAATAAGACCTGCCCCGAAAATAAGACCTAGCCTATTTTTCATGATGGCTTTAAATGTAAGCCCTTCCCCCAAAACAAGCCCTAGTTACACTACATTAAAAAAAGAATACATTACCTAGTAGGCTTGGTCCTGGTTCCTCCCACTGCTCTCTAAGGTTCCTTAGCCGCTCGTACAACATCACTTCCTGGTTATGGGATTTATAAATCCCACCTCCAGGAAGCGATGGCTATGATTGGTTCTTTGACCACTGCTCAACCAATCAATGCAGCGCTGGATGAACTAATGCAATGGCTGTGATTGGCCGCGGCTCAGCCAATTCATAAATCCTGCCTCTACAATGTGATGACTGTTGATGGGTTCTTGCACCACTGCTCAGCCAATCAATGCAGTGCTGGATAAACTAATCACGGCCATCACATTGGTTCAACCAGCGCTGCATTCATTGGTGGAGCAGTGGTCAAAGAACCAATCACAGCCATTGCTTCCTGGAGGTGGGATTTATGAATCCTTTAACCAGGAAATGATGTTGTGTGAGCGACCGAGGACTGCGGGAACCGCATTGCAGCTGTGGAGAGCAGCAGGAGGGACCTGGACCAAGCCTGCTAGGTACGAATAATAAGACCTCCCCCAAATATAAGACTTAGTGCCTCTTTTAGCACAAAAATTAATATAAGAAAGGGTCTTATTTTCGGGAAAACATGGTACTGATATAAGACATGCCTGCACTAAGTCACGGTTATAGACAGCACCAGCAGTTTTGATTTCCACAACACACTTTGTTAATTAGAGCTGAGTAAAGGTATAAAAATGATCCCCATTGATACTCCAGAAGGAACATCTACCCCATTCACTACCATTCTATAATAAATATTATTAGACTATATAGAAGAATGGCATGTTACATTTCAAGATATCTGGGCCTAAAGAAGCAAGGTATCATAAACATACACCATGTTGCTAATATGGGGTATCTAAACATAAGGGGTAATCTCAAGTTGGCTGCATACTTCAGCACCCATGCATGGATCTCCTTTCCTACAAACAAGAATATGGAAAATTAGCCCAAATACTATGGAAATGAGATGGGGCAAGTAAGCATCCTGTTCCAGGTGGCTAGGAGTGTAGTTCTGTTAACCTGCATTAAAAGGGGGTCCCATTTTAATACTGGCTATGGGGCACTCTTACCTTTAATGCCAGCAGTCCCTCTAATCTTGGGGACTGCTGGCATTAAAATAGCCACTATCTAGTAATTTCTGGGAAAACCCTTTCATGCTCCATAGCAGGAGAAATTCACATTGTGGAATCCCACCAATGACAGCTGATGGAAGGAAGGTTCCAGCAACCAATCCCATTCTAATAATTTTAAATTGCAAGGTCAGAAGGTTCTCCATATACTTTCCAGTTTTAAGTAATAAATATCTTCTTTCTTAAATTACCATTCAATATGTAAAATATAGGACACCATAATTCATTAGACAGCAACTAAATGTGTAGTGATTATAATTGTAGGAATATACTCAGGACTCTGTGCTAAAGATTGGCAGATATTAGAAGATTTTTACTTCTGAACTGAATTAAAGAAGTTTTCCTGGCAAAAACTGTTCATGACCTATCCTGAAGATCAATCATTAATAGCTAATCGCCAGGGACCTGCCGCTTCGAATCCCTGGCAATGAATCCATCCCGCTGCAGTGGGCTGGATGTGCATCATAGAGGATGGGAGCTGAAGTGCCCTAGCTGGGTTTACTCCCAAAAACATTCAAAAAGAACATGGAAACTGATGGCAATGAGTGCAGTTTGTGCACAACACCTACCCAGGAATGATTCCAGACACATACCAAAGGGTGCAAAAGGACAACCCCTCCATTACGAGTGGGTGGAGCCCAAACTATTTAAACAGACACCTGGCTAGTGCCTACCAGATCTGTCAGTTCATATTGGGGTATCATAACCTAGAGGTTGTGCGTTGATATATGCCAGAAAACATGCTAGCCTCTCATCATGGCCATATACCTGTGTGAATGTGCAAGTTAAACTATCCTGATGAAACAGTAGTGATATTGTAGCTGTAGAAATGTGTCAATAGGTACAAGAGATAGAAAGGACAACATCCGTATTAGACCACCTATTAGTTAGCACTTAGGGTGCATGAGACCTCATCTACAGTCTCATAAAAGATCAGCATATATCTGAGCTAGATTAGAAATCGTGCAAGATTAAACATTCCTTAAATGACACTATAAAATTAATCCATAGGAGTTGGGAATCCTCTTGGACATGTATTAGCATCTAGAGAGAGACAACCCACACTATTAGGCAGATAGGTGCTTGTGAAAACAACACATGCACAGATACGTGTGATCGTAATGGAACTTGGAGTTTATCTATATTCGCTACACGCCACAATGCAGCTAATGGAAATCATTAACTAAGTCTCAGTCTCACTACTTGTTTTCTCAAAGTGAGAAATCATAATCAGTAGATGTAATGATTATATCAAAAATTATCTAGATGGTAATTAGAGATGAGCGAACACCAAAATGTTCGGGTGTTCGTTATTCGAAACGAACTTCCCGCGATGTTCGAGGGTTCGTTTCGAATAACGAACCCCATTGAAGTCAATGGGCGACAAGAGCATTTTTGTATTTCGCCGATGCTCGCTAAGGTTTTCATGTGTGAAAATCTGGGCAATTCAAGAAAGTGATGGGAATGACACAGAAACGGATAGCGCAGGCGAGGGGCTACATGTTGGGCTGCATCTCAAGTTCACAGGTCCCACTATTAAGCCACAATACCGGCAAGAGTGGGCCCCCCCCCCCCCTCCCAACAACTTTTACTTCTGAAAAGCCCTCATTAGCATGGCATACCTTTGCTAAGCACCACACTAGCTACAACAAAGCACAATCACTGCCTGGATGACACTCCGCTGCCACTTCTCCTGGGTTACATGCTGACCAACCGCCCCCCCCTCCCCCCCACAGCGCACACCAAAGTGTCCCTGCGCAGCCTTCAGCTGCCCTCATGCCACACCACCCTCATGTCTATTTAGAAGTGCGTCTGCCATGAGGAGGAACCGCAGGCACACACTGCAGAGGGTTGGCACGGCTAGGCAGCGACCCTCTTTAAAAGGGGCGGGGAGATAGCCCACAATGCTGTACAGAAGCAATGAGAAATATAATCCTGTGCCACCGCCATCAGGAGCTGCACACGTGGGCATAGCAATGGGGAACCTATGTGCCACACACTATTCATTCTGTCAAGGTGTCTGCATGCCCCAGTCAGACTGGTAATATGCACCTTAACAGTAACCGCGTTGGTGGTAATGTGGTGGTGACTGCGGACCTAGTAGCACGGTTGTATTTTGTTGGTTTTCGGAATGCGGCCAGGATTAAGTGGGCAGTGGCGGGGGGATGGTGTGGGGGCTCTCTTGTTGTGTCGGTAAAGGTGAAATTCTTGGACTGCCACCAGACGGACGAATGCAAAGGCATTTGCCAAGAATGTTTTCCCTGTTGGAGGAGGAGGGGGATGTTTTTGAGGCACTACGTGTCCTCTCCACGTGTCCGTGGTTATATGCACCTTTACAGTAACCGCGTTGGTGGTAATGTGGTGGTGACTGCGGACCTAGTAGCACGGTTGTATTTTGTTGGTTTTCGGAATGTGGCCAGGATTAAGTGGGCAGTGGCGGGGGGATGGTGTGGGGGCTCTCTTGTTGTGTCGGTAAAGGTGAAATTCTTGGACTGCCACCAGACGAACCAATGCAAAGGCATTTGCCAAGAATGTTTTCCCTGTTGGAGGAGGAGGGGGATGTTTTTGAGGCACTACGTGTCCTCTCCACGTGTCCATGGTTATATGCACCTTAACAGTAACCGCGTTGGTGGTAATGTGGTGGTGACTGCGGACCTAGTAGCACGGTTGTATTTTGTTGCTTTTCGGAATGCGGCCAGGATTAAGTGGGCCGTGGCGGGGGGATGGTGTGGGGGCTCTCTTGTTGTGTCGGTAAAGGTGAAATTCTTGGACTGCCACCAGACGAACCAATGCAAAGGCATTTGCCAAGAATGTTTTCCCTGTTGGAGGAGGAGGGGGATGTTTTTGAGGCACTACGTGTCCTCTCCACGTGTCCGTGGTTATATGCACCTTAACAGTAACCGCGTTGGTGGGAAATGGCCTCGCCGCCATCATGTCTTTGGGAAGCCTCTGTTTCCACACCCCAGAGACATACCATTAGCAGCGGTATAGGCAGAGCCCAGAATTCGTAACATTTCAGCCGTAGCATTAGGACAGGCCTCACTAACATATCACTAGCAGCATTATAGGAGGAGCGCAGTCTTCGTTCCATGTCAGCAATAGTAGCACTCAAGACAGGCCCCAGTAACAATTCCGAAGCAGCAGTATAGCGGGAGCGCAGTCTTCGTTCCATGTCAGCAATAGTAGCACTCAAGACAGACCCCAGTAACAATTCTGAAGCAGCAGTATAGTGGGAGCGCAGTCTTAGTTCCATTTCAGTAGCCTTAGTATAGCCAAGGCCCAAGTTACATTTATGTAGCTAAAGTGTAGGCCAACCCCACACACCTTTCTGTACCATGAGTGCAGGCGAAGAACATACAAATTGCTATGATTACACTGTAGGTGAGGGCCCCAAAAAATTGGTGTACCAACAGTACTAATGTACCTCAGTAAAAATTGGCCATGCCCAACCAAGATGGCAGGTGAATCGCTTTGGTTAATGTGGCTTAAGTGGTAACTAGGCCTGGAGGCAGCCCAGTGTAACGAAAAATTGGTTCAAGTTAAAGTTCCAACGCTTTTAAGCGCATTGAAACTTATAAAAATTGTTCAGAAAAATTATTTGAGTGAGCCTTGTGGCCCTAAGAAAAATTGCCCGTTCAGTGTGATTACGTGAGGTTTCAGGAGGAGGAGCAGGAGGAGGAGGAGGAATATTAGACACAGATTGATGAAGCAGAAATGTCCCCGTTTTGGATGGTGAGAGAGAACGTAGCTTCCATCCGTGGGTGCAGCCTACGTATTGCTTACGTATCGCTGGTGGAGAACAGAAGTCTGGGGAAATCCAGCCTTCGTTCATCTTGATGAGTGTTAGCCTGTCGGCACTGTCGGTTGACAAGCGGCTACGCTTATCTGTGATGATTCCCCCAGCCGCACTAAACACCCTCTCCGACAAGACGCTAGCCGCAGGACAAGCAAGCACCTCCAGGGCATACAGCGCTAGTTCAGGCCACGTGTCCAGCTTCGACACCCAGTAGTTGTAGGGGGCAGAGGCGTCACCGAGGATGGTCGTGCGATCGGCTACGTACTCCCTCACCATCCTTTTACAGTGCTCCCGCCGACTCAGCCTTGACTGGGGAGCGGTGACACAGTCTTGGTGGGGAGCCATAAAGCTGACCAGGCCCTTAAAGACTGTTGCATTGCCTGGGATGTACATGCTGCTCGATCTCCGCACCTCCCCTGCTACCTTGCCCTCGGTACTGCGCCTTCTGCCACTAGCGCTGTCGGCTGGGAATTTTACCATCAGCTTGTCCGCAAGGGTCCTGTGGTATAGCAACACTCTCGAACCCCTTTCCTCTTCGGGAATGAGAGTGGGCAGGTTCTCCTTATAGTGTGGGTCGAGCAGTGTGTACACCCAGTAATCCGTCGTGGCCAGAATGCGTGCAACGCGAGGGTCACGAGAAAGGCATCCTAACATGAAGTCAGCCATGTGTGCCAGGGTACCTGTACGCGACACATGGCTGTCTTCACTAGGAAGATCACTGCCAGGATCCTCCTCCTCCTCCTCCTCCTCAGGCCATACACGCTGAAAGGATGACAGGCAATCAGCCGGTGTACCGTCAGCAGCGGGCCAAGCTGTCTCTTCCCCCTCCTCCTCATCCTCCTCATGCTCCTCCTCCTCCTCCTGTACGCGCTGAGAAATAGACAGGAGGGTGCCCTGACTATCCAGCGGCATACTGTCTTCCACCGCCCCCGTTTCCGAGCGCAAAGCAGCTGCCTTTATGGTTTGCAGGGAATTTCTCAAGATGCATAGCAGAGGAATGGTGACGCTAATGATTGCAGCATCGCCGCTCACCACCTGGGTAGACTCCTCAAAATTACCAAGGACATGGCAGATGTCTGCCAACCAGGCCCACTCTTCTGAAAGGAATTGAGGAGGCTGACTCCCACTGCGCCGCCCATGTTGGAGTTAGTATTCGACTATAGCTCTACGCTGTTCATAGAGCCTGGCCAACATGTGGAGCGTAGAGTTCCACCGTGTGGGCACGTCGCACAGCAGTCGGTGCACTGGCAGCTTAAAGTGATGTTGCAGGGTGCGCAGGGTGGCAGCGTCCGTGTGGGACTTGCGGAAATGTGCGCAGAGCCGGCGCGCCTTTACGAGCAGGTCTGACAAGCGTGGGTAGCTTTTCAGAAAGCGCTGAACCACCAAATTAAAGACGTGGGCCAGGCATGGCACGTGCGTGAGGCTGCCGAGCTGCAGAGCCGCCACCAGGTTACGGCCGTTGTCACACACGACCATGCCCGGTTGGAGGCTCAGCGGCGCAAGCCAGCGGTCGGTCTGCTGTGTCAGACCCTGCAGCAGTTCGTGGGCCGTGTGCCTCTTATCGCTTAAGCTGAGTAGTTTCAGCACGGCCTGCTGACGCTTGCTGCTGCTAACACATCTTGATTGCGAGACAGAGGAGGAGGAGGAGGAGGAGGAGGAGGGTGCTTTAGTGGAGGAAGCATACACCTCCGCAGATACCACCACCGAGCTGGGGCCCGCAATTCTGGGGGTGGGTAGGACGTGAGCGGTCCCAGGCTCTGCTAAATTCACCCAATGTGCCGTCAGGGAGATGTAGTGGCCCTGCCCGCCTGTGCTTGTCCACGTGTCCGTTGTTAAGTGGACCGTGGCAGTAACCGCGTTGGTGAGGGCGCGTACAATGTTGCGGGAGACGTGGTCGTGCAGGGCTGGGACGGCACATCAGGAAAAGTAGTGGCGACTGGGAACTGAGTAGCGCGGGGGCCGCCGCATCCATGATACTTTTGAAGGACTCCGTTTCCACAACCCTATACGGCAGCATCTCAAGGCTGATGAATTTTGCTATGCGGACGGTTAACATTTGAGCGTGCGGGTGCGTGGCGGCGTACTTGCGCTTGCACTCCAACAGTTGCGCAAGCGACGGCTGGACGGTGCGCTGAACTACACTGCTGGATGGGGCCGAGGACAGCGGAGATGAGGGTGTGGGTGCAGGCCATGAGGCGGTAGTGCCTGTGTCCTGAGAGGGGGGTTGCATCTCAGTGGCAGGTTGTGGCACAGGGGGAGAGGCAGGGGTGCAAACCGGAGGCGCTGAACGGCCTTCGTCCCACCTTGTGGGGTGCTTGGCCATCATATGTCTGCGCATGGTGGTGGTGGTGAGGCTGTTGGTGTTGGCTCCCCGGCTGAGCTTTGCGCGACAAAGGTTGCACACCACTGTTCGTCGGTCGTCAGGCGTCTCTGTGAAAAACTGCCAGACCTTAGAGCACCTCGGCCTCTGCAGGGTGGCATGGCGCGAGGGTGCGCTTTGGGAAACAGTTGGTGGATTATTCGGTCTGGCCCTGCCTCTACCCCTGGCCACCGCACTGCCTCTTGCAACCTGCCCTGCTGCTGCCCGTGCCTCCCCCTCTGAAGACCTGTCCTGTGTAGGCGTTGCACACCAGGTGGGGTCAGTCACCTCATCGTCCTGCTGCTCTTCCTCCGAATCCGCTGTGCGCTGCTCCCTTGGACTTACTGCCCTTACTACTACCTCACTGCAAGACAACTGTGTCTGATCATCATCGTCCTCCTCACCCACAGAAAGTTGTTGAGACAGTTGGCGGAAGTCCCCAGCCTCTTCCCCCGGACCCCGGGAACTTTCGAATGGTTGGGCATCAGTGACGATAAACTCCTCTGGTGGGAGAGGAACCGCTGCTGCCCAATCTAAGCAGGGGCCCGAGAACAGTTCCTGGGAGTGTTCCCGCTCCTGAGCAGGTGTCATTGTAGTGGAGTGAGGAGGCTGGGAGGAAGGAGGAGCAGCAGACAGAGGATTCGGATTTGCAGCAGTGGACGGCGCAGAACTGCGGGTTGACGATAGGTTGCTCGAAGCACTTTCTGCCATCCAGGACAGGACCTGCTCACACTGCTCATTTTCTAATAACCGTCTCCCGCGTGGACCCATTAATTGGGCGATGAATGTGGGGACGCCAGAAACGTGCCTCTCTCCTAATCGCGCAGCAGTCGGCTGCGACACACCTGGATCAGGAGCTCGGCCTGTGCCCACACCCTGACTTGGCCCTCCGCGTCCTCGGCCGCGTCCACGTCCTCTAGGCCTACCCCTACCCCTCAGCATGCTGTATTACCAGTGATTTGATTTCACAGGCAGGAAATAAATTGGCGCAAGACTGCAGGCCAAATATAATTTTTTCCCTTTTTTGAAAACGAAAGGCCCCACTGCCTCTAGTGAATGAATAATCTAAGTTTAATAACTGTGCTGTGGCCCTGCTAATGTGTCTCAGAACGTGAGGGTAGCAGAGTTATTATAACTCTGGCAGAGCAGGTATTTTTTTCCCAATTAAGGAAAGCAAATGGCGAAGCCAGCAGTAAAACGTAGCTGGGTGCGTCTGATTTTTAAACGTTGCACACGCAGCCGACACGTGTCCACCGCCCTTAGGATGGACAGAGGCAGGACAAATAGAATTTTTTTCAGTTTTTTTCCACCAAAAGGCAGCACTGCGTATATTCAATGAACATGAGAAGTTTAATAACTGTGCTGTGGCCCTGCTAATGTGGCACAGAACTTGAGGGTAGCAGAGTTATTATAACTCTGGCAGAGCAGGTATTTTTTTTCCCAATTAAGGAAAGCAAATGGCGAAGCCAGCAGTAAAACGTAGCTGGGTGCGTCTGATTTTTAAACGTTGCACACGCAGCCGACACGTGTCCACCGCCCTTAGGATGGACAGAGGCAGGACAAATAGAATTTTTTTCAGTTTTTTTCCACCAAAAGGCAGCACTGTGTATATTCAATGAACATGAGAAGTTTAATAACTGTGCTGTGGCCCTGCTAATGTGGCACAGAACTTGAGGGTAGCAGAGTTATTATAACTCTGGCAGAGCAGGTATTTTTTTTCCCAATTAAGGAAAGCAAATGGCGAAGCCAGCAGTAAAACGTAGCTGGGTGCGTCTGATTTTTAAACGTTGCACACGCAGCCGACACGTGTCCACAGCCCTTAGGACGGACAGAGGCAGGTCAAATAGAATTTTTTTCACTTGTTTTACAAGCAAAAGGCCGCACTGCGTATATTCAATGAATAATAACTGTGTTGTGGCCCTGCCTACACAATTCTTTCCCTGCAGTATCAATGGAGGGTGCAATGCTCTGCAGAGGCGATTTTGAAAAGTAAAAAAAAATGCAGCACAGCTAACAGCAGCCAGCACAGTACTGCACACGGTTAAACACTCTCCCTGCCTATGCAACACTTCTGTCCCTAATGCCGGGTGCAACGCTCTGCAGAGGCGATTTTGAGAAGAAAAAAAATTGCCACTGCTAACAGCAGCCAACACACAGCTATCAGTGGCCCTAATAAGGACCTTTGGGGGTCTTGAAGCCTACACTAACTACCAATTCTTTCCCTACAGCAGCTCCGGTACAAACAGCACTGTCCCTCATCTAACTCACAAGGCATCTGAGGCGAGCCACGGGAGGGGCCGACTTTTATATTAGGCGGACACCTGATCTCGCCAGCCACTCACAGCAGGGGGGTGGTATAGGGCTGGAACAACACAGGGGGAAGTTGTATTGCCTTCCCTGTCTTTCAATTGGCCAGAAAAGCGCGCTAACGTCTCAGGGAAGGAAGTGAAAGTAACCCGAACACCGCATGGTGTTCGTTACGAATAACGAACATCCCGAACACCCTAATATCCGCACGAATATCAAGCTCGGACGAACACGTTCGCTCATCTCTAATGGTAATAATGATATCACTTTATTACTATAAATAGATATATCACCTTGGGGAAACAATTATCTGCCAATTCATACCCCATGGTTTTAACCATGATAGGCATGTATCTGTAGACCATACGTGAACCGTACACATACGTGAACGAGTTGTGTGGGGAACCAAGAACCAATTTGTATATGTCTTCATCATAATCGGCTCTATATTGCATCCCCCAATACTCACAACCCATATATGGCCAAGATACCGGTGCTGTATCTTTGGGTCTGATAAGTAGAAATCTGGGAATTGTAATGACACCAGATTTCATTCTATGCTTGTTTGGTTTCATAGAGTGGGTCCCACGAAAAAGACTTTAATGTATTATTAAAGTTAAATATTATTAATTATAGTAGGTTCTCAGCAGTGAATAATACATAGAGTCGAGAACAGATCTGTCGCTGTGATTTGTGCACAACAAAAGCATTGGTACTGTATGTGTTGGGACATCCTTTTCCATACATGTTGCAGTCACCAAAATTGCACAGTGATAAAGAAAAAAAAAACTGATAAGAGGGAACAAAACCTTAGAGGTGTCGATTGATAAAGTAAAATATTTATTATTGTGGATCACAAAAGTAGCTTACAATATCACTGCAGAAAAAAAACATGGAGCGTGCATCCACTTATTTTTTATTAAGGCCTCCTGCACACAGCAGGTTCAGATTCCGACAGTGGAATCCCGCACAGAATCCAGCCATGACCGCGGCTGGTGACCCCTACGTACCTGCACTTTTCTTCTTTTTCTGTACTGCGGATGGGCTGGCCATCACACCGGTGCACATGCGCAGTATAGATTTTGCACATGTGCAGTACAGAATCTGCGTGGATTCTGGAATTTAAAATTCCGGAATGGCTGCAGGTCGGATGGCTTCCATTGACATGAAAATGGAGCATGCTGAGATTTTTCCTCCACTTGCAGAAACTGCAAATGGTTTCCACAAGTGTGCAGGAAGAATCGATTTCCCATATGGGTGCATGCTATGGGCGGCCTTTGCTGTGG
Organism: Eleutherodactylus coqui; assembly: GCF_035609145.1. Lineage (NCBI taxonomy): Eukaryota > Metazoa > Chordata > Amphibia > Anura > Eleutherodactylidae > Eleutherodactylus > Eleutherodactylus coqui. Next base: position 217,705,602 of record NC_089838.1, on the reverse strand, counting down.
ATCCGCTGGGTGGACGCTCACCATGGATTCCGCAGGCAGGAGCCCTAATCTATGGCTTAGTTACATTTTGATCAAACTGCATAAGCCCACTAAGCACATCATGGGGACTTTTTTTTTTAGTGGGACCCTACACTACTGCGTGCAGTACCACATGGCAAGCCCCCATCACAACAATATAGAGCCCCCAAGGGGAGTGAACTAGTAGCCCAACAATACCACTGCTGCCAGGCTAAGCTCCCATGGCTCTGGGCCACCCCTCCCAACAGGAATGTGAATGAGCCTGTATCATTCATCACATTCCATTTCTTCATGTGGTCTTCTCATTGATTTCAATGTTAAAAAAATTCAAGAAGGACATGAAAAATAATGACAATGGACATTAGTATTGTATCTGTTATTGTATTGTATAGTATTGTATCTGTTATATTGATCTATATGTTTTATATATTGATCTACTTATTTTCCTCTTTCTTACCCATTGTATTCTTTTTCTGAACAGTGTACGCAATGGAGATAAACCGTAAGTATTTTTAACATTTTATTTTTGTTCCAATTTCTGTGACTTTAAAATTAATTTGTAAAATATAGTTACCTCTGAACTCTGAACTTATCTAGCGCTTTTGCATGTCTTGTCAGTGTTTGACTCTGTATAGAAATTTTGGGACATATACTTAAAGGGACTTTCACACAACTTAAAATTACTTCACAACCACTTTGTACTACCTGGTTGTTGCTGACTAGAACTTGTCACTGCTACAACCAATCACTGATCACAGCAGTGACCTTCTATAGCCAGTGATTGGCTGCAGCAGTCACAGATCCTGGTCAGCAGCAACCAGGAAGTACAGAGTAGTTGTGAAGCAGATTTATGTAGTGGGAAAATACCTTTAATGTCTGATAATTCATGTATATAGATTAAAACACAGTTGCCACATAAAAAGTGGATGCTGATCATTCCACAGACAAATGGTGCCTAATGTTTTTAGCTCTAATATGCATCTTATACTCACACAGTACATGTGATGTTTATACCAAAAGACATGGGCGCTGTAACAAAGTGATTCAATGACAATCTGAAAATATTGGGCAGATTTACTAATGAGATTTTGCTAGATCTTGTTGTAACATGTGGTAATTACAACTCAGCTCTGCATGTGCAAAATATGTAATTTCAGGATTTAGAAGTACAAATCTGCATCTTCCAATTAGTTAAACTTGTATTATAAGGACTCATCACATCTGCATCAGCTTTTCTGTTCAGAACCTCTGTCAAAGATTTCCATTAAAGACCAGGAAAAAGTAGCACTGTTTCATTCTGGAAAATCCAGAACACTTTAATGGATACCGAATGGACCCCATTACAATCATAGCTCTTTGATTTCATCATAAGACGGATACGTTTGGCCAAAGGATTCCATTTTCCTGTTCCTACTATGGGGCAGGAAGATAGAAACCACAATGCCAATGTGAATGAGCTCGAAGACTGTTTTTTAGACAATATAAAACTCTTTCAGGTGTCTAATTGTAGCATTCTTAGAGGGAATTAGGGGCATAACTATAGAGGGTGCAGGGGATGCGGTTGCACCCGGGCCCAGGAGCCTTGGGGGGCCCATAAGGCCTCTCTTCTCCATATAGGGAGCCCAGTACTATGAACAAAGCATTATAGTTGGGGGCCCTGTTACAGGTTTTATATTGGGGCCCAGGAGCTTCACGTTACGCCTCTGGAGTGAATCTCTACTTCTTTTCATCATGTCAATTTTAGCTCCAACATTCTGGGTTCTTTAATTCCTTTATATATTTTTATTGTGATCTGAGCTCTGTTTTTTTATATACAGAGCTAAAGAAACCTTACATATATATAAAATATAACACACTATCCACAATTAGAAGAGTTTCAAGTTAAAAAAAAATCCGGAAGAAAGGTTATTAACAGTCTAATCCTGGTTTCCTTTTTGTCTGCTTTTTTTTCTTAAAAAACCCCCAGAATAATCACTTTTTGATGAGGTCTTCATTTTATACAAGTAGTTTTTTTGGTGGTGTTTCTTGTTCACACATAGGTTCCGTGGTGTTTTTTTTTAATGTAGGCACTGTTTCTATTGAATTAAATGGCAGGACTGCCTGCATTACGAACCTCAGCCACTGCAATGTGGACAGAACTTCCAGCGCTGTCCAAATTGATAGCAGGCCCAATAACAACTAATGACCTGTTGTCCCAAGGAACAGACCTCTTCTGATCAACTAACCTATCCTGAGGATCGGTCATAAATAGTAAAGTCCTGGAAATCACTGACTTGATTGAATTATTTCATTATCAAAACTGTGCTGGAATGCTGATAATTATAGCTTTCTGTTGCAGCTCCCTGTGGCGAAAACTTGTATGATGATGACGGAAAACGTCTCCCTCCTTGCATTCCTGGTGCTTGGCTCACTCCAGCCATCATGGCATGTTATTTGTTGGTGGCAAACATCCTCTTAGTAAACTTGTTAATAGCAGTGTTCAAGTAAGTTTTCCATTTATACACTGTCAGATGCTAATTTTCTTTCACAAGGAATAGTTAACATGTAAATAGTAATTGAACCAATAACTTTCTGGTCTGGCAATGAACTGACCCCTGTTAAAAGTCTCTATGGGATTGCTATAGGAATGGTTAAAACTAGGCCTGATGCAGATTTAGCTTAAAAGATGCTCCCACAACCATTGAAGAATTGCCTGGTATGGTAGCACAATTCGAGCCCTACCTTTCTTTACAGTCCTGCTACTTCTTTCGGCGACTGGCCTGACTCCATATTGCTCACAAATAGAGATAAGCGAGCGTACTCGCTAAGGCAAATTACTCGAGCGAGTATTGCCTTTTGGGAGTATCTGCCTGCTCATCTTAAAAGATTCGGGTGCTGGCGGGGGTAAGTGGTGAGTTGCGGGAGTGAGCTGGGGGTAGCGGGGCAGGTGGAGGGAGAGAGAGATCTCCCCGGTCTCCCCCGCTGCTCCCTGCCCCCACCGACACCCGAATCTTTTGAGACGAGCGGGCAGGTACTCGCAAAAGGCACTACTCACTCGAGTAATTAGCCTTAGCGAGTACGCTCGCTCATCTCTACTCACAATGCAAAGCACAAGGGGCAATGCTTGAAATGTTCCTTAGAGGGACTCTCTGCACTGGACAATTCCTACTTAATAAAAGGGTTTTTTTTGACAATCAGCTGATCACAACGTTTTTCACTGTTGGGACCCCTAACGAACAGCTGTAATCTGTTGGGAAGCCTGTCAGTTAGGGTTTAATTTTCCTTCATCGCCACCATGGGAAAAATGAAGCATTACACAGGCCCATTCAAATGAATGGATTGAGTAAAGCAGCTCAGGACAAGTCCTCCAGAGTGATCGACACTCTTTGTAGCTCTCTCCACTCCGGCCAACAGAGGATCTTGAACAAAGGACTTTCCTCTATTAATTTTGAATTCTTTAAGGCCGGCTTCAGACTAGCCTATAAAAGCCTGTCCGTAATACGGACCTGTATTATGGACGTGTTTCAAAAGTTATTGCATCTGTATGTCAGCAATTTTTAATCTGTGTTCACCTCTGTATTTTTATTATTTTCTATTGGGAAAATACTCATCTGTATTTGATAGAAAAGAATACAAATACGGAGGCAAATATGGAAAAAATAGAAGGTACTGCGAGTTTGAAAAACAGCTGTAAAAATACAAGCATGTGATTAGCCCTGTAGATGTACACTAGGTCCGTTTTACAGTCCCCTCAACACGCACCAAAAATACACTAGTCTGAAAGTGCCCCAATAGGGTCCTTCGAAATGGGTTTTCTAAACTCAACAACCTATTTTAGACTTTCACTCATGTTATGCTGAAAGAAGTCCTAAGGATATTAAATAAGCTATCCCAGTGATAAATGAAGCCAACATACCAGGTAATAATTCATGGGTTCAAGACCTGCATACTAGCCTGGCAAAATGAAATGGCCACGAAAACCACAAAAAAGTGACCTGTTGTTCACACTGGACTGGAGGGGGTGCTGCTTGGATAGGGTGAGTATGTTGGCTGCCTAGATAATCCCTTTAAGGAACAAATTGAACTATTGTTTAGACTTTTACCTTTCTGTTATGAGTTTTAGATTTTTGATGGTAGAAGTAACACAGTCTGCAGTGTACCGGAGAACTCTGATGGAAAACTTAGCAGACCCCTTTACAAGCCAATCAGATTCGTCTGGATCTGAAAACAGAGTTGGCATAGCTGTTATGACTTCACTATGAATTGTCTCCATCATGCTAATGTAAACGGAGCCTTCTTTGGGCTCTGGTTACATGGAGACTTTTTGTAGTGTGACTTTCCAATGTTACAGGAGTTCACAGGAGTGCGCTTAGCTGAACGCAACGCTCAGTATTCCCTTGGACTGCAGCTGTAGCTCCATAGCTAAAAGTGGAACAACGCTCTACAGAAAGACTCCATGTAGCCCAAGCCGAATACAAATAAATAACAAAAATGAAGGTATTCCTTATTTTCTTGACATTCACAACAATAAATTTGTGTAATGTGGAAAATACATTGAATAGTGTTATTTGCAAGGTTGTAAGCAGATAACTGACATAGAAGGCAGCCGCTGTGGGTGAGTTTAAGATCAGCAAGAATTATTTTGGTTTCCTTTAAAAAGCATTACTGTCACTAAATGTCTAAACAAGATGATCTCTTCTGACGGATGATACTCATTCCCTTTATTTCACGGCAGAGTCAAATGCCAAACTAAACACTTTTTCCTAGAATTTACTTGGTGAGCCACAGAAAACAGACACTTACTGTTTAAGAGAAAGCAGATGGTAACGTAAGCCTATTAGGAAAGCAGTGCACAGTCCAGCTAAGCCTAATGATTCAAATGGAGTTGTATCAGGAGGCAGGAAAACTTGTACTCATGTCAAATTCTGCCATCTGCTGTTTGTTTGGGTGTAAGGACAGTCAACTACTTCCGAAATAATGTGTGAAGAGCAACTCTAAGTAATGCCGAAAACATCATGATAGGAGCAGGGATGGACTGAGAGTTATTCGGACCCTAGAGTAGAAAAGATCATGGGCTCCTTACCAGGTACTATACCGTGATACATTTTATTTGGGCTAGGGTGGTTTAATACCTGCACCCGAAGTTCTGCTTTTCTGCTTTGACTGGAGGTTCCAACGCAGATGTAAAACCACCCTTAATAAAATACATTCGATGAGCAATTGCATTTTTTTCTGTGCTAAGGGCCACCAGGTACTACCCTAGTGCACAAGTAGTCCGTTTTTTTCTCAAACAATTCCCCAACTATGCAGGTCTGGAATACATGGGTGGGTGCTAGAGATGAGCGAGTAGTGCCTTAGCCGAGTATCCTCCCGCTCGTCTCTAAAGATTCGGCGGCGGGGGAGAGCGAGGAGGAACGGAGGGGAGATCTCTCTCTCCCTCTCTCCCCCCCGCTCCCACCTGCTCACTGCCGCAACTCACCTGTCACCCGCACCAGCAGCCGAATCTTTAGAGACGAGCGGGAGGATACACAGCTAAGGCACTACTCGCTCGAGTAGTTAGCCTTAGCGAGTATAGTCGCTCATCTCTAGTGGGTGCTAATCCACACATACGTGTATATATATATATATATATATATATATATATATATATATATATATATATATATATATATATATATATATATATATATATATATATATGTCACTTCTTCCATATTATTACACGTAATGTTAACTATGTGACTCCTATGTATAAATAATCTTTTTTTTCCAGCAATACATTTTTTGAAGTAAAATCAATTTCGAACCAGGTGTGGAAGTTCCAGCGTTACCAGCTTATTATGACTTTTCATGACCGACCAGTTTTGCCACCTCCAATGATAATCTTTAGTCACCTGTATATCATTCTGAAGCGCCTTTGTTGTCGTTGCAAAAAAGTACAAGAAGGAGATCAGGATGAGCGCGATAGAGGGCTGAGTAAGTTAGAAATTCTTCCAAATGATTATGTGACTGTCCTTTTTGTGTCTCGTATTATTGTTTTAGCAAAAGAAGAAAAGGTTATTTTTGAAAGTTATAACATTTGTGAATATGCTTTTCTGCTTGCCGACATTCAGTTAGAACTGACATTGATTACTATCAGTGGATAGAAATCTGTCCTGGTTACATGATGGACACAACACTTTAAATGTTGAAACTCTACTTAAAGGGCATCTGTCACCTCTCCTGACATATCTGATTAGTAAATACTTGTGTCGCCCATAAAATAACAATTCTGGTGCATCTTATAGCTCTGTGCTGTGCCGTTCCTCTGTTATTCCTACTAGTAATTAAATGAGTAAATTACTATTCCCCTTGACAAAGAAATGTTACTCCAGGGCAGACATCCAGGTTTACATGCACCCTTGGGTGACAGAGTCACAGAGGGCTTCTTTAGAAATGTATAGGCCCTGCTATTCCCCTTTGGTCATTTATAGACCCCACTGTGTCCTTTCAGTCATTTATAGGCCCCTGTGGGCCCCCTGTGAGTCATTCATAGGCATCACTGTGCCCCTTCAATCCTTAATAAGGCCTCACTGTGCCCCCTGAGTCATTAATAAGGCCCCACTGTGCCCTCTGAGTCATTACTAAAGTCCCACTATGCCCCTGAGTCATTAATATGGCCCCACTATGCCCCCTGAGTTATTTGTAGGCCCCACTGAGCCCTGAAAATAAAATAATATTCACCTCCACACACTTCCATATATCCTTTATCCTTTGCCTCTTTGGTCAGGATCATGCAGAATGACATCAGCGATGTCACAGGTGTGACAGAGAAGGCGCCAGATAGTGGAGCAGGAGGCACTTGGCTTCCTGTAGAGCTACTGTCATAGTCAATTGTATCAATGTCTTTAAGCTGCAGATACAACTGATTTTGAAGAAGGAGGACCAGATTGACCCTAACCCTGCCCAGGTTTGCTGGGTGCTGGCAACAGCCCAGTGAGTCTCTATACAGCCAGAACATATTGGACAATGTGAGAGTGTGCTGGGAACCCCTAACCAGCAACATTCAGTTGACAATTTACTCATTAATTTCGAGGAGGAATAGCAAAGGAGTAACGCAGAGTTATAAAAAAAAGATGCCCCAGGTGTGTTATATTATAGGTAGAGATGAGCGAACGTACTCGTCCGAGCTTGATACTCGTTCGAGTATTAGCGTGTTCGAGATGCTCGTTACTCGTAACGAGCACCACGCGATGTTCGGGTTACTTTCACTTTCATCTCTGAGACGTTAGCGCGCTTTTCTGGCCAATTGAAAGACAGGGAAGGCATTACAACTTCCCCCTGCGACGTTCAAGCCCTATACCACCCCCTTGCAGTGAGTGGCTGGCGAGATCAGGTGTCACCCGAGTATAAAAATCGGCCCCTCCCGCGGCTCGCCTCAGATGCGTTGTCACATAGCTGAGGGACAGTGCTATCGTGTTGGAGCTGCTGTAGGGAGAGTGTTAGGAGTTAGTGTAGGCTTCAAGAACCCCAACGGTCCTTCTTAGGGCCACATCTAACCGTGTGCAGTACTGTGGAGGCTGCTTTTTGCAGTGTTGCACATTTTTTTGTTTTGGTATATCGGCCGTGCAGAGCATTGCGCCCTGCAGTAATACTCCAGGGACAGAAGTGTGGAGGCAGGGAGAGCGTTAGGAGTTATTGTAGGCTTCAAGAACCCCAACGGTCCTTCTTAGGGCCACATCTAACCGTGTGCAGTAGTGTGGAGGCTGCTTTTTGCAGTGTTGCACATTTTGTTTTTTTTGGTATATCGGCCGTGCAGAGCATTGCGCCCTGCAGTAATACTCCAGGGACAGAATTGTGTAGGCAGGGCCAGAAGACATATATTATTGATTGAATATACGCAGTGGTCCTTTTCAAAAAAATATTGGGCAAAAAATCTATTTGGCCTGCCTGTCACTGTGCTCAGTGTTCTGGGTCTGTGTGTGCTGGGTGTAGTAGTTCTACAAATACGCAGCCAGCTAAGTGTTACAGCAGGCTTGCGCCAAATTATTTCCTGGCGTTCCGTAAATGAAGTCAGCCTCCAACCACAGGCCAATAAGCGGCACATTTAATTACAGCGTTCTGTTTCTGCACTACTGCTAATACACCATGCTGAGGGGTAGGGGTAGGCCTATAGGACGTGGACGCGGGCGAGGACGCGGAGGCCCAAGTCAGGGTGTGGGCACAGGCCGAGCCAGTGTGGTGGCCAGGGGTAGAGGCAGGGCCAGACCGAATAATCCACCAACTGGTTCCCAAAGCGCCCCCTCGCGCCATGCCACCCTGCAGAGGTCAAGGTGCTCTACGGTGTGGCAGTTTTTCACAGAGACGCCTGACGACCGACGAATAGTGGTGTGCAACCTTTGTCGCGCCAAGATCAGCTGGGGAGGCACCACCACCAGCATGCGCAGACATATGATGGCCAAGCACCCCACAAGGTGGGACGATGCCCGTTCACCGCCTCCGGTTTGCACCACTGCCTCTCCCCCTGTGCCCCAACCTGCCACTGAGATCCAACCCCCCTCTGAGGACACAGGCAGTACCGTCTCCTGGCCTGCACCCACACCCTCACCTCCGCTGTCCCCGGCCCCATCCAGCAATGTCTCTCAGCGTAGCGTCCAGACGTCGCTAGCGCCACTGTTTGAGCGCAAGCGCAAGTACGACGCCACGCACCCGCACGCTCAAGCGTTAAACGTGCACATTGCAAAATTGATCAGCCTAGAAATGCTGCCATATAGGCTTGTGGAAACGGAGGCTTTCAAAAGCATGATGGCGGCGGCGGCCCCGCGCTACTCGGTTCCCAGTCGGCACTACTTTTCCCGATGTGCCGTCCCAGGCCTGCACGACCACGTCTCCCGCAACATTGTACGCGCCCTCACCAACGCGGTTACTGCCAAAGTCCACTTAACAACAGACACGTGGACAAGCACAGGCGGGCAGGGCCACTATATCTCCCTGACGGCACATTGGGTGAATTTAGTGGAGGCTGGGACAGAGTCAGAGCCTGGGACCGCTCACGTCCTACCCACCCCCAGAATTGCGTGCCCCAGCTCGGTGGTGGTATCTGCGGGGGTGTTTGCTTCCTCCACTAAACCACCCTCCTCCTCCTCTTACGGAACCTCTGTCTCGCAATCAAGATGTGTCAGCAGCAGCACGTCGCCACCAGTCGGTGTCACGCGGCGTGGCAGCACAGCGGTGGGCAAGCGTCAGCAGGCCGTGCTGAAACTACTCAGCTTAGGAGAGAAGAGCCACACAGCCCACGAACTGCTGCAGGGTCTGACAGAGCAGACCGACCGCTGGCTTGCGCCGCTGAGCCTCCAACCGGGCATGGTCGTGTGTGACAACGGCCGTAACCTGATGGCGGCTCTGCAGCTCGGCAGCCTCAGGCACGTGCCATGCCTGGCCCATGTCTTTAATTTGGTGGTTCAGCGCTTTCTAAAAAGCTACCCCCACTTGTCATACCTGCTCGGAAAGGTGCGCCAGCTCTGCGCACATTTCCGCAAGTCCCACACGGACACTGCCACCCTGCAACATTGGTTTAATCTGCCAGTGCACCGACTGCTGTGCGACGTGCCCACACGGTGGAACTCTACGCTCCACATGTTGGCCAGGCTCTATGAGCAGCGTAGAGCTATAGTGGAATACCAACTCCAACATGGGCGGCGCAGTGGGAGTCAGCCTCCTCAATTCTTTACAGAAGAGTGGGCCTGGTTGGTAGACATCTGCCAGGTCCTTGGAAACTTTGAGGAGTCTACCCAGATGGTGAGCGGGGATGCTGCAATCATTAGCGTCACCATTCCTCTGCTATGCCTCTTGAGAAGTTCCCTGCAAAGCATAAAGGCAGACGCTTTGGAATCAGAAACGGAGGCGGGGGAAGACAGTATGTCGCCGGATAGTCAGAGCAACCTCATGTCTATATCTCAGCGTGTTGAGGAGGAGGGGGAGGAGCATGAGGAGGAGGGGGAAGAGACAGCTTGGCCCACTGCTGAGGGGACAGATGCTGCTTGCCTGTCATCCTTTCAGCGTGTATGGCCAGAGGAGGAGGAGGAGGAGGAGCCTGAAAGTGATCTTCCTAGTGAGGACAGCCATGTGTTGCGTACAGGTACCCTGGCACACATGGCTGACTTCATGTTAGGATGCCTTTCTCGTGACCCTCGCGTTACACGCATTCTGGCCACTACGGATTACTGGGTGTACACACTGCTCGACCCACGGTATAAGGAGAGCCTTTCCACTCTCATTCCCGAAGAGGAAAGGGGTTCGAGAATGTTGCTATACCACAGGGCGCTGGTGGACAAACTGATGGTAAACTTCCCATCCGACAGCGCTAGTGGCCGAAGGCGCATTTCCGCGGCCCAGGTAGCAGGGGAGGCGCAGAGATCAGGCAGCATGTACAGCGCAAGCAGGGGAACACTCTCTAAGGCCTTTGACAGCTTTATGGCTCCCCAGCAAGACTGTGTCACCGGTCCCCAGTCAAGGCTGAGTTGGCGGGAGCACTGTAAAAGGATGGTGAGGGAGTACGTAGCCGATCGCACGACCATCTTCGGTGACGCCTCTGCCCCCTACAACTACTGGGTCTTGAAGCTGGACACGTGGCCTGAACTCGCGCTGTATGCCCTGGAGGTGCTTGCTTGTCCTGCGGCTAGCGTCTTGTCGGAGAGGGTGTTTAGTGCGGCTGGGGGAATCATCACGGATAAGCGTGCCCACCTGTCAACCGACAGTGCCGACAGGCTTACACTCATCAAGATGAACAAAGCCTGGATTTCCCCAGACTTCTCTTCTCCACCAGCGGACAGCAGCGATACATAAACAATACGTAGGCTGCACCCGCGGATGGAAGCATCGTTCTCTATCACCATCCAAAACGGGGACCTTTTTGCTTCATCAATCTGTGTATAATATTCATCCTCCTCCTCCTGCTCCTCCTCCTGAAACCTCACGTAATCACGCCGAACGGGCAATTTTTCTTAGGCCCACAAGGCTCAGTCATATAATTTTTCTAAACAATTTTTATACGTTTCAATGCTCATTAAAGCGTTGAAACTTTCACCTCAACCAATTTTTATTTTAACTGGGCTGCCTCCAGGCCTAGTTACCAATTAAGCCACATAAACCAAAGCGATTAATGGGTTTCACCTGCCCTCTCGGTTGGGCATGGGCAATTTTTCTCAGGTACATTAGTACTGTTGGTACACCAATTTTTGTGGGCCCTCGCCTACAGTGTAATCCAATTAATTTTTTGCCCACCTGCATTACAGCTGACGTAACATCAGCTGTGATGGGCAATGCAATGGGATATTTTTATGTACCGCCGGTGGCTTCCTGGCACCCACCCATGCTGTGGGTCCACAGGGAGTTGTAAATGCATCTGTTTCCACTTCTAAAGAACCCCAGTCTGACTGGGGCATGCAGTGTGGGCCGAAGCCCACCTGCATTAAACATGACATTATTACCTCAGCTGTGATGGGCAATGCAATGGGATCTTTTTATGTACAGCCGGTGGGTTCCAGGGAGCCACCCATGCTGTGGGTGCACACGGAATTCCCATTGCGGAGTTGTACCTGCCTGTGACTATTTATAAAAAACCGCGGTCTGACTGGGGCATGCAGACACCTTGACAGAATGAATAGTGTGTGGCACATAGGTTCCCCATTGCTATGCCCACGTGTGCAGCTCCAGATGGAGGTGGCACAGGATTGGATTTCTCATTGCTTCTGTACAGCATTGTGGACTATCGCCCCGCCCCTTTTAAAGAGGGTCGCTGCCTAGCCGTGCCAACCCTCTGCAGTGTGTGCCTGCGGTTCCTCTGGCAGACGCACTTATAAATAGACATGAGCGTGGTGTGGCTGTGACGCCAGCGTGTGGCATGAGGGCAGCTGAAGGCTGCGCAGGGACAATTTGGTGTGCGCTGTGGACACTGGGTCGTGCGGGGGGGTTGGGCAGCATGTAACCCAGGAGAAGTGGCAGCGGAGTGTCATGCAGGCAGTGATTGTGCTTTGTTGGAGGTAGTGTGGTGCTTAGCTAAGGTATGCATTGCTAATGAGGGCTTTTCAGAAGTAAAAGTTGTTGGGAGGGGGGGGGCCCACTCTTGCCGCTATTGTGACTTAATAGTGGGACCTGGGAACTTGAGATGCAGCCCAACATGTAGCCCCTCGCCTGCCATATCCGTTGCTGTGTCGTTCCCATCACTTTCTTGAATTGCCCAGATTTTCACAAATGAAAACCTTAGCGAGCATCGGCGATATACAAAAATGCTCGGGTCGCCCATTGACTTCAATGGGGTTCGTTACTCGAAACGAACCCTCGAGCATTGCGAAAAGTTCGTCTCGAGTAACGAGCACCCAAGCATTTTGGTGCTCGCTCATCTCTAATTATAGGGAATACATGTATACACGTCTGGAGAGGTGACAGGTCCTCTTTAAGCTATACCTTTACACCTTGCATTGTGCTGAAGCCTAAGGGCCCTTTTACATGGAACGATTATCATTCAAAATTTGTTGGATCCTGTGAATTTGAATGATAATCGGTCAGTGTGATCATGGCCAATGATTGGATGACAAACATGAGTTGATTCTCTTTTCATTCGTAATTCATTTTATGCAGGTATACAAATCATTGTTCGCTTGTTTACACGTTATTGCGTGTAAACAGCGATCATTTAGTCGTTCACATTGACTGTACAATAAATGTGAAGACTTACAAATGAAATGCAAGATTTCTCCGCCTGTATAAACTGTTTGCACAAGTATACTTTGCTTGTTTTATCGCTCTACGTAAAAGGAGCCATGGTCTATACACAACCTGACTGGGTAACAGACATCACCTTGGTTGTCCTTGATACATCGCTCTGCACTTTTTATCCGAGCTGGCTTAGATACTGGCTGGGTGGCTGCTTCATGCAGCTTTATTTACAGTATAATCTTCTTGCCAACACAAGGAACTGGTTCCAGGTCAAAATTAGCACCCTGTATCTATGGGAGAACCAAAGAATATGTTGAAGTTGTTATATAAATAAAGATGATTATTATTATGTGCCTGAACTTATAAAATTTTACCTGACCAAGTATTATTTTCACACTGCTCAGTGATCCGCACTCTATTGCCCAATCGTGCCCTTTTTGTTTCTCTTAACCCCTTAAGGACACGGACTATTTTGGCGTTGAGGATCAAACGATTTTTGGTAGATTTTCATCTCCATTTTTCAAAAGCCATAACTTTTTTATTTTTCCGTCGATGCGGCCGTATAAGGGCTTGTTTTTTGCGTGGTACCTTGCAGTTTTTATCGGTGCCACTTTTGGGTACATTGACTATATTGTAAAACTTTTATTATTTTTTTTATGATCATAGGGAGAGAAAACGCATCAATTCTGCCATAGATTTTTCTGTTGTTTTTTTTTTAAAGCCTTAATTATGCAGCATAACTGACACACTACATTTTTTTCTGCTGGTCGGTATGATTACAACAATACCAACATTCTTATATTTTTTTTAGGTTTTTTTCACTTCTGCAATAAAAACCCTTTTTTGGAAATCTTTTTTTTCTAAATCGCTGCATTCAAAGTCCTGTAGCTTTTTTATTTTTCCATGGATGGAGCTCTGTGAGGGCTTATTTTTTGCGGGACGAGCTGTAGTTTTTATTGGTACCATTTTGGGGTGCCTACGTTTTTTATTACTTTTATTGCGTTTTTTGGGAGGCAAAATGCTAAAAATGAGCATTTTGCCTCAGTTTTTTTAGCGTGTTTTTTCACGTTTTTTGCCGTGCAGGATAAAAAGCGAGTTAAATTTATTGTACGGGTCTTTGTGGACACAACGATACCAAATTTGGGGGATTTTTTTAAACGCTAATATAAGAAAAAGCATAGAGAAGGGTTTTTTTTACATTTTTATTTTTTGTACATTATTTTATTTATTTTTTTTTACACCATTTTTGTCCCTTCTCTCCTGCAATGCCTTATCGCTTATACAGCAATCACAGGCTCTGGCAATACAGGACGTCGGTATCTGGCATCCTGTTGCCATAGCAACCAGCTGGGCTCTATGCGATAACATAGCGAGAGCCAGCTGTAGTCACAGAGGGAGCGATCTGCTTAGATCACGGCAAGAAAGGGGTTAACAGTGGGGGGCGCATCTCTGATGCACCCCCGCTGTTGCAGCGGGAGGCCGGCTATCAGTGACAGCCGGCTTCCGCTACCGGATAGCGTGAGATCTGTCATGATCTCGTGCTATCCCTATGACGCAAGGGTACATCATTTTGCAGGAAGTACCCCGCTCCCATGACGTTCCCTTACATCATGGGGAGGGAAGGGGTTAAACAGCAATGGTGCTCAAACTGGTCATCTGTTGTTATATATCTATTCATTCAAAGGAACAACAAGATGTGAATTCAGGCATGTCAGTTGGAGCACCAGTGCTTTATTCAGCTGCAACTAGCTTGACTGTGCACCGCCTATTTGTCAGAAAGATTCTTGACATCCTCCTCTGGTTCCTTTTCGTGATGAGTTGTTTATATCCGCAGGATCCCCTTTTGCTGGATGTTTTTCCCAGATCACACCAGTTTTGGAATACTCTCTACACCATTGCATAAGAAAACCTTCATGAGGTTAACAGTTTTTGAAATACTGGTCCAAGCTAGCCAAGCACCAATGACCGTGCCTCATTGGAAGTAGCTCAGATGGCTTAATTTTTCATTCTAATGTGGATTCACACTGAAACTGATCCACCGAAAACTTACTTACTTGATTTTATGCAGCATCCTGGGATCACATGTCGAATTTTTCATACAGGAAAACTACAATTGTGAAAAGGCATGTGTCTCTGTAAAGTGGCCATCCAGTGTACTATCCACAAGTCTTGGACATCCTTTTAATGCAGAGACTATTTTCTTGATTTAAGAATGTGTGTTTGTGTATTAAAGAATTGTGAATTTCCTGGAAGAAAATAACTTCCATATCCTCTAAACAATGCATCACCAAAAGCCAGTGATATGAAGGATAATGTAGCCGATAAATTTACTGTGAATGAAGTGTACAGAGCATTGGTAGTTGGAACCAATCTTTGTAAATCAAGTCATAGAGGTCAGATAATATATTGTAGACAGTAAATGTGCTCTTAATCTTACAGAGCTGTTTCTAAATGATGAAGAACTGAAGAAACTCTATGAGTTTGAAGAACAATGTGTTGAGGAATATTTTCAAGAAAAGGAAGACGAGCAGCAGTCCTCTAATGACGAGCGGATTCGGGTCACCTCAGAAAGGTATTTCTATAGATACATTTTACCATCGCTAACATTTTTCTATCCTTCAATATTCATTAAAAAATCTGAAATCTCTTATTTCTATATTGATATCTAATTTTTTCATGTTATAGGCCAGAAGTCTGGGTCTGCACTCCTTGGGTGCAATATTTTGTTGATAGTTTGCTGTCAGGTGCCGTTTTATGTGGGTATTGAAAATTGGACTTATTTCTCTGACAGTCCAATGGATCCAAAGTTGGTTAGAAGATATATATCAGAGAGTGTTGTTAATGGGGTGTATTCCGAACAGAGATTGGTTACTATTGGTGTACAACCACTGTCTGTTCTCGGTCCTATTCTCATATGTGTTGTAGGTGACGCCAAAAAATTTTTGTCAGTCAAGCAGCAGGGAAAGCAAGGACGCTCAACTGCATAGCTAGAAGTATAACCAGTGGTAAGGACATATGTACCATAGAGACAGACCATTTGTTTGCTTTGGGAAAAATAGAGAGAGGGATCCAACCCCTTTTTTACTGGGTAGGTAGAACCAGTGCAAGATTCACTTCTTAAACGAAAATGAATTGCTCAAAAACAGGTACAATATTGACCAGTGGAGAGACAGATTATGATCCTGCTATTGTTACATCTGCAAAGGACATGCTAGACCAGCACCTGAAGAAATGGTGGCCAAAACAAGCCAACAAACAGTAAATGGGAAGTCTTTCCCTAAATACGTAACAAACGAGGGAGAGGGCCCTGCCTATCACAGCAGACTGATCACGTCGATAGATGCGGCCTGCACTTGTTCTTGGGACCTAAGTAACCCTACTTGGCCAAACTGATAAAGGACAAAACAAAGTAAAACAAAGCACTTAGCTTTGGTAGAATAAGCCGCAGCACACGGAGCTGTCCAGAGTAAGGAACAGTGGACACTACGCTGTCCACGAGAGCCGCTAACTGCCAGCTCAGACAGCGAGCAACTGACAATATACAGCACCTTAGCTTTCTATCTATGCCAGCTAAATAGCCAGCTAATCACCCACAAATGTGAGCATATTGCGTCACACCAACTAAGCTAGAAGGTGCAGAACAATGCCTAAAACCCGCACCGGACTCAGCCAATCCGGCAGCGATCCCAGCACTGCTGCAACAGTTATATAGAACCCTAGGGAGACCACATTTGCTGTAACAGTGGTAGACTCCAGCACTGTTGCAAAACCATAAAAACACCAGGTTGATGAATTTCTGACTCAATTTGAGGTCTTAATTATAACAGAGGTGGGGCACGGACAGAATGAATTTATGTTAAGAAAGAAAAGGAAAGAGGAAAAGTAGAACACAAAATACGGAGACGAGGAAGAAAAGAAAACCCTGAACAAGGAAACATGCAGCAATTACTAATAAACATAAACAACCTATAGAGAAAAAAATACTTATAATATAAATGTATCTTTGATTATAAGTTGCTTATTATGTTTATTAGTATTTGCTGCATGTTTTCTTGTTTCAGTTTTGCTTCCTTGCCTTCGTGTTTTGTGTTATGTGCCCCACCTCTATTATAATTAAGGACTCAAACTCAATCAGAAACGCATTAACCTCGTGTTCTTATGGTTTTGTATACCATCAATTTTTATACTTGTTTATTAATACAGCATGAAGTTTTAATTTTACCTTCAGTGCTGGAGTCTACCATTGTTACGGCATATCCTTACCTGGTAGCGGCCTGGCGTTTACTCCTCCTCGCATCGATTCCTTCTGTATACATGGCTGTGAACTAATTTGTTTGCTTGTTTTTCTATACATCTGGAATACTTCACCTACAAAATGACATTGGTAAAATAGAACGAATCTAAAGACAGGCTACAAAAATGCTGAAAGGTCCTAATTAAAAAAAATTTTAGAACATGATGGAAACCTTTGAAGGAGTTTTCCAGGCAGCGCTAGTGTGCAGTCCTGGGCTACATCGGGGTCGAAATGTAAGCTGCTGCTCCGACCACTTTCTAGTTGCCAGCACTCGTAATTGCAGGCGCAGTTCTCATTGAAATCAATGGGTGCTATGCTTGTAATTGCAGGCGTGGCTCCCATTGATTTAAAAGAGCTGTGTCTGCAATTATGAGTGCTGGCCACTATACAGGGGTCGGAGCAGCTCCTACCTTGGTGTAGTCCAGGGGCTGACAGCTGGCACTGCCTGTAAAACTCTTTTAAATATGTTAAAAGTATAAATAAGGTTCAGGAGGGAAGTGTATTTATTAGGAAGCTGAACACTAGAACAAGAGAGCACAATCTGGGATTAGTTGGGAGTTAGATCAGAAAATATTATCTTATTGAAAGAGTAGGTGATACTCGAGACAAACTTCCAGCAAATATAGTTGGAAAATCAACAGTGAGTGAATTTAAGTATGCCTGGGATGAGCATATATCTATTCTAAGAGAGAAATAATAAGGCAATAATATAAGGGCAGACTAGATGGACCATGTGAAGCACGCCATCCAACTTCTATGTTTCAATGATATATGTGGAGACATTTTTTGACATTTGTTTAAAAATCACACAAGATCTTGAGACCAACCCTGGAGCTGATTGCAATCAAAAGGTTTCTAGCAGATCCTCTTTAAACATTGCTCTCCTCATTAAAAAAATAACTTGAATAGCACTGTTATGACTTAACATCCATCACTGACTTCCAAAATGTTGCATTACATCTGAAACAGCAATCCTCACTTTGCCATTATTTCCACACTGACTGTGATTGCTACAGAAGACATATTTTCAAAACTTATAGTTCAGCTTCTGATCTGACTTTATGTTTTATTTAACAGAGTTGAAAATATGTCCATGAGGTTGGAAGAAGTCAATGAACGGGAACATTTCATGAAGGCTTCTCTTCAAACAGTTGATCTCCGTCTTTCTCAGCTGGAAGAACTTTCGGGTAGAATGGTGAATGCACTTGAAAAACTTGTTGGAATAGACAAGTCTGAATTAGTTCACATACGTTCTCGCGCTTCCTCAGACTGTGATGCAGCCTATCTTCTAAGACAAGGCAGCGTGAACAGTTCTGATGGCAACAGCATGTATAAATACCATGTTGAGGGTGATGAATTAATAGGTGATGACAGTACAGCGTCAATGTCACCAGCATTGGGGTTACGAAGAAAAGCCTATTCCTTTGGGATGCAAACAAATAAAGGTGACAATGATCAAACAACCCAGTTAGTGCCACGGCAGGCCAGTCTACGTTATGCTTCAAGCGCCAACGCTGTTGTCACTGAAGACTTGAGCAAACTGACTTTAGGATTTGTTTCACAAGCAAGACCAATTTCTTGCATTGATACGTGGACTCCAGAAAGTGACAAACAGGGAATGAGTAAGGAAAACACTGGTGGAGAAACAATTGTGCAAAACGATGTCATCATAAATGGGCAGTCACTTGTAAATGTTCCTTCTCCAGACTTTACAAACTCTCATTTAACAGTTGAGAGGACCAAACTAGAAGCTACAATATCCTACCCCTTAGAGAAATCAAAAGCTGCAAAATATTATCCTGGTGAGTCATTTAACACTTGTCAAACAACTATGACAAAGTCTAGAAGTTTTATATTTACCCAGGCTGGTAAACTAGTTGGTGGTGTTAATAATTGGACAACAGGGTATAGCACAATTATGGACCAAATTTGTCCCACTTCAGTAAGAGATTGGGCCAACCAGTTCAGCTACCAAGCAGTTTCTTGCAAGGAAACTCCTGAACTTCTCAATATTGACTCGGAAGCTGAGATCCAGGCTGAGCTTAAACCATTGCTAACTGATACAGAAGATGAAAGTGACGTTGGAGAAATAGGAAACAGTGCCTCCTTTCCTTCTACACCTTTCTCTGAAAGGACAGAAACTGAAAACTTACTCTTTGTAAAGTCAGAAAAGAATTATGACATTGCATCTCCAAGATCGAAGAGTTTACATAGTCATTCTAGAAAAGCTCGATCCCTAATGGATAAACTAGAAAGGCCAGGACATGCCAGTAGTGTGATGAACATTGTAGTCGCTTGTGGAAGTGCTACAGAGGAGTCGAAAACGAAAAAAGAGAGTACATCAACAGAAACAGAGTGTTAATGTGAATGTGCATTGTAAAGTATTTAGTAAATGGGGTACACAGATGAAAACACAATATATTGTAATGAATTTATATATTTCACTCTTTCTTTCTAAAAATTCAGTTCAGAATCTGTTTTTAATCATCTTTAGGCCACCTGATATTCAAAGTGGTACTACAATTTAATCAGTACTATATTCAATCCTGTTGGACATAAAGACAAATTAGTATTCTTTATATATCATGTTATAATACTCTATTTTTGAATGAATGAATGCTACCTTATCTCGAAAAATTTCCCACCTCTTATTAGCTAGACATTTTAGATATAGGCGTTATATCATTGATCCAGACAGTATTTGGTTACCCAAAATATAGAATGTAGATTATATGTTGTTTTTCTGATTAGATGCAGAACATTTTATAACTATAGTAACAAGATATTCAAAAACCACAATGTCCACATTTCTTGGAGCTATGGCCTCATGTACATAACAGATTTTTACAACCTAGAAGTAATGCTCCTCCGTTATATGGCATCCAATGGAGCTTGCTATGGCTTTTTTTTGTCAGATTCAGTATGAATCCAGCAGAAAAAAAAACCTTTGTATACCTAGGCATGAAATCAGAGGCATAGTGATGTACAGTAGAGCCCCATATACTTCTACAGGTATGGAGGTTGCTCTCTACAACTTCTAGCTTCTATGGGGCTGTAATATGCCTTGTACATGAGTCCTAAATCCGACATAAGCAGCCAGTGTCTGCAACCTATATTGTCAGACACCTTTTTTCAGTGACACATTATTAATGTAAGGATTTAAGAAAGCATTTAAAATGTCTTTAAAAGTCTGTTACATTCCAATTTTACACAGGAATATTCAATTATTGTTGAATGTATACATAACATATATAGGGGGAAAAAACACCCAAAGCCATTGCTGATAATCTATTTTATTAGAAATAGAGATGAGCAAACTGAACCTGTAGAACCTGAATTAGAGTTGAACTTTGCTAAAAATTTGGTCTGGCAAGAACCCAAACCTCAGCCGGTTTGTTTAAGTTAATCCGGAAGTTCGTAAAAACACCTCAAACAAGTACTGAACACTTTCTAAGTCCTGAAACTGTGGAGGTGGTGGTGATGATTAGCACTGCTGCTTACAGTACTGGAGACCTAGGTTCAAATCTCACCAAAGACCACTTCTGCTTAGACTGTGAAAAACTCCATACAGATGTTGTCCTTGGTCAGTGCTGCAAGGTAACAGTGCTAACCACTCAGCCATCATGCTAATTCTTACTCCTCCCTTGGTGTCTCAGCGGTTAGCACGGTTTCCTTGCAGCGCTGAAGTCCTAGGTTCAAATCTGACTGAGCACAACATCTGTCATGTCCCAACTCTGTCACTGTTCACCTGCTCCTGCATAAGTCGCCCCCCTCCAATCTTGTTCCTGAACTTACTGTATTAGGCATCCACCTCCCCCCTAGGGTGGATGCCTAAGCAATTGGTCTCATACAGCCATTCGTGACAAAGCCCCTGGTTGTGTTTATTCTGGTTCTGGCCCTTGCCTGGCTTGGACTTTCCTGGCTTCTATGTTCCCTAATCTTGGCTCTGTACTTTGGACTTCGTCATTGCTTGCTGCCTCCCTAACATTGGACTTTGTTACTGCATCTGTACCTACAGACTGCTTCTTCACTATGCTCCTGTTCAGACCTTCAGGAACCTCGCTTCGGCCCAGTGCAATGTCAGAAGCCACATTATTAGGACTATCTGTGTATGTAACGGCTTGGGGACACGGCAGCAAAAACAGTATCCCACTGGCAGAGGTCGAGCATGAAAACTCTGGTTCTCCAGGTACTGCCTTCTCAGCCCAAAGTGAAAAAAGTTTGTGGCAAGGCGGATCCACATCTGCTTCACAACAACTGTATGGAGTTTATATGTTCTTTTTGGGTTTCTCCTTCTTGCCCTTTTCCTTTGAAAAAGGAAAAAGAAGTGTGGTGGCTCAGAGGTTACTGCTGTTGCTTTGTAGTTCTATAGTCCTGGGTTTAAATCTGTCTGAGGACAACATTTATATGCTGTTTGTATGTTCTCTTTGTGTTTCTTGTTCTCCTCCTACTACTCGGGAAAATAAAAAGAAGTCTGGTGGCTCAGAGGTTTACACTTGCCTTGCAGTGCTGAAGTTGTAGGTTCAAATCTGACTGAGGACAACAGCTGCATAGAGTTTTTCAAAGTCTATGCAGATGTTGTCCTTGGAGTTTTTATTCCTAGTACCTCAGCACTGCAAGGAAGTGTTGGAAACCCCAGCCACTAAACCACCACAATAGTTTCAAAGGTTTAAGAAGTGTTCAGTACTTGTTTTTTGTTTTTTTTATGAACTTCCAGACTCAACCGAACATTTTGATGAAATTTGCCGAAGCAGTCAAAACGAACTTTTCAAAACGTTTGTTCATCTCTAATTAAAAGCAACAAATATACGTGCTAATATTCCATAAGTATGAGTATATGAGGATGCAAGCAACAGCCTAATATTAGTACATTCAAAAATAAAATACCCCAACATTTTTTATTCATGTTATAGCTTGAGACTACGATGGGATTTTGCAAATGTATAACATAAAATTCTCTAGTTTAGATGGATCTCACTTCTGTGATGAAAGACATGGTTCTGGATGCCAGGAAAGAATGGTTAAAAGCATCATAGTCCCAACAGTTTATACACAGGGGTACCCGAAATACAGTTAAGAAGCTGTAATGTAACTTCTTGGGCAGTGAATATAACAATAATTGTACTAACAGGCCCCGGTATAACCGCTTTGCCATAAATGTGTGTGTTGACAGCGGTCTGATCACTCTTACATTTGCATTGTAAGGTGTCAGCTTAGATAATAACATTTTCAAACAATGCCAAAAATGAAAATATAGTTCCTGCCTATAGTAAAGTGTTAAAAAATACTGATAAACTGGGACTTTCCTCACAATTTCTTGCTAGTAATGAATGTAGGATGTGATTTAGCTTACATTGACAAGTAATACATAAACTCATTGTCAAAAAAAATCAAGCCCTTAGAAGGAGATGTCGGAACCGAGTGAAACTTTATAAGTGTGATTGTATGAGAAAGTCATTACAATATCAGAGCAAATGGATATTTATTGCCGAAAACTGAACACTTGAAGGGAGGTTCTAGTACCCTGTTGTACCGCCTCTAGCTCTGATACAAGATGTGATACGTATGGGCATAGAGGCTCTAGTACCCTGTTGTACTGCCTCTAGCTCTGATACAAGATATGATACGTATGGGCATAGAGGCTCTAGTACCCTGTTGTACCGCCTCTAGCTAGGATACAAGATGTGATACGGGTGGGCATAGAGGCTCTAGCACCCTGTTGCCCCGCCCCCAGCTTGGATACAAGATGTGATACGGGGGGCATGGAGGCTCTAGTACCCTGCTGTATTGCCTCTAGCTTGGATACAAGATGTGATACAGGTGGGCATGGAGGCTCTAGTACCCAGTTGTACCGCCTCTAGCTTGGATGTAAGATGTGATACTGGGGGCATGTAAGCTCTAGTACCCTGTTGTATCGCCTCTAGCTTTGATACAAAATGTGATACTGGTAGGCATGAAGGCTCTAGTACCCTGTTGTACCGCCTCTAGCTTGGATACAAGATGTGATACGGGCGGGCATGGAGGTTCTAGTACCCAGTTGTACCGCCTCTAGTTTGGATACAAGATGTGATACGGGTGGGCATGGAGGCTCTAGTACCCTGTTGTACCACCCCTGGTTTCGATACAAGATGTGATACAGGCAGGCATGGAGGCTCTAGTACCCTTTTGTACCACTCCTAGCTTGGTTACAAGATGTGATATGGGAGGCATATTGGTTCTGCATACCTAGTATGACTGTATGACTAGTTCCTGCGCCTTTCAATTGCCTGGAAATAGTTCAGACAGACATAGGGGCCTGTACCGATGGCAAGACCTTTCATCTAATCTTGCCACAACTCTAATCATTTGCATATCTGCCTGAGATGTAACTGCAGGCTGAGTTTTGTAGCAACATGACAACTCCTTCTAGGTGCTTGATGTTTTGACTATGACTGAGTGTATTATGGTGCGAGTAGGAAGAGTATAGCTACTCAGGAACACTCAGAAAGCAATGAACAGAACATAATCTTTAGAGGGGCAGCTTATAAAAAGGGCACCCAAAAGGTTTAAATTGTTTTTTTTATAAGTAACAACAGTATATAAAACATTTAACTTGGAAGAAATAATGGCTATGTACTGCAACATGTTTAGGATGGTCCCTTTCTATTGCCACTAAATGAGCCCTTGTGGATTTCAAAGAATGTCAATACATTTTTGATTTACTGTGTTCATTTAATTATTGTTTGGGGCTCTAGTGAAAGATTTTAATTTAAGAAAAATAAAAACCATAAGGCTACGGCAATATGGGGTGGAGTTTTTGCAGCAGAAATTAAGTCATGGATTTTACCCAATTCCACAGCAAAATCAGCAACAAGTCTTTGACAAAATCCACACAAATGGTGTGATTATTGTTACGAATTTTCAGCAGATGTAGGCTAAATTCACACAGGCGAGCGCAGTATCGGGCCAAGAAACTCAGTCCGATATCGCACCTGCCAACGAGCGCTTTACACATGGGTGTGAGGCAATTTTCATTAAAAATGCCTTGCATCACTTCTGTAAAATTGCAATCCTCAGGCATGTGTTTCACACGCATCAGAGAATCGCAAGTGTTTCCCATTGATTTCAATGGGAAACATTTTATCGCACTCACATGCACATCACACGTCATGTGAGTGCCATGTGATGTCTTTAAAGGTCCCGTTGAAAACAATGGTGGAGGCGTTCTGAGAGAACGTTAAAAGATAGAACATGCTGCAATTCTTTTTCCTTGCATGTAAATAAGTCGATTAAAAAGAATGTAGTTCATATTTATGCGAGATTTGTCTTGCAATCCACAAAACTCGTGCAAAAGTCTTGCATGTGTGAATGTAGCCTTACTGCAGAAAATCCCCAGTATATCTGCCCTGTGGGAACATATCTAGAGATGAGCGAGCGTACATGCTAAGGCAAACTACTCGAGCAAGTAGTGCCTTATGCGAGTACCTGCCCGCTTGTCTCAAAAGATTTGGGTGCTGGCGGGGGGCGGGGAGTAGCAGGGAAGAGCGGGGAGGAACGGGGGGGGGGGGGAGATCTCTCACTCACTCTCTCCCCCCCCCCCCCCTGCTCTCCCCTGCTCACTCCCGCAGCTCACCGCTCTCCCCCACAGGCACTCGAATCTTTTGAGACGAGCGGGCAGGTACTCGCATAAGGCACTACTCGCTTGAGTAGTTTGCCTTAGCGAGTATGCTCGCTCATCTCTAAACATATCCTTAATGTAATTTTGCGAATTTTCAGCATTGGAATTTCCTGCAGAAGATCCATAGCATTTACAGTACTTAACAAATCTCATCTACATGCTGGGAAAAAAAATCCTGCAGTAAAATTGACCTGTGGTGTGGAATTTACTGCTTTCAGGCCTCGGTCAGACGAGCGTTTTTCTTTACGCACCATGGATGGGCAAAATGCGTGTGACCGAAGCTCCGTGCTACTGGAGCAGCTATGCTTGTAGAAGCGCAGCTGCTCCACGAAGGTTCCCTAATCACTGAACACTGTGATAGCACTGTCACAGTGTTCAGTGATGATGGGACTGCAGCAGGAACGAAAAAATCCCCTAACACAGCTGTCACAGTTGTGGCAGGAGGATCACAATGTTCTCCCATTGCTTTCAATGGGGCCAGTGCTGCTGCCACCCTAATGAAAGCAATGGGATGCAGGCAATGCCCGCAGTGATTTTCGGGGAAGGGCTTGAAATATAAGCCCTTCCCAGAAAATAAGCCATAGCTGAATGAAAAAATAAAGAAAATTAATATCTAGCAGCGCTGTCGGGTCTCCAGTGTTTCTTCTGTCTGGCTCCTCGGCAGTGTTCTTCAGCATTTTCTTCTGGCCGGGAACTTAAAAATCCCTGCCTCCTAAAAGCGCTGCCTCTGATTGGCTGAGCGCTGTGACCAATCAGAGGCAGCACTCAGCCTCTGATTAGTCTGCCGGGAGCCAAAGAGAAGAAGCGCCGGAGCCCCAATAGCGCCGCTAGGTGATGTTTTATTATTTTTTTATTCAGTTTGGGCTTATTTTCAGGAAAGGCTTAATATTTCAAGCCCTTCCCCGAAAATCCCTGCGGTGGTTGCCTTGATCCATTGCTTTCAATGGAGTGGCAGCAGCGCTGGCCCCATTGAAAGCAATGGGAGAGCATCGCGTTCCTCTGCCAGAGCTGTTCCCACTGCAGTCCCGTCATCAATAAACACTGTGACAGTGCTGCCACAGTGTTCAGTGATGAGGGCACTCCCTGTAACATCACACAATGTTACGCGCAACACGGACCTTACTGGGGCACGCATGTCCTATCTTTTGCAGGTGTGAGTATTTTGTGCCTGTAAAAAATGGACATGTAAACACTACATGGTTAGAACCCATGGTTCTTAGAGACGTGCTTTTTTTGCGGACATAGGTGCGCAAAAAAAAAAAATTCATTTCACCGAGCCCTCAAAAATTTCTCTATAAATTTTCAGCAAAATCCATTATAAAGCTGCATGTAACATGGATTTTGTAGAAGATTCATTGCAGATTTTGCCATAGAATCATAGCAAAACCTGCTGTGGAATTTCCGCTGCGGAAGCTCCACCCTATATGACTGAAGCTACGACTTTGATGTAATGCTGCCTTAAACCCTAGACACTCTAGGGAACTGTGCTGCTGGCCCTTCTGGCACTCACTAGGCAACTATGGTATATGGCAAACTCAATGCCATTCTATAGTGCTGTTCTAGTGCTATGGTAGAACCTTTGAAGCATATATACAAATTACACAAAGTGTCAGCAAGTGCAGAGCAACATGATTGACTTACTATGAATGGACGATGTTATTAAACAGGACTAATTAAATGAATGCTCATTTCTGTTATTTTTGATAAAAGACATTTTCACACTTCCTCTTTGTCGTCTTTATTTTTTTAAGACAGGATTTGCTTCAAGGTGCATAAATAAATTAAATTATGCCAAACAAACTACCTTTTCTGGTCTCAGTTGGGGACATTTATTAACCCGTTAGTGACTAGGCCTGTTTGTGCATTAACCCCTTAAGGACCAGGCTGTTTTGGTCCTAAAGGACCAGATACGTTTTAGGGGTTTTGCCCATGTGGTGGTTTTACTGCCCTATTTTCATTCAGCTAATAAAATTATTCCTGCTGCATTAATTTTTCTATGACATTTAGGGCTTTTCACACGTCCGTATATGGCCGGGTTTTCACACCCGGACGATATACTGTGTCCCTCTCTGCAGGGGGAGGAGGCTGGAAGAGCTGAGAGGAGTGCACTGAGCTCCCGCCCTCTCTCCGCCCTTCACCCATTGCAAATAGTGGAGAGGGCGGAGAGGGGGCGGGAGCTCAGTGCACTGCTCCCAACCCGGCCCACCTCCTCCCCGAGCAAAAAACGTATATCGGACGGGCGTAAAAACCCGGCCGATATATGAACGTGTGAATAAGTCCTTCATATATTTTTTTCACTGCCTTTTTTTTTCCCGGTTTTTAAATTAAATTAGTATATTCACGCAAAAATACAGTATGGGAATGAGTTCCTCATTTTGTTTCAGATTTTTTTATATATAATATGTATACTTTTGGCCTACAGGGCGCATGTGGTGATGGTTTTGGTTGGCGTTGGTGGTGGGTAATTTTTTTTTTTAACTCTTCTATGTCCCCCATGATGTCCTGTAACACCTCTGGGGGACATTCACATTGTCTTCTGTTTTTTATTTCACACTTTTTCACTGTAGCTGGGCATCCCTAGGAGTAGTCACTAACAGAGCTGATCAGGGTCTGCTAGGACCCTGCAGCTCTGCTCTCATAGGGGGCACCGAGCGGTTACTTTTTAGTACATAGCGTTTATTGAGCGCTGTGTAGCTTGGAAAAGAGAATGCAGAAGTGTTTAAAAAAAGCTTCTCCCTTCTTCTGGTTCTCAGCTGTAAATAACCTGCTTCTACTTGATTGGAGGAGCAGAGACTTTAATCCCGCACCATACATCCCCTATTGGTAAGGATTAAGGGCTCATGTCCACGGGCAAAATATGATTTAAGATCCGCAGCGGATCTCCCGCATGCGGATCCGCATCCCATAGGGATGCATTGACCACCCGCGGGTAGATAAATACCCGCGGATCGTCAATAAAAGGGATTTAAAAAAAAATGGAGCATGGAAAAATCCGGACCATGCTCCATTTTCGTGCGGGTCTCCCGCGGGGACGGCTCCCGCGGGCTTCTATTGAAGCCTATGGAAGCCGTCCGGATCCGCGGGAGACCTAAAATAGGAATTTAAAGTATTTACCATCCGGCGCGGGCGGGGAAGGTCAGCTGTTCCTCACGGCCGCATCTTCCTTGCTTCGGCTCGGCGGATGTGCCCGGCGCATGCGCGCGGCACGTCGGCGACGTGCCGGCGACGTGCCGCCGGCGTCAGGAATTCATCCGCCAGCCGAAAATGAAGATCCGGCCGTGAGGAACAGCTGATCTTCTCCGCCCGCGCCGGATGGTAAATACTTTTAAATTCTTATTTTCGGCGCTCATGTCCGCGGGGCAGGAGGGACCCGCTGCAGATTCTACATGTAGAATCTGCAGCGGATCTGATTTTCCCCGTGGACATGAGGCCTAAGGCCGCCTTCACACAGGAGACAAAATTGCGCAATTCTCTTGCGATGCGACAGCGCTACAAATCGCATGTATGTGAAGCCCATGCTTTACAAAGAGTTCCTTTACATTACCAATGTTTTGTAGGCTGCTATATTGCGAGAAAATAAAATCGCGGCATGCTAAATATTGCCAATGATTTGCTATGTATTGTTGCTATCTTTTGTAGTGTTTTTTTCTGCAGTGCGATGCACCTTTTACAGTAGGAAGTCCTACTGTTTCCCCTAAAATAAGCCCTAGCTGCATTAAAAACAAAACAAAAACAATACATCACCTAACAGGCGCTGTCCGCAGCGCCACACTTCTCCTCCCGAAGCTCCGGCACTTGTCTGCAGTCTTTCGCCAGCGCTTCCTGGTGAAGGAGTTTAAAAATCCCACCTTCAAGAAATGCTGGCTCTGATTGCTTCTTGAGCGTTGCGGCTCAGCCAAACATTGCAGCGCTCAATGAACCAATCACAGCCATTCAATGCGATTGGTTCACAGAGAGCTGCAGTGATTGGCTCAGCCATGGCGCTTGAGAACCAATCACAGCCAGCACTAACCTGGAGGTGTGGTTTTTGAACCTTCCATCCAGGAAGCACTGCCTAAAGACTTTAAACAAGTGCCAAGCACCTGTGAAGGTGAAGTACAGCGGAGCGGACAGTGCCTGTTAGGTAATGTTTTTTTATATATATTTTTTATGCAGCCAGGGCTTATTTTCGGGTAGGGCTTATATTTCAAGCCCCCCTGAAAATCCCAGCAAAGAAGCGCTACAGAGCCGCACGACTTTGTAGTACAACGTGTGACTTTGTAGCAACACAAATGTGCCATATCGCTGTTAGAAAATGCAACAATATCACACAGAACACAGCTGCCATATTGCTGTGATTTTCTCGTGGCGATATTGCTGTGTGAAAGAGGCCTAATGGTACCCTTTCTTAAACCATGCAATCCCCATGTTAATCCCCTTCCTCCCCCCACCTGTAGCAGTAGAACATATTTAACCGCTTAGTGACTGAGGATTTTTTCATTTTTACATTTTCGTTTTTTCCTCTCCCCTTTTAAAAAATCACAACTTCTTTTTTTATCCATCGACGTCGCTGTATGAGGGCTTGTTTTTTGGGGAACGAGTTGTATTTTTCAATGGTGCTATTTAATGTACCATATAATGTACTGAAAAACTTTTAAAAAATTCTAACTGGAGAGAAATAGGAAAAAAAAACAAAATTCCGACATATTTCGGTGCATCGTGTTTCTATGGTGCACAAACTGCAACAAAAATTACATGATAACTTTATTCTATTGGTCAGATTACTACGATACCAAAATTATATTTGTTTTTTTTTTGTTTTTTTTTGCTGTACTACTTTTTTTTATTTTGTTTAATTTAATTTTTTTAAATTATTTTCTGCCACCATCTTCTGTGCACAATAGCTTTTTTATTTTTCCTTCGATATAGTTGTGTGCAGACACATTTTTTGCGGGATGTCCTGTAATTTGGATTGGTACCATTTTGAAATACATCCGACTTTTTGATCGCTTTTTATTGCATTTTTTCTTGGAGACAGGGTGACCAAAAAAAAAACGCATTTCTGGCGTTCTTTATTTTTTTTCTCTGCCGACGTTCATCGGCGGGAGGACAGTGTGTCAGGGGAGAATGCAGTCTCTAATTGGCTGCCGACTCCCAGGTAATAGCCCTCCCCTTTCTGAGTGCCACCCACAGATGCTGCCGTGAAATGGCATTCTAGCTTTCTTTTTTTCTGATGAGATTCACTGCGCAGGATAAATTCTGCGTTAGGCCTTAGTCAGACAGGCGGTTTTTCGCGCGATTTGCGGATCGCATGACGGATGCGCATCCGCAAATCGCGTGACCGGTGCCCGAAAATCGCCCGAAAATCTGCTCCTACCCGCGTTTCATTGGAACCAGGCCGGAGCTGTCCAGCGCATTGCATTCAATGGAGCCGGCAATACGGCCGGCTCCATTGAAAGCAATGCGCTGCGGGCGAGTGTGGGATGAATTTTTGGGAAGGGCTTAAATTCATGAATGGGTGTGAGTCAGACCTGCCTCTGATTGGCTCAGCGCTGAGCCAATCAGGGGGCAGGTCTGACTCACACCCCCTTCACACCCACTGCAGGCCGGCCGCGTGGAACTCCGGCTGCCGGGAGCAGGTGAGTATATATATTTTTTTATTTTAACACTTTTCCGGATGAATTGCAGGGAAGGGCTTATATATTTAAGCCCTTCCCGACAATTCATCCCGCGCACGCCGGCAGCCCATTGCTTTCAATGGAGCCGGCTGTATTGCTAGCTCCATTGAATTCAATGGGCAAACATCGTTCTTCTCTGCCACAGCTGTGGCAGAGAAGAATGATTTGTCTTCTATATGTTCTCAATGGGGTCGGCGCTGCTGCCGCCGGCCCCATTGAGCGCATATAGAGAAGAGAACAGGAATCACAGATCGCAGATAGGTGCGATCTGCGATTTCTGTTCTATAATTTATCGGACGAGCGCATAAAAAGCGCTCATGTGTCCGATACCATTGCAAAGCAATGGTTTTAAAAAATCGCCGGATGCATGTGCATGCGCAAATCGCGTGAAAAAACGCCCGTCTGACTAAGGCCTTACTTTGTTATGTTTTGTGATTTTTTTATTTTGATTTTTTAATTATAAGTGTGTCAAAGGGATTTTTAAAAAAAACTTTTAAGCATTACGTTACGTTATACCGCAATCTGACAAGCAATCTGCTATGGCAGCCCTGGCTGCATTGGCAAGCAAGCAATACCTTGCAATCTCCCCGGGTAGGGGGGAGGGTTCTGACCCTCCTGAACATCTGCTGCATAATCCCGTCCTGTGTGAAAGGTCCCTTAGACCATCTTCACACAGAACGGAGAAGCATTCCTGGAATTAAAAGCTTGATCAAGTCTTATTTTTTGCGGGTTTTCTGCTCTGTAACGCCCCCCCACAGATGTCGTTAGTGTGAAGCTAACCTTGGGCCTTGTTCAGATGAGTATGCCCAATTTCAACCGTGAAAAACAGAGCGATCATATTGCGTGTATAAGTTTCGGGAATTAGCCCCGCCCCTGTCCCCCCTCCTCTCATTGAAAATAGTGCAGGGGGGTGGAGAGGAGGCAGAGAGGGGGCGGAAGCTCAGAGCACTGCTCCCGACTCTTCCAGCCTCCTCCCCCTGCAGAGAGAGACGCCGTATATCGGCCGGCGTGAATACCCGGCCGATATATGGTCGTCTGAATGCGCCCTAAGGGCGCCCACCCACTGGCGATTTTTTTCCCTGCGAAATTCGCAGCATTTTTTTCTCTGCAGGGGTCTATGGGACTTGTAATGTTAAAATCGCATTTTGCACGATCGCGATTTTAACATTACAAGTCCCATAGACCCCTGCAGAGAAAAAAATGCTGCGAATTTCGCAGGGAAAAAAAATCGCCAGTGGGTGGGCGCCCTAAGGGTGCCTTTCCACTAGCGTTTTTTTAATGCTGCAATATCGCTGCGTTTTTTTCACGCGATTGTCAATGATACTTTCTAATGTTAAAAACACATCGCACAAAATTGCAATTTTGTGCTTTGTGAGTTTTGTGCGATGCGTTTTTAACATGAGAAAGTCCCATTGACAATCGCATGAAAAAAACGCAGTGAATTCGCAGCAGAAAAAAAAATGCTAGTGGGTAGTCACCCTGAGGGCGGCTTCAGATGATCGTAAGTGAAAAAGGTTTTTTTTTTGCACTGTGAAGCAATGTTTTGCGTGGGTGCCTGCGCAAATACTGTGTGCATTTGACAGGCACCACTCATTGACATGGACGGGAGAATCAGCCCCGCCCTGATTAGAAAGGCTATTAAGCTAAATCAGATGCCAGAGTTTGCGTATACCTGTATGTACATATGTGCGCCTTAGAATTCTATGGAGACCTTTGATGGGCACAAAAATTGAATTGAGCATTTTGCGGTTTTTTTGCACAAGTAAAAAAAAACAAATGGTCAGAATGAACCCTCTGAAAATAACGGGTTCTATTCTCTGCGCAATGCATGCGCAAATGCGGCCGTCTGAAGCCGCACTTAGAATTGCTTAGCAATGATTGTATAAAAACTGAGTGCACATGGATATCATCTATGTGGGCTGATGTTATCTTATTTTTGCACACATACTGACTTCAATGGCCAATTCTGGTCTGTGAAGATGAGTAGGACACACTGATATTTTTTTACATGGAACATAAGGCTGTTTTCACATGGCCGAAAAAAATCGTGAACGGTTTGTGTGTTGCGAGATGCACAAATCTCGCACGATTATGAAACCCATTTTATTTAATGTATATGAGCTTTTTTTTCCCACATCGTGAGGCAGGAAACAAATCGCGGCACAACCTCATCTAGAATACTGTGTTCAGTTTTGGGCACCCCACTTTAAAAAAGACAGACAAACTGGAGCAAGTTGAGAGAAGAGTTACCAGGATGGTGAGCGGTCTGCAAATCATGTCCTATGAGGAACGGTTAAAGGATCTGGGAATGTTTAGCTTGCAGAAGAGAAGGCTGAGAGGAGACTTAATAGCTGTCTACAAATATCTGAACGGCTGTCACAGTGCAGAGGGATCAGCCCTATTCTCATTTGCACAAGGAAAGACTAGAAGCAATGGGATGAAACTGAAAGGGAGGAGACACCAATCAGATATTAGAAAAAACTTTCTGACAATGAGGGTAATCAATCAGTGAAACAGGTTACCATTGGAGGTGATGAGTTCTCCTTCAATGGAAGTGTTCAAAGAAAGGCTGGAAAAATATCTGTCTGGGATGATTTAGTGATCCTGTATTAAGCAGGGGGTTGGACCAGATGACCCTGGAGGTTTCTTTCAATTCTACCGTTCTAAGATTCTTTCTTTGGGCATGCCCTCGTATTGCCCTTTGCTATCAGTGGGGCCCGCAGCCGCTTCGCACTATACGGTAGATGCATGTGATGCGATGCAATGTGATGCAAGACTACCCCATTGAAAACAATGACAGAAACTCTGCAATGCTGACAGCCATAGTGGAAGATCACTACTTTCCTGAAAATAACAGAGCTAGAACAATATCTCCAGAGTGCCACTTACTGCAAGGCAGCATTCCTTCCAGTCAATGTTAGACTCTTTATACAAGCCTTCTAACAATGACCGGGAATTTTTACAAGGCTTGTATAAAGAGTCTAACATTGACTTGAAGGAATGCTGCTTTCCAATTGGTGGCGCTCTGGAGATATTGTTCCATCTTCCTTATTTGCATATTACCCAGAGGAGCATGAATGGCCTTTTAAGTCTCCTCACTCACCGTCTAGGTCAGTGATGGGCAACCTTTTGAGCTCGGTGTGTCAAAATTTGCCAAAAAATCGAGCATAACTCGGGTGGTGTGTCACTTTAGAAAAAAACATAAATGCGTGATATTTATAGTTTAAATAACAAAAATATATAATTACAATATATAACTGTATTTAATAAACACAAAATACCCATAGCACAGGCCCTCGCCTCTCGTAGCCTCCCCCTCACTTATATCAGTAATGATGAGCCCCCAGCAGTGACAGTGCCCCCCACAGCAGCCCCCAGCAGTGACAGCGCCCCCCACAGCGGCCTCTAGCAGTGACAGTGGCCCCCAGCCGTGACAGCGCCTCCCAGCAGTGACAGTGCCCCCCACAGCGTCCCGCAGCAGTGACAGTGCCCCCCCACAGCGGCCCCCAGCAGTGACAGTGGCCCCCCGCAGCAGCTCCCAGCAGTGACAGTGGCCCCCAGCAGTGACAGCGCCTCCCAGCAGTGACAGTGCCCCCCACAGCGTCCTGCAGCAGTGACAGTGGCCCCCCGCAGCAGCTCCCAGCAGTGACAGTGGCCCCCAGCAGTGACAGCGCCCCCCACAGCGGCCTCTAGCAGTGACAGCGCCTCCCAGCAGTGACAGTGCCCCCCACAGCGTCCTGCAGCAGTGACAGTGCCCCTCCCCACAGCGGCCCCCAGCAGTGACAGTGGCCCCCCGCAGCAGCTCCCAGCAGTGACAGTGGCCCCCAGCAGTGACAGCACCCCCCACAGCGGCCCCCAGCAGTGACAGTGCCTCCCAGCAGTGACAGTGCCCCCCACAGCGTCCTGCAGCAGTGACAGTGGCCCCCCGCAGCAGCTCCCAGCAGTGACAGTGGCCCCCCACAGCAGCCCCCAGCAGTGACAGTGGCCCCCCACAGCCACCCCCAGCAGTGATAGTGCCCCCCACAGCGGTCCCCAGCAATGATAGTGCCCCTACAGCGGCCCCCCAGCTGTGACAGAGGCCCCCATAGCAGCCCCCCAGCAGTGATAGTGCCCCCCCACAGCGGGCCCCAGCATTGATAGCGCCCCCCACAGCGGCCCCCAGCAGTGACAGTGGCCCCCCAAGCGGTCCCCAGCAGTGACAGTGGCCCCCAGCAGTGACAGCGGCCCCCAGCAGTGACAGCGGCCCCCAGCAGTGACTGTGGCCCCACACAGCGCCCCCCAGCAGTGACAGTGCCCCCCGAGACCCATATACTTACCCCTACACCTCGTAGAAGCTCCGCTCCTCCTTTGCCCTCTGCGCCCGCTAGCTGCGATGATCTCCGGCGCACACTGTGAAGTCAGTGTGCTGCCGGACGCTTCCTCCACTGGACGCTATCGTGGAACCAAGTGGTAGGAGACGTCAGGGGAGGGGGGAGGAGGATCCCAGGCTGCACACTGACATCATGGTGTGCACCGGGATCAGCGCTGCTAGTAGCACTGCTAAGTGAATACCAATAGGAGACCCGTGGCCCCTGCCGGTATTCACCACTAACGGGTGAACAGCCGACAGCGGCCGCATGTCAGCGACTATGGCTATGCGTGTCAGTGCTGACATGAGTGTCATAGGTTCGCCATCACGGGTCTAGGTGCTCGCCCTAAGAAGAAAATATAGTGTTTCTGACCTACTTCCCTGAGGTGATGCAAGGTAAATTTTGATTCACGGCCTGATATTACATTCACCTGTGTAAAATTAGCTTTAGGCCCAATGTCCACGGACGGACGGTTTTCATTTGCAGGGCACCCGCGTTGGAAGATCAATAGAATCTGTCCATGTGGGAACCGTAGCAAAATGGAGCATGCTGCGATTTGTTTTCTGCACCGAAATTCCGCAGAACAAATCTGCATGATTTATTTCAGCTGCGGACGCCCATGCTTTCCTATGGGTGGCTTGAATTGTGGAAGTCAATGAAGGACCTATAATCTGCGGCCTGTCCGCAATTGACATAGCGGACGGGCCGCGAATTCCGCTAATGTTAATCTGTTTATGTATTCCCATGGTTAAATTTCTCATGGCCGTGTTTAAGAACGCAGCATGACCTATTTTCGTTCCTTTTTGCCTCAGTATTTGCATTCATTTGAATTATTTTCTATGGGTGGAATACAGATCAGTATTTTCCCAGTATAACATAAAAGCAATGACACCAAATTTAGAGACAATTACTATTAAACAGTTATGAAATACTGATGACATACAGTGCAATTGTAGTGGCCCAGAGTTAGGGCCCCCACAGCATTTGTTTGGCTAGCTCATGTGAACTGTCAATGTGTATCTGTCTGTGTTATTGTCGGTAAATGGCGGTGTGCGTGTCTGTCTGTTCGGGTTTCCAAGAGGTCAATGTCGAGTGTCTGTGTTACCAAACTTGGATGTGTCTGCAACCCTATCACCCTAGCCTGCTTTGTGTTGGGTCACTGGTGAGTGTTTTTTGGGGTGTGTGGCTAGAGTGGGCAGGTAAAAGTAGAGAGGGT
Organism: Eleutherodactylus coqui; assembly: GCF_035609145.1. Lineage (NCBI taxonomy): Eukaryota > Metazoa > Chordata > Amphibia > Anura > Eleutherodactylidae > Eleutherodactylus > Eleutherodactylus coqui. The sequence goes on along the minus strand of NC_089838.1, from coordinate 217,669,736 downwards.
AGAGAAAGAAGAGAAGAGCAGAGATGTAGTCAGAGGAGGGAAACACGTGGAGTTGGCTTAGGCCTCCACGAAGTCGTCCGGGCTGAGCTCAAGTCTGCCCCACCTGGAATGAGTTGTGACCCCTTCGAGGAAAGAGAAAAGGGACAGGAGCGGAGAGAAAGAGAGCCAGCGGAGAATTCTGTGAACTCTCCTGCTTCAAGTGAGACTTCAAGCCAGAGCAGACTCCACGTATTCAAGTTGGAGGATGTACCTGGCATGAGTGAATGTACGGCACATCAACTAGGTCAGCTGTTAGAGGGTCTGTACAACAGAACGAGCTTGTCTGGTTTTCCCTCCAATGCCCCGAGTACGTGTCCCGATATTCACCCTCAGATAACTGAGACTGATGGCTACAACGTCCCTGGGAAGCAAAGTTAACAAGTAAAGGTTTATTGGTGCCTGATAGGAAAACCTGTTAGAATTGTTGTTACCCAAGACTGCCGCAGCATGTATTGAAACCCAACTTTACAAGTGATAAGTAAACCGTGTGCCTCCGGTTCAAACAACGCTTTGACTACTGACTCTTTTTTTGTCCTGATGTTACGTCATACTCAGAGGCACTGGCGTCACAAAGAACTTCTGTTACTGTGGTCATCGACCATATTTGTGTGAGCTGTTAGCTGCATGGGCCCTCATTCCAGGAAGAGTAACAACCACTGTGACAGAGCCTGAATCAGAAGCGATCCCCTCAGGTTACACCTGCTAACTTCAGCCTGCTGCACAATCTCATCTGTAACAGGTCTGTATTATGGAAGAATTACAGTACGCTGGTCTGAAACTGGCCTAAGTCAGTGAGCAATAAGTACCTATCCATCCTCCGCAGGCGTCTCACCTCCTCGCGAGGTCAGTGTATTTAGTGGTTGTCTCAGTGTATGTATGGTGAATGTTGAGAGTGCTTGGGATGGAGAGGTCTATGATGTTATTATTATTGTGGGTGAGAATGTGTGTAAGGCTGGGATCACACAAACATGTTGGTATAGCGCATTCCACGCGCAAAATATGTTGTACCAATCTCCTATAGGCCGTCATGTTGCCACTCACACGACTTGTGTGAAATCCGCGTGCAAGAAAAATTGCAGCACATTCTATCTTGGCGAATATTACACACCGAGATAGTATATGTCATTGTGTACTGGCTACATGCTGCGCACGTATCTGCGCAAGATATGGTCGTGTAAGCCTGGCCTAAGTGGCTAAGTAACTGTCTCAGTGGTAGAAAACAGAGGGGGGTTACACACATATTCTCATTGGATCACCAATACTAGAAGGGTACCACAGGGGGCAGCATTGGTCCATATTCTCTTTAATATATTTATTAATGACCTGGTAGAAGGCTTGCACAGTAAAATATAAATATTTGCAGAAGATACAAAACTATGTAAAGAAATTAACACAAGAGAGGACAGAAGGAGATCGCAAGAGGATCTGGATAAGGGCTCCTGCGCACTTGCGTTTTTCTTGTGCGTTTTTTTCACGCGATTGTCAATGGGACTTTCTAATGTTAAAAACGCATCACAAGTTGGTGTTTTCCAATGTTTGTGCGATGCGTTTTTAACATTAGAAAGTCCCATTGACAATTGCGTGAAAAAAACGTGCAAGAAAAGTGCAAGTGTTCAGGAGCTCTAAGTTGGAGGTTTTATGCAGAAAGTGGTAAATGAGGTTGAACACTGTTAAATGTAAGGTTCTGCACATGGGCAGGAACTACATGTCATCATTACACACTAAATGGGAAACTCTGGGCATAACTGACATGGAAAAGGACTTGGGGGTTTAGTTAACTGTAAGCTTAATTGGAGCAACCAGTGTCAGGCAGCTGCTGCCATGGCAAATATGATGATGGGGTTCATCAAAAGAGGTGTGGGGGGACATGATGAGAACATTGTTCTTCCTCCTTACAAACCACTGGTCAGCCCACACATGGAATATTGTGTGCAGTTTGGGGCACTGGTACTAAAGGAGGACATATCAGAGCTTGAGTAGGTACAAAGGAGGGGAAACTAAAGTAATAAATGGAATGGGCGGACTACAATACCCAGAGAGGTTATCAAAATTGAGATTATTTAGTTTAGAAAAAAGACCACTGAGGGGGCGACCAGATAACTATGTGTAACTATATCAGGGGACAATACAGAGATCACTCCCATCATCTATTTATACCCAGGACTTTGACTGTGACTGTAACAAGGAGGCATCCTCTACGTCTAGAGGAAAGAAGGTTTCTACACCGACATATAAGGGTGTTCTTTACTGTAAGAGCAGTGAGGCTGTGGAAACCTTTGCCCGAGGACGTGATGATGGTGAACTCACTAAAAGACTCCGGACTTATTCACATGAATGCATTTGTGCTGAATATTACGTCTGCAAAGTTTGCACACGCAGTACAAAGTGAATAGAACTCATTGATTTCAGTAGGTTTGGCCACGTGCATTTTTTGTGTACGCATTTCTGTCGTGCCAAAAAAATGCAGCATGTTCTGTTTTTATGCGTAATGCGCAAAACAGTAGCACATATTAAACTTAATTGCCACAAAAGCATGCTTGCGTTTTTTTTCAGGAACGGTATCTGTTTCTTCTTAGGGAAAGCACCTAGAAGGTGAGTAAGAAGACTAATAAGGCCATCCATGCTCCTGTGGGAAATATGCAAATAAGGAAGATGGAAAAATACCTCTATAGTGCCACCTATTGGAAGTCAGTATTCCTGCAAGTCAATATGATATCTCTCCTCGCTCTCCCCCACCCCTCTCCATTAACTGTAAGCAGCAGTTGTTCAGTACTGAACGACTGCTGTTTACACTGAAACATGTATCATTCAGTTTTTAAGTGTGCTTAAACTGAACGACTGGACGATTCTTGGCCAGTCATTCAGTTTCTGCATGCTCCTACACGGGACAATTATCGTTCAAAACCCCGGGGTTTTGAACAACCAGAACGATAATCGTCCTGTGTAAAAAGGCCCTTAGAGTCTTTATACAAGCCTTATAACAATGACTAGGAATTGAAAAACCAAGAATTCCTTATTTGCATATTTCCCAGAGGAGCATGCATGGCCTTATAAGTCTCCTCACTCACCATTTATGTGCTCTCCCTAATGAGAAATTATACCCTTCCTGACCCACATCTATTGGCCTATCACTAGCCAAGCCAAAAACCTACTGCACCCTGATAAGAGGTAATCACCCCGAAACAGCTGTCTGTGTATGGATTCCTACTTGGTTTTCAATTCCCAGGCATTGTTATAAGGCTTGTTGGCATAGTAAGCAGCATCTATTTTTAATGCACTCCATTCATTTCAATGGCTGATGCAGTATTGAAAATAGAACATACAGCGTGCGGTATAAATGCTGCGTTAAATGTTTGTCTGTGAAGCCCCACTTAAATGAATGGCGCCTTAGTGCATCGTTTTTAGTGGTTTTGAGTTGGAAGCTGTAAAAATACGCCCGTGTGAGAGAGACCTATTAGTCGTATTAGCAGTGGTGATAGGTAAATATTTTATAACACAAGCAAAGATCAAATCAAATCTTTCAAGCTGTGATTGAAGCCAATTGCTGTTACCGGGGATGGCCACTAGATGGCGCTGCAGAGCAGCCTCCTGGATGGGTTTCTGCACATGTGCACAGACTGTGAAAAGAAAGGGACAGACTCACAGGAAATCAGCGAGAATGCAAATACAAAGTGCGTGTGGGAGTGAGACACTCGGAGGGCGAGGGAAATGTCTGGCCTGAGACACAACAAAAGCCAGCAGCCTCCCGCAGCCATGCAGCGGGCAGGATAAGCGGCTCCGCCAGGACGCGGCTCACACTTGTCTCGCCGGCAATATGTTCTCCATTAAACAGCCGAAGCCGACGTTCAGGTCGTATCTGCTGCCGCCGCAGGTATGTGATGGGGGAGCCTGCACTGGGCATGGGGTTATATCACTGGAGGGGGCTAATGGGGGGGTCTTACTGCTAGCCAAGTGCCACTACTGGGTTAAACTTTCTAATGACTTCCTATAAAAGCCTGCAGCGCTCCAGCTGTTGTCGGACTACAACTCCCAGCAGGCCCTGTTGGGCAATGTCGTGTCCCCCCATGCGCTGCGGATGACTCTGTGTGAACGGACGCCGCTCATGTTTCTCCCATGTTTTTCAGCATGAAGACAAACTCAGCCCAGAGATGAAAATTAAGAAGCTGAAACCAGTGCTGCTGCGAGGTAAGCGTGGACGGGCGCGCAACGCAGGGACGGACGGCGCGCAGTGTAGGGACGGACGGACGGGCGCGCAGCGACGGACGGGCGCGCAGTGTAGGGACGGACGGGCGCGCGGCGCTGGGTCAGGTGGAACGCTGGATTTCGACTTTGCTTGACAAGTAATTGGGACGCTGTCCACGGATACGTCAAAGTTGGGATCAGCCGGAGCCTGGAAGTTGTCACAGTGACATCATCGCATATGTTGATTAGGGCGTGGGATTTAATAGCGTATTACACGGTGAATGGCGGCAGTGAAAGTACATTGATTTATTCATGCTTGCGTCTAATACGCGCGTGAAAAAAAATGCAGAATGGTCTATCTTACTGCGTATGAGGGCAGAGATTCAAAAATATGATCACTCCTGCGCAATTTTTTTTGGCACAGTGCAAAAAATACTCCGCTGCGCAAATGCATTGCACAGGAGCGAGCGTTTTTGCACTCGTGTGAGAAAGCCCCATCACCGTAGGGACTTCCACTTTATTGCTCCGTTTTGGGGGGGGAAGGAAATTTGAATCCCAGCGCCCGACAGGTTCAGTCTCTGGCAGGAACCAACAGCAGCGGACGGACCCCACTGACTATAATGGGGTCTGCCTGCTTTCTGCCCAGCCGTTCGGCTTTTGGACAGAAGAAATAGCGTGCAGCGCTTTTTCTTCCGGTATTTCCTGCTGCCGCTGTGATGGAGCCTTCGGCCGGAGGGTCCGACGCGGATGTGAAACCGACATTATTGCTGCGGGCATTACCCAGTGGAAATGGATTTGGCCACCGTTTTTCTTGCGGATCTGCTGCAGGATTTAACCCTTGTATTCCCAGGGTTGAATTCCGCCGCTAAAATAGACAAACTGCAGATTTAGAATGTGCGGCTTTTTAAAAAAATGCTGCAGATTCCTTGCAGAAAATTTCTGCATCAAGTGAAGGAGACTTCTGAAATCCACAGTCATTACGCCATGTGTGAAGGCGGACTTATTTTGGGACCTTCACCTGTTGGGAGAAAGGTGGCTTCAGTGGCCCTCCTTCGGTGATTCCTCGAGTCCAAACTCTCCGTATAGTCCAGTGTCTGCACGGACCTTCCCAATGAAGTCTACGGCACTCTCACACTGGCGTCTTAAAAACCGATGTGTCTTAAACGTTGTTTTACAGCATTTTTAAATGGCGTTTTTTAATGCACCCCATCATTGCAATGGGTAATATGGGGCGTTAAAAACGCAGTAAAATAGAGCGGAGAGCGTTTGAAGATTGCGGTGTTAGAAACGCCGCATGTGAACGCTCGTCTGAGAAGACCTATTGGAAGCAATGGAGGCATTTCACAGCGTTTCAAACGTCGCACTAAACGTAAAAAAAGGCCCGTGTGAGAGTGACCGTACGAAGTTCAGAAAGATCCGAGGAAGCGGTATTTTCTGGGACACACTAAGGTGTGTGTGTATATATAATTAGTGTGTGTGTTTTTCTAAGGGCGGCTTCAGATGGGTGTATATCTAAATACTCTCGCTCCTGTGCAACCTTTTTGCACTATGAACCATAATATTTTGCGCGCAGGTCTGCACAAATACTGCGGTTATTTGCAGAAGCACCGCTTGTTCACTTGGCTGGGGGATTTAAATGCAAGAGTTTTGCGCATACCCGCGTATTCAAAATATAGCAAGTCCTTTATTTTGCCCCTTGGAGAACCGTATGCACAAAAAACAATTGAGAACGAACCCATTGAAATCAATGGGTTCTATTCTTGCCTTTTTTCCGCACAGGATTTTCCCACACGCAAAAGCGCTAAAACCCGCTGATCTAAAGGAGCCCTTAGCGTACGTTCACACCTGCGTTCGGTCACAATTCCGTTTGCTTCTGTTCTGTTTCTGGTTTTCCCGGAACAAATAGCGCTGCAGATGTTGGATTCGTATTTTACAGCGACCAGTGAGAATTTCACTGCTTTTATGGCTAATTACAAAGTTTTATGCCATAACTACTCATGCTGTAAAAATGATGCCCCAAACATCCTAAACCTGCTCCATTCATGCCAGCGTGCCTGTTTGCTACCATCTGCTGTAATGAAAGGCCCCCACTGTCTAGGAGATGCTTATACCAGGGCGGCTCATGCCATGGCTGATGAGCTGTCCGGAGTGGTGATGGATACATCTCCCTAGTGGGCTGTAGCAGTACGGACTGCAGGGTGCCATCAGGAATACATGGCACAGAGCTGAGTGACAGGTGGGTGCAGCGCTGGACAGTTTGTTACACTTGGCTACAACTTGCTTCTGATACAAAGTTTCCATTTAGAGTGAGAGTCTTGTTATGTAAACATAGTACATACAGAGGACATAGAACATATGCCAAGCATAGTACATCCTGCAGTGTAGTCTGGGGGTTTCACCATGTGGATGGAGACCCCCAGGCATTAGGTAATGGTCAGCATTAGTCAGTCCCCCGTCCCCATCCGTACTATAACCACACTACATGGTCTTCTGATGGGATGACTTGTATACAGCGGCATTGATACAATATGGGACAAAATATTAGTCCTGCAAACATAAACGCGACATTCATTGCACACCCTGATGATGTTACCAGAGGGAGAGTGCTGTGACTGCTTGATCCTGTCTGATATACTTTGGGTTTAAGGGCAAAAGCACATATGTGCATGCGCTAATGTGCTTGCCACCATGGAGCATATCAGCGCATGAACTTGGTCTTTACCATTCAAACCCGACGCTCTTGCACGCAAGTTAGATAGAAAAAAAAGTGTGAAGTTAGGGAAAATCCTCCTTTTTTTCACATGTAGCATTGATTCGTGGAAATGAAACCAGTGTTTTCGTTTCGTCCCGTTATGCGGCCGTTATTTTCACGGTCCCATAACAGGCTAAAACCTGCCCGTGTGTTTAAGCCCTTAGTAGCTCAACGTTTTCAGGAACTCTGTTTGCTGTTGCTGAATAGAAATATTTTCCTTCCTGTTACAAGCTGCAGTTATATGAAACCAGAAAGCACGTTGGGTCGCCTTTTGCGAAGAGCCCATGGCAGGAATCCAAGGCCGAAACTTAGATTTTGCAACACAAAACGCCACGTGTGAACGCAGCCTTATTCTTGGTTGTCTGCTGGATGAGGGCTCCTTCAGACAAGCTTATTTTTGCGCGTATAAAAATGCCATGCCTATTCATTTCATTCTGATTTCCCTTTTTGCTCTCGGTTCACGTTGGCACAAAAAAATAGGAGCTGCTCTATTTTGCACATTAGAGAGCCCCATAGAGTCCTATGGGAGATGAAGAAGTGGTGCCTGCGCAAATGTGCCCAGTATTTGTACAGGCATTCGTGCAAAATACACTCGTTCTCTGCACAAAAAATTTGAGCAGGAGCAAGCGTATCTCGGAATCCGCTGGCGTGTCTCTGCGCTGAGACTGTGTAGGACCAGCATCATAGCATGCGGTAAAGTATGCTCATATGTGCAAATTTAATGTTTACTTGTATGACCAAGTCACATATACACACAGTGTTTGACCCCAGGTGACTCTAGACTTTAGGGGCCTCCTTTACAGATCCTGTCCTTCCGAGATGAAAAATACCATTGTGTGCTTTTGGCGTGATGCACGCGGCACGACATTGTGGCTTTCGTTATAAGCCTTATTATAAATTAAGCCTGTAATAGGTTTCTGCCTGTATCATATAGCTGACATCTTGCCACTGTTTGTGTCTAAGCAAAACGTGACTTACACGGTTATTTACACATAAAACACTTACAGCAGATGTGTCAGCTGAATATACTCTATGGAAGGGCTTCTTCAGACAAGCACATGCGCAAATACGTTTGTGGCGACGGTGCATATTTGTACATGAACCTGTCAAGTCTACCCCCCCTTCACTCTTTACTCTTTAAACTTTGTGCTATTGCACATGGAAAAATCGTGCCAGAGATATAGGTCCGAGCCTATCTTTTCTCGCCCATCTTAAAAACTATGGGGCAATACCTAATTTTTTCCATAAATAGAAATAGTGCGTGAGAAACACCCCCGTAAAAATGTAACCATTGAAATCAATGGCTTCACTTTGTCACCTTTTCTGAGCGTGATTTTTCATTGCCGCAAAACGTTCCGAAAGCGCTGTCCTCTGTTGAAGCCCTACTGGCAACATATTACATCTACAGCTCTCTGTTCCTTTTAGCCAAAAAAGTTGTGCCGTCTGGTAACTAGGAGTGCTGAGGAGTTTGTGCCAGCTGTGGCTACCCGTGGCGGGGTTGTCATATGCTACCATTACACAGGAGAGCATATTCAGCGGACACCTCCACTTCAGTAACGCCACCGCTGATACTGCCACCATACTGGGCAGAAATGGAAGGACATTGTATCTTCTCACTGACTGCTTTATTACATGCCGGAGAGAACTTATTGTGTGACAGGAAAACAAATCGTGAAACCAAGCATGCGTACAGCAGATCGAGTGCCAAACCAATAACCGTAAAAGGGCTTAACGATCTGTTATACCGTCTATTGAAAGCCTCGTGTTCATAATGACAAGGAGCGCAAATTGCGGCTCGTAGGGTTTAACAGCGTTTCCTGATAAAATACAATTTGCTATAAATTATAATTTGTCCTACTGCTGGCAATTATCAATTCTCTTAAAATGAACCTACCAGACGGCAGCGTGGGGTGTAAGGGTGGGGCACGGAGCTTGCGAGAATACAGCTTTAATATGATTCGATGGTTTATTTTAATGCCAAATGTCATATAAATAGTTGTGCAAACCAATGGAGGGTAACAGATGTCAAAAAGTAAGAAATAAAATTGTGATCGGAACTTAGTTGCAAAGCTTGTAAATAAAGGCTTCAGTACCAATGTAGTGTAATGCTGAATTGCCCTGCTGTGTGCGTTAGTGCTGACGCATAACCAGTACTTCTAGATGGACACATGTGAGGGACCCCTAGACTAAGCAATGTTTGGGGATCCCTGTTTTGTGAAAGCAGAAAGAACTGCCCAAATAAAAGGGCTATAGAAGCACTAGTGCCATGCAGTGCCAGCCAGGGCACCACCAAGCTTGCCAAACAGAAGTTGGGACTTGTTGGGTTCCTCCCTGTGGTTTTCAAACCCCACAAACCTGGTTGTCACCACATGTGAGGTTTAGGTGATGTGGTGGTGTGAGCCCTTGGACACTTTCACTAATTGCTCTTCTATAGTCAATAGTATATATATATATATAATATATATATATATAATCGCTGCCTTTGCTTTCGGATCTCCTGCATGTCAGTGTTTCAGTAACCTCCTAAGATACTTTTCACAGTTGACACTTGAGAAAGCCCTTGATTTCTGGCCGTCCAGAGAGGCCACCGCAGAAGTGATCCTCTCTTACAATTGCCATTTTCCTTTGAGCGCATGTCATGTGAGAACACATCGCATGTGAAAGTATATTGTCTGCCTGCTCACAAAGTAATGTGCCACCTCCCATGGCTGTTACCGGGGCAGGCTGCAGGCATGCTGAATAGATGGCAGGTTTGGCTTTCACTCCATGCATTCTGGGAGTCTGCTGAGGAAGGCAATATGTGCCTGGAATGGTTAATAACCTGATGATGTCATGCTGCTGCTGCACAAGCTAGAAATCTCACCAACTTGTATACAGTTCCAGTTTTGGGTGTAACGCCTAAATATATCACCTTTTCTCAAAAATTATAGCCAAGTTCAAATGATGACTTCCAAGAGCCCTGTCCATAAATAGGTCTTATTTAATAGTTAACATACGTGCAAAAGTGGACAGATCTAGGAGCCGGCTTGCGTCGGTTTGATAAGAATGACTGTAATAACTCTTAGGTGATCTTCTCACATGAGTTTTGTAATGTGCACAAAAGTTGCACAAATATGAAAGCCACTCTTTGAATGAATTCATTAACACAAGCTATTCCCCTTCCTTGCAGCAAATCTGCGCTGAATATCCGTTGCATAAATTGACACGTTGTGGTTTTAAAATCCATACTGCTTGTCAATTTTGCTGCACATGCATTATTTCTTTCCCTGGCGGATCCACGTCTTACTCTTCAGACATCGATCCCCCGTAATAATCTGCGGTAGAAATTCAAGGCTTTATCTTGGAATTGTGCCGTGGCTTTAACTCCATTTGGTGTGGCAGACCTGCATGCGGCCACCCATCGTGGGGACATGGCAGTTCATTTCCATAATATGGATTTTAAAATCTGTACACGGAAAAATACAGACTGTATGTACGGCGGCACGGATACCCCGTGACGTCAGTGTGATGTATAAATGGCCCTGATATTCGTAAGGAGTCTGTGGCAATAAAACATTGCGTGAGGACAATCATGCGCTGATATATAGGACTTGGCGCAATGTGATGAAGAGCTACAGTAACGGAAACTTAACTAATAAAGTGCGACAGGTGTAAATATTTTCTATATCCTCCTACATCAAGGTACTCTTGGTTTATGATTGGGTGAATAGTAATTGAAGTGTAGTTTATAGCAATAGCGAGTGTGCCAATTCACCCTTTACAAAACCCTCACAGCTGCTGTTGGCACTATGTATGCGTTTCACAGCTGGCGCCCACAATGGCGGACCTTATACATGTAGTGGTTGCCATTTCTCAGATGACCTCTCGGAGGTGGTAATCTTTACCCCCCCTCCCTCCCCTCCTATATCTTTACATAAGACTACGTGGTTTTCAACACTTTGCATTAGTAGTTGGCACGTGGCTGGGGGTTTATATGCGGCTGTTTATCCCGTGACATGAATGTTCTTGCCGGCTCTTGAATTGTACATTAGTTTTGTCCGTGCGCTGCGTGCTGTTGTAATAATCACTGCTTCCACTGTGATAAGCTACAATGTGTGAAGATTAGCTGTCAGCGATACCCTAGCGAGTCTGATTCCTTCGCAAACACATGAACTTGTGAACCGGCCTATACTGGCAGAATTGTAGTAGAACTCTAGAAAACTCCAATTATTTATTGCTTTGACCTTCAGACCTTTAATAATTAAAGGGGTTGTCTGTCCTCTTTTCCTCTGATGACCTGTTCCAGAGGATAGGTTATCAGTCATTGATGGACGAGGGTCCGCTGCTGCTTGTCTAGTCCAGTGCAGCGGGTCTGACGTTGTCAAATGGGTAAATGAGCCACAAACACTGGTAAAATGGCGCAAACTTACAGAGAAGAACTTGAAGGCAAGAAAAATCATCTCTGTCTAGGTGGAGGACAAGTAAACCTTCTAATTGGTGTGTTCACAGTTAGCCCCTGCTTGTACAGTTTATCCCAGGTTTATTACCACTTTGTCTATCTCGGCATACCTGAAGAAGGATCATTGCGCCCCAAAACGCATTTTACTGCTGGTTGTTAAAGATAAATGTTGGGTTATACTCCTTGCCATCAAGTTCCTTTCTGGAAGTTTGCACTATTTTACCAATTTTTGTTGCTTCTTTACCTGTGCTCCCTCATGCCCACTTAGTTGGGTGTATATTGGGTAGGCATTGCTTCTACAGCATTTTTGATACTCTTGTATTCAATCTCTCATGGCCATTCTATAATATTTTAGGCCTTATCTATACAAGAAGGTTGCTCCACCCATCTCTTCTTCTGCACCTCCTTAAAGCCCATTTACAAGCAATGATTCTCGCTCAAAATTAATTCAAATGATGGCCTATGAGTGATCATTGCGTGTAAACACTAGCATAGTGCACTTTTCATCTGAATGATGATTTTTAGGTGAGCTTAAAATCCATTGTTCAGACTGAATGCTGTTATCTCCATGGGAGCTGGAGATTACTTTTTATTCTTCCAGCAGTTCTTGCGAGGACAATGGAGCTGATTGCAGAACTCAGACCACCTGGGAGGCTCCAGGAGGCTCGTTTATATGCAAATGTAGATGATAAAGTGCTAATGGACATTAGTGTCCATTAGCACTTTATGCAAAATGATCGCTAAAACTGTCAATCGTTTGAAAGATTGTCTTTGCGTGTAAATGGGCCTTTAAAATAGGCCACCAATGAGTAACTGTCTGAATCCCCCCCACATCTTAAGGATAGGCCTTCAATGTTGTTTCTTGGTAGACCTCTTTAAATGTTACATAATGGGACAGATTTAGTAATAATGACTTAAAAAATAAGAAGGCCTAAAGCTATAGGAGCCAGACTAATGAAATACCAAATATATTCCTGACAGTTTTTGCCTTGGCAAACCTTATGGTGTATTAGACCTTTCTTTTAAGTCACCCCTTTGGTATTGTATTTTGCACCACAAACTGGCATTTACCATTAATCTGGCACATTTTATGTCTATACACAGCCATACCCTTATTCCTAATATATGAAGCCATGTGGCAAGTGTCAAAAAGTAACCTTTTTGGCAAAACTATAATCCGACTAAAATAAAGTGCTCCAAAAATCTGGCACAGTACAAGTCAGAAGAGTGACCCAAAAAGATTAGTTAATCTGCCCTATTTCCCTTTTTCTTTCCCATTCTGATTGCCATTATGGAGTTGGGAAGGAATTTTCCCCCAAATGGGCTAATGGGCTTCTACCTCCTCTGGATCCATGGGGGGGGGGGGGGGGGGTGTTGAAACAGGCTGAACTAGATGGACATTGTCTTCATTCAGCCTAATACACTATGTTACTATGTAATGGTTGTGTGTTTCTAAAGGACTTATGGGGCAATTATCATGTAAAAATCACTATCAGAAAAATGTTCCCAATCCAGTGTTAATGTGTGCAGCGAGAATTAGTGTTGTGTTTTCTGATCTTTTACAATACCCTAGACATAGTCATTAGTCGGTGTCCTATCTGCTAGCCGTTGACGGAAGAAACGGAAGGAAGACGAGTGATCTCAAAAAATGAATTGAAATTGCAAAAAAGTTTCTCACTGAAAAAGGCCCGAAAATAAAATATAATCTTTATTAATTTAAAGGATAAAAAACCCCTCTAGATTCCGGGGGTAATTGAGACCCGAAACAGACACAAAGAGACAAACACACAAAAAACCTATGGGAATTTAAGCAATTGGCTTAGATACATCAATTCATACCGACCTCATTGGTTTTAGAGGTAGCTAATACTGTGAGGGCGTAAAATGAATTAGTGAAAGCGGTGGCCGTTTCCTGTGAAAGGGGGCCAGAAAGGTGGTCACTAAATAATTAGTTTATGGTTATTATCCACTGGTGGAAACGTGCGCGTTATGTTAGAGGGCCTCGTTCACACCAGGATATATTGCCACTCCACAGTATTAAGTAAGGGGTGCTGATACTCAGCAATCCATTACACAAAAAAATATTATTATATTCATATCCAATTGTGACAACAATGCCCTGTGTCCATATGTCACAATTGCTACAATTGCTATTCCGATAGGGGCAACGGTCCGTCAAGACCCAAAAATGTGATATAATCCCAACCTATGTTGGGTCTGACAGCGATCTAAATGTTTTAATAAAAAGCTGGACTAAAGTGGTGTTGACAATTCCTTATGCCAATTATATCAGAAGGAGTCAACAACGTTTATAGTATAAATAGTACACGACAGACACACACTTGATTCATGTGTGTGTCAAACGCTGTAGTCTAATACCGACTAAAGCCAACAGAAGTCGTCCGTAATCGTCGACGCGTTTCTGCAGCACGGGTAAAATAAATTTACCGCTGCTTCATCAGGACGAAATTGAGACAATTTATTAAATTATACTAGATTTGTTGTTGTTGATCAATCTGTGTAGTGAGCATCAAACTGCACAGATCTGATTTTGTATGCTGATGCCTGACAGCTGATGCTCAATACACTTAAGACGCTGCTGCAAGGACTAGTTTAGTGTAGTATTGATGGACACACGGGCAAGCACATTATAATGCCGTCCGGGTAATAGCCGCTAAACTGGGTTCATATAGCTGAACAAATTCTGGCCTGCGACACTTATATTGAATGAGTGCGTTATTTGATAATTATATAACGAACTTTTTTCAAAGTGTCGGCTGGTTAATTGTATAGGAGTCTGATGATTGACTTCCAGACACAGTAAAGAGCCAAAAAGAGTCAGTTTAGAATTGTGTTAGTAAACACCCAACCACAGCTAAACTACAGCGCGGTCCAAGGTAGTGACCGCTGGCTAAACTACACAACTAGCCCCTATGAGACAGCACTTCAGTTTGACAGACCTGGTAACTGTCTGAAACTGGTCTGTTCATATAGGGCTAGCTCCTCCTAGTGGGAGGGAGATACCCTGTGTTTCCAATTGGGCAAGAGACTCATGGGAGGTCCAGAATGACATGTCCATTATGGGGAGGAGGACGCATGGTTTGTTGCTAAGCAACACCTAGTTGATTCGTAAAAATATATATATATATATATATACACGTCAGGCCGCTTGACGCGTCGCCACATGCCGTGTGCGTTGCTAGGCAGCCGAACGGCTTAGGGGTGAGGCCGCAGCGTGTGGAGTGATGACGCTGCGGCGCTAGCTCCGCCCCCTATGTGCATCGCTACCAACGCTGCTCGTTGCTCAGCTACCGATCGGCCTACCAGCAGAGCTGCAGCGTCTGACGTGATGCCGTTGAGCGCAAGCTCCGCCCCCTCCGTGTGACATGACTGTCACTTAGGGAATTCCTCAATACAGAGGTGTTCCAGTACAACACATTGTTCATTCATTATTGACAGAGGTAAGGTATGAGAAGGCGTGGCTAACAGGTCACAGAAAAAACTGACAGCCACCGTTTGTTAACTACTAAGGACAAACAAAACAATATGCATTATGATGCAGCTCAACACATTATTTGGATCCCCAGCATGAAGTGTTGTGGGACCTACTATATAGATATTATTTGGTATAATAAAGCACTGTAGTGGGATATAGATTGCGTAGAAATTATCGAAGACACTCTGCATACATTGTTTATTTATTGTCGAATTACAGTTAGAAACAACCTTATTGGAAGGCATTAAAACCTTTTTTATTTTTTTTTTTTTTTTTTTTTTTTTTTACCACATGGCTACCTCAAAAAATGTCTGCCCATAAGTGTTATTGTTGAACATATGGTTATAAGAAATTGCTGGACCAGCATGAACGTGCTTTATAGGTAGGTCATGGAATTACGATAAATCAGCCCCTTGGGAAAGATCTATAGATTTAGGGTACCATATGATTGAATAGAAAATTGTCCAATTTACTAAGTCAAATGACGTAACTATCTCCTAGTGTGATGATAGTAGACAGGGACAAGAACGGTTCAGTATATTTTTGAAACAAGAAAGAAGAGGGATTAAAGCACCTGAGTAGTGGGGGTGCATCACAGATAACCCAAGGTCAGAATTCTTAAATAAACGGAACAAATGACAAATTTTCGTTAAGACCCTTGGGTGCCAAACAATCCAATTTGTCAATCCAAAAGGCCTCTTTTTGGAGGAGTCTTCGATTGCAAAAAAGAGTTTATACGATTGCAACATATAAATGCCGGTCTTTCAAATGTTAAACTCACTAGTAACAGTTGATTAGTGCTCATTTTCACAAATGTATCTTTGTGTTTTTAAAGAACCCTTAGCTGGATTTTAAGTAAGTTTCTCTGTGGAATTCGCTGTATAGGGATGTGTGTTCTTGGGTTGTTTTGACTTCCACCTTGAACCACAAGTAGTTTGTCAGAAGTATTTTTGGTGTCCCGTTATGAGATCCAATGACCTGCGGGGAAATGCCTGCCCTGAGTCATAATGCTGTGAGGTTATGGATTGTTCTTGATTTGTAGATGGCTATAGTATTAGTATATAAATGGAATCGAGGGTCATTCCTTTCAGAAATCCCTGAAATGTGCACGGTCTTCTTTTTCTGCCGTGTTCATAGTTGACTTACGGCCAAAAATCTGCCTCTGAGGTTTGAAAATGTTCACTTATAAAATGACTAATGTGGACTGAAGTCTTGGCATTTGGAGCAGGCTTGTGTTGAGAGGTCCAGATGTGTTCCAGAGTTGGGCCTATTTCAATCATAGGGTGTGGATCCGCGGTTACTGCATGGGCTGTGTCTATTTTGCTTTGCTCCCAGTTTAGCATGTAACCAAATATAAATTAAAGTAGGTGTAAATTATCTTTTCCGTCAGTAAACACGGCGGCTTTTAGAAAACAGTCTGCAGAAGGTACTTCCTTGAGGCAGGAATAGATAAACACAGGTTAGTGGAGATTACTAGGCTTCATCCGGAACTCTTCAGTAAATAAACCTAGGCATTAGCTGCTCTGTTTGTTTACTAGGGTCACAATGTAGTAATGTGTATTTCATTGCATAAACAATAGAAGGGCCTGTTCATTCCTCCTTATGGCTTCTGTCCAGGGGTCTCGTTGGGGTTTTCATTTAAAATCCTGCAGGGACCTGAATGAAACCGGTCAGGGTGGGGTCACTTTGTATAGAACAGAACATCTGGCACTCAGGTACCCATTCTATGGCAACAGAGGTTGAGGTCTGCAGCGTTTGTAGATCAACCCACCAAGCTATACATCTTGCACTTCTCTTTTAGCCTCCAGGTTGCATGACCAGCACTCTGAAGACACTTTGGGGATATTTCAGAAGGCTTTACGCCAGAAAACTGTCGTAGAAAATTTGTGAAATTTGGTGCAAGAGTCGCTCGCACAATAATTTTGTGCCTTTTTAGCCTTCTGCGCTGGCTGATCCACTTTCAGGGAGAGTGGGCAGGGCTTGTTGGAAGGGGGAGTGGCTGGCCTACACCAAAAACGTTATGTATAATTTTACACAAGAAACGTATGAATTTTGCATGAAATGTACTACTGGTTGGGACCAGGGGTATATTGCTGTAAGGCACGTTGAGCTGCGGGGATACGCCTAGTACACAAAGAGCCATGGGCCTCTTCAACTGTTATGTGCACTGGGGGGACATTATACTAAACTCTGTGCCTGTGTGACATTGCGAACAGGTTGCGGATTCCGCATCATGGCCTGGCGGCAGCACAGGACTGTGACCTTTTTTTATGAAAAAAAAAAACCAAAAACTTGTACTGCGTATGTCCGACGGCTGCTTGCTGCGACTATCCGCAGTATAGATGAAGAACAGAAAAGACGGGTACGTGTGTCCGGCTCTGCCGTGTGCAGGCGGCCTTAGGGTTCTTCCTCAGGCTTAACATGTCTTTTTGTTAGCCCTTAAAAGGTATCATATCTGCAAGGTGACTCTCTCGCTGAAGGCAGTCTCATCTGGCTGCGGGATGATCAGTTGGTGCTTGACCTTCTAGAGCAGTTTTTCACACTTTTTTTCCCAGAAACTACGTGGCTACAAAGAGGGGATGTAATGCTGATTATTTTCCAACCGTTTCATATGGTTACTTTCTGTCTGCCTGGCTTCTGTTCTTTTTGATATTCCCTGATGTCACTCAGCCTTGAACTGTATAACATCAGCATACTTTCAGAGCCACGTGTGCTGCAAAAGGAATCTGACAGCAGCGCAATCCGTGATCCCTCCTTTTATACGTCAATGGAACTGAAGTTTACTGACCTCAATGCAGCTTCTAATTTCAACTGATGATTATTAGGAAAAAGATAAGTGAATTATTGCATAGTGATCAGCCAAGAAGTTCCCCTCACAGGGGGTGCAATAATGTAATTACACATTCTCAATGCAACTTTTAAGTTGGGTGCCTGTGTTTAACCTGGCAGAAAGATTGCCATGTCCTAAGAATGAGGCACCCTAAGTCCCCCCACCCCCACCCCCACCCATGCCATGAAAGCCTTAACAATTTGCTGGTTGACGGGAGGGGATGCAGCCTGCTTTCTAGCGTTTACTACTGTGCACAATGCAGCTGGGAGCTCCGATGCCAGAAAGTTGTGTATTACATAAAACACATGTTTGCTGTTAGCATCAATGGTAAAGAGCAGTTCTGTGGCTTGTGTAATGAGCATGGGTAAGCTGGAAGTGGAAACCTCATGACATCTGCAGCGCTACATTATTCTGCTGATGGCCAGCATGTCCAATGAGAATTTAATCAGATTTTGATATGGGTGCTTGTCACATACAGCCACTAACCAATGCCCAATGATCAAAGAGTTGGGGCTATGCTGCTTTATCGTAGAGTGTGGTAGAATAAAGGAAAAAATGTGCAAGTACAATTCTTTGATCATTTCCATATGGGCCCTATGGAGAAAAATGTGCCATGCACCATTGGATGCTGTATTCTCCCCTAGAAGCACCCCCTTACAGAATATCCATAGCCCTTTAGTTGGAAAGTTTATGAGCCCCTTGGCAAGGGAACTATGTGAGGCTATTCTATGCCCAGTTAATCAGAAAATTATTGAACATATTTCTATAAACGTCTTGCCTAAATACTAATCATTCTGAGTAATCAAAGTACTAACGACCACATGTCCGTGAGTGAGTTACATGCTCTGCCCCTGATTACATGATAGTGACATCATCACAGGTCCTTCATCGAGTGAGTTACATGCTCCACCTCTGATCACATGATGATGACATCACAGGTCCTTCAATATTTTGACCGACTACAACTATCATCACAGGTCCTTTCAGTGAGTTACATGTGATGTCATTCACTATATTACAAGTGGCGCATTACGCCACCAGAAAGACTGGTACTGTAAATGCTAATAACTAGTACTTGGATATAAAGGACCTTATGACACATTTACAGTTCAGTGGACTACTGCCTAAGTTCTCAACCTGCAGTAGATGCCCCCTGGTGGTGGGTGCAAGGTTTCTAGTGGCTGCTTGAACTGTGTTCATACTGTACTGGGCATCACAGTTTGCTTGTTAAGTGTGTGGTTTTCCATTTGTGAGTTGAAGAGGAGCTTGAGGCTGGAATCACACATGCATTTATTGTGTGTGTGTGTGTGTGTGTGTGTGTGTGTTTTTTAAGTTGACCAAAAATAAATCCAAAAGGAAGATAAGTATGATGGGTAGACTTCTATACTCCTTTTCTGCGTTTGCTTTACAAAACTGCACAAGTGGTTGCACTCTAATGCTCGTATGATATTTTACACAATCTGGACACAAAATGACCACTTTTACTACCGTAGTAACACGTTGGACCTCTTGTGGCCTTCAAGACCACAGCAGTTCGTCGTGGCCTCTATCCGGTATCAGAGGACCCAGCCTGTGCCCCACACCAGTCATCCATCTACATCATCTGTTGACACCTGACAGAAAGGGTTCATTGATTCGTGCTGCTTGTGCCAGATTCTGACCATGCCATCAGTGTGGTGCACGTAGGTCAATGGATTCACTTGAGTAGGCAATGTTTTTCCACTGCTCAGTGATGCAATTTTTGTGCCGTCTTGCCCACTGAAGTCTGTCTTTTCTGATTCTCTTAGCACCGGTACTCGAACTGGTCATCTGCTGTTATAGCCAGAGCATACTAAGGAACAAGGACTTATGCTTTTGGACACGTTAGTTGGAGCACCTGTGTGCAATTTGTTCGATTGTGTGTCGCCTATTTCTCAGAATTGTTCTGGACATCCTCTATTGACCCCTTTTCATTGAGTTGTCTACAGCCACAAGATCTCCTTGTATGTAAGGTTATTTTATCACACCCCTCTGTATAGTCTCAACACTGTTGCACGAAAAAAACCCATAAGGTTGCCAGTTTTTGAAGTATTAGCCCCATAAAATCTAAAACTGATGACCATGCCTCATCCAAAATCACTCAAATCATTTGATATTTAATTTTTTCCCATTCTAATGTGGGATCACACAGAAATTGAGCCACAGAAATCTTCATTGCTTGATGATATGCTGCTAATACAGAAAGTTAAAGGGGTTGTCCCGCGCCGAAACAGGTTTTTTTTTTTTTCAATAGCCCCCCCGTTCGGCGCGAGACAAACCCGATGCAGGGATAAAAAACAAAAACCGGATAGTACTTACCCGAATCCCCACGCTCCGGTGACTTCTTACTTACCTTGTGAAGATGGCCGCCGGGATCTTCACCCTCGGTGGACCGCAGGTCTTCTGTGCGTTCCATTGCCGATTCCAGCCTCCTGATTGGCTGGAATCGGCACACGTGACGGGGCGGAGCTACGAGGAGCAGCTCTCCAGCACGAGCGCCCCATTCAACACAGAGAAGACCGGACTGCGCAAGCGCGTCTAATCGGGAGATTAGACGCTGAAAATTAGACGGCACCATGGAGACGAGGACGCCAGCAACGGAGCACAATGTACATTACAAAGTGCATTAATATGGCCATACAGAAGTGTATAACCCCACTTTGTTTCGCGGGACAACCCCTTTAAATTCAGGTTCCATGTAAATGTTAGTAACTTGACCACCACGCCTCTTCCTTCTGCTTTCTGTGGATCTTCACTGTTGCCTAGGAGCTTGGTAAAGTTTGGAGGATCTCTCTAATTCCATGTCTGTTATGTCATGGGGTCTGTGTTGCAAGAGTTGAGTCATTGTCCTTTCAAGCCTCCCTTATTTTGCTGCTCTCTTGACTTTGTTGGGCCATCTATAGTCATTGGCATACAGATTTTTTTGCTAATGATTAAAGGGGTTGTCCGGCCATAAACATTAGGTCTCATTACTTCTGTTTGCCCATTTCCATGCACTTTGTAATATACATTGTGCATGGAAAATGAAGCAAACAGAAGTTTTGGACTTACCTGAAGGGATGCCCCCCCCTGTGTTGCTTCTCCGTCGTCCCTGGTTACCACAAGAATCTTCTCTTCTTGTCGGGCCAGCTCTTGTCGGCGCGGGAACGAGCCCCTTCTCATCCGCGCATGCGCAGTTCTTCTCTCTGCAGCCGGGACCGATATACGATCTTCTTGTGTGCAGGGGGGGAGGATGGAAGAGCCTCAGAGCAGGAACTGAGCTCCCGCCCCTTCTCTGCCTCCTCTCCGCCCCTCTGCACTATTTTCAATGAGGAGAGGCGGGACGGGGGCGGGGCTAAGGTCCGAGAATTAGCCCCGCCCCCGTCTCGGCTCTCCCCATTGCAAATACTGCAGAGGGGCGGAGAGGAGGCAGAGAGGGGGCGGGAGCTCAGTTCCTGCTCTGAGGCTCTTCCATCCTCCCCCCCCCCCCCCTGCACACAAGAAGATCGTATATCGGTCCCGGCTGCAGAGAGAAGAACTGCGCATGCGCGGATGAGAAGGGGCTCGTTCCCGCGCCGACAAGAGCTGGCCCGACAAGAAGAGAAGATTCTTGTGGTAACCAGGGACGACGGAGGAGCAACACAGGGGGGGGCATCCCTTCAGGTAAGTCCAAAACTTCTGTTTGCTTCATTTTCCATGCACAATGTATATTACAAAGTGCATGGAAATGGGCAAACAGAAGTAATGAGACCTAATGTTTATGGCCGGACAACCCCTTTAAATACTAAAAGTTGACTTTGTTTTGTTGCTCCCATTCTTGTTTCCATACGCGGTGTACACAGGAAGATGTAACTTTCTGATCCAGTCCCTTCATCATTGAATTAATCACTTATTTTGTTCTGGGATCCTGTGCTCCTCGCCAAGGTCAGACAATGAATTGTGTGTCTCTGGACCTTTCACAAAGTGGAATGTTGCTGGCGCAGTCTTGTAAGGATGACTAAGAATTCATGCATGTGTCAGCCGTTCTGCCTGCCAAGCTACAAGGAATTTCAAGTCAGATCCTTTAACAAGACGGAGGTTTATTCTGTTATATTGTATCGTGGCTCATATTAGTGTTTTCTACTTCTAGCAGATTGTATATGGGAAGATTCCCATATTGGTAGCATAGATGAAGCGGTTTTTTACAAATGCCCAAATTAGTCCTTTTATTCCTCTAATTTTATTTTTGAGGAGTTCTCATGTTGATGTCTTGCACATTCTTTACATTAAGCAGCCGCATATAATATAGAGAATCATTCATTTAGTGTACACTGGTACTTAAGCATAGCAAAACCGCCTGCCACGGCACTATGTGTTTGTGCATTGACGAGGTTGGAAAAGGTACATTTGTGTGTCTGTGGATAATACTGTACTTCTGCACACTGATGGCCAGTACACACATGTGTGGGCGCAACACACCCTTTCCGTGGATTAAAAGGCTATCGGCCTAATGAGGTCTAGATGTGTTTGTTTTTTTTTCATGGATTTGCACACCTCCCATAGACTTCTATGGGATCTTTTGTTGCGCCAAACGCAGGAAAATGGAGCAGGACCTACTTTTTTTTATGAGTAAGGCTGCATGACAGCTGAAACGCATTAGCATTTTCCCCCTGTGCACGTGGAAATTTTGAATGTATTTTCAATAAAGGAGAGATTTTTCTAAGAATTCTGGTTCTCCTACTTTTTTCCGCACATGCAAAACCCGCTCATGAGAACGAACCTATTGAAATCAATAGGTTCTATTCACTGTGATTAGCAAACCATTTGAATCAATGGGTTCTATTCTGTATTTAGCACAGGTATATTTTACGCTCGCAAATATGCTCGCGTGAAGAGGCTTAACTCGCCTCTTACTTGCTAAAGTTGCAGTAACAGTGGATGATGGAGGAGTCTTAAGGTCCATTTACACGCAAAGATAATCTTTATGCAAAAAGATTACAAAATCTTTCAATCCTTTGAAAGTGTTAATGGCCATTAACACTTTATCATCTTCATTTGCATGTAAAAGGGCCTCCAAGAGTTGTTTGCAGAGCCCTGCCTGTGCCTTTATGTGATCATGCCCTTTTTAAAGATGCAATGAGCGTGAACAGCGAGTAACATTAGTCTTAGTCTGGGTTGCTGCACATGTTTACATTAGATAGTGATTGGGATTATTCAGACACTTTAAAAGGCCCTTTTGCGTAGGAACAATATCACATTTCTTTCAAAACTGGAAGTACTAATGGCCATAGTTATTTGTTCTGTCCATGACACCCTGATTACCTTCAGCCCTGACTCTGCATGTCTCATTGCCTTTCCAATGTAGAAGTTGTAAATTGTCAGCTGTCCGCCAAATAAGCGCTGCTTTCTTGCAGAGTACATGAAGGGATCTGTTGCTGTTACAAGTCACATGTGATGACGGCACGCAGTGTCTGGGACACATTGTAACCATTTTATGGAAGCAGAACAATGTGTGCCTGTGATGGCCAGTGTTTGGGAAGATTCCGTATAATGCACAAACTATGCAGCAAAGTTAACGGTTTGGGCGCTGAACCAGGGAGTGTAAACTTATGTAATTCTAGTGGTCTGATGGTCTACAACACAATAGAGCTGACATATGGATGTGTCTGTGCGAGGAAATGTTTAGAATCACAATGCAAACAAATACACTGATGATTTCTATTGTTTGCAAGATGGAAGCGCTCTATACAATAATGGCTTGTCCCACTTTTACATCAACCCATTGAGGTATAGGAAGAACATTCATCAAAATATCATGAGTAACAAATAGTATTGTACTAATGGGTATATAGTATATTGTGTAAAACCTTTACATATAGGCTATATTACTAAATACTGTAGTCATAATATGAGCTTTTCATATAAACTTAAGCAGTGCTAACACTAGTAGAGATAGGACTAATGTAGAGGACTAGTCTAGAGAAAGGCTAAGGGCTCATGCGCACGGCCCTGACGGACTCCACCAGCGTAGTATCGCAGCGGATTCCGCCACGGCGCCCCCCTGAGAACCCCCATACTTTTTACTCTGGATCCTCCGTATGCGTCCGGTATGGAGGGCCGTCGTGCATGTGCAGTACAGCGCATGACGCACAGCCAGTGTCAGATGACGTAGCCGGTGGTGGGCGAGCCATGTATTCACGCGATACTTCCCCTGTCCTATAGCGGAAGTACAGCGTGACAGCCAGCTTTCGTTGACTACAATGGAAGCCGGCCACGCGTATTCCCCTGGCATTTAGAACATGCCATGGTTTATTTCACGGTGTGCAATTCCGCAGCACGAACATTGAACGATTAGGTTCAATAGAACCTAAAAGCTCCAGGGCAACGCAGCGGATTTCTGCCGCGTGCAACACGGCAGAAATGCAGCCATGGGCATTAGCCCTAACACAAATATGTGCCTATCAGTAGGAGGCAGGGAGGCCACAACTCAGAAGTGTTCCTCACAAGATCCTTCCGAAAGTGCAGTGAATTCTGCCCATTGTGCGGCCTTACTGATATTTATACAGGGTCTATGTACTGCCTAACCCTTTCCCCTGTAGTCCATGCCCCATAGTCATCAACAGGGAGCAGACCCTTAGGGCTTACTCATAGAGGCATGTTTTGGCTGCATAATACGCAGACCTGCATTTTTCTAATTACCCATGTGGAAAAACGCAGAGTGCCCTATTTTGGTGCATAAAATAAGCAGTGAATGCACATTACATGAGTATTTGCTAGAGTCCCATGTGGCGCAAAGTGCTAAGGCAGCAGAAATGCCGTCCTAAGCTCTTACTCACGACCTGAAGGTTGAGAATTCAATCCTCACATGGTTCAAGTAGCCGGCTCAAGGTTGACTCATCCTTACTCGGCCTTCCATCCTTCCAAGGTCGGTAAAATGAGTACCCAGCTTGCTGGGGGATAATAAAGAAAATTACCTGAATGCACTACGGAATAAGGTGGCGCTACACAAATAAGACTTTATTTATGTACTGAGTATTATGCAGCCAAAATACGCTCATGTGAGTAAACCTTTAACCCTTTCCAATCCATTGTCTGACCTCTGAAGACATTATGAATTAAGGCTGTACAGCTCCAATGTTGGAAGACGTCCGTCGGGGTTCTCCTACTGTATATTGCCAGCCTCTCTGCTGTCGGAGCCTATTCAACGTGTCACCTCATGCAGTACTGGCTTTAGCCAGCATATAGCGCCGTTGTATAACAGCAGAAAAAGAGTAAGCCCCCTAGGAAAACCAGGATACAAATTGGATTGGAAAGGATTGAAGCAACTCTTAGGTACTGGACAAACAAAAATGGCTGTAGTGTTTTTTTCAACTACCTTATGTGCACTCTGGCTCCTTAGGGTGCCTTTACATGGGTCGAGAAAATCACGGGAGATTTGTGCGTTGCGAGAGACACAAATATGAACCCCATTCTTTTGAATGGGGTCATACACATGAGTAATGTTTTCCTGCATGGCACCGTGATGTGATTCAGGAAACAAATCGCAGCATGTCCTATTTTTGGGCATGCCCTTGCATCGCAGCACCTATTGTACTCAATGAGGCGGCGGCAGCATCGCACCACGTGCTAGGTGCATGCAATGCGAGGTCTCCATTGAAAACAATATGAGGAACTCCGTGATCCACTGCTGCGGCTGACTGCTGCGGCAGAGGATCACTATATTCCTGAAATGAAGTGAGGCTGTTTTGACAGAGGGAATTCATATAGTGGGTAGTGCAATATGGGGCCGAGATTCGCAGCCCCATATCGTGCTTGCCCGTATGAAGTAAGACTTACGCAGTAAATTACGACTGAGCCCAGCCAAGGAGATGTATTACTGATGTAGAAATTATATTGTGGTGGGAGGGCTTGTGTTCTGCATATGGTACAGAGTCCTGTACTGTAGTTCGAAAGGAGCCTGTACAACGCCATACTATACCCAATGGAGCATGCTACAGTTGTCATACAGTATAAGAAGATGGGGAAATGTCTGAATAGATATCTTCAAATAAAAAAACAGAATCCCCTTTTAGCAGTAGATGCTGAATATAAATGTTTCTGCAAGTTCATCATATGTCCAAAAACGCATTTTTCTGAGATCTTTATCCTCTTTATATGCTATGGACTACTATAAACAGTAGTTTTCCCCCAAATTTGCAGGGTAATAGGTGAGAAGGTTTAATTTCTTTGCAGCTCAGCATGTATTGTCAAACACTAGCATTGGTAAGGGGCTTCTGTTAAGAGGGGCTCTTATATATTCTATTGACAACTTGGGGGTCAGTTAGCTCATGGGATCATCGTTCCTGGGGTCATAGGGTCACACACAGGAAATTCTGTCTAATATATTGCATTTCTTTTAAACTGCCCTCTGTCTTTATTCTGCACGTCCTTGACATAAAAGGAAACCTGTCTGTCTAGCCTCTGATGATGTCCTTCGCTAATGAGGTGTAGCCCTTCCTATCTGTAATACCAAAAGCCCAACACAACATTCATACCAAAACTTCAGCCTTGTGGCTGTCTAATGATGAGGCATTGCCTGGCCTACCCCAAACTGAGGGCATCTGGGAACGGCTCATCTCTCCCTAAAACCCCATCTACACTGACAGATGATCGCTCAAAAGTCGCTCAAACGATAGTTTGAGTGACAGGGGAGTGGAGAGGGGCGGGGGAGCGCGAGGAGTGAAATCTCCTGCAGCCTCCCCGCCCCCCTGCTGGCCGCTCTGTGAGCCAGCCAGCACTACTAGCTCCCGTGCAGGAGCACGGGAGCGCGGGGATACAGGGACGAGTGTCGGGCAACATTTGCCCAATATTCGTCCCATCTAAATGGAGCTTAAGGTAACTATTGATAAGGGTGCATTCACATAGACTATTTTCACGCACCATATTTGACTCCTTGTGATATGGTCAGATATTGCGCATGAAAATAATTGATTTCAATGATGTAATTCACATGAGCGATTTGATTTTTCTCTCGGACAGGTATTGCACTTGCCCATGTGAAAGCACTCCAACATTTACCCTGTAAGAGACTGACCACAGGAGCAGCATGGCTATAGTGTAATAACTGTTGGATTAAGAATATTGGAGATAGTAGTGTCTCTTTTTTTTTTTTTGGCATATTGTTTTCTACTCTGGGTAAATAAACCCCCTCTATTCCTATAAGGTACCAATTAGTGGACTATCTGAAATGACCATATGCCAGTCTTAAACATATTTTATCGCATGCACAGATGAAATCTTTCATTTTATATGCATTTTTTGTGCCGAGATGCTATGTAGCTATACGCCAGCCTTATGGATGTTACTGTTTTATCTCCTTAGGTGAAATTGTGGTCAATGAAGTGAACTTTGTTAGAAAGTGCATTGCTTCGGACACAAGCCTCTATGACCTGTGGGGAAAGTTGACCTGCACCAACTTTAAGCTTTCATTTATTACAGATACTCCTATGCCCTTCCAGGTATGCACCGTAAACTCTACTCTTTATACTATAAGAATAAGACGTTTTGGAAATGCTTTTAGCTGGGCTGCACAAAAATCTGTTGTCGGCAACATGTGAATTTGTCGCCATCTCTGATTCCTGGGGTTCTCAGGGCATAAACAGAGTACTCTCATCCACTGGACGCTGCCATTTGGGATCAGCTGTTTGGATCTTGTAGTATTCTCAATGTGGCTTTTCCATTGGTAACTCAATACATAACACTACCCTGGTTCCTAACACAGGGTAGCAACTCTAGACGTCCACTTTTCTCTCTAAAGGCCAATTATCTTATGTACAGTAACGTTCCTTGGCAGATGGAAAGTCGTTTCTTGGTTTCTGATCTATGATTTGTCTGTCTGTAGAAGTTTAGTTATTTTTCTGTCATCTGTTCTTGATCCCATTTTCTAAGCCCACAATCCCTCTGCCTTTAATGTGAGAAGGATTTTTTTTCTGCAATAATTATGAAACTAAACTCCAAGTACTTCTGCCCTATTGTGTTGTGTTGTGTTGTATTACTGTAACTATTCCATGGGTATCCATTTGAAGACTAGTTACAGAACAAATGCATTGTTCTATGAGTAATACAATGCACATGAGTCTATAGCATTCTTTACCCCCATTTGTCAGCCACCTTACAGCTACAATGACATGACCTCTTCTCGTCTTCCAGAAATTCCACTATAAGAATCACCTCCTTGGGGAGCATGATGTCCCGCTGACGTGTATTGAGCAAATTGTTGTAGGTATGTATACTTATGTGGCTGTTTTATCTGCTCTTCATGATAATGAGGCACGGCACAGATGATTTGGGGAGGAGGGGGATTGGGCTGAATCAAGTGTTCATGGGGAATTGGGACAAAAAAGCTGTAGGCCAAATGGGCAGTCTGCTAGCAGCTACTGAAAGTGCGTGGGCACCTTTAATGTAATAGTTATACAAAGAACGCCCCTCATACAGCTCCTAAAACCAGAGCTTAAAGGGGCTGTATACTGTTCCTGAAATCCAGCTATAAAGGACTTTTTGAGCCACTCTAGCTTTTGGCTGCTCTCAGCTAGTCACCATAACTTGGATTCTTCTCGGTGTTGCTCATTTGATGAGAGCAGAAGACAAGTATGGTTCTCCCCTGCGTTCCTCCTAATTTTTGTTTTCGGCTGGATGCAAGATACATTGTAAAGATCATCAATACTCGCGTTGTAAGAACTGTAGAGTGGGCATTTGCTTAAATGAGATCTGTAGGATGCTCTTAAGGAGTATAAAGGGAAATTGTAGTAGGTAGTCTGTATTACTGTCTAGGCCATTCTGTGTAGGCCATAACTACCATGTGCATTCGGCCTTATTTGATGTGAATTTGTACCTATTTATTCAATTTACTTTTTTTTTCTAGTAAATGACACCAAAAGGAAGCAGAAGATCCTCTCATTCAACAAAAAACTGAAATTCAACCCAACTGAGTTGATCATTTACTGTAAAGACTTCCGTATTCTTCGATTCAGGTTTGATGAATCTGGCCCAGAAAGTGCAAAAAAGGTACTTTGGTTGTAACTGTAGAAGTTTCTGCTTTAGAGTGTTGCTTGGGAGAAAATATTGCAGTATGTTATTTTATATATTTTAGGGTGAACATCCACTGGCGATAAGATATCCTTGCTATGCGAGAGTGAGTGAAAACGCATGATAATGAAATCAATGGTTTCATTCTCATTAGTGATGTTTTCACTGTAACCTCGCATCACAAAAAAGAATCTGCGATATCTCCCTTTGTTTTCAATGGGGGCGGCAGCAACAGCGCTAGCCCCATTGAAAACATAGGGAGTACATTGCGCTTCCCTGACACAGCTGTGACAGCTATGGCAGTGGACTCATTCATCCCCGTAGGGGCCGCAGGAATGAAGGAATGCCCTGTCAAAGCTGTGGCAGAGATCCACAATGCTATCCCATTGCTTTCAATGGCGCCGGCGCTGCTGCAGCCCCATTGAAAGAAATGGAATGAAGGCTACCACTGCGGCAATGATTTTCGGGGAATGGCTTGAAATATAAGCACTTTCCTGAAAATCACGGCTAGCTGTAAAAAAAAAAACTCCTTTAGAAAAGCCGATCCAGCTCCTCTCTCCGGCCACAGCAGTCGTCTTCTGTGTTCAGTAGGCCGGGGATTGAAAAATCCTTGCCTCCAGAAAGAGCTGCCTCTGATTGATTGAGCACTGTGGCCAATCAGAGGCAGCGCCCAGCCGTCATTGAATGACAGCTGAGTGCTGCCTCTGATTGGTGCAGCATTCAGCCAGTCAGAGGCAGCGCTTTCTGGAGGTGGGGATGAAGGAATCCCCTTCTATAGCTATGTCAGGGGAGTGCAATGTACTCCGTGTTTTCAATGGTGCTAGTGCTGCTGCCGCTAACTCCATTGAAAACAATGGGCGATATCGCCCATTCTTCTTTGCGATGCGAGGTTAGAGTGAAAACATCACTAATAAGAATGAAACCATTAAAAATGATTGGTTTCATTATCATGCGTTTTCACTCACTCTTGCATCTCAAGGATATCGTATCACTAGTGGGTGTGAGCCCTTTATCACTTCATTGAGCTCTCCTTAATCTGCATGCCATATTTTAGGGGTTGTTCAGGATTAGAAAAAAAAGGGGTTCCAGAAACCGTGGCGCACTAGTTGAAGAGATGTGGTATCTCTTTGATGCGAAGGCAGCTGAACTCGAAAATGGGGCATGGCTCATGTACGGATGGTTTTAGCATGAATGAGTTTTTGTCATCTTTGTTCAGTTTGATTTTACGGCAGTTTTCTGTATTATCTAACATACTTTGTGCTTCTGATCTTTATTTCTTTTTTTTTTTTTTTATGCATGATTTCGTTTGATCTTCAAGACAAGTATTTTCCAATATGATGAAGGGCAGTTTGTCGTTAATTAGCGCCAACTAAACATTTAATTCCATTTTTTTGAACTTGTATGCTTTTGTATTGTTTTCAAGTATTGTTGAAACATAAGCTCTGCATTCAGTAATTAAGTACATTTTCATCTTGGGGTATCTGTGCTCATTGTGGTCATTCTATAGTAACCTTTTGGCAAATTGCCCCTAATTGTCATCCTTCACTTGTACTTCCCTCAAAACCATGGCAGGAACAGGAGAAGAATGGTAATTGGCAACAATCCACATGCCGTTACCTCCTCTTGGACACAACATGACTTTGCGACATGATGCATAATCAACAAGGCTTGACAAATTCTAGATTATTAAATGCTGTAGATTATCAAAAGGACACTAGAGATTGACTTTAATACAAGTGCTATGGATGTTTAGATAACTTCATCTCGGGTTCATTTTTGAAGAAGGAAAATAGAACTGCCGTAAATGTTTTTATTTCTTTTCCTCAGTGATGTCAATGGGTTTTCAAAAACAGGAATCGTGTCCGTTTGTTTCCGTTCTGTTATGCTTGTGTTTTTTTACCTATATAAATATGGCGGTCTGTAGCGCTTATTGTGCCCTCTTGTTTTCGATTTTATGTGGAATAGTTAAGTTCTTTCCAGGTGGTACTTGGTTCCTTTCCATCTGCATGCACTTTTTCCTGCTACTTGACCCTCTTTGCCTCACCATATCACCAGCAGAGTGCTCCTTTTGTCAACATTTTTTGGTCATACTGGGCCCAAACTTCATTTTGGGATAGGGTACAACAGGTTATTCAATAGGTTACTGGAACCTCAATTGGACTGGCATTGGTGATGCTTGTTTTCCATCACTGTGAGAGGCCTCTGTGTACAAGAGATTGCTCTTGCGTCATTTGGAAGAAAGTCCAGCCCCCTCCTTGATGCCTCTCCAGTTCTCAAATAAATGACGTCATGCGTTATGGAGAACTTCACGTCTTTGATGTCTGACTTTTATCACCAATTTTATAAAATCTGGTGCTATTGGTTGGAATTCCAAAATTCACCAGACCATGTGGACTTATTGCGAGACATGGCTTGAACGCTCTTCTCTTGGGGCACATACCCTGTTGGACCTCATCTTACTCTGACTTGTTCAGTGGTCTGATGTCCACCCCCCCCCCCCTCTTCTTTTTTTCTTTCTCCTTACTTCCCCTCTTTCATCTTTCCTGGCTTTCTTTCCCTTTCATCACCTTTTTTTTTTTTTTATAACACTTGTATTGCATTCCCTTTGGTGGTGCCGAGGTGTGGGCCTCCATTGGTCCAACAGTATTATGTTTTAGCATACACAGTTTTGTTCACGCGTTTTCCTCTAAGGCCTCATGTCCACGGGCAAAAGAAGAATTAAAATCCGCAGCGGATTTTAACTCTTCTCCTGCCCACGGATCCGTATCCCATAGGGATGCATTGACCACCCGCGGGTAGATAAATACCCGCGGATGGTGAATAAAAGTGATTTAAAAAAAAATGGAGCATGAAAAAATCTGGACCATGCTCCATTTTCGTGCAGGTCTCCCACGGGCTTCTATTGAAGCCTATGGAAGCCGTCCGGATCCGCGGGAGACCAAAATAGGAATTTACTCACCCGCTCCGGTTCTTCCCTTGACGCGGCTCCATCTCCTGTCCGTTGCGGCCGGATCTTTTTTTCTGCGGGCCGGCGCATGTGCGGGGCACGTCACCGACGTCATCCTGCGCATCCGTTGGGCCGAAGTAAGAAGATCCGGCCGCGACGCAGAGAAGATGACGCCGCGACGAAGGAAGGATCCGAAGCGTGCTAGAGGCAAGTTTATTCTTATTTTCAGCGCTCATGTCCGCGGGGCTGGAGGGACCCGCTACGGATTCTCCATGGAGAATCCGTAGCGGGCCTGATTTTCTCCGTGGACATGAGGCCTAATCTCTGTCCATATTGTATTTTGAGGGGTTTTTTTTTCCTATCTGGATTTTTGGAAGGGACTCTGCCCTTCCCCCTCTTTCTGATGTACCGTCTCAGTAAATAAAGAATTTAAAAGAAAAAAAGCAAAAAACATAATGAAGTAAAGTCAAACTAACAGCATTACTTTTTTTTTTTACTTATTGAAATCAATGGGGGAGAAAAAAACCTGGAAACATTTAAAATTTTTGTTTTTCTGCTCCAACAAGTGAACAGAAATACAGAATTGTGACTGAATGCCCCAACGCTGGTGTGAAAGCGGCCGTAGTCAGGTGTGCCCTAATTAAAACTATGTGAAGTGGTTGTCTATTACAGCCAGCCCCATTAATAGCAGCAAACAATCTCTTATTACAGGAGTGTAGGAGGTTATGGAGCTCTTGTGCATTAGAGGGTTTCTGAATGCTCTCCGTTCATGGTACCCTGTAGACTGTATGTGTGAACACCTGTGCCGATGCTTAAATTAGTGTGAAAAGCCATGTATCTGCCAATTTCCTTTCTGGACTTCACTTGCATTCCTAGCTTCATATAAGACCCATTCACTGATTAGTAAAATCTGCATTTGTCTCCTGGAAATCACGTAGGACAAGATTTCCTCTGGCAGCTGAGTGCTGCTCCCCTGCTCCGTCCAACCTGCCAAACTGGTGCTTCGGAGTTCAGGAGGGGGTGAACAGAATTACTTTTCTGCGCTTTCTGAAAACATCCCATATGGCTTGAGTGGTCTGAATCACGATGAATGAGTTGGCCAGGATTCCCAGAACTGAACTGGATGGAACTTCTGCTTATTTTTGCCAGTAAACTTATCTCTAGCGACTCCTGGCCATAAAGTGCAGGATATGAGTCTACATACAGTATCGTGTAGTAATAGTAGACAATTATGTTATGAACTATTCTCTAGTAATAGTAATGGCATTCCTCTCTTTATAGTCAGGAACAACTCTGACATATATAGACTACAGAAGGAAAGACACAATTGGTTTTCTCTGAGGATCACACTGTGTTTTTGGAAGGCTTTTGAAATATACATTGGGAAATGCCTTAGGGCTTCTGCTCACAGGTGGATATTTGCTACATAATCCACAGTCGGCGTCCACATCGCGAATCCGCAGCAGATACTATCCATTATTACTATGGAGACTCGCTGCTTCCTCCACACTGTTTTCCAATCAACTGATTTCCGCTTGTGGATGAAAAATCACAGCATTCTCCATTTTTGTGCAGATTCCGCATGGACTGTTTAAATGGAAGTCAGTGATGGTCATCCGATCCGTGGCATGTCGGCAATGAACGTTTGGACAGGTCGCGGAATCCGCGTAGTCGCCAAGCGACAGCACGTGGGGAAAAAAAAAATCTGTAGTGCGCATTTGCAATGGCGAGCTGCCAGGTCCATCTGCAGTACAGATTCCCCGGCCACAGAGCAAGTACGCCCAGACCCCTCTGCTTGCAGTCGGATTCTGCATACGGAATCTGGCTCTGCAGGCTGCTCTTTCCTATAGAGCCAACAAAAAGTATACTGGCTCATCCCAATATGTCATACAATATGCCTTATGCCAAAAGGACACTTGCTTAGTTCCATTTGGGTCACTGGTCGTCTATGAACACATTTAAGTGGTTTTACACTGGGTGTCAATTGGCCAAATAATAGCTTGAGAAAACAAATGCCAACGACCATCGTTCTGTGCAACCATGGCCACCAAGAAGGTGACTAGCAGTAATTGGTTCACTTGTTTCAACTCTCCTTGATCAACAGGTAGTTGCTGGTTAATCAAGTCCTCCCTCGTAAAGTTGCAGTTGGTCACTCTTGCACGGAGGCACCCTCTATGAACCATATCTCAGTGAACAACTAATAAGCAATGTGTTCAGTGTAAAAGCTTCCGGACTGTCATTTGTACACGGCGGAGGCTTTTCTGAGCAACTGTCTGAACGATACCGTCGTTGCTCGGTGTAAAGGCACCCTTCGGCATATGTGGCTGGAGCATTTCCAGTTGGATACGATGAACTTGCACTGCAAACACAGCGTGCATAGACCTTACACACGTATAATTTTAGTTGGTGCCTAGATGAGTTGTATACTTGCTGAACCGTCTAAAGGTGGCTGCACACGTTAGCTTCATACATTGATACATACTATCACTTGAGATTTCTCTGCTTTAGGTGATAGTAGCGTTTTGTTCTGTCCTATGTATATATTCTTCTAGTTTTGTTCCCTGCTGATCAGTGTTTGTATCTTTTGTCCCAGGTTTGTCTTGCGTTGGCGCACTATTCACAGCCAACAGATCTTCAACTGCTTTTTGCTTTTGAATATGTTGCCAAGTTGTATCATCAACAAGGTAGGTGAAGAGGTTTCAGCGGTGGCTTTTGGTCAATGAGTAGCAGCAGCGCTTTTTAAATATTTGTGTGTAAGGTTTATTAGGTTCTGTTCACACTGCTTTGAAGCTCTCTGTCAGCCTTTTTGCTATTTCTGATTGCATAGAGAGAGCTGTCTGTAGTGATATTCTTGATGCTACGGATACTGAACCCCTGACACACTTCCTTAAATCAGTGGGGTCCATCAGGACTTATCGGCATCAGAAAACCATTACAAGGTGGCTGCTGTTACTCTAAAACAGAATCTGATGATACTAGTGTAAACAGAGCATTACTGATAGACATATTGGCATTAGTTAAAGGGGTTGTCCAGGTGCAAGACAACTTAAAAACGGATCTAAATCCACTAAAACAATGAAATCCTCTTCCTCGGCGATTCAGCGCTGTAGCCCTATGGTCCTCTGGGTCTTTGTTCAGGAATGGCTACCGCCTGACAACTGCAGCCATTCTTCTGATATCACCGTCTAGATCCTGGGAGCCATGATGCCAAGAGAAGAGCATCTGACCCTTTAGGATGCTGCAAAGCACCCCATGCCTAAAATTTGCAACAATTCCCGGCTAATGATGGGTCGGTAGATGCCTTTTTTTTTTTTTTTTTTTTTTTTAATAGTCACAATCTCCTTAGGTTTTGCCAGTCATCCATGAAGTAATGTGGGACCGTAATCCCTAGAATCCTTTTTATAAGCAGAACAATTTAATTTCATCTGAAAAAAATAGTATGAAGTGACTAAATTTTGCATGGAATTCATATAATTGAGCCGGTATTTTTACCTGGTATGTCTAGGTATAATCATTGGTCTACTAATGTGCACTAATGATTGCATCTGCATCATAACAAAGTTTAACTGTTGCAAATATAAATGTGGGAAAGAGTGGGTGAAGCTTTGAAGTCTTGCCTTATAGATAGAAAAGTGTCAAAAAACATGTAAGGCTGACCTGCCACTATTGTACCCTGCCTATGAATCTGCACTGGGAAGAGGCTGGCACACCGCATTGTATTTACATCTAATCTCCAGCCGTAACCCTGGGAAGCCGTGGTTGTGTATTCAGCCCCACAGCCCTAGCATTCTTCCTAACTATATGGAGTTCTGGTTTTACATGTTTTAATACCCCAATACGGGGTATTCTCCAATAGTATCCTGAGTCTGGCTGATTGCCATGATCACTCTCTCATTTTCTATTCTTCTGTTTATATCTTAGCAGTTTTTGTATGACACTTTAACATAATAATGACTTGGACGCTCTACTGAAACGTCAAATTCTATTCACAGGAGACAGAATTAATGGGATAGATCCTGGAGGAGGAGATACCGGTCCCAAGACTCCTTTGTTTGAAACCTTTTCTGACTGGGACAGAGAGATTAAAAGAACTGGCGCCTCTGAATGGAGAGTTTGCTCAGTAAATGAGGGTTATATGATTTCAAAAAGGTATGTATACCTTTAAAAAAAATAACTTTTGTGGTTGTACGCTGGCATTATTGAAGCTCATGCAGTTTTTCTAGGTGGCATTTCATATCTATTCAGAAATCATTTGTTTTCAACAGTTTCTTAAAGGGATTTTCCTGGACTTGTATGTATTAATCACCCAATTGACGGGGATCCCCTACTTGGGTCCACACTGATCAGCTGATCCCCAGGCTTGCTGCAAGTGCTGGAAGCAGATAGTGCTGTCCTTATCGCAGGAGCTCAGTTTAGTTCTGCTGGTGTAGCTCCCATTAATTTCAATGGGAGCTCGGGCTGTAGGACTAAACTTGCTGTTGCAGTGTTGACAGCGCTGTCCCCACTGATAACGGGGTTTGGATCAGCTGATTGGTAGGGGTCTGCCACTTGGGATCCTCACCAATCCACTATTGATGACCTATTCAGACCACCTGTAACGGTCACTGTCATATGAAATAAACATTGTGAAGCATGTGCATCCTGTGAACAATGGCAGTTTTATTTTAGCAAATTGCTTTATAGGGAAGTCCCACATGTGCCTGGATATCATATGGTATCACCATAAGATAAGCTAATTTGTCATGTGACTGGCCAAAACCCATAACATGTAGATTCAGACTGCGCTTGTCCTAAACTGAAAGCCTAATTTGCATGAGCAGTAGGAAAGAATTTGGGGTTCTGATCTCTCCTATAGGGTACAGCATGTGTTGGAATATGCCGAAGTACATATTCTCATGGATTTTATTTGAAACTAGCTTACTCGTCGCGCGTTGCTGCGAAGACAGACAGACATACATTCATTCGTTTTTATATATCTAGATAACAACCAATCACAGCGCAGCTTTCATGTTACCTCAGTGGTATAATATATAACAACCAATCACAGCGCAGCTTTCATGTTACCTCAGCAGTAAGAGAAATAACAACCAATCACAGCGCAGCTTTCATGTTACCTTAGCAGTATAAAATATAACAACCAATCACAGTGCAGCTTTCATGTTACCTCAGCAGTAAGAGAAATAACAACCAATCACAGCGCAACTTTTATTCTGCCTCAGCAATATAAAAAATAGCAACCAATCACAGCGCAGCTTTCATGTTACCTCTGCGGTATTATATATAGCAACCAATCACAGCGCAGCTTTCATGTTACCTCAGTGGTATAATATATAACAACGAATCGCAGCACAGCTTTCATGTTACCTCTGCGGTATTATATATAGCAACCAATCACAGCGCAGCTTTCATGTTACCTCAGTGGTATAATATATAACAACGAATCGCAGCACAGCTTTCATGCAACCTCAGTAGTATAAGTAGCCACCAATCACAGCGCAGCTTTCATGTTACCTCAGCAGTATAAGAAATAGCAACCAATCACAGCACAGCTTTCATTTTACCTCAGCATTCTCAATATCCAGCAATTGTCTTGCGAAACGTTCGGCGGATGCATCATTTTGTAGTTGAACACGCATCCCGTTGCTTGTAATGCCTTTTGCTTTCGTGCTTGAGATGGAAATCAAACGATCTTTGTCTGGGGGGCATAACTGTCGACGATGCTCGCACGCGCGCCACCTATCGTAGGATAGTTGTACTAAGCCAGTAATCTTCCCAGGAGTGTACTCAACAACTTCCCAAAGTCTCATGGCAATTGGATGAATGGTGTAGTAATGCATAAAGGACGGACGGACATATCAGGAAGTGAGAGAGTTAGATTCCGTACGTAAAATTTGGACGCTAATTCTTTTGCGCATAGAATTGAATAATCGACTTGGGACCCATTAGCGTTTCCTATTTATGACATAATCAATGCTCGTGCCAAATTTAATGTTTCTATGTGAGAAAATTACATTCCGTACGTAAAATTTGGACGCTAATTCTTTGGCGCTTAGAATTGAATAATCGAGTTGGGACCCATTACCTTTTCCTATTTATGACATAATCAATGCTCCTGCCAAATTTCATGTTTCTACAACATCGGGAAGTGAGAGAATTAGTGGCAATGATGGAAATCGAACGATCTACGTGGGGGAGTCGTAACTGTCGACGACGCACGCACGCGCGCCGTTTATCGTAGCATGAATGTACTATGCCTATAATCTTCCCAGGAGTGTACTCAACAACTTCCCCAAGTTTCATGGCGATCGGATGAATGGTGTAGTAGCGCATAAAGGACAAACAGACAGACAGATACACACGCATACATTCAATTTTATATATATATAGACTAGCTTACCCGTCGCGCGTTGCTGCGAAGACAGACAGACAGACAGACAGACATTCGTTTTTATATATCTAGATAACAACCAATCACAGCGCAGCTTTCAAGTTACCTCAGCGGTATAATATATAACAGCCAATCACAGCGCAGCTTTCATGCTACCTCAGTGGTATAATATATAACAACGAATTGCAGCGCAGCTGTCATGTAACCTGAGTAGTATAAGAAGTAGCAACCAATCACAGCACAGCTTTCATTTTACCTCAGCAGTATAAGAAGTAGCAACCAATCACAGCACAGCTTTCATGTTACCTCAGCATTCTCAATATCCAGCAATTGTCTTGCGAAACGTTCGGCGGATGCATCATTTTGTAGTTGAACACGCATCCCGTTGCTTGTAATGCCTTTTGCTTTCGTGCTTGAGATGGAAATCAAACGATCTTTGTCTGGGGGGCATAACTGTCGACGACGCTCGTACGCGCGGCACCTATCGTAGGATAGTTGTACTATGCCAGTAATCTTCCCAGGAGTGTACTCAACAACTTCCCAAAGTTTCATGGCGATTTGGATGAATGGCATAGTAATGCATAAAGGACAGACAGACATACATTCATTTATATATATATATATATATATATATATATATATATAGATGACATCAGGAAGTGAGAGAATTAGACTCCGTACGTAAAATTTGGACGCTAATTCTTTTGCGCTTAGAATTGAATAATCGAGTTGGGACCCATTAACTTTTCCTATTTATGACATATTCAATGCCCGTGCCAAATTTCATGTTTCTACAACATCGGGAAGTGAGAGAATTAGTGCCAATGTTGGAAATCGAATGATCTACGTGGGGGGGGGGGGGGTCGTAACTGTCGACGACGCACGCACGCGCGCCATTTATCGTAGCATAAATGTACTATGCCAGTAATCTTCCCAGGAGTGCACTCAACAACTTCCCCAAGTTTCATGGCGATCGGATGAATGATGTAGTAGCGCATAAAGGACAAACAGACAGACAGACATACATTCAATTATATATATATATAGATGTTGAGAAGGTAAAACATTTGTGAAATGTAATAGATAGAATTTGTTCAGGCAGTCCATGGACTTCACATTATAGATATGTCCAACACATATGTGTACATGGGTTCTTAATATTTATGGAGAAGTTGCATCCTATGCTAAAGGTTCACCCACAATACTTTAACTTTAGCAAATAGGGAATCGGTAGGCTCGGTGCCATTGTTTCTTAGGGCTCGTTCACATGAAAAGATTGCGGCTTTACTGCAGTAAAGATCGCATGAACTGGTGAATTCTAGCTATTTGAATTTGCTCATTCACATGATACATTCATCTGGAATACTGTATCCAGTTCTGGGCACCCCACTTTAAACAAGACATCGAAAAACTGGAGCAAGTTCAGAGAAGAGTTAGGCTGCCTGTCCACGGTAGCCGCCGTCAGGGAGCAGTAGCCGGCAGACGGATCTCCGCTGTCAGCCTATCTGATGGATAGGCTGACCATGGAGAAACGCGGCAATTTGCAGCATGCTGCGAATTGTTGGCCACAGCGGAGAATCGCTATGATTTTTAGCTCGTAGACGGGGGCGGTGTTTTCCATAGCAACACTACGGAAAGCTTCAGACAGCGTAATTCGCTGGCGGAATCACGCCCATGGACAGAAGGCCTAAGATGGTGAGCGGTCTGCAAATCATGTCCTATGAGGAACAGTTAAAGGATCTGGGAATGTTGAGCTTGCAGAAAAGAAGGCTGAGAGGAGACTTAATAGCTTTCTACAAATATCTGAAGGGCTGTCACACTGCAGAGGGATCAGCCCTATTCTCATTTTTCACAAGGAAAGACTAGAAGCAATGGGATGAAACTGAAAGGGAGGAGACACAGATTAGATATTAGAAAAAACTTTCTTAGGCTGAGTTCCCATGGAGCAGATTCCCGACAGAAATCCCGCGGTTTGGCCGCAGCGAAAAACGGCGAGATTTCCGCCGGGAGAACCGCTGCTTCAAAACCCCATAGAGGAGAGCGCGGCCGCAGCGGGGAAAAAATGGACATGCTGCGGTCATCCACATGGCTGGCTAATCCCGGGATTAGCGTCCACATGCGGATTTGCCGCGGCGAAATTCCGCACAGAATTTTTCGCGGCAAATCCGCCCCGTGTGAACCCAGCCTTACAGTGAGGTTGATCAATCAGTTGA
Organism: Eleutherodactylus coqui; assembly: GCF_035609145.1. NCBI lineage: Eukaryota > Metazoa > Chordata > Amphibia > Anura > Eleutherodactylidae > Eleutherodactylus > Eleutherodactylus coqui. The sequence continues at coordinate 217,629,411 of NC_089838.1, read as the reverse complement.
ACAGGTTACCACGGGAGGTGGTGAGTTTCCCTACAATAGGAGTCTTCAAACAGAGGCTGGTCAGACATCTGTCTGGGATGATTTAGTGAATCATACATTGAGCAGGGGGTTGGACCAGATGACCCTGGAGGTCCCTTCCAACTCTACCATTCTATGATCCGAGGTGTGTGGTGTGTGCTTTCCAGCTCCCATAAGAGTCTATGTAAAGCACGCACCAAAGATAGGTCAGTTCCTATCTTTGCACACACCACGGAGCTTAGATGCGACCTTGCACTTGCATGTCCGGCCTTTGATAGGTGTGAGTATTTTGCGCGTCTAAAATTCATATATCTGGTTCTATAGGAAACCATTGGTTCTTAAAGAAGCGCGTTCTGTACGCACCTCTAACGCATGCAAACAGCTCTCGTGGGAACAAGGCCTTATACAAAGAGACTTGCAGTTTTTGATACCCTGTTTAGATATTTTAGATGTCTAGGTTCATGTTTGTTAGAGGGGAAGGTGATCTCTGGCTTGTGTTTAGAAAATTGTCTGAAGTACATAAAGGCCTTTTACACGCAAAGATAATCTTTCAAATGAATGAAAGATTTAGGGATCTATTTGCATAAAGTGTTAATGGCCATTAACACTTTATCATCATTTGCATGTAAAAGGACCTGCAAGAGTTGTCTGCAGAGCCCAGTGTGTGTTTAAACACAATTCCAGTTGTGCAAACAGCTGCCAGCACATTCTATTATTCTCCTCGCCCACGGGGGGAACATCCTCCAGCCTTTTGAAAGATGAGCGAAATGCATTCAAATGGAATGTATTTGCTCAGTCTTTTAGCTGCTGAATGATGGATTTTAAGTGAACTGAGATCCAACGTTCAAACAAAAAGTGCTCAATGCCCGCATTGACGTGTAACGATTATCGCTCATTTTCGGCAGTTTGGACGAATTTTGAGCCATAATCGTTGCGTGTAAAAGGGCCTTGACTTCTTAGAGCAAGTGGGATGATCTTGGCAATAGAGGTGCAGTGCTTTCCTGTCTCACTGTCTTCACCTAGTATCCAGACTCATGAAGGTTGCCAGCAAGGCAGATTAAAGCTAAACCCTTTAAGGATGTCTATTTTAAGCACCTTTTGTTTATGCCATATGTTCCTTTAATATGAAGAAATGAGTCAGAATACAGAACAGATTCCTGACTCTTAGGATTATTATCACATAACCATGCAGCAAAGCACATAGTCTAATTTGCAATTATTGTTAGCCAGGATTTGTCTGTTTTCAGCGTTGCCGAATTAATTAGCAGCATCTGTCTTGGAGGATGTTGGGCTGTCAATCTGCTATGACATTCGCTGCAAGTGGGGGGACTCATGCGTGCAGCAGATTGTGGAACATGTACAGCCGTGATATCTTCTTCCTACCTTTTTAGTGCCTCCAGATTTGACCTGTCTTCTCGTTTTAGTACCATGTATCAGAACTAAAGTGTAAACACTTCAATAGTGAACTGAATGTACCCTGCAGTGTGTTATGCTTTAATGCTGGAATAGATTTCCTAAGCATTACGTCTGGTTTCTTTATATGTACCAATGGTTTCGGGTGCAGTGTTATTCTAAAGCGGACTATACGCATTATACTAATGGATGGCAGGTTTGGCAGACTATTCCGAACAGCTGATGTGTATGGAGGCCTCCTGAATCTCCCACTGATGGCAGATGTTGGGAGAGGATAAGATCTGGGAGTTGGAATTCAATACCCACAATTCTTTTGCTTTCATGGGAGATAAGCCATTACTAGAGTCGTCCTTCCCTCTTCCCCTTTACAGCACATGAATGCTCACCAGCCTGTGTAGGAAGAGGGTTGGGGTAGGGGGTAAAAGTTGGCTCTCCAACAGCTATCTAAAAAAATATGGCCACCTTTTAGTTCTGCAGCCACATCCTCCTCTAGTTTCCATATTCACTTCTTATCAATTTTCTTATTCAGGGGAAGTAAGTTTGGTATGGAAGAGCATTCTCCACTGACTCCCTTTGGCCATACTAGGAAACCGTAGTAAAAGCTGTTGTTCCAGTTTTCTAGGAGTCTTGCATAAATACTGATATGTATTCACTACACCCACTAACAGATAGTCATAGGACATTTAAACACTGATTTCATCACCTTATCTTTTAGAGTTGCATTAATTGTGCAACGCCAAAGCAAATCCAAAGTTGGTATCTCTTAAAGGTGCAGTACGCAACTTACATTGCATACCTTTTCTATACACAAAGCAGAAGTGTGTTCTTTTATTTTTTTGCTTTTTTTAATTGGGCATTTTTTGGCAGAGGCTATTGTCAAGGTTCGTTTAAAGCATGTGGTTGTGACCCTAGTTTGAGATGCAAAAAATTTAATCCATTATGAAGAAAGAGCTCACTATTTTCGGTGTAAGATTAGTACTGTTAAACAACATCTCAATATGCAGAGTTTTTTGTTTTTTTTAGTCTTTTTCTGAGATGAAGAAAAATAAAATAATATTCTATATAAGTCGGTCCTGTAAAAGTGAGTTGATTACGTTTTGTGGTCCCCACTTATTGGTGTCTCATTTTGGATTATTTTGTATTTCTTTGTAGCCTTCCAGAATATTTTGTTGTTCCTTCATCTCTGGCAGATACGGATCTAAAGCAGTATTCATACTCCTTTTTCGGAAGACGTATGCCAGTGAGTATGTTTTGATTGCTATTCTTTACAGGCAATAACATGAACTTAGTTTACATCTACTAATGATGAATGATTGAATTGAAAAGTCCGGGTGCCGGACACAATCAGCGTTGTGGAGGAGAAATGCTGCGTGTGCTTGCACCGTAAGGGCTATTTCACACAAGCATATGGTCATAGCGTGGATAATACACTGCACTAATATCCCGTAGGGGGCCATGTTGCTTCTCACATGAATTGTGTAAAATATGCACGCAAGCAATATCGCAGCATGTTCTACACACCAACATAGTACATGGCGATGGGCGGCACGCAGCCAGTAAGCAATGTCATTGCGGACTGGTTGCATGCCGTGTGCGTATTTCTCACAGCCGTCACACTGCAAGATACACACATGTGAGCTCAGCTTAAGAGTTTCCATTAAATGAGCACCATTAATGCTCTATAACAGCGCTAATTGCCAAGTCAGCTCGCCAACTGTCGGGTAAATGCTAGCACTCGTGTAACAGCGCGCCCCAACTGAAAAACTCAATCTTGCCTTTGTTTCCTCCAGCTGTGGTGCTGGAACCACTCTAATGGCAGTGCGCTGGTGAGGATGTCCTGCATCAAAGACCTGTTACAACAACGCAAGATAGATCAACGGTGAGTGGCCATATGGGCAACAGTAGTAATTCCAGAGCTGCTGTGCCCTATTCTTTTACTTGTTCATGTGCAGCTTTATGGCGCCCTGCACACGGACAGGTCAGATTCCGCATGTGGAATCCGACCCTGTGCCTGGCCGGTGACCCCCGCGTACCTGTCCATAGTCATCTTATCTGTATTGCAGATGAGCTGGCCGGTGCATTACAGATATCGCCTAGCAATGGCACAGCATTAATGTGGATCCTGCGACCTTTCCGCTGTGATTGTGAAAGGGCGGGTCCACGGGTCGGATGGCATCCATTAACTTCAATGGAAGCAGGCTGCACGGAATCCGCCCTGAAATAGAGCAATACTCGAGTGCTTGCAATTGATTTCCGCTCATGGACAGGAAAAATCGCTTTTTCCTGTTATTTTACCTTCCCAGGTATTTGCTGCGGAGTCCGAGTGCAGGCGGCCTATATGTGCAAGATTTCCCGCTCATAGCGCTCACGTTTAACCTTCTTTCCCTGGCCCATCCTGCTCATACACTAATGCTTTTCTAAAATATTCTGCTTTTCTTGGCTAGGATTTGTGGTGGAATCACTCGCAGTCACCCTTTACGGAGTGATGTTTACAAATGTGACTTGGATCATGGTCTTCCAACTCTTCAAGATATTCAGGCTGCTTTCACCAAACTCAAGCAGTTGTGTGTGAATGGTGAGTGAAGCTTGTATAGCCTTCAGTGACACTTGTACTAGCTCAATTACCACCGGACTGGATGCCAGTCTGTATTTGCTTACGGAGTTCAGACTACTGTAAATTAGATTGTCAAACCTCTGTAAGGGATTCATCTTTCAATTCCCTGCTCTGATCTGACTACAAGCAGAAACGATTCTGCAGATGAAACCCATCATGCAGTTCCTTAATACATCGTGTGTGCCAGGGGAATTAGCATAGTCTTAAGAGTTGGAGATTACTAGGAGTCGGCATTTGCACAGCTGGAATTTATGTTCAATTTCATCCATTTCTGCAATGGGTTCTTCATCACAGATTCCATAAGATGATGCTGGACAGAATAGCGCAGCATGATGCATTACTTTGTCTGGTTAGATGACAGACACCATGATGGAAACCTGATGGGTCCCATAATAGTCCATGGGGTGCTGTTGGAGTCTGCCTGATCTGGTACTGCAGCCACTTTTTTGCTCCACTCCTGTTACAGAGTAGGACTATGGAAATGATTAGCGCAGATGTGAAAGGAACAAAACTGCGTACAAAATTGTTTTTCTGATTCATCAGCTGTTCTGCTAGCTGTAGACTGCTTTCACACGGCCGAGAAAATTGCGTTAGATTTGTGCGCTGTGAGATGCATTAATATGAACCCCATGTACATGAGCGATTTTATTATGTTTTTTTTTTTTCACATCGCGGTGCTGGAAAAAATTACGGCATGTCCTATCCTTGGGTGTTCCCTCAACGCCTCCCCATTGTTTTCAGTGAGGCTGAAAAAACCGTTGCACAACGTGTGAGGTACACGCGAGTGCGATGTGATGCAAGGTTTCCCATTAAAAACAATAGGAAACACTTGCTGATCCTCTGCACGGCTTTCACGGAAGTGATGCAAAGCGTTTTTGAAACCCAAACAATTCCCGTCCGCTGGGACATCGCATATTCCGGAGCGCAATATTGGGCCCGATATTGCGCTCACCCGTGTGAAATTAGCCTTAAGTTGATTGTCATTAGAAAAAATAAATTCTATACATACTTATTCCTCCCACATTGTTCTTCTTACCGCATCTTCTCCCCGGCCTTCTTCCAGTCTCCCAGGTCACGTCACTGCAAGCCGGCCAAATCTTCTATTTCCTGTGATGTAGCAACCATTCGTTGCATTCTGCTTCCTGCAGGGCAATGCACTAGCAGGAATTGCTGAATCCTCGGCGGCCTGTTTTAGCACCCAGGCTAAACTATGCTATATGAACACTTGCGGCGAGATACCTCGCATGCACCATCACGCCAGTAGTCCATGCCTGCGCCCTAAAACAGGCTGCCGAAGATTCAGCATTTTCCGCTAGGTAGTTAATGCTATATCACTAGTGGCATAGTGTATACTACCTGTAGGAAGCAGGATGTAGCAAATGGGAGCTACATTGCAGGAAGAGAAGGATCAGTGCAGCTGGCGTTGAGGTGACCCCTGGAGGAGCCAGGAGAAGATCGGGGAGGTGAAGATGCAGTAAGAAGACTTAATGGGGAGGAATAGGGAAGTATACCATTTTTTTATGTTTTTTTCTAATGAGAGAACCTCTTTAAGGTATAACTGAACTAGAGCAATGTGAAATACATTTAATGGACTTGTGCGCTACAGCAAGGTTATACACCTTCAATAGCTGGCCCTCCCAGACTCGATCCCTTATTACACATACACCATCCGCTCGGCCAATTGAGCTTGCATATGGTATCAATAGGAAGAGGGGTGTAAGTTGTTCCCTGGCAGCTCAGCGATACTTTCTACAAATCGTAATTTGTATAATTGATCAAAAAAAGTGAACTTTATGTCCTCGTCGGGTTTTTTTTTTCTTTTTTAGTGCTGGTAATTCTTTCTGCAATTTCCTATATATACTGATTTTTGAAGGAAGCAAATATTTGTACAGCTTTGTGTTTTGTAGTTTCAGCTACGTGCTTCCTACTACTCGGTGTATGTGCAGTGAGAGTGCCCTGGGGGTAGAACATGATTTGACCTCCAGTTGCTGCTGGTGAACCCTGCCTGCATGTATATTGATTGCAGGGTGGTCACAGAGAGGTTGATTGTTTGCGTGTAATTGCTGTAAAGCCTCACAAGTGGTTGTGCCAGGTTATTTCACCAGGTCATTTAGCTCATCCATTCAGTTGGAAAACTATACACAGGTTTGTTCAGCATGACATGTTTTACTGCACAGCAATGTGCTGAGTGGATGGAATGAGCCAGTAGAGGCCCCCGGGCAACCTGATCCTTCTACAGAGCGCACTCCGTAATCATATTCACCCAAAGCCTACAATATGCCGTTACCCTACAGTAGCTGGCTCGAAATACGATGGCTTAGCTCATAGGCAGAAGCAAAAAATGAGAAGTAAACAGAGGGGGAAGAACTTACTAAGAAGGAGGATGTGAAACGCTGAACATTTTAAATTCCCCCTTTATGTTTGGCGTAAATAGATATCTGTATTTTTTTGTTTAACCCTTGCCTATGATTAGTCTATGAACAGTCATCAAAAAAAGATGTGCATTAATTATCCAGTGTGGGCATGACTATTCATGTCTAGAGGCCACGCAAATCCGCAGCTCTGAACGTGTAATTATTGACCATTTATAGAGTGATATACCTGCTAATTATAATGACCTAATAGGACTCACTTATAGGTGGTTGTCATTTTAATGGCTGTAAATGTCATTCTAATTACACCATGGGGGATGATGCGCGAAGTACAGTCAAGAATGAACCGGTCTGAGAACAATTGGTACGATGTAGTGAGAAGGGTTATTGGGTATTTAGTAAAGACAGAACATCCATTTAATCAGATGTTTCCTGCTTTCAGCAAATACAATGGTAAACTTATAATGAAACGTTATGCAACCTTGTAATAAACTTCTGCATCAATTCCTCATTGTTAGAATTTGTTTAACTCTTAGTTATTCACGAGGACTTGATGATCAGGCTGCCAAGGGATGTAAAGACCTACAGCTTCACACCAAGTGAACTAAAGGCCCTTTTACACTGAATGATTACCGTTCAAACGAGCAAAAATTAACGAGAATTGTTCAATGGAAACGCAGTCAATCGTTTATCTTATGCGGGCATAAAAATCATCGTTGGCTCGTTCACTAATTGTTCAGTGTAAATGCTGATCGCTCAGCTGTTCTCAGTCACTTAGGCCTCATGTCAATGACCTCAGCATGTGGGAGCGCACAGCGGAATCCGACCCTGGCCAAGGTCACGGCGGTTACATGACCAGGTCTTCTGTGTGTTGTCCGGGTCTTCTATTTCCTGGTCTGCTGATGCACTGCGCATGCACAGTACTTAAAAAATTTTTTTTAACTCCTGCTCTTCCCTTTCCCATCCACAATTCAATTGCAACCAGGCCGTGGATCAGACCCCTTCCGTTGACTTCAATGGAAGCCGGCCATGCGGGATCCACACTGAAATGGAACATGCTGCGATGAATTTTTTTTTTTTTTTCCGTAAATCAAATCCACATGCTGTATTACATTTGTGGACGCCCATGTATCCCTATGGGCAGTTTGATTTGTGGATCTTCCGCGTGGGTGACCCGTGTGTATTCCGCAAATCAGATCCGCCTGTGGACATTGGGCCTTATGTGAAGGACTGACCACTTTCTCGTTTGAGCTAACAATGTATCTGTACAACCAGGCTGTCCGACTGAACTCTGACATTGTTGGCTTGTTCAAATGAGAAATCAGCAGGCCTAAACGGACCCTTAACCACAGCACTGATGGCATAGGGGGGAGTTCTAAAAGAGCTTCATCCAGCCCTTGTTTGTGTTGCTACACATTTTACAATATATTCTCTTTACATTAAAGGGTTAATCCAAGCTTTTACAACTGATGACTGATCCTCTGTAGTTGATCAGCATGGATGCGGCACTCAGGATCCCCAGCAGTTAGCTGATTGTGCTGCTCACTATCAGTGCAGCGGGGCTGGACTCTGTCAGTGGTTAAGGGAAGAGGTGCACTAACTGCTTCACTCTGAGCTCAATGGGAGCGATGCCTGCTATTAGACTTCCTGCTCCTCATTACGGACAGGACTAGATGGTTAATACATTATTTCTACAGCATGGTAAATGAGATTTGAAAACATGCAAAGACCAAAGATTGAATTGCAGTTTTTTTCCACTCCCCCCTGCCTCTTCCCCCCTCCCCCCCCTTCCCGCCCTATAAATTATGTGTACCCTAAAATGCTGCCAGTGAAGAATACTACAACTAATCCCGTAAAAAATAAGCCCTCATACAGCTATATTGACAGAAAAATAAAAAGTTTAGGCCTCATGTCCACGGGGAAAATCAGGCCCGCTCCGGATTCTCCATGGAGAATCCGTAGCGGGTCCCTCCTGCCCCGCAGACATGAGGGCTGAAAATAAGAATTAACTTACCTCTCGCCCGCTCCGGATCTTCCCTTCGCCGCGGCATCATCTTCTCTGCGTCGCGGCCGGATCTTCTTTCTTCGGCCCGGTGGATGCGCCGGCCCGAAGAAAAAAAATCCGGCCGCGACGAAGAGAAGATGGAGCCGCGGCGAAGGGAAGAACCGGAGCGGGTGAGTAAATTCCGAATTTTGTCTCCCACAGATCCGGACAGCTTCCATAGGCTTCAATAGAAGCCTGCAGGAGCCGTCCCCGCGGGAGACCCACACGAAAATGGAGCATGGTCCAGATTTTTTCATGCTCCATTTTTAAAAAAATCACTTTTGTTGACCATCCGCGGGTCTTTATCTACCCCAGGTGGTTAATGCATCCCTATAGGGTGCGGATCCGCGGGGAGGAGAAGAGTTAAAATCTGCTGCGGATTTTAATTCTTCTTTTGCCCGTGGACATGAGTCTTGGAAAGCAAAGAGAAACCAAACCAAAAATAGCTTAGTCCTTCAGGCCCCAAATAGTCTGATCCTTGAGAGGTTAAAAAGGGAAGATGCGGTATATTATCCTTTTGCTGCGGTATATTATCCTTTTGCTGCGGTATATTATCCTTGTGCTTTAGCCCTTGTAGGTTGATGCAGTATAGGACAATCTGCATTTAACTATGATACTTTGTATCTATTGTAAAGTATTGCAAAATGTCCTTCCTGTAGACTGACTACCTTGCCTGCCAGCTGTCTGTCTGCAGGACTACTCTTGCAGATATCATGAATTACCTTGATTAGATTATTTACTTTGTACAAACACAGAAATAGTTGTCAGGTGTCTTGTAATAATTTATAGACTCCAGCACTATCACACAGGGTACTATCATGCTATCTCGGGGCTCTTTCACATGAGCGTAGGTGTTTTTATGTTTGCCCCCGGTGCTGTAAAGTTGCATGAATGGGCATTTTTCCGCGCTCACGGTCAGCGTTTTCTCACCCATTTACACGACTGCGAGCATTGTTTTTAGCAAAAAAAAATACATTGCACCCCGGAAATCCCTCGGGGTGCCTTCCAATGCCTATATAGAGGTACTTGTAAGCTTTTCGCAGCCTTGGCCGCTGCTAAAATGCCTCCCTCTCCCTTATTCTTTCCCCCCCCCTGCTTTCATAGGAGACTAAGGGACCCGCCAGCATAAACTGGGCAAAAGATAGTTCCGGAACTATCTTTTTGCCTACTGATTATGCACCAGTGTGTATTTCGGTTGCGCATGTTCCATTTTGTCACGATTCACCGTTTGTACGCAACATATATTCGCCATGTGAACGGATGCATTCGAAAGCAATGGCTCAGCTGGTTGCGTACACCGGTCAGGCGTAAAATGTCGCCGTTTATGCGCTCGTGTGAAAAAAGCCTCACAGGTTTTTTTTTTGACTGGTTTTGAGTGAAAGCCAAAAATGAATGCAAAAGATATAGAAATATAAAGGAACGACTAAGGCCACTCTCACGCATAGCGTCGGCAAAACGCTGCAGCATTTTGTATGATTTCACTGCTGCTTTAGGAAGCAGTAACTTGTGTCTGACAGCGGTTTTTAATGCACCCCATCATTGTGATGAGGTGTGTTTAAAAAGCACGAAAATGGAGCAGACAGCACATCTGCAAAACCCCACTGAAGTCAATGGGAGCGCTATACCGCATTTACGGCAGTGTTTAATCCCCCCTGGTAAACACATATGTGAGAGTGGCCACTCTCACACATGCTCTTGTAAAAACACTGTGTTGATGTGTGTTTTTGACAGCACCTGATTGCGTTTTTTCAGCGCAGTAATAAATGCAGCTAGGCAAGCTGATAATGCCAGAACTGAGCCAGCCCGGTCAGATGAGCGCACTGAGGCCGTTTACGTGAGCTTAGTTGAGTGCTAGCGGTGTTCTTGAGGATGTCTTGTGCTGCTGGCCTGGGTTGTGGATGATCGCAGTTTACTGCCATGTCCGATGCCGGAGGAAGAAGCCGAGGTTCTGGGTTCATCTTCTGGTGTCAGAAATACGGTCGTCTGAAGGAGGCCTGACTCGCATCGCTGCAGTACTATGGCAGCCCCCCAGCATCTAGCAGTGGGGCCGGCCGTGTGCCGCTACAATATTGTGGTGGCTCACCCCTAGATCCCCAGGCACAAACAATAAAAGCATTTGATGCACTACACATCAAAAAGTTTGGTACTGTAATCACGCATATCAAGAGACATATATACTGGACTGAGGTCCTTTTTTGCTTTGATGGTGGCAGTCCGCCACACTACTGGGTGCACTTCTGCAGCCAGATTTTCCCACGCCTGCTCTTTTGCGCTGTGATCTTTGTAGAGAGGGGAGTTGTATCCCAAATAGCTGGCTTCTTCCCTATGAGGCCTACGAAGCACACATGTCTAGGCGAGGCTTCTCCTCCTGTATTCTCTCTGCACTGGCTTTATCTTTGTGAGAAGCTGGAGATGCTGACCACTTCCTGTAAGGCTGCCTGCACATAGGAGGGGGGGGGGGGGGGGATCCGCAGCACATACCGCCAGGGCTGGATTCTGCTGTGGGCTCCCGCATGTGGAATCCGACTCTGCTGTGTGCAGGCAGCCTAAAATGGAACAGACAGCGCTTGAATAATGCAGCGTTAAATGCTGCATTTTAGCGCTTGTCTGAGAAGCTCCTTTGAAATCAATGGTGGCGTTGGACAATGTTTAGCGCTGCGTTTTAAAACCCAGCATTAAACACTGGAAAAAACTGCACGTGTGAAAGTGGCCTGGCCTAAAAAAAAACTGCTGCAAAAACTTATTATTTTTTTTTTTTCCGTACAGGTTTTGATGCAGTTATTTGAGCCAAAGCCAGAAGTGGATTTAGCAGGGAGGAGAAACGGAAGTTGTTCTTTTTTTATATATCTCTTTCATTTTGAATCTTCTGGTTTTGGCTAAAAAAAACCAACTAAAAGTGCCACAAATTGCTCCTTTTTAAAAAAAAACTAACCAAAAATGAAACTGGTGTGTGAAACCGCCGACCTCCAATGTATCTTTACGTGCTTTATGTGAACTTTTTGTAATTGACGCTGTGGACACTTACACAAATAATGCCGTGTTTAGACTGGATGGTTACTCAGAAACGTTTATAAACAAGTGACAAACGAGAGTCGGGAGGTTCTTTGCTCGTTCCATTTGAGGCAGCATAAAAATTGGTGCCGGCTCGTGCATTTTGAGCGCTGGTCATTCAATGTTTTACAATGTGAAACTGAGGGCGCTTTCCCAGTTGCGTTTTTTTTTTTTTAACTCCGATATCGCTGCAGTTTTTCTATGCCATTGTCAATGGGACTTTCTAATGTTAAAAACCCATCACACAAAAATCGCGAAGCACAAACGTGTGATGCGTTTTTAACATTAGAAGGGCCCATTGACAACCGTGTTAAAAAAACGTAAGTGTGTGGGAGCCCTGAATGAGAAAGGCACAATCCTCAATGAGCGTCGTGCAGTCTAAACTAGCTGCCCAGTGCTGACTAGGTGGTAATTACATCATCGGCTCATTCGCTCGGGCAAATGAGAATTGAGATTCTCGGCTTGTGTGAAAGGGGCATTAGTGCAAGGAAATGCAGATGAATGCAAAAAATAGTTCATCTCAGTTCTTGTTGCTCCATTGCTAATTAATAGAAGTATGTGGCTGTACTTATTTGTGTGTGGTCTACTGGATCAGTCATGTACTAGTCTGGTCTTGTGTGACTATAAGTCCTCTAGATTTGAATGGCAGTGACGTATCCTTCATGTTTTCATTCCATAGAACCATTTGATGAAACGGAAGAGCGGTGGTTTTCATCCCTGGAGAATACTCGCTGGCTGGAGTACATCAGGTAAGGCTTCTTTTTCCTGTTGCCCGCTTCTTACACTTGATTGGTATTTATTTGTGCATTTAGGAAAGCCAACCAGACACAGAATTAAAGGAACGAAAGGGCTTACAACAAAATGTTTAATGTGGAAAGACTAAAATGATACATTCTAAAAGGCTAATTGCAGGCTGCTAGAGCCTAACTACTGGTATAGCAGGCAGTGTAATTACTATGGGGCCCTACTGGAGACGGCAGCGGTGCAGCCACAATGGAAGCAAGGCTCTTCACCTATGCTTGCCTGTTGATGGCACCCTTCCCTGGTCTACAGCCCACAAGACATTGGGAACTGCGTAATACAAATATAACGTATAACCTCATATAATGTATCGCTGTAATAATGCTCTGTGCAGGGCTCCTATATTCAGTGCTAAAATGGGGAAAAGTTAGTGTATAGTCACCACTGGTCATTTTGGAGGCCATCTGTGGAGTTGTGCCCTTAAGCAGAAATACGTGATTTTCTACCGGGTGAGGTTCAGGCGTTTGAGGGTCGAGCTTATTTATGGATGATGTCTTGGTCTGAACTTTTCTTTCATTTTCTTTCTCCCTCATGTTATTTGTCGAGGTACACAAACATGCTATTACTTTCAATTTGTGTCTTTTTTATCATTTCTATAATTTTGCTATTTTAATATCTTTTGCAATCATTTGCTGATGGGTGAGTAGTAGAGATGAGCGAGCATCAAAATGCTCGGGTGCTCGTTACTCAAGTCGAACTTTTCGTAATGCTCGAGAGCTCGTTTCGAGTAACGAACCCCATTGAAGTCAATGGCGGACTCGAGCATTTTTGAAGCTGACCGATGCTCCGCATAGGGGAGGTTGTGTAGAACACCTGAAAACATCAAAGTCATTGAAACACCACAGAAACGGATAGGGAACGGCAGGGGCAGCATGCATGGGTGCATCTGAGGCACCCTGGTCCCACTATTAAGCCAAATTGGGGGCAAGAGCCTGGCGGTCCCCCCCCCCCCCCCCTAACAATTTACTTGGGACAGACCATCATTAGCAAGGCACACGCACTGGCACATCTTGGCTAAGCACCACACTAGCTGCAACCAAGGACAATCACCGCCTGCGGATGACACTGCTGCCTCTTCTCCTGCGTTACATGCTGGCATTGCTGTCCAACCCCCCGCACGATCCTGCATCCACAGCGCACACAAAATTTTCCCTGCGCAGCGTTCAGCTGCCCTCATGCCACACGCTGGCTTCATAGCCACACCACCCTCATGTCGATTTATAAGTGCGTCTGCGATGAGGAGGAACCGGAGACACACACTGCAGAGGGTTGGCAGGGTCTGGCAGCGAACCTCTTTAAAAGTGTGGGTGATAGCCCACAATGCTGCTGAGAATTGATGATAAATCGACATCCGTTCATAATTCCAATCCCGTGCCACCTCCGTCACAAAATTGTCAGGAGCCGCAAACTTGGGCATAAAGGGGACTCGGATGCCAGCACTTCTACACATCTCCACAATGCAGCAGCGCATACTAACACCAAAGATTGGTTTGAAGCAGGAGGTGTCGCTAAAGTAGCCACCACAGGTATACAGTGACCCTGTGAAAGTCTCATGAAATCACTAACCCTTCCTGTGAATGCTCCAATCCTGTATCTCGGATAACTGTGGTAATTTGTAGCACGAGAGATAATACATTTCGACCAGCGCAGATCCCCTGACCCCAAGCAGGAGGAGGTGGCATAATAAGCCCGAGAAACCGTGACCGAGGTAGGACCCGCAGTACTCTGTGTGGGAAGCACATGTGCGGGCCCAGGGTCAGGCTTGGTCCCAGCCTCCACCTTGTGTGACCCAAGGTGCCGTGAGTTACATAGCAATGGGAAATCCATGTGTCCCCACACACTTCATTATGTGTATGTGTCAGATAGCAGAACACCGCAATGGGGAAGCCTTCTGCGCCCAATCCAAGTCATTCATTTTATTTGTGCCATATAGCTAAAACAGAGGGCTGGCACGTCACAGCAGGAAGTGGTAATGCCTTCCTTGTGTGTTGATTGGCTAGAAAATAGTGCTACACATGCGGGGAAGGAAAATGAAATTCACTCGAGTGCCGCGTGGTGTTCGTCTCGAGTAACGAGCATCTCGAGTACCCTAATACTCGAACGAGTATCAAGCTCGGACAAGTGTGCTTGCTTATCTCTATTGAGCAGTCTTTTACAGTGAGTTCACGTATGTCAAAATATATAGGGTCATACACAAAGGCTAAGCAATAATAAACTTTACTTGGGCCATTCTTGCATGAACGGATTTGAATTGTGGACAATACGCAGTATTCCGCATTCGTTCAAAAAAAAAAAAAACATCCGCATGTCCGCTAACATGCCCACAGAAATAATCGCAGCATGTTCTATTTTTGTGCGGATTCTGCACGGACGGCTTCCATTGAAATAAATAGAAGCCATCCGAACCGGCGGCCCATCTGTAATTGACATTGCAGATAGGTCGCAGATACCTGCGTCATCGCCTAGGGACATCGCGGAAAAGTGGATTTAAAAAAAATAAAAAATCTGTACTACACATGACCGACGTGAGACATCGGTCATCCACAATACAGTATTTTTGCTGCAGAATCCGCAACGGGCATCTGGTCGCGGATTCTGCAGCAATGTTCGTCCATAGAATGCAATGTAAAATGATTCTTCCATACACACGAGCTGAAATCACTGGATGCTCTATTTTTGTGCAGAACTTGCACGGACGGCTTCCATTGCAGTCAATGTAAGCCGTCCGACCCGCAGCGATTCCAAAATGTCAATTGCTAAATTGCCGCGGATCCACATAATCGCTCGCACTGCATTATCTGCACTGCGCATGTGCGCCAGCCAGCACATCTGCAGCACACAGAAGACCAATCCGTACAGGTACTCGTGGGGGTCACCGGCCGGCATAGGGTCTGATTCCGCTGCGGGATCTCGTATGCGGAATCCAACCTGGCTGTGTGCATACGGCCTTAAAAGAGAGAAAATGTCGAAAAAGCATAAAAGAAAATTATAAATATCAAAAGATACAAACAGGAGATATAGTATATTGGCAAGATATAGAAAAGCAATACAAGATCATACTTTTCATCCATGATGTGGGCTAGAATTTGGGTGCATTGAAGAACACAGGCTATCCCCAGAGTTAAGAGAATACTTCTTCATCAGTCCTCCTGGACTCACTCTTTTGTGGAAAAAAAAAAAACTTTTGTGCAATGGATGATGTAACATGATATTTTTACAAAATATCCCATGAGGCCTTATGCAGCTACTGTCTTTATCAATCAAAAAGACTTTGCAGATGTCCATATGGCTTATACTTAAAGGGATTGCCCAGATGTAACCTATTGGTGGCTTGTCCGTAAGATAGGTCATCAATAGTGAATGGGTAGTTTGCTGTCACCTGGGACTCCTGACAATCCTGGATGGTGTGCTTGTGTACCGAGCGGATTTCTGCAGGAAGCTGACAGCTTTGTTCTTACTGTAGTGGCCAGGCTTGGTATTACAGGCAAAGTTCCCATTTATTTTAATGGAAGCTTTGTCTGCAATAGCAAATCTAGCCATTGCAGTGAGAATGTAATTGGCTCACTACACAAATGCACCAGCCCAGTGAATAGCTGATTGGCAGGGATCCCAAGCGACTGACCCGCTCCTATGACTGACCTACTACTGGTGGCTTACCCTGAGGATAGGCTATTAGTAGTTTATAGCTGGACAACCGCTTTAAAGAATGTTCACTTGAGTGAATGTTAAAGGGAACCTATCACATGCTACAAGCACCATGAACTAAGTATATCGTATGTAATTTCTGAATTCCTCTTTGTAAAGCACTGCAGAATATGGTCACCTGCCAAAAGCAATATCCCTTCATGGTGGTATCTTAATATAATTGCCCTGTTCATTTTTCCTTTGACAGAGTGTTTTTGAAGCAAGCAGTGGAGCTGGTCTATGTCATGGACTCCAAGCGTCTTTCAGTTGTCATACAAGGTGAATTTCTCTAATTGTATCTTCTCCTTTGTGTCTCACATTCACTATTCTATCACTGCAGAATTAAATTGCAATTAATTGTTTACTGTAGTACCAATCTATCTACGAATATCACGCAAATCGCTTGTTAGATCGGGTGGGTTGCACGATAATCGTGCTGTGTGAATATAGTGCCCGACAGTCGTCCCATGTTATAGGGGCTTAAGGCTAGCCGTAAACATAAGATTGCTGTCAGTCGAGTACTGGCTTAGCCAATAGTTATCTTCACTTCCCCATAAATATGCACACTCAGTTCAATATGCCAGATTCTTCGATCCCCCGACATCTGCCGGCATGGTCTTTGTTTAACCCCTTAGTGACGGAACCTTTTTTGCTTTATTCCATTTTTGTTTTTTCCTACTCCCTTTTAAAAAATCGTAGCTCCTTTATTTATCCATCGACGTCGCTGTATGAGGGCTTGTTTTTTGCGGGACGAGTTGTATTTTTCAATGGCACTATTTATTGTACCATATAATTTACTGAAAAACCTTAAAAAAAATTCTAAGCAGAGAGAAATGGAAAAAAAACGACATTCCACCATTTTCGGTGCGTCCTGTTTCTACGGCACACAAATTGCAACAAAAACGACCTGATATTTTTATTCTATGGGTCAGTACGATTACTACGATACCAAACTTATATATTTTTTTTTGCTGTAGTACTTGTATTTTTTTTTTTTAAAGATATTTAATTTTTTTCAATTATTTTCTGCGGTCATTTTGTGCACGCGATAACTTTTTTAGTTTTCCGTCGACATAGTTGAGCAAGGGCTCATTTTTTGCGGGATGTCCTGTAGTTTCCGATAGTATCAATTTGGAATACATACAACTTTTTGATCGCTTTTTATTGCGTTTTTTCTGGGAGACAGGGTAACTAAAAAAGTGTATTTCTGGCGTCCTTTTTTTTTTTTTTTTTTCGGACGACGTTCACCGTGCAGAAAAAATAATGCACTACTTTGATAGTTTGGACTTTTACGGATGCAGCGATATCAAATACATATTTTTATTTCATGATTTAGATTTTTTAATAATAGATATGGCAAAAGGGGGGTGATTTAAACTTTTATAACTTTTTTTTTTTTTTTTTTTTTTTTAACAATTAAAAAAACTTTATTGATCTTTTTTCTTACTTTACTTTGAAGTCCCCCTGGGGGACTTTAACATGCGATGCTTTGATCGCTCCTGTAGTATGACGTAATGCTATAGCATTACGTCATACTGCTTTTTGACAAGCAGTCTATCAAGCCACCCTGTGTGAATGGCTTGATAGGCAGTCTGTTAAGGCAGCCCTGGGGCCATTCATTAGGCCCCCGGCTGCCATGCTCCCCCGAACTCACCGCAGGGGGGGGGGGCGTGCGGGACCCCCGAACGCTGTTCGGGGGATTTAAATGCTGTCAGAATTGACAGCGGCATTTAAAGGGTTAATAGCCGCGAACGGCCGAGCACGGCTATTGCCCGCGGGTGTCAGCTGTAATAAACAGCTGACGCCCGCGCTGTATGGAGGGAGATAGCGGCGCTACCTCCCTCCATACACGTCCTGCAACAGCAGGACGTAGTTTTATGATAGCGCCGTCACTAAGGGGTTAATATGTTTGCCCAGCTTGACTCCATATAGGCACCAAGTATGTCACAGTAGTACAGAGCCCTCAGCCATATAACTGCATGGAGATTTTCATCTTGACTTGCTCGACGTCGCCAGCACATGTCCTACCACCTTTGCAATGACGAGACACCATATTGCTGTCCCTTTCTGTATCACGGGTGGTCCAGTATGTTGTGTAGGATAACTATACATGTATAAAAATTGTGGCCACTGATACACCAAGTAGAATTGGTCTTTAGCGCTGTATTAATTGTAAACTCATTTGCTTTGTTGCCTAGGAGTACATAAAGGAAAAACCTGTAAAATGTGCCGCTCCCATAAGGTGCACATATACCTTCAATAGCTGTTAGCTAAATGTTCAGGATTGGGCATGGAAATTAAGCACACCCAAACCTTCTTTTCCTCCAGCATTCTCTTTCGGGAGGGGGATGTTGAGAAACCAACATATAGTTTTCATCCGAAATCGCTGCGTCCAGACAACTAAACTCTGATGATTATGGTCCCTTAACCCTTTCCAATCCACTGTCTGACATCTGAAGACATTCTGATTGAAGGCTGTACAACTGTGATGTCGAAAGACATCCGGCAGGGTATTCTTACTGTATATTACTGGCCGCTCTGTTTTCCGGGGCCTCTCCAGCATGTCCCATACCGCAGTACTGGCTCTAGCCAACAGATGGTGCCATTGTATAATGGCAGTAAGAGAAAGCCCCCTAGGAAACCCTGAATCCAAAATTGGATTGCAAAGGGTTAAAGGACATGTCACCTCCTTATGTCAGTGGGGTCGGCTGCGTGGCTTTGCCCCCTATGACACTGCTGACTCCAATGATGTTCCTCTTTTCCCTCTACTCCCACCCTTTCCCCTGTAAAGGCTCTTCTTAATTTCAGTTCCTAGAGCTGTGAATGTGTCAGCCGTCCTCGCTGTCAATGGGTGATATCAGACTTGATAGACAGTGGTGGGAACCGACTACCTGACACATTCACATTAACCCTTTCCAATCCACTGTGACGTCTGAAGACATTCTGATTGAAGGCTGTACAGCTCTGCTGTCGGAAGACGTTCAACAGTGTATTCTTGCTGTAGATTACTGGCCGCTCTGTCGGGGGGCCTCTCCAGCATGTCACATACCACAGTACTGGCTCTAGCCAGCAGATGACGCCATTGTATAATGGCAGAAAGAGAGAGCCCCTAGGTAACCCTAAATTCAAAATTGGATTGCAAAGGGTTAAAACTAAGAGGAGCCAGTATGGTGGCATGGGAGGGAGTAAGAAAAAAAAAATCGCTGAAGTCAGCTGTGCCGCTAGGCATCCCGACCACCCCCCACCCCCCACCCTTCCCCGATGGGAGGACTTGATAGGTCCTCTTTAAGTAATCCTTTTTTGTCAAATTACTTAGAATTCTTTTTATTGTCTCTCAAGTTGCAGCTCTCTTTGAAAAAGCAAATTGAAACCCTGTGTGACCATTTTTGTAATTCCCACAGGGGTTGTCACCCAGAATGCTGCTGGCGGAGTTCAGCGCTTTGCATTCAGGGTTTCCAAACTATATGTAGCTAAAATAGGACATTTTTAAATTTTTTTGCACAGCTATAATATGACTAACTCTTACCGATATGGGCTTTTGTGGAAATGATCATTTCCATGGAGAGAAATGTATCTGTCCCACTTAAACTTTTTTCTGCAATGATCCTCTGTAGCAGGCAAATATTCACATATTGGTAAACCTCAATAATGAATTATCTCTAGAAACTCTCAGACTACCTTATGGGGTTTAGGGCGCCTTCACACTTGCGATCGCGATACCGCTGCATTTTTTTAACGCAAATGTTAATGGGACTTTCTATTGTTAAAAATGTATTGTACAAAAATTGCAAAGCACAAACTTGCGTTTAACATGAAATAGCGATATCGTGATCACAAACAAAATTGGCCATAGTTGGCGAGGGGGGTGGTGGACCGATTTACTGTCTTTTTGGAAAAAGCATCTAAGTTGAAACCAGGGCTAAGGTAGTCACTTTAACATTCCTCACAGTAACTCACTTAAAGGGATTGTCTGGCTTTGTTTTGCTAGGTGCTCGGCCAACAGCTGAGCTTTAGATGGTCCCAGCAGAGGATCCCTGCGATTGTTGGCTGAAGAGCTGATTGCTCATATCACCAGCAGTGACACGCCGGCTCCTCTTCTATGTCAGGGCCTCTTTTATGCTGCTTCCTAAAAATCCCCTAAAAGTATATTTTATTTTAATGCGTGTTAGAAGGAAGTGATCAACGTATCCCCACATTTGTAGGTGTGGCTTTAGTGATCTGTCGCTTTAACATGCCACTCCTAATACAAAAAAGTTTCAATAAATTGGTATTCTCTACAACTTGTGGATGTTTTAAATAGCATTTAACTGTATATACATCACTTATCAAATGCAGATGTTTGTTCCAGAGAGCCCTGCAATGAAGGGAATTCAGACCTCTGTGCTGAATACAGAGGGATTTCCCTTTTGGGCTTGCTGACAGTCTCCGTGACTCATTTTCTCTCCTGCCAAGTCAGCTGATTGCTGAGGCTTGTCCAGCTGTTAGTCAGAAAATTGCTATTTTCGTGAAAGTGTTCTGCATCTGCAGCCAAATCATTAAATTCCAGCTCCTTTCCAAGCTGCCGTTCTGTCTGTCCCATCCCTTTTACTAAATGAACACATCAGATGGTAACCAAGGGACGGAATCCATCCTGAAACGACGTGTCTTACTTAGAAGGGTGTTACCCTGCGGGGATTTGTCTAACATTTGCAGTTTTACAGCTAAATATGCACACTGCTTATTTGGTGTCCATTGATGAGATCTGTACACAAAATCTGCCCTTTTCAGTTTGCTGCAGCATTCTTAACATTATGGATGTTCTGTAATGCCTCCTTATCTATAGAAGGGTCTCCATCATTATGCACTGAGTGGGCCCTTTATTAGAAACTTGTGCCCTTTCATGGGCGCCGTCACTGTACTTGTGGTGGGGGGGAGGGGCGCCGTCACTGTACTTGTGGGGGGGGGGGGGGGGGGAGGGGCGCCGTCACTGTACTTGTGGGGGGGGGGGGGGGCGCCGTCACTGTACTTTTTTTTTTTTTCGCGGTTATTCTACGAACCCTTCCTGTTGGGTGCCGTCAGCTTAGGCTGGTGGAGGTGGAGTTATGGTGTGGCAAATATTTTTCTTGCAACACCCCTAATTCTCTGGCACCTGTGAATGGATGCCATGACTAATTCTGAGGGCCAAAAGGAGGTTCAAGGTGCTACTAGATGGGTTTCTCTAATAAAGGCCCATTCAGTGTATGCATACTAATTGACTTACATTCATATGTTTGGAGAAAAGTACTCTTTTATCTTTGTAGGTCATCCAGTATGGCATTGTCAGGGCTCATATTCTTCTTGTTTTTATAGAGGAAGAAGGCCGGGATCTCAGCTGCCTTGTGGCCTCTCTTGTTCAGTTGATGTTGGACCCGTACTTCAGGACTATTGTCGGATTTCAGAGTCTGATTCAGAAGGAGTGGGTTATGGCTGGATATCAATTTCTTGATAGGTGCAACCACTTAAGGAAACCGGAGAAGGAGGTAAAGTACCAATCTGCTATTGAAATTATTGGCTATCCTGGCTTCTTTACTCACTTTACTTCTCTCCCTAGGTTGGGTCCTTATTGTGTTTTGAGCCATATATCTATATATATATATAAAGACGAAAGCCCTCACTGACTCACTGACTGACTCGCCAAAAGTTCTCCAACTTCCCGATGTCGTAGAAACATAAATTTTGGCACAACCATAGATTATCTCCAAAATAGGAAAAGTAATTGGGTCCCAACTCAATTATTCAATTCTAGCGCAAAAGAATTGGCGTCGAAATTTAACGTACATAATCTAAAACTCTAATTTCCCAATGTCATAGAAACGTGAAATTTGGCACGGGCATTGATTATGTCATAAATAGGAAAAGCTAATGGGTCCCAACTCCATTATTCAATTCTATGCGCAAAAGAATTAGCGTCCAAATTTTACGTACGGAATGTAATTTTCTCACTTTCCGGTGTCATAGAAACGTGAAATTTGGCACGAGCATTGATTATGTCATAAATAGGAAAAGCTAATGGGTCCCAACTCCATTATTCAATTCTATGCGCAAAAGAATTAGCGTCCAAATTTTACGTACGTAATCTAAATCACTTCCCAATGTCATAGACACATGAAATTTGGCATGAGCATTGATTGGGTCATAAATATGAAAAGTTAATGGGTCCCAACTCGATTATTCAATTCTATGCGCAAAAGAATTAGCGTCCAAATTTTATGTACGTAATCTAATTCTCTCACTTCCTGATGTCATTTTATATGAAGGAAACATCGCATGGTTACCTCCACGTGGTGTTTCCTGGGTAACGCAGAGAACTATGCAAAATGGTGAACATATGTTTTTCCTCAGTATCTCTAAAGTAACCACGACTTCATAAGACTTTCCGTGTGAACACCAGATAAACACCAGTACCAAATTAACTCGGGTGAAGCCGGGTATATCCGCTAGTATCATATATGAGTAAAATACTGTGCTCCCATTGGTGCTGTGAAGAATTTCTTAATGATGCTGAATACTGTCAGTGCTCTGCCTAGTATAAACTATATTCTAATATAGTACTTGGGATGAAAGTCTAACTGGAGTAAAAAAAAAAGTCATTGGCAACTGTGTGTGCCATAATATTAATCTATGGATGCACAGAGTAATAAAACGACAGGTGCTTCAGACATTGATGGAGAGAGGTCCCATTAAGATGCTCGAGCATCCTGTACATCACATAGATTGGCACCTTCATCATTTGTCATCCTAGCACGTCATATTAATAATTGCTTCTGTGTACTACCTCCAAAGGCATAACTTGAAGCTTCTGGGCCCAATGCAAAACCTGTAACAGGGCCCCCAACTATAATGCTTTATTCATAGTACTGGGTTCCCTATATGGAGAAGAGAGGCCTTATGGGCCCCCTAAGGCTCCTGGGCCCGGGTGTAATCAGATCCTCTGTATCCCCTATAGTTAGCCCCTACTCCATCTACATCTGAAGTAGTAGTAGTATTGTGGTTCTTTGCATCTCTTGGTTATGTGTGTGTCAATCACCGCTCCAGTCAGGCGGCAGAGCAAAAAGCTTTCAGCTGTATTGTACTTGCTTTGCACAATCCGTCCAGGCTACCACACTAAGGTTTACTTGCACACACTGCTTTACTACACAGTATACATATAGAGCACCATGCTTGTTTTATATAATAATAATATACCTCTTATTAGTAATGCCCTAAGCACTTGGCGAATACACCTTTTATTAATTAGTACCCAGTATAATGAAAGCTTTGTGCTGTGTGCACTTCTAAATTAATGATGAGCAAGCATTACACCAAATACCGTAGAGAAGAGTCTTAATGTCTGCAGCAGATCAATGCGCTCTTCCCCATCTCGGGTCTCTGCTTCTGCATCCTGGAGTCTACTGTATTTTCTCTAGAACTAACACAAAGTAACCTTCTCCAGAATCCGCAGTGGTTTGTTACAGCAGCTTTAATTCCTGCTCCTTATTGCTTTGACACTTCTATAAATATTTAGTTTGGCTTTGTTCTGCATTGTGTGCTGTAATGGCAGCACTGCGCACATAAGTCCAACAGGCTCACATATTGTATCTGCAAAGTTGTAGCTCTTGTGAAGAGTTGCTGTACTTTAATGTGACGTTCTGCTTGATGTAAATGTACTCAAATTTAAGAGGCCAGTGCGTGGTATGGTGACCATTCTAATTTTGTTCCAAAATTGGATTAGTCTATGGGAGCACCGGCTGCAGCAGAAGAGCGAGCGGCCGGGCCTCTTCAAAGCCGTCGCGGGTTTTGCAGTAGTGGTTCTCCCGGCGGAAATCTCATGGTTTTTCGCTGCGGCCAAACCGCAGGATTTCCGTCAAGAACCCGCCCTGTGAGAACCCAGCCTAAGGCAGGTTAGAGGCTGCAATCTACAACCCCAGCACTCTTGTATGGCTCTCCAGTGATTGCTCCCTTATCTCTGTGTGTCATGCAGTATTGTCAAGCATCTGCTTCTCTTCCCCAGTGCCCCCTGTTTGTGCTATTCCTGGACTGTGTATGGCAGCTCCTGGAGCAATACCCGGCAGCTTTCCAGTTTACGGAGACCTACTTAACTGTGCTACATGACAGCACTTGCATCTCACTCTTTGGGACATTCCTCTTCAACTGTCCACACCAACGAGTTCAGCAGAGTACTGTAAGTATACAACATGTCTGCAACGTTTTCTCTCTTGGTTGATTTAATGTGATGTCAACAAAACTTGCAAGAGAAGTTTTACTATTCTAAAAGGGCTGGTCCCTGAAAATGAAGTAACTAAACTAATTGGTGGGAGTCTGTCTTCTGGGACCCCACTAATTGCAAGAATAGGGGGGGTGGTCTTAAAACCAAGTGACTATTGACACTTGTAACCAGGCTCATCTATGAACGACTGCCTGGTTGCTCTGAATAGAGGTGGGCAGCTGGAAGAGATCTCTAGCGCCCTCCATCTAGCGAGCAATAATTGCTGGGATGGCTGTCGGGCGCTTATGTGCCCAATAGTCGTCCAGTGTAAAATAGCCATTATGCGTATTGGGGCTTCCTGACAGCAGATGTAACGGAAGGGGGGGTGGGGGGGAAAGATGGAGTATGTTGCAAGATCGATTGTTTCAGTGGGGAATAGACTGCTGCCATAAGGCTTCAGCAGCAGTTCTGAGGGAATATTAGTCAGGGGAAGCTATATATTCCTATATGAATGAGGGGTAATTTACACATTCTGCCACTACATCTATGCACTCCCTATGAGAGAATCTTTACCTGAAAGATTGCTACCCAGAATATTATTATTATAGGGATATTTTTCTATTTTGTTGCTGTTGCATCCTAATGGGTTGTCCTTTTTGAATTGGCTTCTCTGTAACTGACTGTAAAACTGTCATTTGGTCAGCATGTTCAGCCAAAGTAACTACCAGGAAGGTGTTATGTAGGTGAGAACGAGCTATTTTTGCAATAAATAGACATTGGCACAAAAAGGAAAAAAGGCCAACATGTCTGTAAATGGAAGTAACTTAATTACTCATTTGAACTATTGCTCTCTTTTAGAAAAAATATCTTTTCATATCCATGGCAACCAGAATGAAAACTAGTAGAACTTACGTTGCTGGATGTTTTAACGAAACTTATGAAAGCTCAAAATAGAAGTAAAGTTTATGTTACAAAGTTTGTTTGGAACAAAATAAACTTTTAAAGGGAACCTGTCACCTCATATGGGAGGGCGGGCGGCGCAAGAGTCAGATTTAGACACTGCGTGATCTTCACTGGGTGACGCCGCAGGAGTGGGCGAGTGTAAAACTTTACATCCCTTGTTCCCCGTCACCTCCCCTAAAATCACCATAGCCTGGTTCACAGTGCTCCTCTGAGGTACCGCTTCCCTTTAACTGGGGATACAACGGGTCTTTTAACTGGAAATTTAGCTCAACAATTTTTCCTTTCTCTTAAATTACATTTCAAAAATTTTCTTGCCGCCCTTAGGAATTTGCAATTGGTAAAAATATTCAGCTCGGGGATGAGAAAGGATTGAAGTTTCCACCTGTGTGGAATTGGTCGCTGCAGTTTTCATTGAAGGATCGTGCACTATTTAATAACCCCTTGTATATTGGCAAGAGTGTGCCCAGCATTCAGAATGGACTTACAAAAAGTTTCAAGAGGACAAAGGTATGAAGAACTGACTTGCTACTACCTTATCTTTACCAGCTGAACAATCGTCCCTTGTAATAAGTGATCATTGACAGACAGTGTTGGTACAGTGGGGTATTTATCACTGGTTTACCCCTGTTTTCTGGTCGAAATATATTGAAGAATATGATGGGGATCAACTGCGATAATTTTAAAGCTGCTGTATGAATTGTGACTCATTTGTCAAAATGGTGTACGCTGCATTGGAGGAGAGACTAGTGCTTTATAGTAATGCTAGAGCTTAGGCTGTTTTCACACAGCTGAGAAAATCGTAAAGAGATTTGTGTGTTGCATGACGCATGAATATGAACCCCGTTCTTTTGAATGGGGTTATACATATGAGCGATCAGCCATTATTTTCAATGAGGCCGGCGGCAGCATCACACCTTGTGCTAGGTGCACGCGGTGCAATGCAAGGTTTCCCCATTGTAAACAATGGAAGACACTCTGCGATTCTCCGTCGCGGCTTTCCCTAAATGACAGAATCCTGTCTTTGAGCTCTGCGGGCAATTCTTTCCTCCTCCTCATGACTTGCTTGTGATTCTGATATGTATTGTGAGCTGTAAAATCTAATGTAGACAGGGGTGTATCTTTTAAAATGAAGTCCAATCAACTGGATTACCAGAGGTGACTCCAATCAAGGTGTAAAAACATCTCAAAGATGATCAAGAGAAGTGAGAGGCTCCGATAGCTACTTTTTCAAGTGTCATATTAAAGGGTCTAAAGACTTATGTCAATGTAGAATCTTTGCAAATGTTTAAAAAAAATTCTAAACTAGCATTCTGTTTTCACTTTGCCATTATGGGATATTGAGTGCATTGGCCACAATGTAAAAAAAATATGAAGACTTGCAAAACACATTGTATGAACTTGAGCACAGCTTCAGTGCTTACTTACAGTGGTGGTCAGTTCACTTCTCCGACTATCTGAATTAATATGCAGCAGTAGTCTAAGATCAAGAGGGGTAATGTTTCCCTAGGACACCTAGTAGGTGTGAGATTTGTAAGGCCATGCATGCTCCTCTGGAAAATGTTAGCAAATGAAAAGATGGAACAATACCTTAACAGCGCCACCGATTAGAAGGTAGCATTCTTGCAAGTCGGGGTCTGACCTACTGTACAATGATAAGGGGCAAAACCCCTAAACTGTCATTATCTCTTCCTTCTGGAGAGGACTCTGGCCTTGCCTTATAATTCCAGTCATCGTTACAAGACCTGTTAAAAGGTTAGGAATGCTGCCTTCTAATAGTTGGCGCTCTTGAGGCATTTTTTCTTAGTTTAGGACACATACTGCTTTGATTGGCCTGTGCTGCCCATGTGAGCAGCGCTGGCCAGTTAGAGCAGCATGTATTGTCTTGCGATTCCTTTACACGGGACGACTGTTTGATATATAAGCGCCCGACAGCCATCCCAGTGACTCACTTCTGTGCTTTTACACAGGAGCAATAGTCATTCTTTGAATGGAGGTGGAGTGGGTCGGAGATCTTTTCCAGTCACCTGCTTCCATTCACAGTAAACAGGCAGTCGCTCAAAGATTGAGGGACTCCTGTTTCCACGGGCCGACAGTCACTTGGTTTTTAGCTGAGTTAAAAACCAAACTAGTATGACAAATGAGCAATTTGTCGCTCAGTGCACTGTCGGTGGCCGCTTGTACACAGGACTATCCTCTGAATTCACGGTTTCCAGTGATTTGGGTGATACTCGCCCTGTTTAAGGTACCTTTAGACTATTGATGCATACTAAGGTACAGTGTGTATTAAGTAGTTAGAGAAGGTTCGGCCTTCTTTGTTAAGGATTGGAGGGTTGGTTTAAAAGTAAGAGGGCTAAATAAACATGCCAGAGAGTCCATTTTTATTCGTTCATGGTTTTACCCCAAATACATATGTCCTGGGTGCTCTGTACAATATAACTTCTTCGCATCCCAGGAAATGGCTGCTAATTATTGGGCTACACAGAAGAAGTTGCAAAAATGACACCTTTTTCTCTTACATTGTTCTGAAGCCGGCGATCGTGCTTCACTTTCAGGTTACTGTCTGCTGCTGGTCCAAATCTAGGAGAAAGCAGTTAAAGTGCTGCAGAAAGCTCTTGGTATTGGCAGCATTATGCGCAGAGTACAGGGGTGGGGACAGCAGGAAGTCTGAGCAAATAGGTTTTATGACATCATTCAGCTATTTGCTCAGTAACATGCAGCTATTTTGTTACTTCCTGCAGTGTTTAGGACAAGTAATGTTCAGAGCATCTTGGAAAAGTGTGTTGCAGCGTAAAATATGTAATGCCCTGCTATGTTAAATGACTCGAGTAGCTCCATCCAGTAGTTAAAACCTATTCACCTGCTACATTATTTTGTAATAGAAGAAGCAATGGCTTCCCTTTTCTCTAAAGTTGCTGAAGACTGTATCCTTTTTCTTCCATTTACAGAAAAATTACAGCTCTACGTTACGGGGAATGCCTCCGGCCTTGAAGAATGGAATTATCACTCAACCGGCGTTAATGCCACGCAGGAACTCGCTGATATTGAGATTACGACCTGAATTGGTCCATCAAGCTCCAGAAATCCAGAACAATGGACTCCAACTTTATCTCAAAAACTTTTTTTCTAAGCCAGTGGACTTGCATGGAGTCATCTTACCACGGCTTAATGGTCCCCACGTTAAACTGTGGAAACTTTTATATCTTCGCTGGATTCCTGAGACCCAGATTAGCCACGGTGGTTTCATCACTGCCTTCCATAAAATTTCCCTGCTGGCCGATGAGATCGAGATGCTGCAAACAAGTCTGCGTCAGTATCGAAGTTTCCCATTGTCTCAGGCCACCTCTCCTGATGGTGATCAAAGTAGAATGTTCTTCCGAGCCGATGACTTACAAAGCAGTTGTGAGAGTGTGGACTTTCTTTCCTCTTCTTTCCCTTTTTCTCCAGTTGGGAATCTTTGTCGCCGGAGTATACTAGGCACACCATTAAGCAAATTTCTAAATGGTGCCAAAATCTGGTTATCCACCGAAACACTTGCCACTGAGGATTGAGGGTTATTTGTAGAGTAGTCGGTTGATTGGGTAACAGATTTCAGCTGATAGTCCGATGTGCTGCAATTTGTATATTTAGCTATACACTGACTTTTTTTTTTCCTTCCCTTTACATAATCTAAAGCGACAGGTTTCAGATTCACACACAATATTCCATGAGAAAAGCCGTATAACCAAAACATTAACATCCATTCCTTACAGTTCTATTTGTAGGTACTGGTTACCATTACCATGTGAAAAGCTAGTTCGGGAAGCGACGGCATTGGATCACTGACTTGTATTTTTTAGGCCTTTTGCTGTAGGAATATTAGCACCATGTTACATCAGTTTGTATGATGGCTTTCTTTTTTGGCCGAGGTTCTCCAAGGACATTCGACATAAACAGATACTGTATGAGAATGGGTTTCTTTGGGCAATGTAATGTCATTGCAGAAGACATTGTGCAACTTTATTTTACTTTCTCCAAAAGCTTTTTGCCCCACTCCATTACCATTTGTGGTATGTTAAACCTTGATCCAGTTTAGGAGTAAAATGGACATGATGTGCACTGTTGTAGATAAGTCTTAAGTTACAGAATTCTAGTTGTAGAAGTGCCTTTACATTTTTAAATTAAAAGTTGTATATAGTTCTGACTTAACAGGAGTTTTAATTTTGGTACTCTGCATTGACTGCTTACTAAAGGATAGATAGGACTTATTTAAAATGCCAGTAGGAATGGAGTTTTGTTATTAAAGACTTTTAATTGATCAATGGACACTGTGTGGCTGAAAGTCATTTATCTCAAATTGTGCATGAATTGTTATTCTTCGCAGAAGTAAGCAATGAATGCCTTTCCTTTGTTAGACATTTATCTTTTAGTTGAGCCGATTCTTGTTTGAGCGAGTGAAGTCACCGCTAACTTGTTCGCTTTTATGCAGCCTGTTTGAACGAGCCAACCATGCATTTGCCTAAACGAGAATCGTAAGTCCCTCTCATTCACTTATACAGGGTCTGAAGGATTGCTGTTTAAATTGTACAATAAGCGAATGAGCCAATGATGGTTTTTATGCCTGCAGAAACTGAATGACGAATGAAAAGGGAAAGAGTCAATTCAGACCGAATGATTTATCAGTAACGTTCATGCATTTGAACATTAATCTTTCCATTTAACAGCACCCTTAGGCCAGGCTCACACAACTGGGGTGGGTTTCACATGCGAGAGGCCAGCAGCAGATTCCGGCTGTGAGCCCGGCCGGTGAGCCTGCATATGGCAAGTAACTGTATTGCATATGACTGCAGAGGCACAAAGGTGTTCATACACATTACAGGTTTCTTCGTTCATATTTCCTGCGCCGTCGCTTAGCGATGATGCAGGTGCCCGCAGTCCATACACAATGTTAACTGTGTATGGGCTGATGGTCGTATGCTTCCATTGACATCAGTAGAGGCTGTCCACGCAGAATCCCTGGTGAAACAAAGCATGCTGCAATTTTTTCTTCCGCTCGCAGATTATGCAATTTGTGCCCGTGGGTGTGAAGGGAAATTCAAAACTATATACCTTTTAATGCCCGCCTCGTACCACGGATCGTCCTTGCGGACGGCGATCGTGGAATCCCCAAATTGAATTCGGTCATGTGAGACCGGCTTTAGTCCTGTGAAAATTCCACGATACACACAAAACTAATTGTCACCATGTAGCTCCTGCAAAAGAAAGTCAATCATGGGATGAGCAACATGCCCCAGAGCATTTTGCCAGCTCTATGGTAACTACAACACTAAGTGTTTACTAATTTGGCAACAAAATGTTTATTAATTCTTTTTTTATTTCTGTGACTGGTTCTTGTTAAAGAGGTTGTCCCACTTTTAGCTCTTTGCTGCAGGAAGCAGACAGCTCAGGTTGGTACTGCAGGTTGAGTCCTATTGAAGTCAGCAGAACTCTGCCTGCAATACCAACTCAAACCACTGCACAATGTACAGCTATGAGTGGGACAACCCCTTTAAATCTATAATATCTGACTGCATACTAAATATTTAATAGAACATATACTGCTATCACATAGACTGTTGTCTATACCATCTAAGGCCTTATGTCTCCCTATGAGCCGGTTTGATTTGCGGATCATGCATGGGACACCCGCAAATCAAGCTACCTATAGGGAGACCTAGGCGCTCGCAAAATCAAGCATGCGGATTTGTTTTGTGGACCTTTTGGTCTGGAAAACAAACAGCATGCTCCATTTTTCTGCAGATCCCGCAGGGACTGCTTCCATTGCAGTCTATGGAAGCAGTCCGATCCACGACACACCCACAGCTGACACTGCAGACGTGCCGTGGATCCCACACGAAAGCAGGAGATTTGAGGGGGAAAAAAAATCTCCAGTGCACATGTGCGGTGAGGTGCCAGACGGTGGGCCCGTCCACATCCATAGAGGAGAAGACTGAAGACCCGCACGCCAACCAGACGATCTGGACTGGTAAGTAATGTCCTCTTGCTGCAGTCCTTGTGGGATCCCACCCACTGATTCCAACCTGCCTATAGACATGAGTAGGGATAAGCGAGTATACTCGCTAAGGCACTACTCGCTCGAGTAATGTGAGTATCTCCCTGCTCGTCCCGAAAGATTCGGGTGCCGCTGCGGGGGAGAGCAGGGAGGAACGGAGGGGAGATCTCTATCCCGCCCGCTCTGCCCCGCTCCCCGCCGCAACTCACCTGTCAGCTGCGGCGGCTCCCGAATCTTTCGGGACAAGCAGGGAGATACTCGGCTAAGGCACATTACTCGAGCGAGTAGTGCCTTAGCGAGTATACTCGCTCATCCCTAGACATGAGGCCTTAAAAGGACATTTTTAAATCAGGGCTACCATCCCACATCAGTTGATGACCAAATCATCAGGACCACCAGCCTCCCCAGAAATCAACTACTCCGATACACAGGGAAGGAAGAAAACAATCGTGTACCTCTGGTAGTGGCCTACATTTCACAGCTAGAGGCACTAAGGAAAAC
Source organism: Eleutherodactylus coqui (assembly GCF_035609145.1). Taxonomy (NCBI): domain Eukaryota; kingdom Metazoa; phylum Chordata; class Amphibia; order Anura; family Eleutherodactylidae; genus Eleutherodactylus; species Eleutherodactylus coqui. The sequence continues at coordinate 217,597,719 of NC_089838.1, read as the reverse complement.
TGCAAAGAAACTCCATCCTACCCTACACAAGGATGACCGTCTGAAAACCATATTCCCGGACCCTCCGCTTCTGTGTTACAGACAACCTCCTAATTTAAGGAACTTTATACACAGGAGCGCATTGCCCTCTAACACAAAAAAAGGAACTTCTCCCTGTAATGTAAGGAGCTGTAAGACCTGCTCCCATGTACTGACTGCGGGCAGGTTACGGATCCCCAACACACAGCAGGACTATAAGATTCCAGGGACATTCACATGTTCCACATTTGATGTTGTGTGCATGTCCTATTGGAGCCCTTTATGTTGGAGAAACAGGACAAAAACTGAAAGAGGATGAGTTCACATCGCCACACGATTTAAAGGAAGACAGAATTAGCTGTGGGGAGCAATTTTCTAGTCACGGATACAACATAGAATACATGAAAAGGTATTATACTTAAAGGGGTTGTCTCGTGGCAAACCTCAAAATTTTACCTTACCCCATTCCCCGTCACCCCCCTGGCATAAAATAGCAATTTAAAGGGGTTTTTAAACCGCTTGCTACTCACAGATCTGACGAAATATGGAGTTATAAAAATCTTCTCCCTAAGATGGCCGCCGGTCCTTTCCCAGGGATGCACTGCGGTTTTCTCCCATGGTGCACCGTGGGTCTTCTCCCATGGTGCACCATGGGCTCTGTGCGTTCCATTGCCGATTTCCAGCCTCCTGCTTGGCTGGAATCGGCACATGTGACGGGGCGAAGCTACGATGACGACGCGGTGACCAGCTCTCTGGCACGAGCGGCCCCATTCACCAGCCAGAAGCACGGACTGCGCAAGCGCGTCTAAAAACGCCAGAAGACATCAGAATTAGACAGATCCATGGCGACGGGGACGCTACCAACGGAGCAGGTAAGTGAATAACTTCTGTATGGCTCCTATTTAATGCACGATGTACATTACAAAGTGCATTAATATGGCCATACAGAAGTGTATAACCCCACTTGCTGCCGCGAGACAACCCCTTTAAAGGCTATTTCAAATCCCAAAGCCACAGAAGAATTTGGGAGTACAAATTTATAACTTTTGACACTTTCAACAGAGGATAAAATTCATCAAGAGGATTCATGCATGACTGGGAAGTATAGGAAATCTATATCACAGATAACACACAGGACTGGTGACGCCCTAACATTAATTAAGAGACCATAAAACCCTCACATTTTTTATCAGTGGGCTAATTCAATTTATTGCTCTATTTTATGCTGTTATGATGTGATTAATTTGCACTTAAAAGATCACATCTGTGCCTTGTCATATGTGTGTATGTATGCATAGATCTTCGAATCTATTTCATTATGCCTGAGGAAGAACCCGGAGTATTTTCGAAAGCTGGCTCTAGAATCATGTATTTTGTTAGCCATTAAAAGGTATATTTACAAGATTAGGGCTGCAATCTTTGACCACCCACAGTGTGGCTGAAAATCGCATAAGCAACAGGCAGCCGTGACCTAGTTGGGGCATTGTATCCCAACTTCTTTCCATTTAAGAATGTTCACCAAGCCATTGTATCTTTATTTAAGTATACTTTGTAGGTTTTTTTTTTTTCCCATACATATGCTTGACCTTCGGCTCCTATTGTTTGTTTAACAAGACCAGAATAGCTGCATTATTTCTTTAGAAACCTAGCACAATTGGCCACCGCAGGTACATGCGATGTGGTCACATACATTGAAGTCTCACCCGCAACTAAAACCGATGAGCTTGCTTCCAACAAGTCCTATAGGCTGTGCAGGAGCCCAACACTTTCTGCTTAGTATTTGCCTCCTATGGGCAGACTTTCATACCCACAGTAATAGCTTTCAATAACAAGTGAGAAAGTTACATTGTGGAAGTTTTATTTTGGCAAGTATCAGTTCATATACACTTTGTACAGTAGCTAGTCAATTCAGTCTGTTACTCTTTGCACCTATGGAAATGACATGGCATACTTCTACAGCTGCTCCCATCTTCTTCAGCTCGTGCAACCACACAATTTGTTTATGTGACAGGCGATCGTTGGGTCCCTTTACTTCCACCAGCTGCAAGAGGAAGAGTAATTTATTAAAGGCAATATTGTATCTGAAGTCAGGAATGAAGGAAAACCATCTCTATATGATTATATACAGTGACTTTACAGGACATAAGATGGTCTGCTCTGGGCCTTGTACCTTCATACAAAACTGTATAGAATGCCAGTCCGATTCTGCAGCATGTGTGATTGACTGGATTTTCAAGTCAATCAAAATGGGAATTTTAGTGATAAGATACTTATTTCTTAACTACTTAATTTTCTTTAATCTTCATTTTATATTTTGGGATGACACTTTGGGGAGTTCAAAATCAAAACCAATTACTAGCTTTCCAATGTGGTATGATCTCATTGAGAAAAAAAAAAAAACTACTTAAATTAATTGGTTCCGGGCTGCTCATTTTAACTTGTGGGACAGCTGTAACTGAAGTATATGCATCTTTCTAATATACAGGGACAGCCTACAGAGCTGCACAAGATCTATTCCAAATTTTAGACACTCTTTGCTCTTCACTAGAGTCTTGCTAAAAATCTTAAAATAAAGGCATAGCTGAGATTCCTAAATTGTACCAAATTTAGGCCTAATTCAGATGGCTATATTGGAAATTGTGCCTGAGGGCTACAGGTCCAACTCCCATCAGACAGCACACAACACCCCTATCTATGTGCTGTCGAGCTGCAAGGACAGTGCCCATTGAATGTCTCATCATCCAAGATGCGGACCAGAATAGAACATGCACCAAGTTTTTTTTTCCCACCAGGTCATCTGTCTGCTGTCTGCGAAACATGGATGGAAAATACACCCATCTGAAGAAGCCTTTCTGCATAGTGTGCTGCAATATTTAGTTAAAAAAACATGATCAAACTGAGTCGGCCAAGAGGTTGTGTAAAGAAGAGAAAAGTGTCTTACGTCCATCAAGATGCAGCAAATCTATCACACACAGTCCGTGCTATTTTGATAGATTTGGCACAACTTCAGACTGGTTTAGATAGATTTATTGCAGTCTGTCTCACTGAGTATGAATGCCTTGTGGAGCTGCTCGGCTCGTTACACTGACGTCACATACAGCAGTTGATGACAGTTGTGCACACCTTCATGCACAGACAGACATCTGCTCGCACACTTGAAGCTGCTGGATTCAAACTTTTCCCAAGATAATTTATGGGATCAACTTTGTCATCCGTTTCATCAGAGAGGGCTGTTATGTGAAGGGGCCTTTAAAGAGAGAAATCTGGCACTGGAAGGAGCAGCACATTTTCTAAGTAGATTGGACCTATGGAAAAAAAATATATATACCTATTCACTTGCTAGAGGGCCAAAGAGCATACATTTTATTTTAATCAATCATGTTGGTATGTACATAACTTTTTTTTTTTTTTTACACAATGCAAATTATAGATATTGCACTTTTACAATTATTGAAAATGCACCAGAAAAGTATAGCATGCTTTGCACTAGATTTGTGTTTTAGACACTTTTTCCCCTCCCAGTTTGAAAAGGGGGTGTCACTTTTTTCACAAAAAATGTTCCAAAAAGTTAAACTGAGCTAAAAGGTGATAAAAAGATAGACTAGACAGTAAATATGGGCCAAATTTATCATTCATCGTGGTAAAACTGGCAAATTTAAGACTTTTTTTTTTTAGGGCTTAATCCCTACAAGCGCATATACAGCGCATTTTCACGCCCGAGCGTATATACGCTACCCCTGTGAACATATACATGACCGGCACATATACGCTCAGTCAAAACATAGCTCTGGCACTATGTTTTGGCCAATATACACTAACAGATCCTATAGACTCCTATGGTAGCAGGGAAAGAGAAGGGAGCGGAGGGCAGTATTGCAGCATCCAACCCTGCGAACAGCTTACAGGTGCATCTATATAGGCATTGGAAGGCATCCTGAGGAATTTGGCAGAGCGAGGGTTTTCTGGAGTGTGGTGTGTTTTTTTTTTTTTTTTTTTAAGCTAAAAACGATGCTTGTGGTTGTGTCAATGGACGAAAAATTGCTGTCCATTTAGGCACTTATATGGAGCAGACGTGAAAATGGAAAAACGCCATCGCCGTATATCCGCTCGTGGGAAAGAGCCCTCAGCTATATGCTGTCCTTTGACTATTAGACAGTACTAGTCATTCTGCTCCAATGTGTCCAGACAGGGGCTCCTGCAGCATCGCTGAAGTAATGAATGAATTTGGGTAATAATGATGCAGTGTAAATTCACAATTTCTTATCGCTGACTTCCACTCAGCATAAAAACCATCGCTGGATCTGAGCTCAGACGAGATGTCAATAGAGCCTAGGCAATCACATTCAATGATGAAAAGATCTGAATTATGGAGTGATCAGGCAAGTTAGGAAAGAAACTAGTTGTTCAGAGTAATTAGCTGATTTGTTATCATTGCCTGAATCTTCGGCATGGATTTTGCACTGAAAGCCTGTAACAGGTTACCAAACACATCTGGGGGTGGGGTGGGGTGGGGTGGGGTGGGGGGTTTAAAACCCCATCCACAGGTAGTGACAAAGAAAAAAAATCTAAATTGATCCCAAGCCATGCTGAAAATCCACAGGCTGCCAATGATCCAGTGAAATGGCCACATATTTCACCCTCCGCAATGTGTTTCACTCCAGATATTGCATTACATCTTCAAACTTGAACTGATCCATACTGGCTGCCTTCTCTTACTTCTAAAAAACCCAAACCAGCTTGGACTCTATCACTGCACAAGAAAGCTGAACACAAGCGTGAACAAACAGGAAAACGGGATGCTGGATCCATCCTTTTACGGGAACTAACAGAGTTAGTTCCCCAGACAAAACAGTGCAGCGTGCTGGGTCTGCGCCGCAGCGTGCTGGGTCTGCGCCGCAGCGTGCTGGGTCTGCGCCGCAGCGTGCTGGGTCTGCGCCGCAGCGTGCTGGGTCTGCGCCGCAGCCTCGGATCACACTTCTGATGCGGATATACACAGGCTTCGGAGTACATAAAGCCCATGTATGTTTAAGCAGAGTACATGTGGGTTTCTTTCCTTCTCTCAGTAACTGGCTGCCGCCCATTATGGCAGAGAGTTTCCTGCTCACAGCAGAAAGACGATTTAAAAAGAAGAACGTAAAAAGGGAACCAAAGTATCAGATTAATGATCCCAGAACTAGGTTGTACTGGGAAACATTGCAGCAGCTCTAGAAAGCGCTGAGCACGGAGCAGTGTGCCACCCCGCTCATCTGTAGTTTGGCATCACCCGGCGTGGCTCGCCTTCTCTTGATTTGCCTTCAGCCCGGCTGACCCTTCTCCCCCTGGCCAGCTCTCTCCAAAGTAAAGTTTTTTCAAGTAAAATACAGTTCATTATAATGGCTGTGTATCATACTAGCCGAGGTTCAACCAACAAGAGTCTACTGACTGGGTTCCTTTAAAGGGGTTGTACCGAAATGGGGATAACCATGAACCATAGGACTAGAGCATCGGACACGGTTGTCTGTTGCTGCTCTATTCATTGCAATGCGAGAATCAGAGATTGAACACTATAAACGCTCAGCAATCCCCAAACTATAAACTGCAAAGTAGCATCGAGGCACACAAAAATCAAAAACACCCCAAAAACATGGCGCTCCTCACACGCCATATGTGGATCTACTCTTAACATTTTTTGAACTTCATTTTTGTGAGATTTTTTTCCCCACTTGTTTCTTTCTCTACACAAGTTTGAAGCATCAAAATTGTTTATTTTATACGGCTTCTGCTTATTTTTCCCCCAACGTTGAAAAAATAATAAGCATCAAGAAGCAAATGGTTCTCTGCATTATGTGAAAACAATCCAGACGTTCACATGCTGCAGCTTTGCCTGCTCCATTGGAACATTTATTGAACGGATAGCAGGAGCGTGTAGCTATCCTAAATGTTCTATATAGGTTGGGGTGAAACAGTGCCACCTGGTGGCTGGAGTAGGCTTCTTTTTTTTTTTTAATAAAAATACTTGGTTGTCAGAGTTAATTTTTTTTTAAAATTCCTGTTTTGCCTGCCTGAAAATAATAAAAAGATCCAATACGTACCTCTCCTGGCAGTGACAGCCCCGTGGCTCTGTCCTCTTTGTTGACAGACTGCAGTCAGTCTGTTTACTGTGCAGCCATGGAAGTGCGACAATGTTGTGGAGGCATTACTGTGACCCCCTTGCTGTGTGCGGCCGAGCATTATCCTGCTGGAGAATCCTTCTTGGAAGCCGCCATGAGAGGAACACATGTGGCTGCAGGATGTCCTGAACATATCGCTGAGCTGTCATTGTCCCTCGTACCACTACTAGGGGTGACCGACTGTCATATACAATGACCCCCAAAGACCATCACACCAGCAGTGGTGGCAGTGTGCCGCGCCACAGCAAAGGCAGGATTGAGGCGCTCTCCCCGAGGTCTCCAGACATGAACATGGCCATCCTCTGTGTCCTAAAGCTGGGTTTGACACTGAAGACAACCCAGTTCCACTACATAGCAGTCCAGTTTCATTGTTTGCAACACCTCTGCAAACAGAAGCGATGGTGGGTTGGTGTCAAAGTCAGTACATGTAATGGGCGTCGTTAGATCAAATGTCCTTCTGCCAAGTGCCAGAAAATGGTTCAGACAGACACAGGGGCCTGTGACAATGCCACCTGTTTCTGGATTGTGGACAATGAAACAGTTGGAGCTGCTCGTACTCGTTAGCCGATCCTCTTTACTGGAGGTCTGTTGAGTGTGCCCTGAGCCCAATCGCCTTGTGTGCCCTCACACATCCACTGGCCCCAACAAATCTTAACAGTCTAGTCAGAATGACCCAGATGGTGGGCAATTCATCAATACGACCATCCAGCTTCTCACAATCCCATAATGCGCCCCTCTCAAATTGTTAACTGAGTGAAATCTCTTCTCTGTGTCGTAGAGGCGTCTAGTGGCCAACAAGCTCTACACAAGCAGGAAAAGAGGTCCACTACACACAAGAAGACTCTGAGAGCCTTTTTATGGGCAAAGGATAGAACCACTTTTAGGGCCTCAGGTGACAAGACCGTTCATCTAATCACATCACAACTGTAATCATTTGCATATCTGCAGCATGTAGAGTTTTGCAGCAAAACGACAACTCCTTCTAGGGGCTACATTTTTTTTTTCTTACAAAGCGTACTATTGAGGACCACCTCAGGATAGGTCATTAATTGATGGGCCGGGGTCTACCACGCTGGATCCTAGCGGATCGGGCACCCACTGTCAGCACCGCAATACACAGAGGTCAGTGCGGAGGCTGCTTCTCCGACCCGTGTAGTATTTGGCGTTTATAACTACAGACACAGATCTCTCTAAAATCAATGGGAACTGTGCCTGCAATTACAAGTGCCGACCACTACACAGTTGTGGAGCAGCAGCTTCTGTTATGTACCCCTGTGTGTAGTAGTGCTGTCAGTGAGCCCCTCATCAACTGATTGGCCGAGGTCCGAAGCAGCAGACCCCAGCTGATCAACTATTGATGCCCGATGCTGAGGAGCTCATTAATAGTATCTCCCTGGAAAACACCCCTTTAAATTCCACATGATCTACCAAACATGACAGGAAATTTATTTTTTCTCAAAACAACCCAAAATCAGCAGTTCACTAAGTGATCATTCGTTGTATACAGAGAGGACATGCATTTTAAATGACATCCAGATTCAATCTCTCTATGCAGTAAGCATCAATGAGCATGTAAATGTGTACCGGCAGGGACACTTACCCATCTGCTGCCATCCTTACACTGTGCCACAAACATCAACTTACCTTAAACATTTTCTTCTGGACGCTCCACACCACTAGATCAGGGAGTCCTCCTCTACAGTGCCGAATATCTTTGGACATTTTCCTGCATATTTCACTTAATATTGGCCCACCGAGACAGGACACCAGGCCCTGTGTGGAGAGCAACAAGTCTCACGGGAAATCCAAAATACATTGGCCAAAATCTATACTGGCGGATTCTGTCTTTTATTTACTTTAGCAACTATAGTCCCAAGTATCAGACAATATTTGTTACATTAGTTAGCACCTGTTATTGGAGAAGATGTAGTGCTTTTGGTTTGTGTGACATTTCATGCCAGTTTGCTTATGGCATGCAGATAGATGCCCGTCACATATGGAGTGCAGCAGTGTGTCCCGGACGGATTAAATCATACTGCGATCAGTCAGGCAGTCTATCAAGCCACCCCACGGGAATGACTTAATAGGCATTCTGCCAAGACCGCCTGGGGGCCTTCCAGAAGACCCCTGGCTCCCATGAGACCCGCACAGTTCCCTGTGATCTTCTCGCAGGGCGCCATACGGCACTCCTGAACATCATTCGGGAGATTTAAATGCCGCTGTCAGAATTGACAGTGGCATTTAAAGGGTTGATAGCTCTGTTCAGCCGCGTGACTTAGTGGGGCTGATGCCGGTGGGTGTAGTCTGTAAGAGACAGCCAGCACACACGCTGTATGAAAGGAGGTCGCCTCGTGATCTCCCTTCATACATACTCCAACCCCGCAGGACGTAAATGTACACCCTACAGCGGGAAGGGGTTAAAGGAGTTGTATCAGAATTCAATTTTATCACCTATCCACAGGCCAAGGGTAGAACTACTTTCAGGACTTCAGGTGGCAGGACATTAATCAGAGACTCAAAGACGCCAACAATAACTCTGAAGGAGCTCCAAAGATCTACAATGGAGATGGAAGTATCTGTCCATAGGACCATTATAAGCCGTACACTCCATGGATTGGGACTTTATGTAAGAGCGTCTGGAAAAAAAACCAAAAACGTTTTTTGAAGAAAAATATAGAAAAACATGTTTTGAGTTGACCACACACAATGTGGCCGACTCCACAAACACATGGAAGAAGGTTCTCTGGTGAGAGGAGACTAAAATTGAACTTTTTGGCCGCCATGGTAAACACTAGGTGTGCTGCAAACCCAACACTTCCCATCACCCCAAGAACACTACTCCTACTCAAGCAGTGAAGTGCAGTGGTGTCAGCACCATACTGTTGCCTTACATCAGCAAGATCTGGAAAACTAGTCAGGACTGAAGGAAAGATGGATGGCATTACTTACAGGGCCATTCTGGAGGAAAACCAGGTTCACCGTCCAGCAGGAGAATGACACTAAACTTGCTGCTAAGACTACAATGGAGCGATTTAAGGGGAAACCTGTAAAAATCTTGGAATGACCTAATCAAACCCCAGACCTCAGTCCAATTGGGAATCCATGGCATGACTTAAAGACTGCTGTACACCAACATGACCCATCTAACCTGAAGAACTTGGAGCAATACTGCTTGAATGAACAGGCGAAAATTCCCGTGTCTAGAAGTTCTCTTTTTTGCCTTAATTTTTGTGTCACAGTAAACAAAAATATTTTGTACCTTCAATGTGGCAGAGATGTTGTGTAAATCAAAAAAGGTACAAACTCTCCAAAAATACATTCTTAATTCCAGGTCGTAAAACAACAAAACAGAAGGAATACCACTGGGGTAAATACTTTTGCAAAGAACTGTGTGTGACTGGTTGGGGAACTCATACTACTGAACCAATACCTGAGCCTGTTGTAGAGAGGAGAAACGTTCCCAACTGACTAGTGCTGCCGATTCTCCTAGATGTGCAGTCCACACTTCAGCCATCATGTCTTGCAGAACCTCCGTAGGAGAGTCCTGCAGCAGCCGGAGACGGTCTTCTATGGCATCCTTTCTATTCTCATAAAAACTGTCTGTGTAAAGATCCAAGGGAAATGCCTGCAAAACCACATAGAATACAAATGACACCATAGAACTGCTGCAGAGATCATTCCGTCTTGATCACGGGCCATGAATATCCATCCATAGGCAGTATAGCTGGTCATATTACTGTATACTGGTGGCAGCAACTATATGCTTGTATTATCCGTATCATACAGAAAAAAAATCAATGAGTCACATGTACCTGATAGGAATTTCTGAAGACGTCAGGGATACCCTCCATAAAGATTATATCCCACATGAACAAGCCATACAACGTGCTGAATGTCGACCCTTCTCCATGAATTCCTGAAAAGGGGATGAAACATTATTCTTGGTAACATATACATGTGGAAAAAAAAATCATATTCATTCAAACAAAATGTATCTTTCTTGATTTCTGAAACCAGTAATACTAGAGGAGAATGGCAGGTGCCAGAATGTCACTCCAGAGGCCATTTTTCTATACTAACATAGTAGGTTAGGCTGAAGGGAGACAAAGTCCATCCAGTTCAGCCTGTTTCCACCCTCCCTTGTTGATCCGGAAAAAAGTAAAAAAAATAAAAAAACAATAAGGCAGAAGCCAATCAGCCAATTTGGGGGAAAAAAAATTCCTTCACGACCCCATAACGACAGTCAGAATAATCCCTGGATCAACGTTTTGATAGCTTCTACCTGACTCCAAGACCCGGATACTAAAACCACTGACTTGCAGAGTTGCTCCAGCTAAACGAGTAGTGCCATTATAGAAAAGTGATCTCCCACCACAGGACAGAGATAGGCGAGGGTCAAACCATTGGGACTCCCACCGATCCCAAGAATGGGGACCCAAAGATCCCTGCAGGAATGGAGCAGTGGATGCACAAGCGTGATGTTGCTTTATTCATTTCAATGGGAACGCTGAAGACTGACGACCATTTGAAAGTCACCCATGTAATTTTGGAGTATAGGCCATAATAATAAAATTATTAACTAAATGCAGAAGATCTGTAACATATAAAACATACCTTGGTCAAAGCCAAGAGCTCGATAATGTGCCAAGGCCAGCTCTTCAACTGAACACATGACGGTGGACAGGGATATTTCTTCTCCATCCTCCTCGGTCAAGTCCTCCCTCAGGAATACATTTTTTCCCATACCAGTTTGGGGATACATCTTGCCTTTGATGGTAACCTGATCAGAAGTCAACACAATAAAGGAAACACATCACCTATATATTTTACTACTTAGAACTAGTTAGTGAAACATTTTCCATATTTGTTTGTATTTTGTGATTGTAAGTTCTTTAACCCCTTAATGACGCGGCCTATTTTGGCGTTGAGGACCAAACGATTTTTGGTATTTTTTCATCTCCATTTTTCAAAAGCCATAACTTTTTTATTTTTCCGTCGACGCGGCCGTATAAGGGCTTGTTTTTTTGTGTGGAAAACTGTAGTTTTTATTGGTACTTTTTTTGGTTACATAGACTATATTGTAAAACTTTCATTATTTTTTTTCTGGTAGAGAAAACGCATCAATTCTGCCATAGATTTTTTTTTTTTAAAGCGTTAATTATGCAGCATAAATGACACACTACATTTTTTTCTGCAGGTCGGTACGATTACAACGATACCAAAATTCTTATATTTTTTAGTTTTTTCCACAATAAAAACACTTTTTTTTTGGAAATTATTATTTTTTTCTAAACTCGCTGTATTCAAAGTCCTATAACTTTTTAATTTTTCCGTGGGCGGAGCTCTATGAGGGCTTATTTTTTGCGAGACGAGCTTTAGTTTTTATTGGTACCATTTTGGGGTACACATGTTTTTTTTTATCACTTTTATTGCGTTTTTTTAGGAGGCAAAACGCAAAATTTTCTGAGAACATGTTCTCATAACATTTTCCTTATACGCGTTACAAAAACTGTATATTTCTTTCCTCGGCGACCAGCTTATGTTTATGCTTAAATTGTCACCCTACTTTGAGATAACTTATGTTAATATGATATCCAGCTTGATAAACTAGCAAAAGTGCAAATCACTTTATTTACCTAAAATGACATTTTTGTGCTATAAAAGAAAAAACAACAACACCACCACCACCACCACAGTAGGCTCACAGGAGTGGACAAAGTCCCTTTAACAATAAGACCTTTTAAGCACACTCATAGTAGTGACACAAATCTACCCCAATGTTTTAATACTTGTTTTATTCTTGTAACACTCCCACCCCCACCCCAGAAATATTCCATATTATGCTCACATGTGGGACATCTTCTACATTGATCTCGGGAAGGTCATTGAACATACTGCGATACTTCTTACAGCTTGCAGAGTCCCTCATTCTCTCCGCTCGTTGGTACAGAGACAGCTGATGACCTGTTCGTACATAGGGATCTGACAAGCCCTCCAGAATACAGGTAATTGCCTAAATACAATGCAAACAAATAAACACAAACACTAACACGTCATTATTACAAACATGTACATTACTAGCAATGCGCCACTTACTAATATAATATAGTGAAAGGAGTTGGAGTTGGTCACAGGTCCTAAAGCAGCAGAGCCGGGCAGTAGTCGTGTGCTTACAGGACCTGTGATGTCACCGTCATATGATCAGTCACTAGGGCTCTCAGCGCTGCCCCTGACCTGATTATATGACGGTGACATCATCACAGGTCCTGCAAGCACATGGCTGCCGTCAGGCTCTGCATGTTTTAGGACCTGTGATGACGCCACAGTCATGTGATCAGGGGCAGAGCCCAGAGTCCGGTGACTGATCACATGACCGTGACATCACATGTAACTCACAAAGTCGCTTACAGACAGGTGGCTGTTAGTAGTTTGACTAACTTGGTTTGGTTTTATAATTAAAGGGGTATTCTGGTCCTTTTCAACTAATGACTTATCCTCTCGTTTTGGTCATCAGTAGCTGATGGATGGGGGGGGGGGGGGGGGGGGTCTGCTGCTCAGGATCCTCATCCATCAGCTGGTCATCTGTCACACTGTCGGTGCAGGGGGTCAGAAGTCGTCATCAGTGGGCAGGGCAGGAAGTGGGAGTGCTGGTTTCATTATTATTGAAATCAACGGGAGCGCTACGCTGTTATTACACTTCCTGCTCCTCAATACGACAGAACCAAATAATGGTCATGTGATCTCACTTCTGACCAGCTCAGATTTCCTTTGCTTTATGTGCTATTAAATTAAGTCAGTTTCTCAGTCTGTGAGATGCTATTCAATGGACCCTACCACAGAAACTGCCTAAAGGGGGACAAAGACATCAGTTACTGATTACACTAGTCAACAGCTTTTTGGAACTTCTATGTGATACATCAATTCTTATGGATTTTGGGGTGTAGAATGTGAATTTGCCTTTGGAAATTCCGTATAGCATAAGGTTTTTATGTAATTTAGATTTTTTTCTATTTTTAAAATGTTTTTTTTTGTGTGTTTTTGCTCCTTTTCTGGTGAATTCTGTGTATAAAATTAAATTACTGACTATGCTAAAAACTCTTTATTTGGATGTAATACACAGTGGAGGAAATTCTAAAAGAAATGGTCACTAGATGGCAGAACAACGTAGTTGTGCGGGAAGGGTACGGCATTAGCCTATAGGGGTTTTGCTGTTTAGTGCATGTTGTAATCTGCATGAAGCACTTCTCTTCATTGTTACTTCAGCGTGTCGGTATTTTTTAACATTTCCATTATCTCAGTTTGCATTTATCTGTGTTTCCTGTGTGAGCTAGTGAAACTTTCTGACATATCAGAGTTATAGCTAGTACTATGGCAACTGGTAAACTTCACTCCAAAACTCAAAAGGAAGCCAATCACCCATTTAGTTAAGAAAGCTTATATTGTATTTTGATTGTGTTCTCGGGGATCAGGATAAAAACTTTGTATAACCTGCCCAACTGCTCTAACAGAATGGATGAAGGGAAGGGGCCGAGCCATGCCGCTGGCTGTCCCAGTGGTTTGGTGTGAGCCAACTAATCATGCAGATTGGTATTTTTGCGTCAAATATTGCAGGACATTCCAGTAAGACCAGACATAAAGTAAGACATGCAGATGTGTCTTCATTGTATAGACCTGTGCCTCATGGGGAAGGCTTGCCTATTCCTGTCCGTAACTTACAAACCCCTGCATTGGACCTAACGGAGGAAAGCTAATCAGAAGATGCCGACCTGTAGAAGAGTACAACCCTGACTCATGACAGATCACCAGATTTACAACTTTAGAAATAGGAAGCTGAACTATTGGGTTCTAGATTGAAGCCATGGAACCTTCGAGCTAAAGAGAGAAAGATTTCAACTTTTTGATCAAGTACCACCTGTTTATCTGAATACATTGAAGTGCAGAAGTCAATGTGTGTGTGTGTGTGTATACATGTGAATGGTTTGATGATGGAGCTGGGTATTCAGCATAACTCACAGGAGTGGAGACTATTTACTGCTTCCAGTACAAAAGCAGTGCTATTGTATAAAGGCAACCAACTCCCATCACTGCCTTTGGCCTATGCAGCGGTCATGAGAGAAGGATATCAAAGCATGGCTTGGATACGGAAGGCAATAAAATATAAAGATCATGAGAGGCAGATATGCTATCCAAGTAAAGGGAATAATAACTGGCAGCAATCCAGGATGTAGAAAAACACAAAACTTATTTACCCCATAACATAGAAAAAAGCGACGTTTCGGTCAAGTAGACCTTCCTCAAGCTAAGCTTAGCTTGAGGAATGTCTACTTGACCGAAACGTCGCTTTTTTCTATGTTATGGGGTAAATAAACAAGTTTTGTGTTTTTCTACATCCTGGATTGCTGCCAGTTATTACTCCCTTTACTTGGATTGCATTTGTGGAGCCTATCTGATTTGGGCTCCGTTACTGGCATTTGCACCTCTATTTGCCTGACTCTGTTGGAGGATTATTGCAGTGCTGCTGGGAACCCTATTGCCTTTCCTAGAGGCAGATATGCTGCGATTTAACGGTTGCAGCACTGCTTAACAGGGTGGGTTTATGAAATACTCAAGGAATGGCCTGTGAGGAAATCATATATACCTGGAGAAGAAAATGTGAAGAATACTCCATTGGTTGAGCTGAATAAAGGCATTTTGCCTCCGCTGCATATCAAGTTGGGCCTGATGAAGAACTTCGTAAAAGCTCTTGATAAAGAAGTTTAAGCATTCAATCATTTAAAAGAAAGGTTTCCCAAACTGAGCCATGGAAAGCTAAAAGAGGGCACTGATGTTGGGCCACAAATACGAATATTACTGAAAAATACAACCTTTGATACAAAACGCACAAATCTCGAATTAGCCGCTTAGTCCTCTTTCAAAGCGACTGTGCATGGCTTTTTGGGCTACAGAAAAGACAATAACTATGTATCCATCATGAGTGAACTGTTGGACAGCTACAAGAACATGAGATGTAGAAGGTCCCTAAAAATTCACTTATTACAATCACACCTTGATTTCTTCCCGGTAAATTTGGGTGCCTTCAGTGATGAAAGAGTAAAGCTTCATCATCCCATTTTGGCAAACCAAATCAGTTTGAACGTTGCAGTATGTCAATCTTAGTGCTTCTGTTGGTCTCACGTTTACAAATACATTACCAGAAAAACATTACTGAGTGTCATTTTTTTTTGTATTTCAATCCAGTCAATATTTGCCAATACTGTATTATTGTCTCCGTATTAGTGCTGTGTATCTCGGAAATGTGACATGATAGATAGAATCTGATTCTTCCACTGAAATCAGCACCCCAAAATTAGGTAAATTAACCTATTCGCAAATCAGACGCAGAAAAAAAAAGTTTAAGTAGATGAATACAGATGGTAATGGCAGTGTTGTACAGATATTACAGGCTGTAGCTGATCATGTGATGCTGTGCTGATGCATAACAGGACTGATGTGAAAGGAAAAGCAACATCAAGTAGGTGCCTGATGAGCATCATGGGGGGGGGGGGGGGGGGGCACTACATGCAATATATAGAGGAGTCCTCCAGAGTGTAATGGACCATCAGGTCAGGGGGCAGAGATGGAAAAATGTGCTTTTGCCAGATTGGCCCTTTAAGTCATCAAACGTCTACTTGTAAATGCAAGTGCTGAATAATAGCATCCCAGGAGGTCACGATGTGCCTTATGTGCCTGGACCTGGCGTATTACCTGCACACTGCATCTACTATAACAGTGTGATATCATAATGAATATGCTATATAAGGCCTGCATGCAGTGCACACCTTGTAGTGACATACTGCTGAACCTCATGTATATGCACAGTAATAAATAAGCAATACTCGATAAGCAAATGTCATTAAGTAATTCAGGATGTTTACACTCACCAGTCTGATAATGAGAATAGTGATGAGAAAGCGTTATTATTATTTGTAGGTCTTAAAAGGGTTTTCCCACAACTTAAAATTGCTTCACAACCACTCGGTCCTTCCTGGTTGGCTGCAGCAGTCACATGTCCTGGTCTGCTGCCAATCACTGTCTATAGAAGGTCACTGCTGTGGCCAATCACTAGCTTCAGCAGTCACATGTCCTGGTCAGCAGCAACCAAGAAGTTATGGGAAACCCCTTTAAATAGATTTAAAGATTGTTTAACAACAGTGATCTGAATAGTCTGGACTGCGGTTTCCCACATCTATGAAAGTTTGACACCTATTTATGCTCCAGTTGTTCTACATCTTCCACTGCTGACAACCAGACTTTATTAATACTAGCAGCATACGCACCTTCTGAGTGAGCTTCAAATGCTGGTGTAAATTCAGTACAAGTCGATCCCACCAGTGCCCCCTACTGTCTGGGCAGTAAACATGTTGGGACAAAAGGGTTTGTAGTAACTGAACAGCTTCCTGCAATACAAAAGGGGAAACATTGCCAACAATTTCCTTATATTTAGCCATACTGAACAAGAAATATACCATACAGTATATACTTAAATAACTGTGCCTATATCATGAATTCTTCAGATTAAGGCTGCCTGCAGAAGGGCGGAAATTTCCCGCAGAATTTCCGCCCCTGGACGTCTGCATAGGATTGCATTATAGCACGCAATCCTATGCAGACGGCCGTGGTTTGTTTGTGCAAAATCACGCGCAGCAAACAAACCGCGGCATGCTCTATTTCTGTGCGGGGCTCGCTGAGCCCTGTACAGAAACGTCACTGCCCGACCGCCGGCACATGGGAGAGCCGGAGCTGCGGGAGCCGGTAAGTCCGCGGTGCTCTCTGCAGGCGCTCGGGTCGGGTCCCGTTGCAAGAATTCTCGCAGCCGGATCAGAACCGGCCATCTGCAGGCAGCCTAAGGGGAGAGTTACACAGATACAACATCCGTATCAGACATACAAATACAGCACACTGGTACACTAAGTTTCCATAACATTAGAATTTTAACAGTCGATACCCGTTTCATTGGACAGACCTAGATACAGTCCTACTCAACATGCCTTGAGGCAGATCCAGTGTGAGGTTTGCATCTGATGAGCCACACCATATCCCCCACACCCTATTAAATGTCTTTGGGCATTATCTATTGACTATCTTTTCGTATGGCAGGTTGGAATTAACAATGTTCTGCCCCTTTGAGAGCGTTGGGGGCCGCCCATCCACCAATCTCCAAGCTATTGTCTTGCGAGCCGTAAACAATACTTTAGTGAGGAATATTTGGTCATTACATATTTAGCAAATTTAATAAAGGGGAAGTAACACTTTGTTTACCTGATACAAATTACATGCACAGTTATTTGGCTGAAGCTTACGGCCAAACTCTGTTCACATCTGCGTTGAAGGCTCCATACAGAACCTCCTTAGTAAATTCCTCCCTATTGAGAAATAGCATTGCACGCAGCACTAGATTTCCAGAACCCACTGTAAGTCAATGATGTTTGTTCTACGAGCGATCCAGTGATGCACCATTGCTTCCGTTATAATAGAAACCATAATGCAAATATGAGAGGAGTCTAACTTACCAAGACATGCAGATGTACCATTACAGTAGCAGTAGAAGACATTAGTACATTTAACTGCCTTAGTATGGTAGTATTAAAGCAAAAAAATAGGATCAAGTGCAGTAGGATGCGGATGGGTTAATCTACAGTAATCATATGGAAAAAAAACAATAAAAAAAAAAAGCAGATACCAGTTAAAGTTGACGAGAAAAAAAAGGGGAGTGTTATACATTCTGCACATGTAAATTTTTGGGGGGCTCCCTGTGCACGCTTCGGTGGTCCAACGCCACAGCATATGATGGGCGACATCTTGTAAACCTGTCACGTGAGCTCCAAGCCCTAAGGCAGGTTTACAGGACGCCACTAAAGACGTCCCTATCCAGCCCTCTATTGGCTGCAGCAGCCGTGTAAGTCAACAACCGAAATGACCTCTGTAGCTGAAATAAATAGTAGACCGGAGCGGTGGAAGGGTGAGCATTTTTTTTTATATGTACCTCAACCTTTACTGCCACCAATTCTTATAATAATCAGAAATACTGTTTAATGAAAATAGGAAGACAGGGCAGAAGTAAAAAGGAGGATTGGACTGCAGCCCAAGGGACACACATTCCCCAATATGTCCCCAACTTGTGCACAGGAGCAAATCCTCCTTTTGAGTTAAAAAAAAAACAGACATACCTGAAAGTGTATGAAGAATTGTGCTATACTCTGCCTGTAGATTCACAAGCACAGACCTGGCTACATACACAAAAGTTAACTTTTTTTTAACAACAGCTACCTCGTAATGATGGAGTCTCTGCAGGATTTCTACTCCTCGTGATAGGATCCTTGTATACACCCAGCCTACAGTAAAACAGCGCAGGTATAATGGCAGCTCTGTATGGTACCTATAGAATGGGCAAATGAAGAAATGGAAGCTACATTACATATTGCACTCTTGCCCTGAACTTGGGTACAGCTCTGGATGAAGAAAAACACAGTAAACCAGAGTTTTCCAACTCTTGTCCTCAAGGCACCCCAATGGGTCATGTTTTCAGGATATCCTATGGTATCCTATAGCACCTGTGGCAATGTCTGACAATTATAACATCACTGTGTAATATTGAGGAAATCCTGAAAACATGTCCTGTTTGGTGCTTTGAGGATTGGAGTTGGGAAACGCCACATTAAGTCATTATGTTCATTATTTCTGCCTACACCAATTCTTCAACCACAGAGATTTTGACTATACCTTAAAGTTGGCTCGTTCTTCAGCTGATCCCACTCCCCTCTGGCACTCTGAATCATCAAATGTGCTTCTTTCCAGTTGCCATTGCTCATAGCGACAACGATATCTATCAGCTTGTGCATTGCAGATTCGTATCTATAAAATGCCAGAATATACAAGTATATCATACTGCAGAATCAAGATGTCAAGATCACCCCTACACTTGTGCAAGCA
Organism: Eleutherodactylus coqui; assembly: GCF_035609145.1. Classification (NCBI taxonomy): domain Eukaryota; kingdom Metazoa; phylum Chordata; class Amphibia; order Anura; family Eleutherodactylidae; genus Eleutherodactylus; species Eleutherodactylus coqui. The sequence goes on along the minus strand of NC_089838.1, from coordinate 217,578,583 downwards.
GAATTCTAAACTCTAATTAGAATACATATAAAGTAAATATTACAATTTCCTAAACTATTAAAAGGCATTTTCCAGGCAATTCTAATAGATGAGTTATCCTCAGAATAGGTCATCAATAGTTGATTGGCTGGGGTCCGCTGCTTGGGGCACTGAGTGATCAGTTGTTCAGGTGCTTGCTGTCAGTGCTACAACAAACAGGGGTAAGGAGCGGAAGCAGATAGCTCCGACCACAGAGTAGTGGCTAGCAGTTGTATTGTAGGCTCAGCTCTAACCAATTTTAATGAAAGCTACACTTGCAGTTTCCAGCACCGGCCACTACACTGGGATCAAAGTGATCTTCTTCCACTCTGTGACCGTGTGTTGTCACGTGACAGACAGCAAGCGCCTAAACAACTGAACGGTCAGGGTCCCAAGAAGCGGACTGCAGTCGATCAGCTATTGATGCAGAGGATAGCTCATCAATAACAATTGCCTGGAAAACACCTTGAAATCATATACCTCTCAAAGTTACTATGAATGAATGAATGACCCTAGGTTGTACACTAAATATTTCATATCACAGAAGATCCCATCTGTGCTGATCTGATACAAGTCTTCCCTTTTCTAATAGCATGCAGGCCAACATCATTAGCTGTGCATGCTCTGCTAGGGACATCTATGACATCATGGCGGTGCTCTACTCATTAATGATTGATATCAGAAGGATGAAATGTATCTGTGGTACAAACCTCTCAGAACCCTACCTGATAAGGTCTTCTCTGTCCCGGAATATCCTAGTACTCCTTTGCACAGTGTAATGTGGGAATTTCATATGCCCCACATTAACCATGAACACTGTGGAGAGCGAGGTCATTCCTGCACTAGCAGCTTCTTCTACTTCCATGGACTCGGTCAGAGAGAACAAGAGCAGAACTCTAGAAAATACCGCCCTGGGACCTTTGCACAGCCGCACGGCTCTCCCGGCAGCATCTTTTGCTCTGTAATTAACAAAGTTATTACAAAGTGCAGACAAATGTTAAAAAAAAGACAAAACTGAGGACTTGTAGCGTAATGTAATGTATGGAAGGATTTACTTTTTAAGAATAGAGGCACCAATGCCAGACTGATTCTTGCTCATATTGAAGATTGAACGTTGTCGGGAAAGTCGAAGGAATTCTTTGACAATCTGTTGCTTTTGGGCGTTTGGATTTGCCAAATGAAAAGTCTTCGCTAAGTTCTTTAGCTCTGGTGCAGACAGAAGGTCGAGCGCTTCAGAAAGTTCTTCTAAGTCACTGTCTAGAGGAAAAACAAAAGAAAAGACTCAAATGAAGACTAATTGCTTACATTAAAATGGGAAGTAAAAGTGGCTAAATAGGTTCCCTTCTAGTTTATAATCTCATGTAATATACAGGGCGATTCAAAAGTCAGGGCCACATGAATATATATTCTAAACAAAAAGCAATACCAGTACAGATTTTGTAGAACACAGATGAGTGGGGGGAAAATGTTTTTTTTTTTGGCACTATAGTGATGCCGGTCAGCCATCTTGGGTTCAGTCCAAGGAACTTCAATGGAAAGGGGGTCATGGGATACATGATTTAAGGGTAGAATTTCATCAGTAATTGCTAAGTGCTGTCACTTTTTCCAATAACTGCAACCATTTTTGTGTTACGGCTGAGGTCATGTTGAGTAATAATAAGGCTGCTTTCACACGGGCAACAAAATCACGCAATTATTTCGTGAAGCGACAGCACTACAAATCTCAAGTATGTTAAGTCCATGCTTTTCAATGAGCTCCTTCACATTAGCAAGGTTTTAAAGGCTGCGACATTTTGGGAAAAAAAAAATTTTGGCACGCTAAATATTGCCACAATTTGCGATGTTTTGTAGCCCATGTTTCCCTATTGAGCCTTCCTTTCTGTTGCATCGCACGAAAACGTGGTTTTCATGTGGTGTGATGTAACTTTTACAGTAGGAAATCCTTTTCTTTCCCCTTAAATAACCTCTAGCTACATTTAAAAAAAAACAAAAAAAACAATACATCACTTAACAGGCGTCGTCTTTTCATCAGCATCCCCGGGCACTTGTCTGTAGTCTTCAACCAGCTCTTCCTGGTTAGTGGTTTTAAAAACCCCACCTGGCTCTGATTGGTTCTCGAGTGCCGCGGCTTAGCCAATCAGAGCCAGCTCTTCCAGGAGGTGGGGTTTTTGAAGCCCCTTACCAGGAAGCACTGGCTGAAGACTGCAGACAAGTGTGCTGGAGCTTCGGAGGAGAAGCGTGGCAGAGCGGACAGCGCCTGTTAAGGCCCATTTGCACTGGACGATTATTGCTAAAACTTTGCTCATCGGTGATCGTTTTAGCGATAATCGATGTAAATGGGCACAGGGCACATGCATTTCGGGCTCTTTTCGCTGATCGTTAAAATCAAGTGAGCTTGATTTTAGCAATCAGTTTTATCAGTCCTTCTCCACACGGGGGTGCTGATAGCATTCTGAACTTGTATTATTTATACTGAACTTGTATTATTCACTGGCTTTTTACATTTAAAATTGAGCAATTTTCCAAAAATAGTCTTCATTAAAAATTTCCTACCAATTTCTTGCTGCAGAGTCTGTGTAACTCCTTGACAAAGCGGGCTGTCCTGCTGAATCAGACATAGATCTCAGAAAACAATGCTCCTTTCTTAGTACTCCCTTCTTTCCCTTCCCATTGTTGGTCCTAAACTCCTTTTAACATGGGACATAATGTGTAAATAACCCCGGCTCTCCTGTACGTTTTACTCAGTACGAATGATAATTAATATTTTCAATCCCTGTTTTGGCTGTCTGCTTCCTCGAGTGTGCTCTTCCTGGTTCCATCTGGTTGTCAGGAATTACAGTGTGGTATCAAGGCGTTCTTACGTATGACGTGGTGGTTTGGACGACCACCACGACAGGTGGGTGTCCTCATCTTCAATCACCACAGAAGTTTTTACTCACAGATGGGGCGCTCTCCTAATTTTCCTATATTTTACATGGGACAAGTGTGGGGTACTTCAGTGCCTGACAGCTGTCCCAACCATGAGGGCTCTTGTGCTTTTATACAGGGGGATCATCGCTCAGTGACTGGAAGCTGATCAGTCAGGGGATCGTTCTGGTCTGCCCACCACCATTTACTGTAACCAGGTTATCGCTCATAAAGGAACGGTCGCATGTTTCAACTGAAAAATACAGCGGCAGAGCAACAATGATTTTTAGGGCTGCATGAAAGATCCAATCATCCTTATCATTGCTCAGTCTTTAACTGCGTGCATTCACACAGCACAATTATTGTGCAAACAGCTCGATCTAATGAGCAATTTGCATGATAATCGTGTCGTGTAAATAGAGGCTTTAGGGCCCATTTTGAGATAACAATTATTGCTCAAAAGATGTCTTTTGAGTGATAATCGTTATGTCATTTACAGCGCAAGATGATCGCTCAAACGTTGAGCGATCAGCTTTTGCTCTGAGCAGAGGATGCAGAAGACAAACGGGGCCACTTGTCTTCTGCATCCAGCTGTTTCCCGCTCGGAGCACCCGGCTGTTATACAGCCGAGCACTCCGAGCGGAGGATGCAGAGAACAAGCGGGGTGTCCCCGCTTGTCTTCTGCATCCAGCTGTTCTCTGCTTGGAGAGCCTGGCTGTTATATAGCTGAGTGCTCCGTGCGGGGTATAGAGAACAGAGCTGGACCGCTCTGTTCTTCATACCCAGCTGTCATCAGGGAGCGGGATACAGCTGAAACAATAGTATCAGCTGTATCCCACTGTGAATCCCTGATAAGGCTCATCGTTGTCCTTCAGCACGCTGAAAGAGAAGATCAGTGACGGTTTAACGAAAACTGCACAATGTCAGTGCAGTTGGACACAATGATTATCGCTTAAAAGACGGCTTTTGGGTGAATTTTGAGTGATAATCGTTGTGTCTAAATGGGCCTTTAGAGATACACTTGTATATGTGTTTCCTCCTCTTCCACTGATACTAAGAGTCCTCAGGAAAGTGTTGGAAGAAAAAACAGAACCAATAGCCATTCTTCCATTCTAGCCATGACAAGCCTGGTTCTCCCTAGCACGGACTCTAGCGAAGGGCGATTTCTGTAGGGTTCCACCCAGAGAAGATCTTGTATTCCAAAACGGTGTTCTTCATCCTCACACCCCTCTAGGCCGTCAGCTTCAAATCTCTAAAGCACTTGGGGTTACAACATTAATGGCTACAGTAAAAGTATACAACAGAGCCTGGTCACTCCTTAAAAGGTGATGCCTAGGCAACAATTTTCCTCTGGACTCTCTGTCATCTATTCTACAGTTTCTATAAGGGGACTTGGAGAAAAGCTTAAAATTAAACACTCAGAAGGTCAAATCTATTTCCATTAATGCGCAGCTGCTTGACAAATTTTCCAATAACAACAACATGATCAGAATCTTCTTCAAAGGAATGAAGAATTTATCACCAGCCTTTCAGGATCCTTCTCAGTCTTGCGATTTATCTGTAGTCTTGTCTGCTTTAGTTATGTAACCAACCTTTTGAGCCACTGAAAAAAGTTCTTCTTAAGTTCCTGACATTCACAACTATGTCTTTCTTGTGGCTGTTACATCTGCTAGGCGTATCAGTGAATTACAGGCCCTATCGTACAAAAAGAGCCTTACCTCAGGGATATGGGGGACTGCCTTATACTCCGCACTATGCCAGGGTTCATGCCCAAGGTGGCTTCGCAAGATAATATTAGTCAAAAAATGTGCTTGCCAGTCTTTTCTCCGGATCCGCAAATTAGGATTCAAGATAACAATCATTCTCTGGATGTTAGCCGTGCAGTACTAACGTACATTTAGGAAGTCAGTGGCCCTTTTTCTACAACATTAAGGCCCCAATAAAGGGCAAAAGGCTAGTAAGTATACATTAGCAAGATGGGTGAGAGCTACAAGTAAATATGCTATGAACTTTCAGCTTGACTTTCCCAACTGAAAATTTGAACTCATTCCGCATGTGCTACAGCGACATCTTGGACAGAAAGAGGACATATCCCATTGGAGCAGATTTGCAGAACCGCCATGGGGTCATCACCAACAACCACCTTTATCAATCGCTACTGGTTGCACAGACTTGCAGCAGAAAGTTCCATCTGTGGCAAGAGAGTGTTTAAAATTACGTCTTCACCCCCCACACCTATATAGAAGTTATAGCTTATCAAATCCCATTTGCTTTTGTTTTGCCGTAGGACGATCAGGAAATTGTAAGTTTACTTTTTATTTCCAAGAGTCCATAGGCAGCACAAAAACCCATTTGTTTCTGTACTGCCTATGGACTTCAGGAAATGGAAATTTCAGGTAAGTAAATTTACACGTATATTTACACACATATACATAAATCGACAGCCCATGTAAACTGGCATTCCATCATCTTTCACCAACTTTTTCTGTGAAAGGAGGCAGATGGCTGGAAGAGACCCCTTCAGCCGGCTCCACCTCCATTTACTGATCGATCATCGGTCCTGTGTGAAAGTATAGGAGCTACTATCACTGGGACGATTGTTGGGTGCTTAAGTGCCAGACAATCATCCTGTGTAAAAGGACCCTTAGAGGTTAGCATGAGTGAAAGTTCCACTAACATGTACAAATTATTTTTCCATGTTAAAGGTGTCCATAGCTTTTAATGTCTTTTGAGAGATAAATAAATCTTGTTATTTGAATTACTTATTTGGCTTTCGAGTAATTCATTTATTAACCCCCACCATGCTAGGTACTCATTTTACCGACCTTGGAAGGATGGAAGGCTGAGCTGTATACCTGAACCATGCAGGGATTGAACCCACAACCTCCAGGTCATGAGTGAGAGCTTAGGACTGCATTTATGCTGCGTTAGCACTTGGCGCAGTTACACTGAGTAAATATAAATTTGCAAGACGGTTACATGACATTAAAGGAATTAAAAAAAGTTTCACACAAGTACTGAGTTTAGAAAAAATTGCGATAGTTTCTCATGAGTGACAGTAACAGGCTTTTAACAGAAAGCAATACTACATGGAGTACGATACCTGTTTGCAGAAAACCATGGTGACTCAGTTCTTCAATGAATAGGATCAGATCGGAGCCTATTTCCGTATATTCTATCTTGTTCACCTTTATCCAGTTCAGCTTGCGTTGGAAGAGCCGAACGTACAGCTTTTGTCCTCCAGCTTCAACATTCACAAAAGGAAAATAAAAGAGGGCAACGTCAGACAAACACAAGACCAATTGCATCATCGAAATAGCATGGGGGGACATTGGTAACCCAATCTTGTTCACTAAAGGGCTTTGAAAATGCAGCCCAGATTTTCTATTCCATTTAGTGCTGGTTGCACCAACCATGAGGTTTTCCTCATTTGATGGTAAGGATAGCATAGCATGCTGTGCTGCTCTGCTCATCAAAACTGAAAATCATCTCACAGAGGCTTCCAACAACAGTGTGAACAGTCTTGCATTACTGTTCAATGAAGTTCAAACCGTTGTTTAGAAACCTTTTTGCCAATGGGCATTTGTGCTTATTCAGAGTGATAGACTCACACAAGCCCCAACGCCTGGCCTGATAATCCGGCATAGAAGCAAATCTTATCTTCCAGCTTTTTGCCCTAACAGAGCATCAAGTTGAAAACAATGCCCTACAACAAAATAATACTAAAATAATACTAACTACAAAGACTATGTGGGCATTTGGTCTAATGACAGACATGGTCAGAAGCCCTTTTTTTTTTTTAATTTTTTTTTTTAAGCCCCTTAAAAATGGAAACACTTGTATAGAGAAATACAGAGCAGGGTACCGGACAGCTGACAAAATGTTGTTAAAGTTACAGTATCCTCTTCACTGAATAGACTCATATCTTCCTCATTCTCCATGATGGCCTGCAGCACCATTAGGAAGTTCCTCAGGTAGTAGGGTGGTATGCTGAGCTCAGACGCAGGTTCCTTTGTGCCCCCATCACTCACTTCAACTTGACTCTCCGTTTCACTGAATGTTTTAAGAAATTCATCAAGTACAATATCATCTTTCCCAAAAAGGTTATTGCCGTCCTCCGTAGAACTCACATTTACATGATCTCCACCCTCCTGGTTCTCAACAGAAATATTAGAATTGGTTTCCAAAGAATGGCCGCATTTCATTTTTTTAGAATTGCTGGTTAGGCCAAAGAAGCCATCACCAGGCCCAAGTCTTGAAGAGTCAATGTCCTTATCTGTTACACAGTCCAACTGCTCTGAAGACTTACGTTTGGCACCAGAAGGTGATAATCCAACTCCTTCTCCAGTTGGCAGATTAGTAATTCCATGTACACTATTAATACTGTCAGAGCTTGAGGACAAAGTCATGTTGTCAGAGTAGCCAGGGCCTCCTTGCTCTGGTGGGTCTGAGGTCTCGTTTGTGCAGTCATTACCATGTAACATGTCTTGGCTTGCATCACCCTTAGCTTTCCGAGTCTGATATCTCCTGGATAGTTTGGATGCAAGACTTCCCAGCGGTACAGTGGCCACAACCTCTACATCTATAGGGGGTTCTCTAATGGAGACATTTGTTCCAAAGTAGGGGCTAGCTTGTTCAGTATTCACATGGACCTGGACGCTTGGATCGGTTTTATCCTTAGTTTTGGTTGGTGAGGTCTTAGGTTTTGGTGGCACTTGAGGACTTGTAGAGGTGGTCTGTCGTGAATTTGTTTCACAAACCAGTACAACATCATCATTCTCTTCCTTTGCTTTGGGACAGGTCTCATCAATGTGCTTGTTTAAACCAAACCTTGGTACCATCTCGCCACAGAGGGGACAGGAAAGTTTTGGTGGAGGTGCATTCTTGAAGAGAGCAGCAATTGACGGAGATGCTGAAGGTTTTGCTGGCGATCCTTTTCTAGTTTTCGATAAGGAGAGACGTGACTTTTTCTTTTCAGGAGTCTTGTTTTGTGACATAATGAAAATAGAAACGGTGGTCACATACTAAGCCCTGTATAGCCTCATCTACAGAAAACACAAGGATGGAAAAGTTAGTTGACCTGTACACACAGTTGGCTGTGTGCAAATGTTATAGACGTCTTGGAGCAACGCAATTTCAGAACATACAAACCCCCCCCCATAACTTGGCGTATAGATAAGATATTCCATCAATGTTCGCTATGACTCTCGCAGATGGCTAGAATGAAACGGCAGTAGTGCTAAGAAAGTGTTGTTCCGCTCCGCGTACCGTTGGATCCGCCTGGCTTTTTGTAGAAGCCCTACAGTCAACCCGCTATAACCAATGACCAACCATACAGCTTCTAAAGAACAGCACGCTGTCAAGAGAGGAAGTGGCGCAGAGGTTTCCTATTGCCACCGTCATTTTGTTCTAACCATCAGCAAGGTTCATACCGGTCGGACAATGAAGGAATGTGATCGATACATATCTGTGACAACCCCTTCAAGCATGAGAGAAAACATTGTAGAACTTACTAACTGGAACTCGGGAATATGCTGATTTCTTTTCTGCAAAATCTGCAACTAGCTTTCCATCTCACTGTGCGTCCGGGTGGAATAACTGCACCCATGTGAAAGGTCCCCAACTGAACCCTCTATTTGGGCTCCTCATCTCTACCCAGAGTCAGCGCAGTAACTGCTAGTCTAAAGAAAAGACATTTCAGTATGTTTTATGCTTGGTATTACAGATACCTTCAGGACCACAACAGCCTGGACCTTAAGGGGTTAAACACGTGCAATTAAAACTAATTTGAGCTCACAAGTAGGTCCGCTGCATGAGACAGACGTGTGCGCGGTGACACGTATCCGCAAGAGACATGTGCCTTACGTAGTCCGCAGCGCATTCCTCTGGACAGCCTAGTAGTAGCACGCCACAGGTATGCAGACCCCAGAGGCTGAGAGGGGCGCAGCTGCCATCTGATATGGAAACAACAGCTGGGATATTAGTGCATCACTAGGAGTAAATAATAATATATACATTACTACAATGATGACAGCTGGACCCAGGGATCTACTGCCATCTGCACCGAGCAGCACGTATACATGTCACCTGCAGCGCCCCTGCAGGGCAGGTGGAGTATTACACCATGTGCTTAGAAGCTGAATGGGTGATGTGTACAGCCGGTCCTCCACAGTCCCGCAGCCGCCTCCATTGTAGCTCCTGAATATGGAGCCCTACTAGACCACACAGCCCCTTAAGGGGGGCGACATGTCAGTGGAAGCTTCTCCAACCCTCATTTCCTGTGAAGAGGAACAGCTCCTACAATACTCCTCCCTCCTGCCATCCCCACAACCTGTACTACACCACACAGATATGAGGGCACTATCCCCAGCACTCGGCTCCCTCACCCGTCACACAGCATGGGCGCCGCCATCTTGGGGTCAGAGTTCAAACCAAGCTTTATGCAAACGGACGCAATGTTAGATATTTAAAAAATGGCACGAAAATAAGTCAGATATTGGAATGCTAATGGTGATAAATGAACCGTTTCTAATGCGGCATCAAGTATTGGGGAGCGAAGACAGCGGAACAGTTTACATAGGACCCTTAATACTGGCTGCAGTTTCCGGCCGGGAGGTTGTTGTCGCTGCACATCCGGTGAAAAGTTCCCCATGTGAGTTCTGAGCAGCTCTGTAGAGTGAAGATGGCAGCGGAGTTGAGGCCGGGGCCCTGGCGGTGTCTAGGGGCGCTGGAGGCGGTGGACGCCCACCCCGAGCGGCTGCTGAGGTATGTAGGAGGGCTGTACTGGCTGGGAAGGTTTCCTTGGTATCAGCACTTCTACGGGTGGACAAGACTGAGCATTCCCACATCACCCTGCGCAGCAGTGTAGTGGCGGCTGCTGCCATGTGCAGCCTCGGTGTGGGCACTGCCCTGCAGGGGATGCCCACAATTTAGTGCCCATATGCCCTAGTCATGGATACTGATGGCTTGTGTACAGCAGCGGTGATGGCACCTCCTCCACACCACTCCTGTCATTAGGGCTCATTCATGCGGCTGTGTTTTCACTGCGTCTTACATCTGCGATGCGCGGCCGCGTGATACACGGTAAATGCAGTCAGGGAAAGTCCATGGGTTTGCATTGATTCATTCACATTAGCGTGTAAACCTTGCGTGTAGATGTGCATGAAAAATGGCGGCATGCTCTATTTTACCGTGTACCACGCAGCGCCAGCACTGTACTTCTATACTGGCAACGTATGCAACGCCGTCTCTATGCAATACACTGTGGGTGGCGATTCATACGCAACCCCGCTATATGACAACGGAGAGTTAACAGAAGTCACACTGAGCATGGCCGCGTGCGCGAATGGTGAGCTCACTGACAGACATGGCACATGCTGGCTCACACTGACCGGTAAAACGCTGCGCGGCGCACATAGCATTTAACGCATACAGTTATGTGAATGAGCCCTAACTTGTATCACTGCCAGTTTATGTATGGAAGCTAGGAGAAAGCCCTCCCAGGCCAGCGACCATAGATAGATACTCAGTGGAATTGGAATTCGGAATGGTCGATATAATATAAAGGCATCAGCTGTTCCCAATACGCGAAACACTCAGCACCAACCAACATGGGGGTCCCTCTGCGTGTTGGCGCACTGGTCTACTTTTCAGAATTTCCCAGAAGCCTCCGCGGACTTTCCTTTTATTTTTCAGGCATCCAATTAAAATTTTTCCCAGTAAACCACATTCTAACGAATGTACACGCTGGCCACGGGAAGGTATCCCGGTGCCACAGTCTTATGGAAGCTGTCTAAAAGAAAATCTTTGTTGCCTACAGCAGCCAATCACAGCGCAGCTTTCATTTTACCTCAGCAGTCTAAGAAATGAATGCTGCACTCTGATTGGTTGCTATTGGCAACAAAGACAGATTTTTCTTGTATACAGCTTCCATATGAGTGTGGTGCCAGGTTACTTTTCCGTGGCCACCCTGTAGATGCTATGGTGATGATGAGTGAGTGTGAGGCGTAGCGTGTAGTTACATAATACATACACAAGATGGCAGAATTGTTTTCATAACAAACTGCACCACGTCATGTGTGTGTATATATAAGATGTGCAGTTGCCCTGCATACAGACCTGACTCCACGCAGACTTTAAAGGGATAGTCTCATCTTCTCGAGTGGCTTTGTATATCCCTTTATTTTGTTGTTATCCTCCATTCACACGGCCCCGTCCCTTTCTTTGTCCGTTCGCATTGGTTACAGTCACCCCCACACTCCAGCACCGATGGTTGTAGAGATGCCACTGGCCTGCTTCTGCAGAGTGTGGTTGAGTTCTTGGGAGCACACATATGTGCAGTTACACCTGCCCTTCTATATGCTGTTTTTGAGGTGAACAGGGTGTCAGTTATCATTGATTTGCAGGAATGCTGCCATCCAATAGGTGGCGCTGCAGAGGTATTGTTCCATCTTCCTTATTTGCATATTACTTAGAGGAGCATGCATGGCCTTAAAAGTCTCCTCACTCACCTTATTAGTGCTCTCCCTAAAGGAGTGATGTTACTCCTCCTGACCCACATCATAGGTCTCTCAGTAGCCAAGCTAGGATCCTACTGCACACTGATGAAGGGCAAACACCCCAAAACAGCTGTCTGTGTATGGATCCTGGCTTGGTTTTCAATCCCCAATCATTGCTCTACAGACCTGCATAAAGGGTCAAGCATTGATTTGCAGGAATGCTGCTATCCAATAGGTGGCGCTGCAGAGGCATTGTTCCATCTTCCTTATTATCAAACTGTCAGAAATGTGTAAGGTATTCCATCACTCTGACTATGGGGATTAGGTGTGAGGAGAATGCCCCTTGATCGAATATCCTTGTTGATTTATTTCATTTTTTCTTTGCTGTTTAGTGTTCAGGAAGGACTGGCCTCTGACTTCACGGCTCTAACCAAAGCGCTGTATGACTTGCATAAAGCCGATGGCGCTCTTCGGGTGGGGAGTCCTCTGAATGAACTGGTCATCGAAAACTTTGATGAAGAGCAAATCTGGCAGCAGCTTGAGCTTCAGAACAGTGCAATTCTTGGCCACTTCAAGAAGGCCGTCGGCCAGACTATGAGAGACGAGGACATATCTATTTTCCATCAGTCAGAGGAAGAAGAAGAAGAGGAGGAGGAGGAAGAAGAAGTATCTGAGATTGACCAGGAGGAAGAAGTTTCAGAAGCTCCAATAAAAAATGTTCAGCATCAAAATAAAGGGGAAAAGGGTAAACAGTCACTTGCTAAAAACGGCAAAAAGGCGACAGTAGAAAGGTACAGCGACGATGACTCGGACATGGACTTTGATATTGACAAGCTGGAAAAAGAACAGAAGAAAACTCCCATTAAAAAAGCTGTAAAAAAACCTACAAAAAAATCCATAGTGGATGACAAGTTCTTTAAATTGGCAGACATGGAAGCTTTTTTGGAGGCAGTTGAGAAGGAAGATGAGGGGAAAAATGAAGATGATGATGAAGAGTTGGATTATTTTGAAGAAGTTGACTCGTTTGATGAGGATGATGAGATTCAGTTCAATAACATAAGAAAGGTAAAATATCTTTATACAGTAAGATCAGAGAGAGGATGGAAGAGATGAAAGCCGGCACAGATCTGCATGAGAAAGTCTACTCTCTTTAGAGGGACCCCGTTACATCCTCACAGCACCATAAACTAAGTTACAATGCTGTTAGAGACGTGACAAGGAGCAGGAGGTGGTATATTATACATTCGCCCGCTCCCTGGTTCCTGCGGTGCCCACCGCTGAGGATTAGACATGGCACTGAAAATCCGACTCTCTTCACAGTGCCATGAGCACGCTATGCCATGCAAGTCTGGGAGAGTGCACACACGGCACTGTGAAAAGAGTCAGCTTTTCAGCGGTGTGCATGATCTTCATTGGCGGGAACCAGGGAGTGAGTGAGTATAATGGTGTGTTTACACGGGTCAGAAATGCTGCAGAATCTCCATTGCAAATTCCGCAGCATTTCTGCATCCAAAACAGAGTCAAAATCCACACAGTTGGTGCAGAATTTAACTCAAAATAAGTCGCGTATCTGCAGCTGACTTTGGCAAACGCAGTGCTCCACTTGCCTCCCAATTCTTTGCACACCCCAGATGCTTCACATGACCTGCCCAGCACTTATCTTGTTTTAGGGCCCCCGCCACTCTAGTCACCATGAATTTAGTGGCAGAGGTGGTCGGGATGACGCAAAGAGACGAGATACTGTTTCCATAACTTACATAAAAGTTAATAGGAGTTACACTCATGGCGTAGCTCAGAAGGTACACTTTTTCTGTAACTTGGGAGCTTCTATAGGAGTTACAGAAACGGTGCCGCTCGTCTGTTTCCTTCATCCTGACCACCTCATAATCAGCAGTGTTCCCATCCTGTGTACGACGGAGATGGAAATACCCCTTCAAATTGTAAATGATATTTGCTTCATAAGATGTAAGCAGCTCAGAATCTACACACTGCCAGTCTTTATCATACATTCTTATGTGGTGTGAGACTAGATTCTCTTTTAGTATTAGTTCTTTAGAAAAGTGTGCCAAGCCCTCTGCATGACTTAAGGTCCCTTTAGATGGGACGAATGTCAGGTAAACGATGCCGACAGTCGTTCCCGCATGTACTCTCTCCCGTGCTGTTACACAGGAACTAGTATTGCTGGCTCACTCACAGAGGGGAGTATGTGGGTGGCAGAGAAATTGGATTGGAAAGGGTTAATAGGCGGCATGTTCCTAATAGCCACATAAAAGCCATTCCAAGATTGGTGTGTCATTTTATCACAGACAAGTCATACACCACCCCTGTGTATGATATTAATAAGCAGTGATGAAGTAACACAAATAGAAAACTTTAGCTTTTTAATTTTTGTTAAAGCCATTTAACCCCTGGCATACCGTGAGCCGAATGGTGAGCACTCCCAGTCAGAGAGGGAAGATCAGAAACACCTTTCGTATAACACAATACGTAGATTAAATCTGACAGATCATCTCCCCTTTGTTGGTTGTATGTACAAACGATAATGGTAAGTAATTGACGGAAACATCCAGAATCTGCTGTTGCAGGGGACCTTCTCATGTCCCCCTAGAATGATGTGTGTTCTGGAATGAAACGGTTCTCATTTATTTTTTAGGCTGATAAAAGTTCAAGAAACCTTCAGTATAAAGATTTTTTTGACCCTGTTGAAGATGATGAGAATGGCACAGAAGGAGAGCGGAGCGGTCAGGAGGACAACGACCCTAAAGATGAGGATGATGAAGAGGAAATGGAGGAAGGTGCTGATGAGGAAGAGGACATTGCTGACCAGTAAGACGTTTGGGCTGTTTAATGGCATGCAGAAGGCAGACGTTGCTGCTTTTCCCTGCTATACAATAGTAGATAGGAAGGTTGTCAGGAGCCTCTGTGGTTAGTAAGCCTCACCGATGTCTTCCCTGTATATTATGGACTCGTGTCATTGCACCCTTCGCATGCGGCGGTCTACATACTTATCGCACATCGCTGTGAATAATGGTCCCACTGCAGCTTCAGAAGCCACCAAGACTTGTGATGGCCTTTTCATATCTTGAGTTACATCTTTTTCTGTGTTTTTTAATCTTGGTCTAAATTCTGAGCCTGTAATTCCTTTTACAGAGACTATGATGATGATCTTGGCGAGGAGGAGGATGATGAGCATGTGATGGAGGAAACTGAGGAGAGTAAGAAAGCCAAGGAGTCTTTCAAGCGGGTGACGTTTGACCTGTCTGATGGCAGTGAAGGAGAAGATGTTTCTGATATACTTGGTGGTGGAAAGAAGAGTAAAGGAAACCAGGAACCAAGTGTAGTAAAATCATCCTTTGAAAAGAGGGAAGAGAAGGTCAGTGCGACAGCCTTGTGGACGCATAAGAGTAACCGCTACACTGTTCCCAGGGAATGTCCTCTAAAGACACCCTGAGAAGGATTTGGTCAGGCTGCCTAGAAAAAGTACACGTTTGAGTGGAGACAGTCAAATATGTATGCTACAAATGTATATTTACGGGGTCTGTTCTCATAACTGTTTGCACTGCAGATGGCGGAGAAGATTCAAGCTCTGCAAAAACAAATGTTGGATGAGAAATCTTGGCAGCTGGGAGGAGAGGTGACGGCGCAGAAGAGGCCAGAGAACAGTCTTTTGAATGAGTCCTTGGTTTTTGACCATGCCTCCAGAATGGGTAAGTAGAAGACATTGCTCTCCTAAATCTCGACTTTAATGACTTTAGACTTACAGCTAATATGTCTTTGTGTGTAAGCCCTTACTGACATGGTTTCAATTGGGAGACTACCCTTTGTTAGCTCAACAGTGGACAAACCCATTTATAGGGGTTGTCCCAAGATATAAACATAACTCCTATGTTGTGGTTAGGTGTTGTGTAGGTCTGACCGTTAAAACCCTCACTGGCCATAAAAACAGGGTCCCATGTGATCTAATAGGAATGGATTGGCAGTCTAGCATGCACGGTACGCCCATTTTGTGATTGGTAGGGGGCTCTAATGGTCAGATCCCTACTATCATCTGTCTTGTGCATAGGGGATAAGTTTGTATTTTGGGACAACCCCTTTAAGTGTATAACCATTGCATAATGTTTTTTCATGTTTGTGGGAAAACTAACCTAGGAGTCTACTGATTCGCCGACTCAGCTGGGTACTGAATGTTGTTTTTTGCATGGAGAAGACACAATGATGTAACTTATAATTAAAATAAATAGAGATGAGCGAACGTACTCGGTAAGGGCGATTTCGCAATCGAGCACCGCGATTTTCGAGTACTTCACTCGGGTGAAAAGTACTCGGGTGCGCTGTGGGTGAGCGGGGGTGCAGCGGAAAGTGGGGGGGGGGAGAGAGAGGGCTCCCCTCTGCAACCCCCCGCCCCACAGCGCACCCGAGTAGTGAAGTACTCGAAAATCGCGGTGCTCGATTGCGAAATCGGCCTTACTGAGTACGTTCGCTCATCTCTAAAAATAAACCATGCTTCAGTAGATACCACAAAGCCTTCAGACTGAGAGAAACCAGCCTCGCATCACTGCAGGGCTGAAGGAATCCCCCCGGCACTGCTGTCATAGCCGCGGCAGAGGATCGTGATATTCTCCCTTGTTTTCAATGGGGTCGGCGCTGCTGATGCCGGCCACGTTGAAGGCAATATCGCAAAAAAGAACATGCTATGATTTTTTGTTTTTTCCTGCATAGCATAGCCTCGCAGTGCGGTGCCATGCAGGACAAAATCACTCATGTATATGACCCCATTCATGGGCTCATATTTGTGCTTCTCGCAACGCACAAATCTCACCCAATTTTCTCAGCAGTGTGAAACCGGCCTGAGGAAAATGTTATTATTTTCTCTGGGATCAGTTATAAAAAAATACAATTAAAAATAATGTGCGACAGCCTAGTCCTCCTAATTCAGAAAGGAGTTGGTCAAACTGAAGTTCGTCTACTTTTTATGTCTAGCACCCGTAATCACAGAAGAGACAACGCTGCAACTGGAAGACATCATCAAACAAAGAATAAAAGACCAGGTAGGCGAACGATTTATAGGAGATACTCAAACGTTCTGTAGTCATCTAAATTCACCATCGACTAACATTTGGTCCTTATAGTCAGCAAATGTAATGTCTTGCATCTTTGTAATGTATCCTTACCCTTGTACTGATTTTCATTACTGTAAGTGTAGAAAACAATCATAAGTTGCTGCATGAAAACCATCATCAAGCAGGTCAGCTGCTGCAGAACGTAGTTAAAGAGGCTCAATTGCTTTTTGTTTTCTAAGGTGTGGGATGATGTGGTGCGCAAGGAGAAGCCGAAGGAGGATGCCATTGAGTACAAGAAGAAACTCACCTTGGACCATGATAAGAGCAAACTGAGTCTTGCCGAAATTTATGAACAGGAGTATTTAAAACTCAACCAGGTAACCTTGTCTGTCGTTTACCTAAAGATGTATGTTTAGAATTAAAATAGAGAAACGGAATGGAGAGGTTTTGTCGATTCTTCTTGCTGTGAACAATCTCTGTTTTTGTTAAATAATGGAAGTGAATACAGATAGAAACAGTCAGAAGCTGCAGCTATTATTTTTCCATTTCATTGTAGAAAAAAAAAGAGGAGGAAGAAGACCCGAGGCACGTAGAAATTACGAAATTTATGGACACGCTTTTCCTGAAACTTGATGCTCTATCAAACTTCCATTTTACACCCAAACCGGTAATAACGCTGTTCTCCTTATCAAATAGCTTGGTTAAACAAGTAGCTGACACAATAAGAAAAGCCTGTTTTAAAGGGGTAAGATACGGAACTCTAAAAGTTCTGGTAATGATGGCTCTTGGCAATAGCACGGGTACCTTAACTTCCCCAGCAGTTTTGGACGAGCTCTACTTGTTTTAGATGGACATTACAGTTTACATGTTCTACTTTAAACAGTTGTAACTCTGGTTCTATCAGAGCTAACAACATACTAAGAGTCCTGGCTTTAAAATGACACCACAAGCATGTCTGTAGGGCACCCAGAATCTGAGATACAGCGATTTTAAAATGGGGTCAGGAATACTGAATTTACAGCTGTTGTTTTTAGTCGGTGTCTAGGTAAGGGGGACGGGGCAAAGTTCTGTGATTCTCCTATAGATTCCCCTGGGGGGAGCATGAATTGTTCATCATGTTATCACCGCCCATCAAACAGAGAACATATTTGCTCTCCGATTGTCACGTATGAGGTTTTTCCCAGAAAAGGAGTGAAACGATGAGGACTTGCTTATGTAATCACTCCTCCACACTATTTAACCCTTGTCATGCTGCAGTCATTGCTGATCGTGGCATCTAAATGTTTTTTATGTATTAAAAAAAAAAGAAAACTAAACTTTTTTTCTTTTTTTACACAAGGCTTTAAATATTGAAAAAAATCAACAACACAAAAGTGCACATAATGGGTATTGCTACATCCATAACAACCATTAAAAAAATGTTGCATCCTCTAAATGCGAAGAAAAAAAAATTAAAGAGTTGTGTATACACATCAAAATAGCAGCAATAAAAACTACAAGTTGTCCCACAGAAAACAGGCCGGATAAAGCTGTGTTGCCTAGAGATGATATGCTCCTGTCCTGCTTCTGCACTGTGTATTCGTTGTACTAGTGACACAGTATAGTTGTCTTTTTGCCCTTTCAGATGATTCCAGAAATAAAAGTGGTTTCCAATGCCCCTGCAATTAGTATGGAGGACGTGGCCCCAGTAGGAGTGAGCGAGGCCGTTCTCCTGGCTCCTGAAGAAATCAAGGTAAGGCCCTTAATTTGGAGACTGCAGGTACCCCCGGTGAACGCAGAGCCTGATAAGTGTTTGAGCGCTTTTATAACTCGCAGGGAAATGGTGATCAGTTGTGAGAGTGACAAGTTCTGCTGTATCATTTCACAGGAAAAGAACAAAGCTGGAGACATTAAGACAAATGCTGAAAAGACGGTCACAGACAAGAAGCGTGAGAGGAGGAAGAAGAAGCTTATAAAGAAGATTAAAATAAAAGAAAAGGAGAAGAGGCAGAAACTGTCGGCAAAGATAAGGGAAGAAAAGGGAAAGCGAAGAAGCAGGCAAGATGCAGAAGCTAGTGTGAAGAAACTTGCCAAGCAAGGAAAAGCCACGATGCTGAAGGTAACAGGATTATCTGTTTTGTGGGCACTACCATTGTATATAGCAAATAAATGGGCAGGCTGCCATCTGCTCTGACTTGGTAGATCTCTGATATTCTCTACTAGGGCCTATGAACAGTAGCGCTCTGGATGAAATAACCTATTTTAGAGAGTTTTGATCCACGTATAATAAAGCTGTCCCGATTTTCTTGCCCAGTAGATTGTATTTCTGGTGTTAAATATTTCATTGTAACTGTTCTGTCACAGGATGAAGGCAAGGATAAAGCCTTGAAGTCTTCTCAGGCGTTCTTCTTGCAGCTTCAGGATCAAGTCAAATTACAGATCAAAGGTGCCAAGACTGCACAGAAGAAACCAAAGAAAACTAATGAACTTTCTGCACATAAACTGAAGCTATAGCGGTCTATTCTCCCTCACTGGACTGTCCTATTTATGTTGGTTCAGAAACTATAAGGCACATGCCAAAAAAATATATCTCTACCTTTTTGTAAAAATAAAACTTTTTAGGTTGGATCTGTTTTGCATCCAGTTGTGATTTTCATGATAGATTTAGCATTCGTCTGACTACATATGCT
The DNA here is from genome assembly GCF_035609145.1 of Eleutherodactylus coqui. Lineage (NCBI taxonomy): Eukaryota > Metazoa > Chordata > Amphibia > Anura > Eleutherodactylidae > Eleutherodactylus > Eleutherodactylus coqui. The sequence continues at coordinate 217,559,431 of NC_089838.1, read as the reverse complement.
TGAAGAAAATTGGTGGAGAAGACTTAATAAATCCATCGTACTTGTGTTTCTGGGAGGCTAAGACACTTACTAGTTGACAAAAGTGAAAAAATACTTGTGTTTTCATTCATGCCAGAGAACTGGTAACTACATGGAGACAAGATCTAGTGTAGCAACTTATCTGATCACTTTTGTGTTCACATGTGTTGTGAAAAACAGAAGTGGAATCGTATTGGTTGCTATTTACAACACTAATGGCTTAAAAACAGTTGTCCTGGCATATTCTTCCTGCCTAATCTGATATTGGGAATGGAGAGAAGTGAATGCACACTGGACATATAGGACCAAGTGGTCGCAGTTGCACCAGATTAGGCAGCAGAGTATGCCTGGGCACCTTTTATGGGGTCTACCAAGATCTCTGCATTTTCAGAACACCAAAGACTGCAATTTTTTCAGTGCACAGAAAATTTGTAGGACGTTCTATAACCGTGCAACTGAACAGGGTATTCCCCAAACCCAGCACACTACAGAAAAACTGCATGCATTTTAGGGGGTGTGCTGAATTTCAACCTTTTTTGCGTTTTTGAAGTCTGCAACAAAATTGACATGTAGACTTTTGGATGCAGAATTATAGGCTGCATTCCTACTCTTGTGCCTGAAAATGAATTAGAATAAGACATAGTCATTCATAGGCTATTGTGGAAATCTATGCTGTCCCTGGAATAAGCCCAAAAACATAGCCGTCTGAATGGGCCCTAATAAAGATGCTGATTTGCTGCAAAGGCTGATTCTGAAAATATTTTTTGCCACAGCTGAGAATCACCTGAATGGTCATGTTACCACAAAAGGAAGCCCAATAGGGGCCACTTTCTGACAATGGCCAGAAGAGATGAAGAGAAACCATGCTGAGGACTGGTGAGAAGATGCGGCCGGGCTGACAGTGCTTCTAAGGTAATTGTATACTGTTTTTTGTTTTAAAACATTTTTTCCTGCAGCCAGGGATTAGGTTATGGCTTTGACAGTAGGATTTCCTACCATCAAAGTTGCATTACATGAAAATCGCATTTTCATGCAATGCAACAGAGGAAGGCTCCATAGGGAAACATGGGCTACAAAACCTCTCGAGTCGCGTGCATATAACTGGACCCGCAAGGTTTTTGTCGGGATATTGCATGCTACACAAAGTCACAGGTGTGAATTAACCCATAGGAAAGCATGGGCTTCACATAAATGCGATTTGTAGCAACGTGAAAAATCGCCAGTGTGAAGGAGGCCTAAAGGTATTGTCTCATGAGTGACAGCCACCATTTTTAAAATGCAGCCATAGCTGATTAACATTGGTCCTGCTTCCAGGAAAGCATTTCCACTGCAGTATGGTATGACTGCTCAAAGCAGAGCAGCTGACCTCTATGTCATCCATAGGGCCTAACAGCACATTACTATAGTTGTACACGGACATCATTGTGTTACAAGGGTATATTTTGTGTTCTTGCATATATTCAGGGTGCTGAATCCAAATACGGCTACTGAAATTGTCAGACAAGATAATGAAGTTATAGACATTATAAGAAAGTAGGATATACACTATCTTGTATAGTGACCATTAAAACTACAGGCTTCATTTATCAGAACTGTCTACCAGTACTTCCCGGAGAGATGCAGTGACTGATCAGCTGAGCATGGTGAAAGCTTTCACCAAGACATAGGGGGCAGTTGACTAACTGTGTGGATGCCTGGTGAAGGGGGGACAGAAAAGAAGGGATTTATGTAAACCTTGCATCTCACTTCCCATATTTTCATGCCACTTATAGAAGGTCTTTGTTATACATGTGTCATTTGTTGATCGCGCTGTCTTCTTTGTGTGTCTCTGCTGATTGGCTCTGTCTCTTTGTGTCTCTCCTCACTGCTATCATGTGTCGGTGTCTCTTCTCCCCCTCAGTGCAGCTGCACTCTTTGCCTTCTCTCCCCCCTCCCGCTTGTAGCTTTACTGACTGTCCTGTGTCTCTTCCTCCTCCCCCCCCCCCCCCCCCCCCCCCCCCCCCATCCCAGATTACCATCTCACTGTTTGCTGGTGACTGCTTCCTATCAGTGTTGCTTAACACAAAGCTGCATAAACTCTGGCATTGATACAGACTTTACACTGTAACTTTACACTCACCGGCCTGCTCACTGAAGCTATTAAACTGAAGTTTAATGATTTTGCGGCATCGGTGAGCCTGTGCCTCAGCTAATGACACCAAAGTTAAAGCAAAGGGGTTAAAGTGTGGTGCAGGAAAAAACATGTAGGCTTATTTATATTAGATACGAGAATCTGGATGGTCTTACGGACAAGTTGTCCTCCCCTCTCGAGCCGTTCCGATCAGACTGTTAGGAGGTGTTGGTACTAGTGGATGCACGAGGTAATGGACACAAGGCAACAGAGTTCAGGATGCCTCAACAGACCATGAGTAGAGAGGATCATTTGATCAATCAGCTCTAACTATTTAATTGTCCACCATAAGCGTCTGTCTGTTTGAACCATTTCCAAGCACTTCACTGAAGGACATTTGGTCTCGCTGCGCCCATTATGTGTGGTGTTGTGAATGATGAAACTGGACTGCTATGGAGTGGAACCGGATTTTCTTCAACAAGTTCAGGTTTAGTTTAGGCACTGGGAATGGCCATGTTCACGTCTAGAAGGGTAAGCATCTTAATCCTTCCTCTGCTGCTGATGCAATGGTCTGAAGGTTATCACGACAGACGGTTACCCCTACCAGTGGTACTAGTGACGATGACAGCTCAGCGATATGTTCAGGACATCCTGCAGCCACATGTGTTCCTCTCATGGCGGCTTCCAAGAGACATTTTCCAACAGAATAATACCTGTCCGGACACACAACACTGTCAAAGTCCACGGCTGCTCGGTCACCAGATTTATCGCCAATAGAGCGTGTATGGGACCATCTCGAAAGCCAACTTTCACAGCCTACAAGTTTAAACAATCTAGAGCCTCAGTTACAGCAAATGTAGAGTAATATGTCACAGAATACCATATAGAGCCTTCATACCTGCCTGTATCACATCTTACATCCAAGCTAGAGGCGGTACAACTGGGTACTAGATCCTCCATGCCTGCCTGTATCACATCTTGTATCCAAGCTAGAGGTGACCCAGCAGGGTACTAGAGCCTCCATGCCCGCCTGTATTACATCTTGTATCCAAGCTAGAGGCGGTACAACATGGTACTAGAGCCTTCATGCCGGCCTGTATCACATCTTACATCCAAGCTAGAGCTGGTACAACAGGGTACTAGAGCCTCCCTTCAGTGTTCAGTTTTCCACAATAAATTCTTCTTTTGCTCTGATATTGTAATAATTTACTTATATCAACGTTACAATTACACAGAGAAAGTTTCATCCAATTCTGACAACTCTTAGGGGAGGGTTATTTATTTATTTTTTTTACAATGAGTGTATATCCACACTTTTATTCTACAGTTGAGGTGATGGTCTGTAAATCTGTTCCTGTCAAAATCCGTGCACAAATTTGGAATCAGCACCCAAAACTCTGTGAAGGTGTATTTACCTGGGTGAGTGACATACCAAGAAACTGGGACGGATATTATGCTTGTAAAATTGCAGTGTTCAATGCGAGTGTGTTACGATCCACTAGACAATCTCATAGTTGAACTTGCGATTCTCATGCACATTTTTCACACGTTTCAAAATTGCATGCATTTTTAATAGCAAAAATTGCAGTCACATGAGGCGCACAAGTACATGTGAGCGGGATGCAAATTTTTTTTTTGCCCATTGAAAACAATGGCCAGGATTTCTGTGGACTGATAGAAAAATAGAACATATTGTGATCTTTCTTCACTGCTAATCACACATGTAAATAGACCCATAGAAAACAATGGGATCTATTTCAGCGCAAGATTTGCAAGTCTCACAGCATGTGAAACTTGTTCATGTGAATGCACCCTATGATACGCACATATTTGGCCAGAAAATATTAAACATTTTTTTCTATAAAACAGTGGAATGGCGCTCTGCCGTCCAGATTGCATACATATACTTACATTAGAAGAAAAAATTGAAAATTGGCTTCAACAAGATCATATGCTAAGGCTCATTTAGACGATTCTCACTCAAAATTCGCTCAAAGCCATCTTTTGAGCGATTACCCTTGCGTCTAAATGCATGGACATTGTGCAGTTTTCGTGCACGATTCGTTCCTCACTCAATTCTAGTTTTCTAGAATTGAGCGATGAACTTATCAGCGGTGCAGGCTGTTATCACAGTCGGCAGCGCTGATAAGATTCTTTCAGCTCGTGTCATACATACCGTAACATACATAGTTACATAGTATGTAAGGCCCAATGAAGACAATGTCCATCTAGTTCAGCCTGTGGTTCACAGCAGGACACGAGCGGTCATCTTGGAGAACAATACAGCCGTTTGCTTATACAGAATAGCTGTATTGTTCGCTGAGCGATAGCGGCGGTGTCCTGCTCAGCCTTCATAGCTCTTAAGTAGCTACTTACCTACTATAGACTATGCAAAGTTGATCGCTCAAAACTGTCACTTAAACTGTCTTTTGAGCGATCATCTTTCAGTGTAAATAGGGTCCTAAGTGTGGCAAAGTCCCACAAACTTGCAGGAGTCTTCAGCTGATACACGATGCCATCCATGAAGAATTTAATGGGAAACTATTTTGGCTAGGGCATAAGTTTCTCTACATTTCTTGTCGATTTCTGAATCTCAAACACTGACACAGCACGGAGGTAGATTATCTGAGTGCTTGTCTTCAGAGAACCTGAACCACAGTTCCCAAGACTACAAGCAGCCAAACGAAGAAGGCGGCTCTTCCTTAGTGAAAGACTATTTCACCCCTGCAATGTTTCACTTCAATAGAACCTTCACTTGAGAAAAGTTTTGTTGAACTGAGACATCTTTTTTTTCACTAATGAAGTGCTGCCGCCATATTCCCTAATTTGGTTACTTATTGCCTATTATTGGTTTTCACTGCCAAGGACTCCAAGGGCTACATTCACACGACCCCAAATCTCACAAGAGTTTTGTACATTGCTCAAAACTCACACAAATAAGTACTTTTGAGTCATACACATGAGCGATGCCGAAAGGTAAAAAAAATAAAATAAAAATAGCACATATTTTTGTCGCCCATGCAACGATGAGATCTTTCCCATTGAAAACAATAGGAAACACTTGCCGTTTCTCCAACACATGTGAAAGTAGTGCTGGAGGATTGGAATTCCAGAGGAGTGATGCAAAACGTTTTTGCATGAAAAACGCACATTGACAAACGTTATATTAGGCCGGGTGTCTTGGTCCGATATCGCGCTCACCCGTGTGAAGGTGGCCTCATTGTAATGCATCATGACTCGCACACATTTGACCTAAGCAAATCCTGAATTGTATCATACCCTTATATTTTCTGAATGCAGGCACCTGGCACATCGTAAAAATGTCATCCAGCACTTCACACTCACGGCTGTCTTCATGCAATTTTTGAACAGAAGGCTCATTAAGATGAGGCAATTACCCAGATTCTTCTTTATTAATAATGCTAGCAGTTAATTAGTCAACAAAGAACCAGGTTAATTCCCTTGCCTTAAAGAGCCTTCTGTTCTAAAACCCCATTGATACGAGACGACTATCAGGCAAACAATGCCCGACACTCGTCCCCGTATGTACTCGCTACCATGCTGTTGCACAGGAGCGAGTATCACTGCCTCAAAGCGGGGCGGCTGGAGATTTCACTCCTCACTTTCCTCCATCCCCTCTCCATTCACTTTAACAGCAGCAATTCAGTACAGACAGTCGTCCCATGTAAATGGGGCTTAAGGGCTGCTCCTACAGTCCATCATTTTTTGTGATTTGCACTTTCACACCCCATTATATACTGTTGTGACATTTCGACTGGCAGCACCTTATCTCAATAATTTCTCTACTAATTTTATACTACTACTGTGTTTCCCCAATAATAAGATCTACCCTGGTTTTCGGGGGGGGGGGGGGGGGGGAGGCTTGAAAAATAAACCCACCCCTGAAAATTAGCCCTAGCTAACGTGCATTATTAAAAAAAAAAAAAAATCAATACTCACCTGGTCCGAGGTGTCCTGATGCCTCGCGATGGTCTCTGGTGGCGCTGCGGCAAACTGCAGTGTCCTCCGCTGTGACAACCTAGCTTCTTTCTGAAGACGGGGCTTTGAATACCCCGCCTCCAGCAAATCCAGCGCCAGCCAATCATAGCCGGCGCTCGATGAGTCAATCACAGCGATTCAATTTGCAGTAATATGGTCTCTTACTGCAAATAGAGCAGTGGGGAAGAGCTGCTGCTATAGTCTGTTGCCTGCTCTAAGGTTTGTCAGAAGAGGATAAATAAGAGGGTCTCCTAGGGCAGTGTTTCCCAACTCCAGTCCTCAGGGACCACCAACAGGTCATGTTTGCAGGATCTCCTATAGCAAGAACACCTGTGGGAATGTCTGAGGCACTGACAATAATTACATCACCTGTGCAATACTGAGGAAATCCTGAAAACATGACCTGTTGGGGTCCCTGAGGACTGGAGGTGGGAAAAAATGAACACTCAAAGAAGTCATCAATATAAGCAAAATAGTTTCAAAGGGCAGGAATAAAAAATGATGAGGGAGAATTCTGAGAGTTTTTGTGTATATTGTACAGTTTGTGCTCCTTTAACTACTAACTCAAGCTAACTTTCTGGTTTCTAGAGCCATTTAAATGAAGTAAAATAGTTCCCCTTCTCATCCACATTTATTAAATAAAAGTTTATTAGACATATTTCCAAAAATGAAAACAAAAAGGCAACTTCACATTTGTATTAAAAAAAAGTTTGTATAGCAACCTTTGAGAACTAGAAGGTAAGACTACCAAAATCTTTGCACTCCTGTATGAATGTGACAGCTCCTGGACACGATCATTGTCATAAATAAACAGTCTTGTCAATGGCTTCTGGGGAAGGCCACAAATCAACAGAAACGGGAAAGTATTGTCTTGTGCCGCTCACTCTGCCGTGTTCGAACCAGTATCTGAAAGGGGAAAGAAAAATATTGTTACATTCCCCAGTAGAACGGAGTTTCCTTTGTATGACTGATATGCGTGGTGTAACCCCTCCCACAGGATCTGGGGCCCGCGGCAATGCGCTACATCACATATCTGCCAGAGCTGCATTGGAAGATGGGGTGCAGCATGACGTCCTGAATAGTGGCTGTGCTTAGGAGTGAAAATTATATCCCTCAACGTGCAGAGTTAGCCTACTGCTTAGCTGGGACATCAGTCTTTATAAACCAACACTACTACAGTGTTTCCTGAAAATAAGACACGGTCTTATATTCATTTTTGCCCCAAAAGAGGCACAGTGTCTTATTTTCAGGGGGTGTCTTATACTCACCTAGCAGACGCAATCTAGGTCCCTCCCGCTGGTCACCGGCGCTCTGGCAGGCTTTTATACAGTCCTCAATGCCGACGGAGCATCTCTTGCTGGTGACGGGGCTTAAATACCCCACCTTCAGCAAGCGATTGCTCTGATTGGCTGAGGCAGCGCTCCTGAACCAATTACAGCTATTCAATGAATAATTAATCGTGGGTATATGAATGATAATCGTTCAGTGTAAATGGCAGCAGCAACTAAACGATGAATGATTTTATTCGTCATTCAGTGTCTGCAGGCATGAAAATCAGACGAAGATCGGCCCGTGTCATCAGTTAGTCGTCCATGTATGAGCGATGGCCCGTTTAGTGTGAACGGAGGCAGTTGTCCAAAGCGATCTCCAGCCCGCTCCGCCTCCATTCACTGAGCGTTGCTCGCATTCATAATCCTAATCGCTGGGCCGGCAGTCGTCTCCTGTAAAAGGACCCATAGCTGGCTGCACCAGAGTATGAAGAGCAGATTCGGATTGCCAGCAAGAACGACTGTGGAAGTACAACTGGGAGACAAATAGTATAAGGGAGCTGGATAGCGGAGAGGTTAATAGAAGGAACTTACTTTTTCCATCACAGGCTACAATTTTTACTTTGTCCACTTTCACCAGATCAGTGACTTCTCTGAACTCCACATCGTTCAGAACAAAGGTCCAGACATTGTCGCAGAATCGGTACGTATTTAATGATCCCTGGACGGAAAACACAAGGATGAGAAGTTATACAAGAGTTACAGAGAGTTTAATTCAAGTACAAAGACATTGGTACATATACTAAAAATGCAGCGACTCAACAAGGTACATCCCTTCCCTCAGAGGGCCACTATGGTAGATCCGGGATATCTAGTGAGGCCATGGACTGGCCATGTGTAAAGTCACCGTGTAGTTCTACATTTCCACGGCAGCAGCTATTTCAGGTAAAAGGTATAGCCAGATATGGATTCCTCCAGTGATCACAGCTGACAGAGGAGCTAGACAACGGCCACCCCTGTACATATATATGTTTTATGCGGGGTCCCCCTGCCAAGTAAGAAGAGTCACATTGCCAAGTCTAGCCCTTCCATACAAGGACGGCTGCCATGTACTGCTACATTTCGGCTGCAATAGCTAGACATTGCGCGAATCACTAGGGGTTGGAGGTGCACTGACTGCATTCATTAACCCATTAAGGACTAAGCACCATAAATTTACAGCACTTGGTCCTGGGCTTTAATCCCAGCTGATAGTAAAAAATACAGTGGTGCTCCTGCAATAAAGCAGCAGGCTTGGGTTGTCAGCTGTTAGGGTGAATGCACACAGGCGGATATGAATTGCAGAATCCAGAGCGGACAACCGCCTCCGGATTCGGCAGCAAATATCACCCATAGCATGTCATGCAAAAGTGATTCTTCATGCACACGAGCGGAAACCAATTGCGGTTTCCACTCGCGGATGAAAAATCGCAGCATGCTTCATTTTCCTGCGGATCCCGCATGGACTGCTTCCATTGAAGCCATCCGACCGCGGTTCGTTCACAATTTGAATTGCGGACGGGCCACGAATTCTGCGGGAAAAGTAGGAGTTAAAAAAAAAAATCTGTACAGAGCATGTCCGATGGCGAGCAGTGCGTACCATCTGCTGTACAGAAAGAAGAAATCGAAATGCGGAATCCGACTCACCCGAGTGCATGCGGCTTTAGTTACAGCCAAGAACCCCGAGGTGAAAACAGAAGTAGTTTTTAACCACTTTTGCCTTCTCCTTTCCAGGCTACATAGCACTCAATGAGCACTATATACTAAAAAGTGAAAGTGGAAGCGTTAGTTCCGCCATGTGACCCGAGCTGGCAGTCACGTGGCACCGGGATCCCCTGTCACAGCAGAGCTACAGGGTCCTAGCAGCCCCTGATCAGCTCTGCCAATGACTACTGTCACTGCAGGGGATGTTTTCCCCTGTAACTGGGGCTCCCATGGATGCCGCAGCTATAGGGGAAAGTGTCAAAACAACAATGTGAATGACCCCAGAGGTGACTGACATGCCATCTTCCCAGATTCTTACCCTGAAGTTGACTCTGTTTCTGACCCGGTGTGCCAATGCTGAATTGATTGCCTTGTCAAACTGTAGCAGGACTTGCAGAGCAAGCTGTGGGTTGATTTGCTGAGACTGAAACATATTAAAAGATAATTTAAGATCCATAAGTTGCAGATCATAACCATCGAGTTCACCATATCCTGCACTGCAATACCCAGAACGCAGTCACATGTTCCAAGTGGGGGCCAACATAACACAAACACATAGTAATAGGGCCAAGCTGACACAAACACACTTACATCAGAAATGATGATTTCTGCAGAAAAACCTTAGTATTGCAATAAACCCCCATGAACAATGCAAATGATAAAACCCATGCACTTGGAGCCGACTGTCCACCAGCATACAGATATCCATCAACGCTCCGCTAACAGGATACAGGCTGCTGCAATCGGCAGGGACGGGCGAGCAGGAACACGGAGGCTGCATACAAGCAGATCCCGGGGGTATGTCTGCAGCAGCCAAGTAGTTAGGGATTAGATGGGAATGTTGCTCTATTCCTACACATGGTACAGGCCCTGCTAGACAGAACACAACCCCTGGAGGCGGATGGATTGGAGGCGCCTTCAACTGGTCCATTATAACCAAAATCTGGTAAAGACCAACTACACTAAACTTTATTATTCACAAAGCGTAGCAGACACTTCCTGCTAGCTCGGCTACAGGCCACCGAATGCTTTGAGCTGTGTTCACACTACCATCATGACGCCTGTATGCAAAAAAACAAAAACACACATAAAAAAAATAATCAGTTTTTGACTGGAAAATTTAAATAGTAACTGCACTTTTTATGAAGTTTGATGCATCAGAGGATTTGATCAGTGAGGGCCTCCCGCGAATGACTGAAATACAGGGGGTACAGCTCTCACCCAAGGACCGTACTGTCTTCGATGACTGTTGGCTCTTCTCGGCAGCTGAACAAGGACACATAGATGTCTGACGAAGTCCGTCTTCAACTGCTGAGTTGAGCTGAAAGGCAACAAGCCTAGCCAAACGGGCACAGCGCTCATGTGGGCAATAAACGGGGTCTCAGCAGCAGGACCCCCAGTGATCAAAAGTCACGTCGCTCTAACATGTGAAGAGTTTTTAAAAAGTGCAGTTCCTCTAAGGCTTAAAGTCCTCACACAAAGTTGATTTGTCTTTTAAAGGGGTCATCTGACTTTGCAAAATAAAAACAGCTACTATTTATGTAACACAAAAAAGAACCAACTCCCCGTAGCGGTAGTAGCAGTAATGTACCGCATGTGACCAATGCAACCATCACGTGCAATACTCCCGGCATTACGTCTCCCATTGCCAGTAGTAGGGCATGTGCCTGCTACGGCCACTGAGGGGCAGCAGTGGTCACATGGTGCCCGCTCGTAAACAAAGACTATGTTAGCGTATACGTTCACTTTAGGTGATACTCAACAGGTAGGTAGTCTTGTCAAACAGGGATACCCAATTATATTAGTCAATGCATTGGAGAAGAACACAGCGAGAAACACTCTGGTGTCTCGGAGCTCTTCTGAAGACTTTTATTATATGCGGAGTTCATATACAGAAACGTAAAGCAGTGGTCAGAGCCGTCCAACTCTAGTAACAGAAGCGCAGCATTACTCTACAGGACTATGCAGGAAATGACATCTGTGGGAGGTCTGCATATATTAGTCCATACCCCACCACACACCAGGGCCGGCAGCCGGATCTGCTTTTGGCCGCTCTCATGAGCCTTCTAAGAGAACTAGAATAACCTTGGGGAATAATGTGCAGAAGTCAAGCGACTCTGATCAACCCGGAGGGATAGCGTGCAGAAACAGCGGCTAGATTACAGGTAGTCGCCTATTTGCCAACATTCCAGAAACCAGTTGGTAAGTACATTTGTTCGTAAATCCGAACAAATGGTGTATGGAGCGTGACCGCGGGTGGATCCCGCTCCACACAACGTCGGGTGCCGGCTGTTTCTTACAACGGATACCCGGCGGCAGCAGTTGTGACGAGCCGCGCCACTCATCGCAAATGTTCACACTTTAAATGCCGCTGTCAGAATAGACAGTCGTATTTAAAGCGTTAACAGTCCCGACGAGCGGCGCGGCTCGTCATAACTGCTGCCGCTGGGTGTCCGTTGTAAGAAACAGTCGGCACCCGACATTCGGGGGTCCTGTACAGTGTCCCGTGATAAAATCGTGAGACGCTGTGCGGTTGCTAGGCAGCCGGAAGCCTTCTGAAAGGCCCCAGGGCTGCCTATGCAGAGTGCCCTCCAAGCGCACGGCTCGATAGACGCTCTGCATAGGCAGCCCTGGGGCCTTTCAGAAGGCTTCCGGCTGCCTAGCAACCGCACAGCGTCCCGCAATCTGACCGGACAGGCTTCTATCAGGCTTGATAGAAGCCGCCCGGTCCCTGCACAGTATGATGTGATGCCATAGCATTACATCATACTGTGCAGGACAGATTGTTCGTATCTTGTGAAGTTTGTAACTGGAGCGTTCGGAAGTCGGGGACTATCTGTACTCTTAGGCCGGGCTCACATGGGCGGATTTTAATTGCAGAATCTGCGATCGCCATCCGCAGTAAAACGCGGGCATTGAAAGGCACGCATTTTAGGTTTTCCCTTCACACTTGCTATGATGAATTGCGTATTCTGCAAGCAGAAGAAAAATCGCAGCATGCTCTATTTTAGCATGGATGCCGCACGGACGACCCCCACTGAAGTCAACGAATGCGAGTGTTCCTTCGCCCATACACCATTACCATCGCATACGGGCGGATGACACGCTCGTTACTTCAAAGACAAAGCCGGCTGAAGGAGAGAGGAATCATTATTCCGAGCGGATGATACGCTGTGCATAGCATACATCCACGCAAAAAGACGCTTGCATTTTCGGCACTCATTCACAATTACTCTCCACGGATTATCACAGGTCTTCCTCTGCGGAAATCTGCATGCGGAACCCGACCGGTTTGTGTGAGCCCAGTCTTACAAGGGATTATGGGAGAGCGAATGCTGATCACCAGAGAAAACAAGGTACTACTGGTTTTCTTCTTGTCGTCGTGCGCATACAGCAGATATTTCTTTATGCAGTCGGGTAACGTCTTTAAAAGGGTTGTCTGGACTATTATTATTGATGGACAATCCTCAGGTGGTGGTCCGCTGCTGGGGATCGGCACTGATCAGCTGATTGCCAGGTCTATCATCAGTAAGGAAAGAAGCAGACAGCGCTGTCTGCCTTGCAGTGGCCCACTTTGGAACTGCAGGCACAGCTCCCATAGCGAATGCGAATGCGGTCCACTCTGACAGCAGGCCTAGCGTTCACCTAACTGGCAAGGATCCCCGACGATCATCAACTGGTGAGCTATCAGGAGGGGCGATCATCAACAGCAAGCGTCTGGATAACCCCGGTATAGCCAAGGATCAGTGGACAAGCGGCAGATCTACTGCCCCCGATGTGTGGGTACACTACTGACAACTCTACAGGCCCAGGATCTGTGATAGAGGTCACCCCCAGGTGTCAGTGAGGGAGGGGCCAAGGATAGGGTCACGTGGGCAACATCTACCTAGCTGTGCCAGTGACAGCACTCACTTACTACATGGCTACTGACCACTGCTGTGTACTTACCACCCAGCACACACCACGTGATCAGCCCGCACTCACCTGTATTAGCTCGTCCAGGCTCTCCTGCAGACTGTTGCCCAGAGTGGTATTCCTATAGAGCTGATACGCCATGATTTCAGGTGGTCAAACCCCGTTGACCAACCGCTACCGAGCTGCCAGCGGTCCGGTTGCTGCGCGGTTCCCGTTCTAGGTAACGTAGAAAAATCCCGGCACTTCCCAGCAATAAACAACACCGGAAGTTCTTGGGCAGTCAGAATGCAGTACTACGCATGCGCCAGTGCTGACCTACTTCCAGCGCGTGCGCGGTTGGCTCTAGTCGAAGGTCACTTCCTGACGCGCAAACGGCAGAGCCAATCAGCGGCTGCATGTAGTCACGTGCACAGCGTCTTAGGACGTAAACCAGTGTCGTAAGAACGTGACGTACAAACATAGTGAAGAAGTCGCAGGAAGCCGTTGTAGCTTCCCCACAGTGATATGGGAAGTGTCTGCTCGGCGCTGCTGTCATACCTCTGCAGCAGGGGGACTAGCTTCCTCAGGGACACTACTGGAGTTGGGCTCAACATGCTGTTTTATCTGGTGCACGCTAGGAAGCTACCAACGTGTTTTAGGGTGACTAGATTTTCCCAGGGTCAAAGGTGGCCGGCGAGGTGTGAGGGGCGGAGCTTATCACAGCAGAGAATGTTACCCCCCTCGTTATAAACCGCACAGGGCCTCTAAAAAAAAGTACATTCCGCAGAATTTTTGCATTCAAAAGGCAGTCAGAATCTGTATAATTGGCGCAGATATTGATTGGAATTCAGCCGTGTACCCGCGCCTGCTCTCATACTGTGCAGCGCCCCCCCTCACCTCATGTGAAGGCTTCCAGCAATGGTGCAGATTGTGACCGTTTTTTGGATGCAGAAATGCTGCGGAATTTGCAGCAAAATGTCTGCTGCGGATATTTCGAAGCAAGTTCATTATGTGTAAACATGCTTTAAGTCAGCTTGAGGTACGCAGCCCCGTGCAGAGTGGCCTCACTAGTAATAGTGGGCCCCACAGTTGCCGTCAGTAGTAATACTGCCCACCACCACAGTGGCCCTCAGTAGTAATAGGATCTCCCCCACCGTGGCCCTCAGTACTACCATAATAGTATCCCCTCCTCCCCCACAGCGGCCCTCTGTAGTAATAGTATACCCCACCCCCCACAGTGGCCCTCAGTAGTAATAAAGTCCCCCCCCCCCCCCCCCCCAAACAACCAACACACACAGTGGCCCTCGGTAGTAATAGTATCCCCTCCTCCCCCACAGCGGCCCTCGGTAGTAATAATGTCCCTCAGTCCACGCACGTCCACGCGCACCCCCCCCCCCTTCTTCTTCTTCTTCTTCTTCTTCTTCCCTCGGTAGTAATAGTATCCCCTCCTCCCTCGCAGCGGCCTTCGGTAGTAATAGTATCCTCATCTCCCTCACAGTTGCCCGCAGTAGTAATAGTATCCCCGACAGTGGCTCGCAGTAGTAATAGTGTCATCAGTAGTAATAATGTCCCCCTACAGGGGCCCTTCCTAGTAATCATGCCACGTGCCCCCCCCCAGCAGTAATCGTTTCCACCCCCTCAGTAGTAATAGTATCTCCCCCACCGCGGCCCTCGGTAATAACAGTATCCCCTCCTCCCCCTCAGCAACAACAGTATCCCCCTCCTCCCCCACAGCGGCCCTCGTAGTAAAGGTTGCTCACGGTGTGATCAGTAGTAACAATGTCCCCCTACAATGGCCCTTCATAGTAATAATGTCCCTCAGTAGTAATCATGCCCCCCACAGTGGCCCTCAGTTCTAATAGTACCTCCCCCACCCAGGGGCCCTCAGCACTAATAGTAACCCTGCGGCTGATCTTAAAATGACCCTCCAGGCCAGCAACAAACAAAGATGGCCATGCTGCTTTTCCAACTAGCGGATGCAGATTGTGCAGTAGTAGGCAGTGGGAGTCGTTACACACTACATACTGCTGACTGCCCATCACTGGGCTAGAGCCGAGCATCTTAGGACTCATGTTCATGGGGGATTTTTCACTGCGTATTACATTTTCATTGCAGGCCTGCGTGATACACAGTGAATGGAGGCAATGCACGTCAATGGCCTTTTATTGTTCTATGCACACCAGCGTGTATCCACCCACAAGAGAAATAAAGCGCAGCTTGCTCTATTTCTCTGCGTATGATACATTGGCCGTATGCAATACATTGTGTACTTGCAACATTTCATTATGCATCCCTGCTCTGAGCAGAGCAGGGAATTAAATAAACTAAAAATCACACTGCGCAAGTCTGTGACTTCAGATTTCTAGGCATGTGCAGTGCAATACGCAGCCCATAAACAGTCTATGCAGGCAGAGGGTAGGGGCTGTTTATGTGTAAACCACCACAGGAGATCTGCAGCGTTTTACACATACACATATAGGCATGAACCCTTATGCATAAGTATGCATCCTTAGTATAACATGCATCAGGAATGCAGAGAAGCTGGTTCGGCCATTTTTGTCTAGGCTCAGTGGTTCACTTTTATAGAATGCCCGATTACATCATATAATTCAATATAGAAAACAAAACTAGAATTGTTGCCATAAGAGCCACACCCACAAAGATGGGGAAATTGCATTTTTTCCCCCTTTCACTCCATTTAGGATTTTTAACAGTACAACAAGTATGGTATTGCATAGTAATTGTAAAATACATCTTGTCCAGCTATGCGGGCAAAAAAATAAGAGTTATGATTTTTTTTGAAAGTGGGGAAAAGAAACCAAAAACGGGAGGTGAAAGGGAGGCTGCGTCCTTAAAGGGCAAGTGTCTCACTCATCTGAATGGTAAAGGGGTTGTCCCCCGAAAGCAAGTGGGGGTATACACTTCTGTATGGCCATATTAATGCACTTTGTAATGTACATCGTGCATTAATTATGAGCCATACAGAAGTTATTCACTTACCTGTTCCGTTGCTGGCGTCCTCGTCTCCATGGTGCCGTCTAATTTCAGCGTCTAATCTCCCGATTAGACGCGCTTGCGCAGTCCGGTCTTCTCCCTTCTGAATGGGGCCGCTCGTGCCGGAGAGCTGCTCCTCGTAGCTCCACCCCGTCACGTGTGCCGATTCCAGCCAATCAGGAGGCTGGAATCGGCAATGGAACGCACAGAGCCCACGGTGCACCATGAGAGAAGACCTGCAGTCCACCGTGGGTGAAGATCCCGGCGGCCATCTTACTAAGGTAAGTAAGAAGTCACCGGAGCGCGGGGATTCGGGTAAGTACTATCCGTTTTTTTTTTTTTTTAAACCCCTGCATCGGGTTTGTCTCGCGCCGAACGGGGGGGGGGGCTATTGAAAAAAAACAAAACACATTTCGGCGCGGGACAACCCCTTTAATCTATGGGATGCAGATTTTTTTTCTGTGCAGAATCAAGATCCAAAAACAAAAAAAAAAGTTTTGATATATCACTTTCAACCTGGAGTCCATGTTGGCTTTTCCAAATGCAAATACACCCCATGAAATAAAATCAATTCACGGCTGGCTCTACAACAGTTTTCAATGCAAACCCATATTAGACTTTTCTGTCAAGGTTTTCCCATGTGAATATTTGCTCTAGAGCTACACATAGGGGGATGTTCACATCTTGTTCAGACTGCATGGGGGTTCTATAGTGGTTTACGGTTGAATGCCTAAAAACAGGCTTCAGATGGAACCACTGACCACTATAGAAGAAAGCTGCTAAACCAGAGACCAACAGCTCTTCTTTTTGGCTAACTTTTTATTTGTTTTTTAAGCTGGAAAGAACAGGTTCTGCTACATTACTCTTTCTGGCTCAAAATGATGGAAAGTATGGAGAGTTACCAAAACAGATCTACTAGACCTGTTTAGGCAGGTTTCATCGATGGTTCCATCTGAATTCAGTTTATGGCGATTCAGACGTAAACCATTCCGAAAACGCTGGATGGAATTAAAAACAAAAATGTGAGCAGCCCCTTAAACAGTTCCGGATGCGCTTACATGCACGTTATTTGCTGGTCTTGGCGGTCATGAACTTTGTATAAATTATTTTATGCAAAAGTGCCAAAATTCAAACTGTAAATCCGTACAGAAGAGGCCGGTTGAGAATGAGAAGTGTTTGCCGTTAGCTCTGACAGCACAGAGAAACCACCAGATCAGGGGGCGTCAAACTCATTTTCACTGAGGACCACATCATCCTTAGGGCTTATTCCCACAGGTGAGATCATGCAAGTGGTGTGCGTTGCGAGACACACAAAAAAACACATATGAACTCCATCCTTTTGAGTAGTTTTTCCTTGCAGTGACAATTGCAATTTCACAAAAGCAACGTGAGGAGTTTTTGACCAAAAACCGCTTTGCATCGGTGTGAAAAATGCACATTGGAAAGCGCGATATTGGGCAAAGTTTCTCACCCCGAAATCACACTTGCCTATTTGAGATCTAGCCTTATGGTTGCCTTCAAAGGGCTTGTTCACACAAAGCATTTTTTCTGCAGCGTATTACACGTGCAATACACAGTGAATAGAACCCTTCCTTCACACGAGCAGATTCTAGGTAGCATAACCTATTTTGGTACCATTATGCACCATAAAAGGCCATTGAAGTGAATGGGCGGGAGCAAATACACAGGAATCTTGTGTATTCACTGCGCAAAATTCCATTTGCGTCCAGCTCTTTACAAGGTGCGAGGTGCTCCAGGGGAACAACTGATAGTCTGAGGTCCCGAGCGGCAGACCTCCCCGATCTGCTACTGATGATGTATCCTGTAGAGCGGCATCAATTTTTAAAAGCTGAAACGCCCTTTAACAGATATGGCTTCTTTATTTTAGAGCTGACCGTTCTTCACCAAGTCATACCAAAATAAATCTTAGGTTCTACCTACCTTGATTACACAGGACCCATGAATAACAGACATCACGGAGACACTAAGATTTCAGATACCAGTCAGCTACAACTGTGACTAGTAATTTAGGCCACAAAGGGCTAGCAACCCCCATAGGAGGGAAGAGTGCCCTATTCACATGAACACAATCTAGGCTGAAAAACGTATTTCCTGACAGAATTTTATTATGTTTAATAAAAACAACAGAGAATATGAGCAAATTATTTGCCAATAATGCACATTTGTAAGAACAGCAACATCGTCTGACCACACACCCCACATTACAATACAGCTATATAGGCGCCTTTTTTCATGTTTGTTTTGTTTTTTGAACAGTCATAGAGGAACACTTGCCGGGGGTAGTGAGTACATTATAAAATATTGTTCACAAAAGTCATAAAAATATATATTAGCTCTGTCCTTCTCATTATGAATATAAATATTTCATTAAAGAACGTGCATCCTCCAGATAAAAGTTGCAAGAGTGCATTCTATGTACATGAAAGAACAAACAAGAGAAAAGGGGTGCTGACCATTTTACATGATAAAATATAAAACCATACAATATTAGAAAGGTATGTTTATGGTAAACCACATTAGTTTCCTGTGCATCTGACAGCCTTGTAACATCCAGAGTAATGCAAGTTCACTTTCTAGTCGCTTTGGGATCCGGGCTCCAAGGGTTTATTCCCCCTATAACCAGTCATTTCCCTGTAACATACTGTAATGTTGTAGAGGCACCAGTACTTACCTGTTGCACTACACTTCAGGCAATTAGCTCCTCAAAAAGGATATTAGGGAGTTGTCTAGTCAAGACCACTTTAGGGTCTTGTGAGTTAATAGAGGGGTTCCCCCCATTTGAAAGTCCTCTCCATTTCAATATTATGTAATAAATTCTCCTGCAACGCTGGGTTCTCCCCGTATTTTATAGTGTTCGTCCATCCTGAGATGAAAGGCTGGATGCACACCAAGATGCTGGGTGACTGAACCCAGCTGGCAGGAAAGTGGTATCGAGTCCACTTTTTCTTGCAATCAGTGTATCTGGGGAACATTAAAACAGTGATTGTTCGCACTAGACAATTCCCTTAGGCCGCTTTCACATGGCCGAGAAAATTATACAAGATGTGTGCATTGCGAGATGTACAAATATGAACCCCATTCTTTTGAATAGGGTCATATACACGAGCTATTTTTTTCCACCTTGCAGTGCGGGGGGGAAAAAAATCATGGCATGTTCTATGCTTGGGCAGATTTTGGACGAACATATAAAAACACGTCCGTAATACAGATTCGTAATGGCCTCCATATTTTTATCATTCTCTACTGGGCAAACACTGATCAGTATTTGCCCAAAAGAAAAGATAAATGCAAAGGCAAATCCACAAAAAATGGATCGGGATAAGTTTTCAAAAAAAAAATTTAAAAATACAGTCATGTGATTATCCCTATAGACGTACAAAAGCTCTGTATTACAGTCCACTCAGACCTAATAAAAAGGAGCAAAAATACACATGTGAAAGTGGCCTTAGTCAGACCTTTACACACTCACATTCACTCTTGGAACTACTTTTGCCTTTGGTTCAAAAATAGTCCATCAAGAACTGCATGTGTGACTCCAGCCTGAAGGCGACCAGAACACAATAGACTAAAGTGGATGCAAATGAACAAGTCAATGAAAAATGAGCAGGTGAATTTAACAAAGGATTGATTTAGCCAGCGATCACAAACCATCATGATTGGGAAAGAAGTCCGCCATGATTAAATGTTATTGTCTAACATTCAGATCAGAGTTCTCACAAAAGTTTTTTTTTTTTCTAACAGCTCCAAAAGAGCACTCTCATAAAAAAATCTTTTGTTCATCGTCCATTGTTATTGAGCATGTATGGGCAGTTTGAACAAATATAATGGCCAACATGGACCAAAATACGATTGTTCATCAGTCATTCATTCCTCAGCGTACTTCTGTCTAATGTGTATGGCCACCTTTACACTAGTATTTGCAGGTTATTACATGCATGCATGTGGGGCATACCGTAAAACCCATTTTCATGTTTGCCAAATAATTCAGCACAGGACACCAAATTCTCCAGTAATGTCCTAAACTCACTTGGCATTGGATGGGGGTCAAGTAAAAGGAAAAAAAAACCTACAATTTTTAAGAATGGATTAAATAATAAATGGGCCCAACAAGAAAGTGAAACATAAAAGGTAAACTATAAAAGGATTGGGTCAGAGAAAAATCAGATTGGGATTCCAATTCATCATCGATCATTGCAAACGGTAGTATATCCCAGTTACCGTCCTGCTCCTCTCTCCTGTAGACCATGGCGGTGAAATAGGTTAGGCTGGAAATGTATTCAGATACCACTGTAATAGGGTCATTCCACATCAATTGGACCAATTTTCAAAATCGTCCCCACTCGACCGTCTCCGATTTTGCTGAAAATTTACTCAGATATATGTATATGTTTGAAACGAGGTTCTGTGAAGTTTTAGCTCCAGATCTTAAATACCTGTGGCACTGTCGCCTTTACACTGGAGGTCCCACTGAGCTCGCGGCTTCAGCTACAAGGATTTTGCAAACTTTGGCACATAGGCATTATAGAAATATACTGGCTATGATGCTGAAATTGGACATACTAGCTCAACTTTTGCTGGTGAACACAAAAAAATTAGTACCGGCTATCACAAAAGAATATATCGGCCACAATTTTGTGTCAAAGTAGCTTGAAAATCACGCCGCATGACATTTACACCAAACTTTGGCCAAGTATAGCTCAAGACCAAAAACCACTTGTAACCGGTGCTTTGCTCTGTACACCAAACAGCTACATGGCTTTGCACTGCTGCAATATCACGGTCAAAGCATATGTATTTGTGAAGATATTCACACCCACATATGATGAAAAATGTTAAATGATCAAATCTGACCTATTTTTAAGGTCAAATATCTAAAAAAGGGTACCCCTGAAATCTGTTTATTCTGATATTAGTGGAAAGAGCAAATTTTTTTCTACTGGAATCATTTCTTTTCTTTTTTGAGTCTTTTAGGCTAAGGTAAGAAAAATGACTTTAAACATGGTGCTATTTACGCGCGTAATGCATTGTTTTTGCATTTGATTTTCAGATTCTTATCACATTCTTAGCTTGATTACAGAGTCATATTGTTGCTAATAATGTCTATTATAATCAATAACCTATAAACCTTTTTATTTAGGAAAACTTATTGACTATTGTTGCATTTTTATTGCATATATTATTGATTTCTTATCGATGGAGAATGAAATTGATGAAGAATCGGTCCAGTGCTCTATTGGCCTTGCGAACAATTCGATGTGCCACCTTAAGACATTCACCCATAGCAAGGACGAGTTGAAATTGTTTACAAGCTTTGGATTGGATGAACAGACATTGCTGCGTCGACGAGTGGGAATAAATTTTGACGAACATTCACAAATCTGTTTACACCATGAAGCTTCATTCTTGACCAAATATGAGCATTTGCAAAAATCGTGTTGCAATCCTTTTGGAAAGAAAGCTCATAACACAAAAAAGAATTTGCGAGCTATCAATTTGTTAGCAGCTGACCAGTTGAAAGAATTTACAAAGAATGATGTGAAGCCTGGCCAGAAGATGTGTGCATCATGTCGAAAAGAATTTGCTAAAAGCAAAAAATCAGCTGATCCAGTTTCCTCTGAATCTGATCCAGATGGAATGGAATGCTCTACAAGTCTAAATTCAAGCTTAACATCCATTGGCATCTCTCCTCTGAAATTTCAACGGGTAAGCCAGCGAGATTCACTTGGATATGCAAGGAGAAAGATAAGCCAGGTGCAAAATGCATTTACTAGCAAGATTGCTTCAATTGGAGGACTTGAGCAGAAAGACATTGAGCAACCAAAAACAGCACAGTGCAAAATGTGTCTGGATTACAATCACCTTTTGGCAGATTTGAAGCAAAAGCTGCAGGTGTCCAGTCGGGCAGAAAAGGTCCAAATCTTGACATTGGCACCTGAAAGTTGGTCCATTAAGGCTACATCAGACGAATTTGGTGTCTCTGAACGAATGGTCAAACAAGCTCGAAAGCTTAAATGTGAACATGGAATCTTAGCCTTACCAGGAATCAAGTGTGGCAAGAAACTTTCTGAGGAAGTGAAGAAAAAGGTGCAGGCATTTTTTGAGGATGATGAATTCAGTCGAATGTGCCCTGGTAAAAAAGACTATGTATCAGTGCGAATAGCAGGAGAAAAAAAGCAGATGCAAAAGCGACTATTACTGAGCAATATGAGGGAAATGTTTGTTGCCTATCGAAATCAGAATGGGCCTGAAATTGGATTTTCCAAGTTTTGTGAGCTTCGGCCAAAGTGGTGCGTTACCGTTGGATCCGCTGGAACACATTCTGTTTGTGTGTGTACCATTCACCAAAATGTCAAACTAATGCTTGCAGCAAGCCCAATCAATGATGACTACAAAGAGCTCATATGCAAAATGGTCTGTGGAATTGAATCCAAGGACTGTATGCTTGGCCGTTGTGAAAAATGCCCAGGTCCTGAAGGATTAAAAGAATTTCTAGTCAATGTGTTTGTCAACAGTGACCCTGATGATATTATTGAGTTCAAACAATGGATTCACACTGATCGAGACATGCTTGATACAAGACAATTGACTATAGAAGATTTCATTGAAGAATTGGTTTCAAAAATTTCTAACCTTTGCAGCCATCACTACATTGCCAAGCATCAAAGTTGCTATCTGAAATCATTGAAGGAAAATCTGAGACCTGGAGAGCTTGTGATCCTTATGGACTTTGCTGAAAATTACTCATTCATTGTTCAAGATGCCGTTCAAGGTTTCCACTGGGAAAATAGTCAAGCTACAGTACACCCATTTGTCATTTACTTCAAGGAGTTAAATGATGAAGCTGCGCAGAACATCAGCTTGTGCATAATCAGTGATTGCTCACGACATGACACAGTTGCAGTCCACACTTTCTTAACAGTAATTGTGGAGTATCTCAAGACTCTCATCTATGGAATTCGTCATATCCACTACTTCAGCGATGGATCTGCAGCCCAGTACAAAAATTTTCTCAACTTGTGCCACCATAATGCTGATTTCAATATCAGTGCTGAATGGAATTTTTTTGGTACCAGTCATGGAAAGTCGCCCTGTGATGGGATTGGAGGGACAGCAAAGAGGTTGGCAGCTCGTGCCAGTCTTCAACGCCCAACTGAAAACCAAATACTGACCCCGGTGGATTTATTCAACTTTTGCAATGAGCAACTGCATGGAATCAAGTTTTTGTTTGTTCCAAAAGAAAAAATTGATGAAATACGGGTAGTTCAAGAAGAACGGTTCAAAGATGGACATACAATTGCTGGAACACGAGAAAATCACCAGTTTGTGCCAATTGATGACAAAAAGATTCGCATTTCAAGGGTGTCAAATGACACATCATCTTTCATTGCCCATGTAGATCGATCTGTCAGATCAGAAATGCCTTTTGTGCCAATTGCAAACCTCCAGCCAGGGCAATACATTGCCTGCATTTACGATAACAACTGGTGGATTGGAAATATTTCTGAAATTTCCGTCGACGACCATGATGCATTAATAAATTTCATGCATCCTCATGGACCAGCTAGCTTCTTTCACTGGCCTGTGAGAAATGATACCTGCTGGATTCCTGAGCAGTCAATCATTGCAATACTGCCAGCACCAGCTGCAACAGCAATGGGACGACAATACAGCTTCTTGGAGCCAATTATGTTGCAAATTCAGCAACAGTTCCAGACCACTTAGACTGAACATTATGGCTTGGGAACCAACAAAAGAGACCCAATATTAGGCTTGGGATCCTAGGCTAAGACACCCACCCTCAGGCTTCGGAACCTGTGATAAAGAGACCGCCCGTGGCTGGCCTTGCACGGCTATCGGGCGTGGCCCCTAGGCGATGGGGCTGCCAATTCTCAAAAGATTTGGCATTATTACAATTCTTAATAGGATTATAATACCAATTCTTAGGGAATTGGTAGTGGTATAACCACCATGGACCAACGCAAGGGTTTGAATAGTGCATTTATCATTCATTGCGTATGTTTAAAAACGCCATGTTCAGTGGCATTTTTCTTTTCTTAAACTGAAAGACTCCAAAAAATAAAATGATGATCCTTGTAGAGAAAAATTTGCTCTTTCGACTGATATCAAAATAAATAGATTTGAGGGGTACCCTTTTTTAGATATTTGACCTTAAAAATAGGTCAGATTTGATCATTTAACATTTTTCATCATATGTGGGTGTGAATATCTTCACAAATACATATGCTTTGACCGTGATATTGCAGCAGTACAAAGCCATATAGCTGTTTGGTGTACTGGTCAAAGCACAAATTACCAATGGTTTTTGGTTTTGAGATATATTTAACCAAAGTATGGCTTAAGTTTGCAAAATCCTCGTAGCTGAAGCCGCGCGCTCATTGGGACCTCCAGTGAAAGGGCAACAGTGTCCCAGGTATTTGATATCTGGCCCTAGAACTTTACAGAACCTCGTTTCAAACATACATGTACATCCTTATAAATTTTCAGCAAAATCGGAGATGGCCGAGTGGGGACCACTGGTCCACTTGGCATGGAATGACCCAATAGTGACTGCACGTGGCTCCTACAGATTGTACCATTTACACATATTTGCCTGTCTACAGATCTGAATGGAGCACGTAACTCAATAGGGCTCTCAAAAGGGGTGTTCGTGAACACCATGATAAAATCTGGTAGTTGTGGGACATCACAAGTTTTTTCTACTTTTTTCTCCAAACACAAACATTGCAAATTCTTACTCCACCACAGGTCCAGACTAAAAGGAATCTGTGCCATGCGAGGCTTACAGCCTCTTCTACTTACATGTCAAGTACAATATTCATAGCAGTCAATGAGCGGGAAATAAAAAAAATAGGACGCCTATCACAGCCCATTACTTCTCACCCTTCATGCAGTAACTCATGCAAAATATCAAATGGCTTTATAAATTAAGTGCAAATTATAACCAATATTAATGAACTTATGTGTACTCTACAATATGCGTGACTTTCGGTCTGTAAACAACTGAGTTTATATGAGTTTCCATATTTTTACATAACGTTCATAAGTCTATGGTTAAATAAGACTACTGTTAAAAAAAATACTTCGGGGTGGGGGAAGAGGTGTGTGTGTGGGGTGCAGATTTCCATGCCACTAAAAGTAGTATATGCTCTAGGGACATTTATGACAGAAACAGAACCACCAACAGTTATACTGTCAATGTTTGAAGGAAACAGGAGTAGATAAAAATGAGAAGTGGTAGTTTTAACATACTTATCCGCCGCTTCGTTTGTTGAGTGAATTTCGGGACATACATTCTCCTGTTCAGTGGGGGTTTCAGAGGTCAGACCCACCCAGGCTGTTATCCTTTATTCGGAAGATAAGGGATAGCTTGTTTTGGTGGAACTTAGGGAGCTTAAATTGTAATCCTCCGAGTTGATAATGACAGCTATCCAGTAATACACACATACCACTGTCCTAGAATTCAGACAACGGTCTAGCATAGCCTACGATTGGTATATGTACTCTGAATGGCTGTAGAATTGCCTGAATCTGACAGGCTGGTAGGTCAAGGACGGACAACTTGAAATACGCCACTGAATTGTAAATATTAAGTTGTTTTTTTTTTAATGTAACATAGGACAAGAAAAAATGTCCATCCAGTTCAGCCCATCACCCCCCAATGTTAATCCAGAAGAAGGGGGGGAAAAAACCCAATGGAGGTGGAAGCCAATCTTCCCCATTTAAGGAAAAAACAAATATTCCTTCCAGACTTCAATGTGGCATCAATAACTCTTCTGAAGTTATTAATGATTATAACATAGTATTGCATTGCTCAAGTAAGGAGTTCGGGCCCCTCTTCAACTTTTAGTGAGTTTGCCATCACCATGTCCTCAGGCAGAGAGTTTCACAGTCTCACTACTTTACTGTAAAGAACCCTCTATATGTCAGTGTAGAACTCTTCTTTCCTCTAGACAGAGGATGTCCCCCTAGTACAGGCACAGTTTTGGGTATAAACAGATGATAGCAGACATCTCTATTGTATTTATACATAGTTATTACGTCACCCGTCAGCTGTCTTTTTTTCTTCTAAACTGAATAATCTCAATTTTCATAACCTCTCTAGGTTTGTAGTCCACCCATTCCATTTATTACTTTAGTTGCCCCCCTTTGTACCCGCTAAGGCTCTGATATGTCCTTTTTGAGTCCGCCCAAAACGGTCCACAATATTCCATGTGTGATCTGATCAGTGACTTGTAAAGAGGAAGAACAATGTTCTCATCATGTGCTCCTACACCTTTTTTGCAGGGAGCAAGTCTGATATTCACACAGATGTGTATTCAGTGAGGATGTATGAAGAAAACAGATTTAAAATAGACCTTACAGCATATATAGGGAGTTCAGGTGTGTTCATTTACTACTATAAAAGGCTGCAATAGAAAATAAAAAAAAAAATAGAAAAGTGGATGACGGCTATACTTGAAATTGTTCACCGGTTTGCGTTTCACTTAATTATCATACTATTTGCTAATCCTTTTAGCTAATGTGACACTACGTCAAGCGCTAACCATGGAAACTCACAATTAATACTCCTTGCACAAGAAACCCATAATGATTTCTAAAGCGAACAAAGCTTTTCTTAGGTCAACAATCAGGTTTTCTTTTCAAAGACAAAGCATTTCACCTAATATAACCCACTGGACATGCAATTTATACCACCAATAGATGTATCAGACAATAGATAAATATGACAAAAACCGATATAGCAAAGGTGCATCTAACAACTCAAACAAGCTCATTACCAATGTCTTAACACTTACGCAGTGGCTTAAAAGCAACTCCTAAACGATGGCTTTCAACAGTTTGTGCCGTTCTCACCAAGGAAACGTGTCTACTTCACAAATGGTTTCTTCTCCGGGTAGAACCATGTGGTGTGCGCACGATAACATACATTAACTATTCAAAGTAGGGCACCAGCAATGGATTAACAGTCTATTGCAACTGGTCTAGCGCCTCTGGAGAGTTGTAACAGTATGAAAATAAGAACCAGGATTCCCTTTGAAAAAGGAAACAGTCACATCTGAAAAGGCACATTTCAGAGAAGGAAAATGGACAGTATACTGCAAACAGAACACTCTTCCCCATCTTCATGGGCATTCTTCAGTTCTATGGTGCGTCTTCTACAATCTTATTGCTCACTGGTTTGGTCTTCAACCTTCTTGTTAAAGTCTTTATCAACTCTAGATAATAAAGGTAAAAGTTGAAAAATTACTTCTTTTGTTTTAAAAGAAAATGTATAAAACTATTTGGAAACTATACTTGGGCTCTGCTTAAAGGGGTTTTCTGGGCACTTACTATTGAAGACCAAGTTGATTGGCAGAGGTCCACTGCCTGGGATCCCCACCATTTAGTTGATCCTCCGGCCCGCTGTCAGTGCAGGTAAAACAGATGTCATCATTAGAGTCGGAGCCAGAAATGTAAGAGGCTATATACTCCTATCGATTTCAATGGAAGCAAAACCCTTTCAATTACATCTCTGGTTCAAAACACGTTGATGACGTCCGGCTCTGCTGCACTGACAGCAGGCTGGAGGATCAGCCGATAGGCGGGGATCCTGAGCCGTGGACCCTCACCGCTCAACTGTATTGATGACCAATCCTGAGAATAGGTCTTGGTCCTCAATAGTAAATGTCTGGAAAAGGTTTAAATGTATTAAACCCAAAAGAAGAAAGGCATACAAACAATGTGCAGAAATGCCTGGAATAGAATATCAGACATCTCCAACCATGGTAAAAGCTACACTAAAATGGCAGAACAAAGGCATAGTAGTGCATACAGCTAGAAGATTTGTGGATGAATAAAAATGCCATCAGTAGGGCAAGGAGCATCTTCATAGAATTCATATGATAGAGACATAATACCTTACATCAGGGGAGTGAGCACAGCCACAGCTTCCACACATCTTCAAATTGGTCAATTTTATCTTCACATCGCATTAAGTTTCTCACATGAGATAATTAAAATAATTCAACAAATTGCTGAAAGGCTAAGAGCGGGGGTCCACTATTTTTATGCAATGCAAATCCAGGTGGTCAACGAATTAAAAAGGAACTAGACGGAAAGCCCAATTAGGCATATTAATGGGTTGATTTCCTAATAAGCATATGGAAGGTATTTGAGGACAAGTAACGTCAGTTGTGCTCTCCATCAACTCTCTATATGTGACCATGCTACCACTAGACATGACCACCATGTATGGTACCGCAATGCGGTAAACCCCTCTTAATAGTCTACTTTTATTGAAGGCTTTTATAATGTATAAACAAGCAAAATTAGATATCCTCAATGTCTTCGCACCATTTTCCGATCTCCCTCTGCCTCCGAATCCTTGGCCCCTTTAAATGGCTAAGTGAAGCATTAAAATACGGAGGGAACCAACGACTTAGAAGATGCCTTCTTACTTCCCTTCTTAACCCCTAAACTTCAGAATTATTTTTTCCCATTGATTTTTCCTGCACACTTTGGGGAAAAAATCTTGGCATAAAATTAACTTTTTGACCCCTTTTTATTAAGTTTTTTTCTTGGAGATTCGGATGACCAAGAAAGTGCAAATCTGGTATTATGTGTTTTTCTCCGCTGGCACTCACTGGGCAGGATAAATGCGTCATTTTAAGAGATTGGATTTTTATGGACATGCCAATACCAAACAGCTTTTTTTTGTTAATGATGGGAAGGGTTTTTTTTTTTTTAACCTTACTTTTTTACCTCATGGCTTTTACCTAGAGGATTATTGCTTACAGCTGAGTAGGAAGAATTTCAGCAAAGGAAACCACAGATAAAATATACAGTATGTTTTCACAGGTGACCATGCAATTATGGCCGATAAGTTTTTCCTCCGAGATTCCAGTAAATGAGCTGCAGTTTGGCCCTCTGGGATAATCGGACATGTTTTAACACAACTGTGTGTTATACTGATGGGAGATGAATTTGTGCGGAGGACTGCAAGACTTAAATTGAAAGGATTGACCTTGTGCATAGCATTAGCTGCTTTTATTTTCCTTCATCATTACAAACTCCGTACTAGTCATTGGGCCTAATCACTGGGGCAGTATGGGCGACGGCTGCTTTTCGTTAAAGTAGCTGAAAAGCCTCAAAAGAAAAGCTACTGCAATATTACATGCAACTCAAGCTGAGCAGAGCTTTATGAACCACAACTTTTACCATGAGATGCCAAGACGATAATGCTCTCAACTTGTCCTTTCCGTCCAAATTGTACATTTACGGCCTGTTTTGCACATGGAACATATCTTTATCATAAAAATAACCTGCATTCATTTTAGGACATAAATACACTTTTTAAAAGAAAAAAAAAAAAGAAAAATAAATTCAAACCCCTAGAAGGAGTTGTCGTTTTGCTGCAAAACTTGACAGGCAGTTACATCTCAGGCAGATATGCAAATGATTCAGGTTTTAGAGTGATTAGCTAAAATGTCTTGATGCCTGAGGCCCTAAAAGTTGTTCCACAATTTGCCTATAAAAAGGCTCTCAGAGCCTACTTGTGTGTAATGGACCTCTTTTTCCCCTTCTGTAGAGCTTGTTGACCACTAGACGCCTCTACGATGCAATTGAAAAGATTTAGCCCAGTTTGAGAGGGAGTGCATTATTGGAATGCAAGAAACTACATGGTCATATCGATAAATTGCCCGCCCCCTGGGCAGTACTGACCAGACTGTTAGGAGGTGTTGGGACCAGTGGATGGCATAGGACCCCCTCAACAGACCACCAGTAAAGAGAAACGTCTGGTCATTCAACAAGCACAAACGGCTCCAACTGTTTCATTGTCCGCCATCCAGAGACAGGTGGCATCATTGTTACAGCCCATGTCCGTCAGCCAGACACCAGGAATTGGGTGCAAAAGGCACTTGGTCTCAAGGCGCCCATTATGTGTACTGTCTTTGACAGCCCTGGTCGCCTCAGTTTTCAGTGGTGTTGTGAATGACAAAACTGGATGCTATGGAGTGGAACTGGGTTGTCTTCAACGATGAATCCAGCTTTAGTTTGGACACCGATGATGGCTGTGTTCGTGTCTGGAGCCCTAGGCATGAGGGGGCCTCAATCCTGCCTTTGCTGTGGAGCGGCAGTCTGCCCCCACTGCTGTGTGATGGTCTGGGGGGGTCATCGCATAGAACAGTCTGTGACCCTTAGCAGTGGAACAAGGGACAATGACAGCTCAGCGAT
Organism: Eleutherodactylus coqui; assembly: GCF_035609145.1. Classification (NCBI taxonomy): domain Eukaryota; kingdom Metazoa; phylum Chordata; class Amphibia; order Anura; family Eleutherodactylidae; genus Eleutherodactylus; species Eleutherodactylus coqui. The sequence continues at coordinate 217,529,149 of NC_089838.1, read as the reverse complement.
ATGTTCTGGACATCCAGCAGCCACATGTGTTCCTCTCATGGTGGCTTCCAAGAGGCATTTTCCAGCAGCATAATAATCAGCCATATACAACAAGGGGGTCACAGTAATGCCTCCACAACATTACCACACTTCCGTGGCTGCCCGGTTGCCAGATTTGTCGCCAATAGAACATATATGGGACCATCTGGGATGCCAACTTCAACAGCCTACCAGTTTGCAAGATCTAGAGGCTCAGTTACAGCAAATGTGCACTGATATGCTGCAGAATACCATACAGAACCTGTATGTCTTCTTGCCCACCAGTATCACATCTTATATCCAAGCTAGAGGCAGTACAAAAAAGTACTAGAGCCTCCATGCCCCACCGTATCACTTTTTGCATCCAATCTAGAAGCGGTACAACAGGGTACTAGAGCCTCCATGCCTGCCCATATCACATCTTACATCTAAGCTAGAGGCGGTACAACAGGGTACTAGAGCCTCCACGCCCACCCGTATCACATCTTGTATCCAAGCTAGAGGTGGTACAACAGGGTACTACAGCCACCATGCCCACCAGTATCACATCTTGTATCCAAGCTAGAAGTGGTACGACAGGGTACTAGAGCCTCCCTTCAAGTGTTCAGCTTTGTGCAATAGATCATTTTGCGTTGATATTGTAATCACTTATTTCCACACTACAATCACACAGAGAACATTTCATTTGATTCCAACAACTCCTTCTAGGTGCTTGATTTTATTTATTTTTTGACAAGGAGTTTACATAAAAACTTGCAAGCTTGTACCTGGGGTAACCCAGCTTTTAGTACACAGATCAGTCTACTCTCATCCCTCCACATTGCTATTGCCATTAGGGGTGTGTGCTCTAAAGACAAACGTTCAATGAACCTATATAAATCTGCTTCCTGTATTCGCCCCTAGTGGTGATGTTTTACCAAAATTAACCTAAATTAATAAGAGGCAACACTGTTCAATAACTCTATAGGATAGAATTTGTAAGAGTCAGCAATAAAGAGCAGTGAGCAAACAAAAATAAAATCTTAAAAAGCACATAAAAAGTGGAATAAAATGTGAAATAATTTGAACGGATTGTTTTGTCAATTAAATGATCCATCAATATTCTGTTAATATAACGTTACTCATGCAAGCAATTACAGGCAGGAGAAAATTATGCAGATTGGAAAGTGCATGTCACTGCCTAACGGTTGATGAAAGCTGGGGAAAGGTGAAGAGAAGGGATGAGGAACATTCTCCGCTATGGTGAACTAGTTTGCCTGAACACTCCAGCACAGCAAATACAAACATTGCACTGGGGTAGAAGGAAACAGTCATATGAATGGTTATTCTGTGTGCAGAACAGCAAAGGTCAGGCCATGCAGTATATATTCCTAGATTATTTATCGAACAGCACGCTGAAATATTAACAAGTTATAACTGCTTTAGGGTACGTTCACATGTAGCGGGAATGCAAAAACATCTGGGGCAAAATCAGTAGCATTTCCGCATCAAAAACCATTGGTGCGGATTTTGACTCCGTTTCAGCTGCAGATCCGCAGCAGATTTTAGCACTGCAGCGTACATCCCTCACCCAGTAACCGCTACTCAACCTGCCGCCGGCCGACAATCAGGTTATGCGGACATTGGTGCGTCACCTGAACCGCAGCATTTCCACTACATGTGACCGTACCCCAACAGCCTCCTCTATCAAACTCATTTAAAAAAAGAAAGTGGACAAAGCTACAGGGACCATTTGTGAATAGAATCCTAGGCATTGATTTATTAACACTGACCAATTACAGTGTGACTAGGTCTATGGTGCATGTTTGTATTTACTAATGCTATATGGTATTCTCCAAGCCAACCAATAAGGGAGGGGTTAGTTTGTGCAGAGCAGATGGACTTGTCTTGGTGCAACCCAAAGAAGGTGTACAGATACCTTTTGGGATTCTTTTTACTTTTTGCGTCGTCATACCTTAGTAGGAGAGAGTCGGAAATTCAGTACACAGAAACAACCGCTACACAACATATACGACTAAGGAGAAGTTAGATTAGCATCAGTTAAAGGAAATCGGCACAATAATCCTAACCATTAGCCAAGGTTCTTCTATATAGCCAACAGTTTATGCTATAAAGGACATTTCACCTAATTTCAACTACATTTCCATAGTTTTTTTTCCCCCAGTCACATGGTGCAAAGTACCACCGCCAACACAAAAATCAGAGAAGGCAGGGGCATCTGCAGGTCAGTATGTCGTGTCATGCAGATATCATGTACCCCACGTGTTTCTACACAAGTGGCCAAAATTGTGCAAACCTTTTGAAAAAAAGGGGAATTTTAAAGGCTGATCTTTCATACCATTTTTTTGTAATACCATAAAATTTTATATAAAATTGGAAAAAATGTAAATGTAGAATTTTGAGCAATTATCTGAATTCTATACAACGTTATAGGTAAATAATCAGAAGCAGCAAGCACAACAGCCTCAGGCTTTATGAGCCGGCTTTGACTGGAATCTAACCAATGAGTAGAACTGTTTAGGTGTTATTGGCAAGGAGTCAATGAGGTCACAATAGCATTCAGGTCTGAAGGTCATCTTTTAAAGCAGCCATTGTCTTTACATTGTGCGATTCTTATCAAGTTGGTCACTTTTTTTTGCTTTCCTTTGTGTAAAGAGCTTGTAGAACTTAGTAAAATAAATAAAAACCGTGCAAAGGGCTGACTGGTCACCCAGAAAGCGATGCAAGATAGTGATTGTGCGTGACCAAGGCTATACTTATGATGAAATTAGAAGGAAACACCGTGATAACTCCCCCAAAAGGAGGCATCTAAAGAACTTTTGAAGAGGTCCAAGATGATTCAGTCACTACAAAGCCAGAGACAGCACGTGTGTTAGCCAATCACAGCATTAGCAATGCTCTGTCGGGGACCAGGAGGGAGAGACAGCCTGCAGCAGCGCCGCAGAACGCCGGGGGAGGTGCTGCTTTTTTTTCCCCTACACTGTATTCCCGGTGTATAAGGTGACAGTTGGGGGGGGGGTCGTCTTATACGCCGGAATATACGGTAATTGTATGGTATTACTACAAGGAAAACTGCCGTTATGAGCCATCAAATATAAAAAAATGCACCGCTTTTCAAAAGTTTCCACAATTCTGGTCACTAGTATACATAGTAAAGGTAGGTCTACTAGATCACAGGGATAACATGTACTAGTGGGGCAAAAGCACTATTTGTATAGTGTGAGGGCCTAGAGTAGAGATAATTAAAGCAATGAATATATAGTTATCTTCCTTGCTGTAATGGCACAGGTTAGGCTCTTTTCACATCTACATAAGATTTTTACATTTTCTTTTTCCCTCATCGGAACAGAAAAGCGATAAGAGCTTGGCGTGCCGGATCTGTCATATGATGGACACCAACAGCGCCTGACAAACCCAATTGACCATAGTGGGTTCAGTCAGATGCCGATTGTTGTACAATAAAAATAGTGCTGCAAAAATAAAACTGTACTGGATTACTGTTTTCCTAAAATTTATGCTAGAATCCCTTGGTGGAACCTCTGAATGGAGGTGTGATTAGATATTTACATGTGGGGGCAAACAATAACAATGCTGCAATATCAAGAACTCCTATTGCTGCAGAATGTAGTGTTTTAATTCTTATGAATATTGCATTCAGGTATTAGAAATAAGACGCTAACAAAAAAAATAGTCATAACACTATTCCAAGAAGTAAATACATTTTCTAGCGTGATTACAGAACAGTAGTCCCCAATTTGTGGCTCTCCAGCTATTGCAAATTACCATTTCCAGCATGCTGTGAGAGCCTGCAATTGTCATGGCATGCGGTGTGTTACATATATGAACCAGAAGGAGAGCCACAGGCTGGGGATCAATGCTCTAAAAGAGAATATTTCTCCAGTAAAAGTCTAAATTGAAAGATTGTTGCGATAAAAACAGAAAACAAAACTAAAAGAAAAATTCTAATATTACATACTCCTTTATGCACTCCGGTATGACAACATACTCCATAGGAATAAGCTCCGCTAACTCTACCAGGCTAAAGACGTATTTGATCTTCTGACTGAATTTTGAGCTGCAGAAGGGAGAAAAAAAGACAAAGGAAAAACAAACAAGAATTAATATAGTAACAAGCAGCTTACAAAATAGTTGAACAAAACAAATCAATCAGCATTACCTAATGAAGGGCTTCGTAATAGCTAGCAATGTTCTGATAAACCAAGAAGGATGCACTATAATCAGAGACTTCAGATTTTTCCGTAGCCTTCAAAAAAAGTAACACATATTCAAATAAATAAAATAGTAACAGGGATTTCCATAACCTTTTACATGTGAAGTATATGGGTCAAAAAACTGACTACCGGTAATTATACTAAAGAAAGCAACATTATAGAAGAAGAAAAAAATATGCAGGCCAACAATACATACTTTATTAGACAAAATCGGTTATATATAACAAGAAAATATAGTAAAAACTTGTAGGGATCAGGATAATGTGATCCCTCTGTAGTACTTTCCCACTTTATAAATGAAAACAGCCTGGATGTACTCATGTTACAGACCTCGGAAGGATGCGAGTTCAAGAGCTTAGGACTCAATTTCTGCTGTGCCAAACAAGGCTCTCTAATACAAAAATCCATTGTGGTGGTGTACAAAGGCTAAATTATGTACATTGTGTCACTGCCCCCAAATCTGTGGACCCTTTTTTGGCACTGTCCAAAGCTAAATAGGTATGTGTCCTTGGATGTCTTAGTGATTTACCTGTGGAGGAGCATGAACAGCTGCTAATCGCAAGATTTCTATATGTTACAAGGAAATTAATAGCTCAGCATTGGCTAAATTAAAAAGACAAAAAAAAAAATTTCAGGGGCCTAGGACCTAAGCTTAGGGTGAGGACCTCCAAATTAGTTTTCTCAGAAATACTACCTGTACCACAAACCACACCAGAAAGGCAGCAGGAGATTAGGGAGGTAAATAAAGTGGCTCCAGAGTTAGCGTAGGAAGGAGGGGTTTGGGTTCCTGGAGAAATGGCGCGACTTTGTGGTCGGCTGAAGGCTCTATTTATCTTCAGAAGAGAAACAAAGGGGTAAGGGTTATGTCTGTATGTTAAATCCTACTTAATGCCAAGGCAAGAAGATATAGGTGTAGGAGATGAACACGTGGAATCCTTATGAGTAGACATAGGGAGGGAAAAATAACAAAATCCTGATAGGGGTTTTCTATAGGCCACAAAAAACATTAAGAAGTTTTCAGTTTCTTCTGTTAAGGAGAACAGAAGAGGTGTCAACGCAATGAAGTAATTATTATGGGGGACTTTAATTACTCGGTTATAATATGGGAAGACGAAACTTGCGAAGCTTACAAGGGCAGTAAGTTCTTGAGAACAATTAAAAGAGAAGTACCTTACTCAACAAACCAGACAGAATCATGGGGGTGCAGGAACACTTGGGAAATAGTTATTGCAATATAATTTCCAGCTGTCATTTAATAGATGCGAAGAGAAAAAAAAAATTGTAGGGAACTTGCCATACTCAGGTACTCAGCTAAATCAGTTTTGTACGCAAGCAGTAGGAGCACCCCAGTGGGGCTTGTTACGAAATGGTAGTGCTTAAAATAACCTAGGAGGGCACCAGTGCGACCATAGACAAAAAAAAAGTACCCCTATCGGGTGGGTGCTGTGTCACCCAATGAACATATCAAGAAAGATTTTACGGCAAGTTCGTTACAAAATCTAGTTTGTCGTCTGGATCATTGGGGAACACAGCTTTGACTGTGGGATGTTCCAGAACAGTACCCAAGGGCTGGGAAAATATAAGAAACCACACGTGTAAAGAAGCGTAATCAGCTCTTTAACTGCAACTAGCGTTAATGGGTGCCTGGGCATCCAGCATGCTCAGAGCGGAACATAAAAGGGGCCTGAGAAAACGGATCCATCCCCCAACTTGGAAAAAGGCTTCCGACGAGGAGCTTTCAACAAGGCACCCGTTGTTGAGAAATATGTGCCGTAACACAGCCTGATAACACAGCCTGAACAAATGATATTGCTGGCACGGTAACCCTGCACTGCCGCGAAGCAGCGCCAGTGCGAGGAACCGACCTAGGAAATGCAACGATGCACTTGTGTTGTCGGGAACACCACCAGAGAGCTGAAGAATACTGAAGAATGACACTAGAGTTAAATTTGTACATTATGACCTAGCCTATTTGTGACATGCTCGTCCAATGGGACTAGTCTTCATTAACACGGGGCCAAGATACCACATGCAGTGAGGTAACATGCAATAGGACGGCAACGACCTTCTTTTGATGACAAAGAAACTTCCGCTGGACAGCGCCTCCCGCTTAGAAGAGACGAGCAGACTGGGCGAGCTGGACATGACATTAGCACCATCAGAAAGGGGGGGGGGGGGGGGGGGGTGAAACTTAAAAAAGCTTGGGGCCCCCCCAGCAAGCAACCTAACTGAAAATCAGGGTCCGCTGGAGTCCAGGTTGTAAACACCCGGCTAGGCAAGTTGCCATAACGACAGCACCCCTGTTGAAGGGTTAGTAGGAAGCACCCCAGATGAATGCATGGGAGCTACTGCTACCAGAGGGAATGGGAGATGGAGACTGCATTGGTGTATCTTAACGCCACCAGCAAGTGCTGGTGAAGTCAAGATTGGCAGGGCAGTGACGCCCCCTGTATCCGATTGGCTGGCCAGATACAAAAGCTCTAGCTCCTGGAAGGGCACTATACATGTGCTTAAAAGCCATGCAGCAGCCCCTGCTGCAAGGGGCTTACAGAGCCAGAAGGCAGAAGCCCCCTCCCTGTTTTACTGTAGCCCCCCACCGCACAGGACAGCAGCATGACACCAGGGATCCCAGTGTGATGCGGTACAGCAGCAGGACAGTCTGCGCAGCCGGCGGAACATGCATAGCAAGTATGCGCAAGGGGAAGTGGAGTAACGGACCACTGAGGTGGCAACAGACGCAACACACTGCCCCCAGGCGTCGCTGATCCCTCATCCTCCGTCCGGAAGCCATCGCACACAAGCAGCGTGTCGACAAGAGCGGTGAGCGAGTCCTGGGGTAAGCCTGTTCATCACTTTTTACTGTCCCTGGTGGCTTAAGGAGAGGGTTTGTTTTCTTATTACAGCTCGTAATGTAAGCCTACACTGAAATATTACCCTCACCCTAAGCCACCACAGCCAGCAACAAACAATGCACAGTGTGGACCTTGTAGGCCTGACCCTATCAGGAGCTGGGGGTGTGACAGAGGCATTCCTCCTGTCAAGCCCCTAGCTTCCGGTGGCGTCAAGATACACTAATACCGATGGAGAAACCCTGGCCTGTCCCCTACATCCCTATAGACCTGAAGACCTTGATTGAAAAGGTCTGTCTCCTACAGACACTAAGCTAAAAACTGATTAGCTGAGTACCTGCAGAGAGTATACAGCAAGTGGGAGGAACCAACACATTTGTCTGCTTAGTGTCCGCCTCCAGTCAGCAGGTGCTACATACCCAAGGTCAAAGCTGTGTCACCCAATGATACAGACCAGAAAGAAAAATTCTCCGTGCTCGATGGATTGGGAAAATAAGCTATAGCGATTTTCTATTTTATTGACCAAATAAATAGGATATGCAACACCTTTTTCAAGCATACAATATGTACATTAAATCATACCACTGAAAAATACAACTCTTCCTGCAAAAAAACCTCCGATATCTACGTTGCTGTATAAATAGAAGAGTTATGATTTTTTAAAAGGGGGAGAAAAAAAACAAAAAAAGGGGGAAGACCTGGGGTTACTAGTTGACTGTAGATTTAACTGGAGCAATCAATGCCAGTCAGCTGCTGCAAAAGAACATAAAGATTTGGAGTGCATTAAAAGAGGTATAGGGGCGAGGGACGAGAACATTATTCTTCCACTATACAAGGCACTTGTCAGGCCTCACATGGAGTACTGTGTACAGTTCTGGACACCGGTGCTCAGGAAAGAGGTTGCAGTGCTTGTGGGGGGTTCAAAGAAGGGCAACTAAATTAATAAACAGAATGGGAGGACTAGAATACCCAGAGAGGGTATCAAAACTGGGATTATTTACCATGGAAAGAGACAGTTAAGGAGACCAAACATGTATAAATACATGAGGGACCAATACAAGGATCTCTCCCATGATCTGTTTATACCCAGGACTGCAATTGTAACAAGAGGGCATCCTCTATGGTTAGAGGAAAGAAGGTTTCATTACCAACACAGAAGGGGTTCTTTACTGTAAGAGAAGTGAGACTGTGGAACTCTCTCTGCCTGAGGACGTAATGATGGCAAAAATCAGTAGAGGAGTTTAAGAGGGGACTAGATGAGTTTCTAGAGCGTTATAATATTACAGGATATACACATTAAATAACCAGCGGGGTTGTTGATCCGGGTCTCAGAGTCAGGTAGGAACTTTCAAACATTGATCCAGGGAGTATGACGACCACCATTATGGAGTCGGGAAGGAATCCTTCCCCCCAAATGGCTAAATTGGCTTCTGCCTCATTGTTTTTTTTTATGCCTTCCTCTGGATAAACAAGGCGGGGGGGGGGGGGGGGGGGCTGGAAACAGGCTGAACTAGATGGACTGTCTTCTTTTAGCCTAACATACTATGTTAGTATGTTAATACCTTCCCTACACTAAGAGACCAGATTAATCGGCTCCTGCCATGGCACAGAGGGAGATACCTTAAGCGCAAAGCAGGACCAAAGTACAACAAGATATGGTTAAAACTGCTAAGTGCCCATGGTCAGATGCCACTGAATGTATTCAGCAATATTCCAGTGAGCTAATCTCTGTGCAAATATGTAGGAACTGGGTGGGCTGACGGAGATTGTGATGGACACAGAAAATATTAATCATAGAAACAAATAAGATAAGGATGTGTGCGCTAGATAGAATAGGTTTAACTGACCATACTCTGATGCAAGGCAGTATCCATTAATTCCTCCTAATTGCTCTGTATTACATTCAGATTGTTAAATGGGTAGTTATGTAAAAGTGGGAGATGAACTATGATATGACCTTGTAGTACCTTACAAACTCTTGGAGGTAGCAAGAAAGTCCTTGCATTCCTTGGGTGTTTTTTCTAGCTTCCACTTTTAAGTATGAAGAATCTGCAATACAGGAGACCTCTATGGTCCCACAATTATGGGAAGATGAGAGGATAAAGGAAGGACTGTTGGACTTTAGGAAGGGGGGGGGGGGGAGGTTTATTTATTATGTTTATGTAAAAATGACAAATCTTAAAAAGTCATTTAATTAAAAGTTTATATTTGTGAAGCCAACTATATGTAAGTAAATCTCTCTGTAAGGCTGGTTTCACATCTGCGTCAGATCCTGCAGCTGGTGGTTCTGTCACAGATGCGACTGCATGCAGCACTTTTTCTTCAGTCCTAAAACTGGGCAGAAGAGAGGCAGACCTCATTATAGTCAAAGGGGTCCCCCCTCCGCCGTTCAGTTGCATCCAAAGACAGGAAGCGGAATCCCCAACCAAGTGTGAAAACTGGCTGTGTTCACATCTGATTCCACCAAAAATCCAGTAACATGATGGTCACCATGGCAGAAATCTGACACATCCAATTATAGTCAAAGGAGTCTATTGGGTGCCCTGTGGCGTCAGTCATGTAACGGACCCAGCATGGTTATGAATTTCGTTGCTCTGTTCCTATGATGGAGCAGAACAACTGAAGTGACAAACAGAGGCGAACAGAACCTAGAAATACATTTAGTAAGCTGAGAACAGGAACACTTTAAAATCAGAGATGGCCATGCTAAGGAATCAGAATATAGTGTTTATGACATAAAATGTAGACATTCTGGAGAAAGAAAAAAAAAGGAAGGAAATTACTGTGAGATCAGCCTTACCGTCTATCAATTTGCTGATAGCATTTCCGCAGCCAGCCAAGACTCGGCATTTTTCTCCTGGTTGTGGCTCCATTTAAATAGACTATCATGTAGTTCTCTGCAACTAGCATCTCCAAAGTGCCAATAACATACCTGCCAAAACAAGTGTCACTAGGACTGTTACATCATGGAATATATTAAAACAGAAGACAGAATGTATGACAAAACGGTATAAGTGCATAAAAATATCAGTAACGTCCAGTATTCACTTCATGTAGTACCCTAGACCTTGCCTGTCTTGCATAGGCTGGGGTAATGGAGGTTGTAGCACCAGGCATGTTTTCTCTGGGACGCTCCACATCTCAATGACCATCAGTAGGGAGCATAAAATATGCTACAATAACTTTACAAGCAAAAAAGATTTCTTTTCAATCAACAGCTTGCATGATATTTGATTTTTAGACACTTCTGTTCTCCTCCAGAAGGACCAAAAGAAGGCGGATGGATCAAAATAACAATTATAATTAATGATGCCAACAAAGCCAGCAGCGTTCTACTAAAATGGCCAGAAGATTTATGTTCCCTTCCCATAAGGGCTGCTAACACACACAGCAGATTTCTTTTTGTCCAGTCCATCTGAAGATCTTGCATGAGGCCGGGCTCTTCCTGCAGGGACCACCCCATTCACATGGATGGAACGATCAGATCCAGAAAGATCTGCAACAAACCTGTCAGGTGTGACTACATCCTCAGGCGTGTCAGAAGTAGTTACAACTGCAGCTGGACCTTCTAGTTCTTATTCCTAGAATGTTATTTTATACATAAAACCTGTGTGTCGTATACAAATCCACCGTTCTGGTCCAATTTGAGTGTAGTTTCGCATGAGCGTTCTTCAGCACCAGACGGCGAATACTGGCAGAATTGAAAAACGAAAACTCACCGACTTCCCTTGTAATTTTTGTTGCCAATAGCAACCAATCACAGTGCAGCTTACATTTCTTACACAGCTGAGGTACAATGAAAGCTGCACTGTGATTGGTTGCCATGTCTTACACAGCCGAGGTAAAATAAAAGCTGGGCTATTATTGGTTGCCATTTCTCACGCTGCCGAAGCAAAAAACGAAAGCTGTGCTGCGATGGGTCACTATTTCTTATACTGCTGAGATACGATGAAAGCTGCACTGTGATTGGTTGCTATGGGCAACACAGATTTTCTTTTGGACAGCTTCCATAACAGTGCGGTGCTCGGTTCCTATTTGTGGCCCCCTTTGTACATTCCAGGACCGCTATTCATAAAATAGCAGTGCAACGCAGGGTATATCACCTATTATATATACACAGCGCAGGGTATATCACCTATTATATATACAACGCAGGGTATATCACCTATTATATATGCAACGTAGGGGTATATCACCTAGTCTTGCAATCTAAAAAAACTGCAATGCGAACACAGCCACAGAGTGAACAGATCATGAAATAATCCTACATACAGGACTGCAATCCGGATCTCAGCAGCACATCACTTACTTGAAAAGATTGTCCATTAGATAGCGATAGTTTGGTTGACCGCTGTCTGGCATAAAACACACAGCAAATACAATAATAGCATTCAGGCCATCTCCATAGTAACCTGAAACAGAACAGAAGTGGGATAGTTTCAATAAGGCAGCGTCACACGGGCGTAAGCGCATTTACGCTGTGTATTTGCATGATGGGAGTAGTGCATGTGTGCGCAAAAAAATATAAAAATAAAAAGCACACCCATTGAAATAGGCAAGTTACTAAATTAATTATGTGCTATTTTCATGCACAAATGTGCAGAAAAATAGAGCATGCTGCATATTTTTTTGTTTTTTTTGGGGGGGGGGGGGGGACACGAAATGTGTGCACAAAATATGCTCATGTGAACGAAAATATTGAAGTCAATGGGTTTTATTCACTGCGTATTACATGTGCAAAACACGGTGGGAATACATTTGTATGACATAAGCCTAGGCATGCATGTTCAGTAGGTAAAGAGTACAGAAAAGAAATCTAGAAATCAGACACCGTAGTAGTAGTAGTAGTAGTTAAATGGGTTTTCCAGGCAATTGTTATTGATGGGCTGCGGACTGCTGCTCGGGACCCCAGTCCCATCAGTTGTTCCGGCACCTGCTGTAACTGGCAACACACAGGGTGTGTAGTCATCCTGAAGGTAGGTCATCAACAAAAAATAACCCGGAAAACCCCTTTAAGAATTACCTGGGAACAGAGTGGCTGTAGTCAGTGTCTGACAGGTCCACATTGAGGGAAGGGAGTAACTAATTTTTGAGTGTATCCTAGATCAGCTCATTGTGTTAAAGGGCATGTATCAGATTTTTACATGCATACACCAACCAATTAAGCCAAGATACTATAACATTTTTGATTACCGAAAATATATTAAAATATCTATGTAGGACTACAGGGGTGGCCATTTTGCCATAGCTGCTGTTGAAGGGATATTTTAAGCTTCTAACACTAATGACCGACCCTTAGGATAGTTCATCAGTATTTGATCATCGGGGATTGGCCACTGGGGGATCCTCGCTAATCCTTCCGCCCACTGTCAGAGAAGCAGGGCTGGATGTCATTGATCTGTGATCAAAGTAGTAACTTCACTCTCAGTTTCTGGCTCCTCATTGCAGTGAGAGCTGGAAGTGTTGTAGGAGGTATTGTTCGCATTGATTTCAAAGCCATCTACTACACTTTCGCTCTGACAACCGATGAGGATATCCAGCCCTGCTGCACAGACATTGGGCCAGAGAATCAGCCTAATTATTAGGTTTGGTGCTCAGTGTAAAAACTGCAAGAAGTCAGGATTAGTTTTTAGTATACATATTGACAAAAAAACAAAAACAAAACACACACACAAAAACACTATTCTTAAATATGTTGTTTTGCATAGAACATTACACACTGCTTAAGTCACTTGTTAATTACACATACCCTTAGTCTAAGCATTACTTACTTGACATCTAATGGAATGTAAGACCTGCTGCCTCCTTACAGGTCAAAAAAAGTTTTTTTTGCTCCTCTATAAAGCAATCTGGCTTTCTGCATGCTATCAGGTCAAATGGCGAGTGAACATTTCCTGTAGTACATACATTGTATCTGGCTGCTTTTTCTGCTAGTTATCTCTTTACATGTCAGTAGGAAATATAAATAACCCCAAACTACTTGTAGACTTCAAATTCACGGAGCAGCAGTTGGAACACGTACAGTACTGTTAAACTTTGCCTCCCACAGAAGTTCTACTATTTCTACTTTCTCGTACCTGAGCCGGCTTCACTGAAGTTCGAGGGAGATCCAAAAGGCATAGCTCAAAGATAAGAAAAGGTCAAGCCTAGTAGTATGTGGAAAACAAAAGCTGGTGTTTTGGCGCAATTCTCCCAAAAAAATGTTGCGAGTTGATAAGAGAAAATGGATATTTCACGCTTTGGCGTGAACCCCCAAGTCAAAAGGGGTAAAACACCCAGAATAGAAGCATGGCCCCTTTCTACTAGTTATCAGGCTCTATGTTATGTCAGATTGTATAATGCTTTTGTGCAGGTCATAGGGGCGGTTATTGTGATATGCCTTTTCATCACTTTATACAACAGATATCTTCAAATACATATTGTTCCCATTGTCCTTATTGCAGTGACAACATTTACTATTGAATTTGAAACATGATGAATCATACAGAAAGCCAAGTACACACAGCAAGGCCACAGTCCAGATCACCACCATTTAAAATGAAGAGGTAAGAGAATGAAGGCTCTGGTGCAACTCATTGGTAGACGTAGACCCAAAGTGGAGTTGATGCTGTTGGACTCTCTTAAAAATATACTTTAGTAAGAACCAGCAGGTTCAGTCTATGCCTACTAACTGGTTGTGCCAGTTGTCTTACATCTCTCAATCTTAAATTGTGATGCTAGCAGGACCAATGGCCAACCAGCGTACTAGGCGGCAGCAGCTATCCTCTCTGTTGATTATTCAGACACAATACACCCATCCATCACCCAACCTTTAGGAGATGCCAAGTCCAATTTTTCTCTCCTTTAGATTACCTCCGTGGCTGATCACTTTCTTGTAGGGTTCTATGGCCGACATGTCCACCCTATGATCTTGCTCTCCAATCCTGAACATACGCCAGCGTCTGCTATCCTCCTTCTCCTCAGCAGCAGTATACTCTGGGATGGACCCTTTTGGAAGTACTTCAGTGGATTTTGGTTTTGGAAGGTCATCTGTCAAAACATAGAACTAACTGAAGATTCACATTTACGAGATTATAACATTTTAAGATCTTTAAAAGGGTTTTCCAGGCCTTTTGAAAATTTTTTGCTTTATTGATGACCCATCATCAAAGGAGGTCATCAATATTAAATTGGCAGGGTTCCAACAACGGGCAGCCCCAACAAACAGCAGTTTCCTGAAGCAGTTGCATGCTGGAAACTAGTACAGTTTGGGGAATGTACTGCAAGCTCAGGCATACTGAAGTGAAGAGAGTCTGCAATACAGATTTAATATTGATGACCTATCCTGAAAATGGATCATCAATTAAAAAAAAAGCCTGGAAAACTCTTTTAACCACTTTCCTTCAGCTGGATCTCTGGGAACAATGCTTTCTGCAAGCATTATTCTTTTCGATTAACTAAGAACATGGATGGATGGATAGATAGATGTGACCAGTATTGATCTGGGCAATTACCGACAATTTGTAATACACTTCCAACCATAAATAAACCACACCACTAGTAAGAGTCGATGCATTGATTTTGGAAGACAACACTGCACCTTAGATAATGACCACTATTTATGTGATCAGCTGCTTTCACAGTAGATTGGAAGCCCCCATTGGCATTTTAATGTCCGTGCAGAGAATACATTAAGTACAATCAGGGAGTAAAAGGTGGTGATATGATCAAATTACCATTTAGAATGAAGTAACAAAATTTATTTTTTTTAATGCGCCAAATTTTAGTATTGGATATCTATGCAATGTTTGAACAAAATCGGGCACTGAAAGACATCAGTGATATTTTAGTACCCTTTTCCTCCCCGAATATCACATTCATTGTGTTGTCTCCCAAATTCAAGTAGAAGAATTCCCCACTCGGTATTGCCTGATGTAACGCATGTGTTCATATTGTTTCCAGAGTCCTTTCAGAGAGAGTGATTACTTGCACAGACAGGGGCTATCAACTGCTTATCCATTGAATGGCTAAAGCTGCACAAGACATACTAATGGTGCCGTGTAGCAGGCAAGCATACAATCAGATATGAATTAACACGTGGACATGCGCCAGATCACAGCTAAATATATACACTGACAAAGCATCTCATTAAGAGGTTACACAATATTTTGCTTGATTATGTGGCTAATTTTAGATTTTCATGATTTTGGTAAAACCAAGAAGCCTGCGGCCTTACCACAAAACAAGGAGGAAGTGACCTACTGTTAGTTGCCCGTTTCCTAGGCTTAGCTGTTAAAGGAAACTATCCTCCACGACAACGGAAACAGCAGCATAGAAAATGAAAAAAAAAATAAAAAAGAAACAGACAGGAACCCTTTACAGTGTCTTTAAAAGGAGGGCACACTTTAGGCTGGTTAATGGTTCTTTGGTGCCTATGTCTGGCGTGCCAGAGAGGACCCATGAAACCATTTAACAGCTCAGGAAAACATCAGTACTGAAGAAAAAATACCACACAAGAACAGACATAATTGATCCAACTCCATACACCCCTTTTGTATTTATTTCTATTAACGAAAAGGGAAACAAAGCTTTGGCTTGACCAGGAGGGCGCATGTCTGGAAATAATGATTGTGTAATATTAGACAAACGTGTTTAAAGATGCAACAAATGCATCATCCGGTATAAGCCACTGTAATCAATTTGGCTCATCTTTAGACTGCCCAGTCTAGTTTTACACTGGCTATTACGGGATTAATAAATCTACCCCATTATGTTTTAACTGGCCAAAAATTATTATTTGGGCATCACAGAAACAGAGGCTTGTTATCTGTATATGCATCCCCCTTCCTCTGATGTACCTCTGCCTATACCTGCAGGGGTAAAAAGACACCTAAATGTCACTTCTGCCTTTCAATGTGGTGGTGTCTCTAGCCTAGAACCAGCAATTGTACAAGTACCCCTCCGAGCGTGGCTACATTGTGAGGACCAGTCGTAGACCACCGGTAGTTCACAGTTAGCAGATTGTTATTGTTTATAGAACAGAAAAATCCATCAAGAGGTATAGATTTTCCTGCTGTTATAAAACGGCGCTATCCGCTGGCTAAAGCCAGTACTGCATGAGGTGAGACGTTGGATAGGCTCCGACAGCAGAGAGGTTGGCAATATACAGTACGAGAACCCAGACTGACATCTTCCAACATCGGAGCTGTACAGCCTTAAATCATAATGTCTTCAGAGGTCAGACAGTGGATTGGAAAGGGTTAAGTAAAATTAAAGCATAACAATTTCTATGCATTAGAATGAAAAATCCATATAAAAGAATACTATAGCTGCCCAAAGCAGCACTGCCATAAACAGTACCCGCTATATTGGGATCCATTTTTTGATCTTTGTACCCTGTACCTTTTTATTGGTGTCCACTGGCATCTCATTTTTTAAAATCACACTCAACTATTCCCAATTAGCTCACTGGGAAGGGTTTCTTGCTAGGGCTAGATTGGGATGAGGTCACCCTCATCTTGCATCACACCACGAAGAGCGCAACTACTGCAAAAGTATAGGAAAAGGCAAAAAAAATGCTTTGGAAATTAAAAAAAAAAAAAAAGGGAAGGGAAAAAAAAAAAAAAAAGGGCCCAAACTATTTTTTCTTGTTCAATGCACATACAGAAAAAGACAAAAAAATCACGACATTTGGCTTTACAAGAGTTTAACTAGGAATTATACGTCATAACTCTTGTATTTGAGGGAAAAAAATCTTTCTCTATAAGTAAGCTGCCTTCAGGGGATTATCACTAATCCAACTCTGTGTATTCAAGGTCTCCCTAAGCCATACAGCTCATGAGTTAAGCACCTCTGGCATCTAAAAGTCATTATACACTGCATGTCACAATCAGTAATGCCGTATCTCAGATATGGGGGATATTGTCAGCAGAGTCATTACTAACTCTAAAATAATTGCAGATGAAGGATATTAAATACACAACATGAAACCATGAAGCCATTACCTTCCCATTCAAATTCATTGCTGTTTTCAGAGGGTGTATCTAGATCATCTAAATCCAAATCTCCACTTTCATCCAAGTCTTCAGATAAGATAGAGCAGTCACTGCGATCTAGTGTTAGGCTTAGATTGGGAGCCACCAGCTTCTTCTTTGCTTTCTTACCGCCATTTGTTTCAACGGGACTAGGTACTAATAGAGAGAAAATATAGAAGGCGATATATGTCAGGACTTTATAACAGTTCTGTAAAATGCGATGCCCTCTTGTGGTATACTGGAACGTGTCCATCGCAACACGGATGGAAGAAAAGGTGGGATGAGAACAACTCACAAGAAATAAAAGCATGAAGAACCGTGAAGTCTGTAACGTGTGACTGCTCTTAGCATGCAGCGGTCAGGACTTCTCTGTATGCTTGTGAAATGCTACTTGAGCATGAGGGCGATTGAAATTTATGGCTTTCTTACAGTATATGAAGTCATTTATTACATTAACATTACAGCTCAATCCCATTCCCTTCATTAAGGCTAAGCTGCAATACCAGACAAGTCCACGGACAGTGGTAGCACTGCTTCTGGGAAAAAGCAGCCAGGGTTTCCTAATTTTATAGACCCCTCTAAAAGTTTTTTTGGGCATTCTGACAAAAATATCAATCTAATGGTCTGTCTGCATCCCTATTAGAACCTACACCTGATGTATGCCCAGGCAAAAAGGATGGAGGAAGGGGGCGGGGTTCCAAATGTATATTTAGGTAGAGAATAAGATACAGTTGTAGCTTGTTGGCAATGTAAGAAAAAAACAAAAAACCAAAAAAAAAAAATCCTACAAGCTTTTTTTCTTTGCGTGGAATACGGAATACTGCAGTCTACTAGGATATTTCATACCACAAAACAGAAAAAAAAATAGTCAACACCATTAAAATATTGTGGCTTTATAAAAGGGATCAAGATACTGTATACTGGTTTTCCAGTGATAAACATACTGCATTTAGGCTTGGGTCACATTTGTTTAGTAGTAACTGCTTTATACTGATGTATACGATTTGTCAATGTAATCAGTCTTGTAATCTTACTCCCATTGACTTCCACAATCATTCATTTCTCAAAAAAGGATCATGATGAACCCGGTGGGAGGAGACCCTCTGCGATGATATTTTCCCATACACTGCACACAGAGAAGAGGAGATTGTGCTCTTCTACATCTCTGTAACACACCCTCAAAAGCAGCAGCATGGAGGACATTATACAGCAGTACTGAGCAGTGTAGATGTAAATCCAGCACTGAGCTGAGATAGAACACACGATAGCCACTTCTCTGGTGGAGGAAGCAGCTGCAGACAGACACTGAGAAAGGGTCTTTTTTTCTGTAAGAAAATACATTACAAAGTTTCTTACATTCAGTTGTATTGATTTATGCCTAGTCTGTTGAAATGGCAATAACCATCTAAATCTTTTGGGCGTCGCAGTAATTTACAATGTCCTCCTGATATGAAGTTGTACTGAACAAGACTAAGAAACAACATTGTGTGGATTGTATTTTTAAAGCGTGCCACTTAGTTTTTTTTTCCCTTTAAACAGCATGTTCTCCACTTCATACCGTCACTACGGCTTAACTTCCGTGAGACAAGTAGAGGACATCATCAGCATGGAGATTCTATGGGGTTCCTTTGGCTATTAAGTTTTCCCATTATGTACAGTATATCCACATATATCATTTTTATATCGTACGATAGGATCCCAAATGCGTGTGTATGAAGGTTGTCATGAATTACCTAATTCTTCATTAAAAAGGATGTGACTGAGGAGGGTGCACACAATAGGTCAAACCACAGATGGCTGTTAATATAGCAGGCACAGACAGGCAGATTGAGTAACATGCAGATAGAGCTAGGAGTAGATACTTGCGTGAGTTATGAGATGCTGAGTAAGGGATACAGTAAATTGACTGATCCAGCACTGGATATGCCCAAGCTAAAGCAGACATACAGGGTCCACAGACAAAGGGACACAAAACAAGAGACATTTAGAGATGTACTTTGTACGTAGTAGAAATTACTCCAAGACCACATGTGCATAGGAATAATCATTTGAAAGAACTTATGTATTAACTGAGATACAACACGCAAGAAGACAAAGTGTTAGAGCTCACTGACGTAACGTTCCAATCCCAACCTCTGTTCCCGGGGAGCCCGGAGTTCTTTGAGCCTTGATCAGGGGTTCCCCAGAGCACAGTAAAAAACCTGTAACTTTTACAATAGGGAAGGCAAGCGGAACTCAGCCTGCTCAATGATGCAGCAAAGCTAAATGTATCCAAGCCACATCACATCACTGGACAATTATAGAAACATAGTATGTTAGGCTGAATGAAGACAATGTCCATCTATTTCAGCCTGTTTCAACCTCCTTGTTGATCCAGAGGAAGGCAAAAAAAAACAAACCAAGAGGCAGAAGCCAATTAGCCTCATTCCTTCCCGACTCCATAATGGCAGTCAGAATAATCCCTGGATCAACCTCTGATAGTTTCTACCCGACTATAAGACCCGGATTAACAACCTGTAATATTCTGACATCTAGTCCCCTCTTAAACTCCTCTATGGATTTTGCCATCACCACGTCCTCAGGCAGAGAGTTCCACAGTCTTTACTCTTCTCTACACCAAGCTTCTTTGATGTAATGTAGGATTCCCCTTGCTTTATTATGGTTGAGAATCAGTGTAGTAGTCTATGGATCTAAAATCCTGAAGTATCAGCAATGACTTGCTACCATCAGAATCGTATGCATGTATGGGCTGACACCGGACAAAGATGTTCTAACATCTCTTTACAGTAGTAAGATCTGCAAGTCCACAGAAGAGATGGATAGAACGGTCTCATAGCAAAACTGACTGCAGCTTAGAAGAGAAAACATGAAATGCAATTGGCCGTTATAGACACCAAGGACACTTTCACTAGAGTACGATCGATAAAGCCAAAAACATCCATGCACAGCAGTTTTTTTTTGTAGGTTTCAAAAGGGCACGTAAACAAACCCCTTTTTTTACGTGTGTTTTTAGTGGCATTTTGTCACATGTTCCACTAGTTTTTGAAGTTATATTAAAAGCCTAATGCCTGAAAAAAAAACAAAGAAAAAAAAAACCCACTGCTGCCTAATTCATTTCAATGTGACTGCCGGAGACAGCAGAATACAAGCGTCTGGTTATCTTTGGCAGTCCCATAGAGCTGAATGAAATGGCAAGATACTGGGATTTCTTAATGTATATATATATATATATATATATATATATATATATATATATCATTTACAACAATACAATACAGGTATCATTATAAATGCCAACTAGTCGCTTACCTGGCCTGCCATCTGATCCAGACAAGAAATCTCCTTCAATATGATCATCTTCTGGAAGTGGTCTATTCAGAAGAACAAAGTAAAAGGTTTAAAAAGAATTAGCTAAAAGCAAACCAAGTATTGCCCTTGTGCGATTAGAGGCTTTTAACAGCCGCCTATGAAACCATATGATAAAGTAATCATCAGGTTGTGTGCAAACTAAGTGAAAGGTGGAATAGTAAGACTTGAAAAGGAAAGATACATATAAATCCTACATCAAACCTGAAAACTCAATATAAAGGTATTACTCTACCAGTTCATGGAATTAAATTAGCCCCTTCTTTCTGTCTTTATGCTCAATCTATATTTAAAGGGCATACAGGACAGACAGACATGACCGAGGAGGCTGCTCTCTACAAGTTAGGATAGAGAACCAATCCGGCGGACTGGTCTGTCTATTGTAAATGCAATGGCTGGCATTTAATGTCCCCAACCAGTCTATCAGGTGCGCCGTGCTCATTCATTGAGATTTTTTTAAAGTGCTTTCCAATCATGATAGCATTAAGAAATACAGTTAAATGTCTATGCGACCAACTAGGGTTAACCACTGAAGAACAAAAGTAAAAATTCACATTTCACCAAGGATTACATCTTCATGGACCTTCTAATATGACAGGATGATAGGAGTTGTAGTGGATGAGAGGTACACTTCTCCCAGACTGCTATCATTCTGTAAGGCCTCTTGTCCACAGACGAATCTGATTTGTGAGTCACTTGCGCATAGGGAAACATGGGCGTCCATAAGTGAAATAAAAGTATGTGGATTTGATTAGCGGAACTTTTGGTCTGGAGAGAAAAAAAAAAAGAAATTGCTGCCAGCTCCATTTTACTGCGGATCCCGCACGGATGTCTTCCATTTAAGTCAATGGAAGCCGTTTGATCCGCAGCCTGTCCGCAATTGAATTGCAGATGGACTGCAGATCCTGCGGGGAAAGCAGGTGTTTAAAAAAAAAAACCAAACACTTCACTGCGCATGTGCAGCAGCGCACCGGCCGAAGCTTCCGCACACAACCACAGTGAAGACAAGATGAGCCCTGCAGAAGACCCGCATGGGTAAGTAGAAGTTCCGCCGCGGGCAGGGTCAGGGCAGGGAGCCCAGAGTGGAATCTGATCCGCCCATGGACATGAAGCCTAAAGCAGCATAGAGTAAGCTCACCTGCTAGTTAATGGGTCAGCTCCAGTAGGTGTGCAGTCTCTGACACTGAAAGCTCTGGAAACTGCTATACTCTGAAGACTGAGTGAGTACAGGGGTTACAATTGGACTGGTGTTGCTAATGTGGTTTAGGCTGGGACGGAATAGCCCACCAGTTGGTAGTTAGAACCGTTTTATGCAACTTTTATTGTGCATTAGTACCTGAAATGGCCGGTATCTGTATAGCTGCACCTCACGTTATAGAATATTAACACCTTTGAGTTTGCAAAGTCCGTGCCCAGGCTGCTTACATTGAGGTGTGACCTGTGGTATGCATCCCGGGCAATGCCATGCTAATTACCTTGGCAATATGTTCTGGCCATGTTCACGTGGTTTTCCTCTGCATACTACAGTTTTTACACACTCCAAAACATTCTAATAAGTGAACTGCCTTTGTAGTAAATTAGCCATATCCTTTACAGCGCATGTACATAACTTGATCTTGGGTTCTGTCCTGGATAGGGTTCCCAATGCATATTAACTTTTTCCACCAGACTTCTGCCCTATTCAGCAATTCTAGCAACCCGATTGGTTGTTTGGGTTTGCTGATTCACCGCCCCTTCACTGCCACCTTTTGAGATGTGCACGAGGATAGATGGATTGCATAAACATGAGCACGCACTAGCACACCACATACACCGCAATCAAAGGGGGCAGTAAAGGGGCGGTGAATCAGCCAACCCAAACATCAATCAGGTTGCTGGAATTGCTGAATAGAGCAGAAGTCTGGTGAAAAAAGTTAAAGGGGTGGTCTCGCGGCAGCAAGTGGGGTTATACACTTCTGTATGGCCATATTAATGCACTTTGTAATATACATCGTGCATTAAATATGAGCCATACAGAAGTTATTCACTTACCTGCTCCGTTGCTAGCGTCCTCGTCGCCATGGATCCGTCTAAATTCGCTGTCGTCTGGCGTTTTTAGACGCGCTAGTGCAGTCCGGTCTTCTGCCTGGTGAATGGGGCCGCTCGTGCCGGAGAGCTGGTCCCACGTCGTCATCGCGTTGCTCAGCCCCGTCACGTGTGCCGATTCCAGCCAATCAGGAGGCTGGAATCGGCAATGGACCGCACAGAGCCCATGGTGCAGCATGGGAGAAGACCCGTGGTGCATCGTGGGTGAAGATCCCGGCGGCCATCTTGGAGAAGGAAGAAAGAAGTCGTCGCAGAGCGGGGATTCGGGTAAGTAATATATATATATTTTTTTTTTTTTGAAATCCATCCCTTGGGTTTGTCTCGCGCTGAACGGGGGGGGGGGGGGGGGGGGGGGGGCCTATTGGAAAAAAAAAAAAAAAAAAAAAAAAAGCGTTTCGGCGCGAGACAACCCCTTTAATATACGCTCACAATAGGTTCTTAGAGTGTGGGAGTAAACAGGAATACAAACAAGGGAAGATCATACAAACTCCATGCAGATGTTGTCCTTAGTGACATTTGAATCTAGGATCCCAGCACTGCAAGGCAACGGTGCTAACCACTGAGGCACTGTGCAGTACTGGGGTCCTTTTTTCAAATCCAACTAAGGACAACATCTACATGGAGTTTATATGTTTCTCCCCCTGTTTGCATGGGTTTCCGATACCCTGGTTTCCTCCCACAAGCGAAAAGCAAGCAGATAGGTGAATAGAGATTGTGAACTCCCATGGGGACAGAACTCTAAAGGGATGTAAAATATGTAGATATGAGTGTCTGAGGTCTGAGGTCTCTACTAGGCAATTATGATCTATGTATAGCACTGAGGTATATGTAGGATAAACTACGAGAAATGAATACGGTTTCCCCTAAACTGCAGTAAATTCAAACAAAAGCAACAGATCTGGATACCTTGGAAAATCTTCATCCTGCCATTCCTCTTTAAGCTCTACGCCTTCCATCCTGAGCCTTGCTTCAGTAGTAGCCACAGACTCCTGTCTGTCGAAGGATCCAGAAAAGGGGTCTTGGCTAAAATAAAAACCACAAATAAATGACTACTACAATATACTGTAGAACAGGGTACTCCAAACATCATAACGTGAAGAGAGTAAACCATCACACACGTGTACCAATGTGACTGCTTCAGAAGACACAAGCTGCATTTGAAATTAAGGGAAATATAATGTTTCGTCACCCAATTTACGTTTCAGTGTCTGTGGTAGTGGAAGTTTGGGGTATTACAGGGAAATAAGAGTTTCCTTAAAGGGGTTTTCCCATTACTTCAAATTGCAGATTTAGGTAATTGGAAAAGACCTTTTAATAACGCGGCTTTTTATTTTCCCCCGCCCCCGTTCGTTTTTCCCTTCCCCCCCTTTTAAAAAAAAAAGTCATAACTCCTTTATTTATCCATCGAAGTAGCTGTATGAGGGCTTGTTTTTTTGTGGGACAAGTTGTATTTTTCAATGGTATTATTTAAATGCACCATATCATGTACTAAAAAAACTTTTAAAGAACTTTAAGTGGAGTAAAATGAAAAAATAAATAAACCAAATTCCGCCATCTTTTTTCAACAGTGCACAGACTGCAACAAAGGGGAGATGATAACTGTATTCATTGGGTCAGTACGATTACTACAAAACCAAACATAGTTTTTTTCATGCTGTACGAATTTTATTTTTACATTTATTTTAAAATTATTTTCTGCCACCATCTTCTGTGCGCAGTAACTTTATTTTTCCGCTGACAAAGTCGTACGAGGGCTCATTTTTTGCAGGGCGTCCTGTAGTTCGCGTTAGTACCATTTTGGAATACTTACGACTTTTTGATCACTTTTTGTTGCATTTTTTTCCTTGGAGATAGAACTCTTGCGTGCTTTATTTTTTGACGACGTTAACCTTGCAGGGTAAATAATGCATTACTTTGATAGATGGGACTTTTACGGACGCAGCGATACCAAATATGTATATGTAGATTCTTTTATTGTAAATCTGTTTCTTTGTTATTATTGTTCTTTCTTGCTTTTACTTATTGTTTTGGTCCCCAGAGGGGACAACAACTTGCGATGCTTTGATCACTCCTGCAGTATGATGTACTGCCATAGCATTGCATCATACTGCTATTGGGCAGGCAGCCTATCAAGCCACCCTACGGGAATGGCTTGATAGGCATTCTTTTAAGACAGCCCTAGGACCTTTCAGATGACCCCCCCGGCTGCCATGACACCTGCACGACCTCCTGCGTTCTCATCGCAGAGGGTCATATGGGACCCCTGAACGATTTAAATGCCACCATCAGAATTGACGGCAGCATTTCATGGGTTAATGGCTGCAATCAGCTGCGCAGCTTACTGGAGCTGTTGCCGCCGGGTGTTGGCTGTAATAAACAGCCGGCACCCGCGCTGTATGAAGAAATATCGTCCTGCAATCTTTCATACATACCCAGACACTGCAGGATGTAAATGTACGTCCTATAGTGGGAAGGGGGTTAATTGAAGGCGTTTGAGGATAATGGGAACTGTCAAGAATTCTCCAGCTCCTTGCAAAAGGGATCATTGCTATATATATTTAAAAAAAAAGGGGGGGGTCCTCTAAAAACAAAAGCTAAAACAAAAGATGATAATTTGAAAAACATCCAGCACAACCAACCCTCTCTCCTCAAGACTGAATGGCCAAAAAACTGCTACTGCCCAATGAAAATGAAAGCAGCAATACAAGTAAAGGTCAGTGCCAGGGTGTTTCCTGGGGCTATGAAGTGGACATAGGGAGAAAATCTTTTTGGATGGTCTCCCCATGTCCACTCCAGAGCCCCAGGAAACACCCTGGCACTGACACCAACTTGCATTGCTGCTTTTATTTTCATTGGGCAGCAGAAGTTTTGGGATGAAGAATCTGATGAAGCAAAGACGATTCCCAGAAGTTAAGGGCTCCACATAGTGATGAAAATCTAACACAATTCTAAGCCAAGATCCATTCCGCCGGCACTTCACCGAGAAGCCTGGGGCGGATTTCAGGAATAGAAATTGGTTCTGGAAATCAGTGGTGACTCCAGATCACAGACCAACACCAACTAGGGCTGGGCAATATGCCAAAAATAAAATCTCTTTTTCCAGCATATAGGTTATTCCGTTTTTTTTTGTTAAAAGCAGCTGATGCCAAAAGGAGTCCAATATATTTATATATTCAATGCAGGATTCCTAGTCATGACACCTAGCTAGGATTAACAATAGCAAAGAGAACACCGTCATAGCTGGCGGCAGGAGGCACGCGCAATATATTAGACTCCTCCCGGCTCACATCACTGTATGCAGCCACATTAAGTAAGAGGAGGGTACCATTATCTAGGGTACATGGCACATATCCCTTTAGGAACTGCTGTGCATAAGGATAGGGTTTAATGAAGTAATACACATATAGTGCCTTATTTATGAAAACACAGTAAAAGAGAAACAGTCGTTGTTGCCCATAGCAACCACAGGTCCGCTTTCAATTCTCAGACTGCTGTAATTGGTTGCTATAGGCAACAAAGACAGTTTCTCGTCTAGACAGTTTTGATAAATCTGTGCCATTGTGTGGAGAAATATATATATAGGGGGGGGAGGGGTAATTAACAGCTTCCAGTTTTGCATGGTTTTACTTAAAACCAATTATTACTATAACTTCATAGTTGGGAGAATTGAGGCACGGAGAGGCTGTAACAACTGCCAAGCACACTACCGGCATCAAAGATCTGCGCAGTGTTGGGGAAACCGCAACTTCTTCTCCCTATGTAGCATCCTTCCTTGCAAATACAATGGATTCAATGATTCTGCCCAAAACCAGAAATGTAATGTGCCCAAATGGTGACTTAAACAGATGTGAAACTGGGCCATAAAACACACACCAACATGTATCTGGGCATGTCACAAGCAGTCTGTAGTTCCCCTTTAAGAACACGCACACAGAAGAGTCTCGTCTCTGCTTGAATGACAATTCTAATTCATTGAACTTGATAAAGAAATAAGTGAGAATCACCAACATGCAGCCGGTGATTAGAAGCAGCGCGTCTTGATGCCAACACAGAAGTGTAGCATGTGTTGGCATCATTTCCTTGTGATGTTCAGTGAAGAGTGACTGCAGCTACACAGATGTACATGGCTGGCTGCACAATACCACAAGTACACCATCCTACCAATTGGACATCCGAGCAAGAATCAAATGTATTTATTTACATATGTTAATACTTATTGGGGCCTCCATTGGCCCTAATGACATCGGATACTTTCTACTAAAATCTGATGCACTTCAGCTGTCATTTCCCTCCATTCATCCTGCAAACATCGGCCAAGTTTTCTCAAAGAAGATGAATGCTGTTCATATTTCCTGACCCGATGTTCCAGTTCATCCCAAAGATGTTCAGTAGAGTTCAGGTTAGGACTCTGTTCAGCCAGTCCAATCGGGGGACATCCATATCCTCAAACCAACATAAAACAGCGTTGGCTTTGTGACAAGCCATGGTCGCTTATTGGAGGTATTGCTACATTGTCAGCATAACAATAATGTTGATAAAGTCAAGGTACACCTCTGTGTTTACGGTTCTTGCCACCACAACAAACAGACCGTGTCCATGCCACGTAAGACATCCCCAGACCATAACGGACCTCCGCCGTTCTAAATGGCTGGCACAACACACTCGGCCAAAAGGCTTCCCCAGGATTCCCCACAACCAGGTATATATATCTGACATGAAGATGGGGTAGTGGGATTCATCACTTCACAGATCGTCCTTCCATTGCTCAACTGTCCAATGACACCACTCCTTGCTCCATTGTAGACGGGCCGATGCATTGTGCTTTGTGATAGACGGCTTCTGCACAGCGGTATAATCCGTATATCCATTAGCGTGAAGTTCCCATCACAAACTATGGCTGACACCTCCAAGGACCTGCATCTTATATGTAGCATGGCTTAGGATACGTGACATGCTAATAAAACACGATCCATTCTACTGATAGGGGTGTGCAAATGCTTTTGCTAGGATAGTGCATGGGGTCCTCTAATAGGATGCATGTCCAACATTCATTTAGCGGTCTGTGTGCTGGCCACCGGGAAGCTGATCCCTTACTTACAGGACACGTCAGCACTATAGTCGTCTCTATTAGTAAGCAGGCATGGGCGACTACCGGACAAATACAGTATTCATAAGCAGCGTGTGCTCTCAATACACAGATTACTACTGGGTAATACAGGAGGAGGGGTTTATTACAATAATGTGGGCATGAATAATAGATACTGCATAAAATATTTATATATAAAGCTACTGGACGTCCAAAACATAATGAAGTGAAATATCCACCAAGAGCTTGGGGGGCGGAAGGCCAAAACAGGCCTCAAGTCAATCACTCCGAGTGACCAAGACTGCCCATCAATCTGCTGGATGGGGGCAGCTTCCGACACAAAGTGACAAAAAATGACAGCATCTCCATTACAGTATTTTTATGAAATATTAAATGCATAAAACTGATTTCCCAAGGCCATGTTGGCTGTAGTTCTAGCGCAGGTGTTGGAAAAGCTTGGGCACATATAGGTGCCTTAAACATAGATGTAGGGGAAGACAGTATCCTCCTGGCCTCAGTCACACTGCTAATAAGCAGGATATGTTGTAGCTGTAGTTTGTTATGCAGGAATTCTGGAAGAAAAAAAAAAAAAGTAGCACACCCTGCGCATGGAATTCCTTTGTTACATGGAGCCTATGACATACTTAGGAGCCTTTCAGTTGGAAGTATACTGTGGGAAACTCTCCAACCAACTGCTCACAACCTGTTTCCCTGAAACTAAGACATACCCTGAAAATAAGCCCTAGCCAACTTCTCAGGGAGGCTTGAAAGAAAAGCTGTACCTCAAAAATAAGCCTTAGTTACACTAC
The DNA here is from genome assembly GCF_035609145.1 of Eleutherodactylus coqui. Taxonomy (NCBI): domain Eukaryota; kingdom Metazoa; phylum Chordata; class Amphibia; order Anura; family Eleutherodactylidae; genus Eleutherodactylus; species Eleutherodactylus coqui. The sequence goes on along the minus strand of NC_089838.1, from coordinate 217,500,691 downwards.
ATAAAAGCAGCATTACCTAGCAGGCTGGTCCAGGTCCCTGCCGCTGCTCTCTAGAGGTTCAACGTGGTTCCCGCAGTCCCCATCCGCTTGTACAACATCACTTCCTGGTTGAGAGATTTATAAATCCCACCTCTAAAAAGCAACGGCTGACACCGGTTCTTCGACCACTGCTCAGCCAATCAGTGCAGCCCTGGATAAACCAATCACAGCCATCGCATTGACTAGCTAAGCAGTGATCGAAGAACTAATCATGAGCGTCCCTGGACTGCGGGAAGCGCGTTGGAGTTGTGGAGAGCAGCAGGAGGGACCTAGACAGAGTCTTCTAGGCAAGTATAATAAGACATCCCCAATAAGACCTAGTGTCTTTTTGGGGCAAAAATTAATAGAAGACAGTCTTATTTTCGGGAAACTCTGTACAATGGGGGATAGAGTCTAGGCTTTCTAAATAAACCTTAGTCCGACATCAAAAACTACTAGATGTTTCTGGGTCATTTATTGAACTCTGTTTGCATGGACTTGTGTAAATGAAAGAAGTCTAGTGGTCAATGATCTCTTACGGCAGTTCACAAATGCTCTGCTCCACAGGTCATAGTTCTTCCCAGCCGCCCTCCTCAGGTAATGAGGTACCCATTATAGGACACGGTGACAAGGACAATTACAAGTATATCCCATGGGAGTCTTCCCTTGACCAGAAATAAACACTGGGTCTCTAAGGCCTCATGTCCACTGGGTAAATGGAATTGCGGATTTTGCCCATAGAGAATCATTGGCCATCCGCGGTTCCATTAAGTTGATTTTTGCACCCGCGGATGGCATTTTAAAAGAATTGCGTTTTCCATGCGCGGGGAAAAAAAATGCGTCATGCTCCATTCTGCCGCGGATTCCGCGCGGGATCGGCCACATTGCTATCACATTAATAACAATGTGTGCGGATATCTGATGGAAATCCGCGGCAGATTCTGCGCGGATTGTATTTTTCTAGTGGACATGAGGCCTTAGGCCACTCGCACACATAGCGCCGGTAAAATGCCGCAGTTTTTATCAGCGGTTTCAAACAGTGCTTTTTAACACATCCCCGTCATTGTGATGGGTGATGAGGTGAGCTAAAATGCGCCGAAATAGAGCAGACAGCGCTCGAAAATCACGGCATAAGAAAAACGCCACATTCCAGCTCAGGTCTGCAATGCCACATTGAACTCAATGGAAGCAATTACGGTAATTGCAGTAAAAAGTACGTGTGTGTGTGTGAGACTTTAGTGTAATGATCACAATTTTATAAAATTCTATAAAAGGAGATTTAAATCCTGCGTCCGAAAGAAGTACGCATATTTTTCCAGCACTTTCGGGTCATGGAAAAAAAAAAAAAAAAAAAGTGTGCTCTTTTTACCTGCACCAAAAGTCCCTATAGAAGCCAAATGGGGATGCACAAACACACGCAGAATATGCTTAGAAAAGTGTGAAACACTGCGTAATTGCGCACGAAAAAGAACATATCTGGAACTTGGACTAATTAGCGATTTTAATCTGTGCGTATTTTATTACTGCGCAAATGTGAGGAAAAAGTACAGTAAACTACGCCGATTCGTGCCACAAGAATAAAAACACTGCTCGTTTCGCAAAAACGCTGCACTCATAGATATGCATACATTAGGATGCTACTATTTTCTGCAAGGATCGTGTCGTCCGTGACACGAACAGTTTGGAGACTGATTCGCAAGCAGGAAAATTAATTATTACAGCCAAGAAACCCATTCAACAAACTCTCTTCCACAAACATTGAGATGATATTTGCCATCCACTGTAGTACTAGCTGACCGATGCATTACACCGCACCAAGTGTCAGCATATCATAGGCTCCCAATACTAACACACTCATACATCCCATAGCTTTAGAAGTTGTCGGATACTGTATCTCCTGCTAATTTTGGTCATGTACCCACCATGACTAGAGCAACCCTACTAAGTACAACAGCGCTAACAAATACATGAACTAAAGCCCTCATCTATCCTCAGCCACTTAGTTCTAGCTTTCCACCATCAGAGCCGCTAACAAATGGCAGCGGTCACTTCACGTAGATTCTATACAAGATCCTGCCAAGTCGTTAACTCAAGTCTAGGAACACACGGGCCGAAGAGGAGATCCTGGACTGCCGAAGGAAGAAGACACGTCCCTGGGAACAAGACAAAACAATGAGCTTCAAACAATCATCAGCTGTGCAGCAGTAGGACAGGAAACCCCAGGAGGAAAGCAGAGAGGAAGCAGGAAACCGGCAGGGCTGCCACTACACCGAGGACAGCCCGTCATCTCTACACATCGGGGGAGGAGCGCATCACTAACTGTTTACTCCTAGGACACAGATCTATAGGTACACTCACCCCCCCGCCCCCCCCCCCCCGCCCCCCGCCTGTGCAGGCTATCATATACTGTATAGGAATACGGCAAATATGGATCGTTGCTGAATAAGGTCTGTATATTGGTTGGTGGCCAAGTCATGGAATATTCATACTACTGTGCCCAATTATCCGTGCAGACAATGCAGACTCATTAAATATAAATGCAGAAAACCAAGTGCCACAATTATGTGACGTACCGCGCTACACATTATACGGGTGAGATATATATAAGGATAGACAGCAAAAACAACATGGTAGTCTTAGCCAGAAATACTCTAGCCTATGGCTGAGAAAATTGTGCAAGATTTGGGAGCCGCAAGACACACAAATCTCACACGCATGTGAACCCCATTCTTTTAAATGGGGTCCTGTACAAGAGTGCTTTTTCCCCCTACATTGCGGTGCCTATGACCTCTCGGAATGCCTCTCCCATTGTTTTCAATGGGGCCGGCTAACACATCGCACAGTGTGTGTGATGTGCATGCTAGTGCGATGTGAGCTTGCCAGCTGAGTGGCTGAGACAGTCAATGAATGGCTGTGATTGGGCATCGAGCCAGCACCGAGAACCAACCACAGCAATCTATTGCTGGAGGCGGGGTTCTGAAACATCACTAACAGCAATAGATCTGTCAGTGCAGGAAAAGCCTGGAGCAGCGGCAGAGAACAGCAGCTGGGACCCAGACAGCATAGGCGAGTATTGCTCCTTAGTTCCGGTGGTGTCCCCGTCTTAAAGTCGTGCAGTGCACAAAAATCTGACTTTCTTGAGATTGCTGTGCTCGCGTTCTCCCATAGAAGTCTACTAAAAAAAGTTAAATACCTTCCCAGACTTCTGGATATCTGCCCTAGGAGTGCTATAACATAAGTTTACGGTGCTCACAGTTGGTGACAGGTTCCCTTTAAAAAAAACAAAAACCATTTATATATTACAGTATAAAGTTACATAACAGATTCCTGAAGCAGGGAAGTGCTGGTGCATCAGAGCACAACTCCTGTAACCCTATAAATCAGCTCCCAATACAACATTGTGGGGATGTGGCCGGCAGGGTCACCATCTAGCCGCCCCGTGACGGCACCAATTTCCTGAGATGTGATGGAGTTCAGCGCTCACATGACTCACCACTCACATGCTTCTAGCAATAGCGAAGTGTTCCTGCAAACTGAAAAGCCTGGTCAATGGCCCCCATTATCAGCAAGTGCAGCTTACAATAGTACTGGCATGTAGCCTCCACCACAGACATCCTGAGGCTAGTAGCAGTAGTGTCTAATAATGCTGAGATGTCAGGACAGTAATCTGAGGCCGGCTGCACACCAACGGAAATCAATTGCGATTTTCCACTCAGAGCGAACACAAAAAAAAAAAAAGTTTTCAGGCAGAATCTGTACAGACTACTTCCATTGAAGTCAATGGAAGCCGTCTGACCCGTGGCCTTTCCGCAATCACGGTTGCTGAAAGGTTGCAGGATCCGCATCATCACCATCCACAATCCATAGTATAAAGTGGACTGCGGACAGGTACGTGGGGTCACCAGCTGGGCACAGGGTCAGATTTCACTTCGGAATCCGACCCGTTCGTGTGCAAGCGGTGTCATACACCCATTTTATTAGCCTATTCTAGAGGAACAGGCCGGAGTGACTGCCATGGTGAACGCTGATACAAGTTCAGGTCAGCAGATGCAGGACACTAGCTTATAACGCAGGTGTAATAAAAGGCCTGTCACGGGCTTGGCTATTGCAGCTTAAGGGATTTTCGCTGCAAAATCCGCAGGGTGCGCCTGGCAGCGGATTCTGTAGAAATATCCCTGCATAGCATCCTATGTAAAAGGATTTTTCATGCACACAAGTAGAAGTGATTTGTAATTTCCACTTACGGAAGAAGAATTACAGCATGATCTATTTTGTTTTCAAAATGTCGCCGTAAAATTGCTGCGGGGGTCAGTGGGCGGCACCGACCTGGCCGTGTGCATTCGGCCTAAGGCTGCATTCATACAGGTGAGCGCCGTATCAGCAAAGTAGCATTTTTCACACCAATGCAAGGTCTTCTTCATTCAAAAAGGCTCCTGTGAAATGAGGAACCTCAGGAGCGTGCTTCACGCGGGTCAGTAGATCGCAAGGGTTTCTCATTGCCTTTAATGTGAATGCCATGCAAGGTCCTTAAAGGTCACGTTTAAAACAAAGTGAGGCGTTCTGCAAGAACAACCAAAAGAGCGTGCTGCGACTTTTATCCTGGCAGCATCGTTGCAAGGAAGGAAAAAAAAAAAAAAAAAAAAAAGCTCCTGTGAATAAGTCCATTCAAAATAGGGTTCATATCTGTGCATCGCAAAATGCACTAAACTCACGCGAGATTTACGGCTGTGTGAATAAGTCCTTAAAAGGTTTTTAAAAAAAAAACTAAAAAAAAAAAAAACACAACACGTTGCTAGGAGACCTGCGAAGGAAGTTAAAAGAAAGCAGTAAGTTGTAGGCAGAGGGTGCGGGAGCCTCCAGGGCCCACCGGCCCGGCTGCTGTCTGCGGGTACTGCAGGCTATTATATACACACTATGGATACTTTTGATATGGGTGAACTCATTGCTCTTGATGCATCGGACGTAGCTGTGCAAAAGTGACAAAAACCAGCCAAGAGAGCGCCACCCTCTGGTGAGGACACGGTTCTCAGAGCCCTGCTAACGATTCTTACAACACAAGAAAGCACAAGAAAAATGTCGCCTGTGTGATCATCTGAGCGCTAGAAGGACGTTTCCATGGGGTTGGGCAACTTCCCAGATCGTTTCCTGCTTGCGTTTGTTTTCATGCCCAAAATACAGAGTACATCTGTAAGCATACGTGCGTGAAGACGTACGCATACGCAAGGATACACAATTCAATACACAGAAAAACGCGGCAAAATTAATACTGCTTGTTATGATACGGTCATGTGAGCCCGGCCTTAACCTTCATGAGGCTTCATCTTTGCATTCAGGGAGTATGAAAGGGGAATCCCGTAGCCGACCGGCTCCGCGTCTGACTATAGTGGGTCCGGACGCTGTTGGCGCAGCTGCCCGGCTTTTGGACGGAAGCTAAAGCTCTGCATGAAGCACTTTCTCTTCTGGTATTTTGGGCTGGATCTGCGATGGAACCTCCGACTGGACGTTTCAACGCAGATGTGAGACCGGCCTTAGATATCCAGTCCACAAATACACAGCGCTTCAACAGGTACCCAGTTCTAAGACGTCTTATTCACCCATATGCAAGGCTTCAGCCAAGCTTGAACATGGCAGAAATGCTGCGTGTGTGAACGAAGCACCTTCAACTGGACATCCTGTGATGTGCCGCGTACACCTCTATATACTGCATATTACAGACACGTTTAGCAATAACCGAAGCGATGACATACAACACTATCCAAACACCCCCCATCTCTCTACATGAAGTTACATTATGTAGGCAGTGTCTCCACGTTTTCACTGCTGTGCAATTCCATCTGGGGGTTCCATCACAGCCGGCGAAGACAGCACTGCGACGGAGCCCCCAAACGGAAACGCATGGAACCTTCACTGTCATTAGTGAAATAGACACTGGTGTCCATTTGACTAGGTTTCTCTAAAGTGATGTCCGTTGGCTAATGACATTGAATTGTTCCGTTCCTTTTCATTTGGGGGGCTCCGTCACAGTGACGACAACACCCCCAGATAGAATACTACAGTGTAGGGAAAAACAATGTGGCAACGTTCCCTTAAGGCGCTTTTCCAGTTTGTATGCAATTGTTTCACCACTGAGATATACAGTATCTTTCCCCATACAGTTTCTCAGGAATTAGCTGGATGCACGATAATACAGATGGTGGATCACTTTTTCCAATTATATGCAATAGTTCTTCCTGCTAAAATGAAAGTTTTGAGCACAGAATCCTAGAATGGTAGAGTTGGAAGGGACCTCCAGGGTCATCAGGTCCAACCCCTTGCTCAGTGCAGGATTCACTAAATCATCCCAGACAGCCTCTGTTTGAAAGAGAACTCTCAACCTCTCGTGGCAACTTGTTCCACTCATTCATCTCCCTCACTGTCAAAAGGTGATATTCTCATCTGTCAAACATCTTCACCTTATACATACATCAGTAGAAATCCTGATAGATATCCTGTAATGCTACTCAATATCCTCTTAATAGCTAATCAGCTTGGGATCTCTCAAAAACATGTCTATCCCAATTAAGGCTTCCTGCACACGGGCGGATTTGCATTGCACAATTCGGAGTGAGATTCCACCTCCAGCCCATAGCACGCTATGAGAAAACACGATTTTCTGTCCAAAAGCAGAAGCGATTGCAATTTTCCGCTCACTGGGAAAAAACCCAACTTCGTGTGTGCTACACACGGCCGGCTTCCATTGAAGTCAATGGAAGCCGTCTGTCCTGCAGCCATTCTGCAATCATTATTGCAGAATGGCCATAGGAGACGCATCATCACCACAGCGATGGCGCAGTGTCCTCTCAACTGTGTATGTGCCAGCCAGCACATTCGCAGCAGAGGCGGCCATGCCATCGCCATAGCAACGGCGCAGCATCCTCTGTACTGCGTATCTGCCAACTGATGCTCTGGCTGGCACATTCGCCGTAGAGGAGATGACCGTCGGAGCGGTAAGCTGGGGTCAACGGGTCGAACTCCGCTAGGGGAATCCCGCATGCGGGGTCCGACCCGCCCATGTGCAAGCGGCTTAAAAAGTTCTGGATATTAATATTATGGGAACTTCCATGATTGAGAATGTACTTGTAATCTATGTAGGCCTCACTTCCCCAACCAGATGTAGCGTCGCTATCCCCCAACTGACCTCTTGTATCCTTTATCCAAGGTTACAAAAGTATCACTTGTAGAGTAAAATGCTAGTGGAAATACTGAGCAGCAAACCGGCCTGAAAACAGCCATTCAAAGGACTCACCCAACTGTTGTCAAACATCTCTTGTGGTTGCAGAGACGATGAGTAATGAAACATACGAGTATTTATAAAGCTCTGTGGTCCAAGGACCGGTTAGCAAGGAAGCCTTGACATTAACCCTTTCCAATCCACTGTCTGACATATTCCTACATTGTGATTGAAGCTAGTACAGTTCCAATGTCAGAAGACGTCTGACAGGGTATTCTTACCGTCTATTGCCAGACACTCTGCTGTCTGAGCTGCTCTGGCGCACACATACTGGCTTTAGCCAGCAGATGGCACCGTTGTAGAACAGCAAAAAGAGAAAGCCTTTTAGGAGACCCCGAATCCAAAATTGGATTGGAAAAGGTTAAGGTATTCTGGAACTTGAACTAACCTATAATAAGTTCAGAGAAATAAATCTAATCTCTCGGATGATTCGTGGCTGCAGAACCCAAGTCTATAACATGCATTCTGAAGCTGTTAGAAAGTATGTCTGGATGTATTCAAAGCGGTCATGATGTGTGTGTATATATATATATATATATATATATATATATATATATAAAATGAAGAGCAGGTCCCTTTCTTACTCTTTACGATTTAAACCTGTCAACAAGAAGCACCATACAGTAGGTTATAGTACTTGTAGTTTAAGATGATGGGGAGTCCAGCGATCAGTGTCTCAGTCACCCGGTCCCCCTGGTTGGGTCAGCGCACACACATCCGACTTGACTCTTTCAGAAGGTTGCGCCCATATAGGCGAGTGGGAAAGCATGAATATGATGGATTTAACCCTTCACGATCAATTTTTATTTTACCCTCCATTAATGAATATTTGTCAGATCTCCCTTTAGTTGTACTAGCCAGAATTTTGAAGCATGTTCTATTAAAAAAGAAGAAAGACCCTTCCAACATTTTAAACTTCCTAAGATTACAGAGGAGGGAAGAAGGTATGTAGAGATGGGTAAAAGTGCCAAGTAAGAGAGGAGGTCTACCCCAAAATATTAAACTTGCCTTTTCACCCTTGAAGGGATATTCCCACCCTGGAAATATATGGCAGAACGAGAGGATCTGCCATAAGTGTCTGATAGATGTGGGTCTCAGCTCTGGGACCTGCACTTATCTCTACCTGACTCCAACCTCATTCTGGTTCCCTTCCATTACATGAAGTGGCTGGGACTACAGGAACAGATGAGCTGGCCATTCTATGTAGTTTCCACTAAGGCGATTCCCGTAGGGCTCATGTCCACGGGGAAAATATGATTTAGGATCCGCAACGGATTACCTGCACGCGGATCCGCACCCCATAGGGATGCATTGACCACCCGCGGGTACATAAATACCCGCGGATCGTCAATAAAAGGGATTTTAAAAAAAATGGAGCATGAAAAAATCTGGACCATGCTCCATTTTCGTGCGGGTCTCCCGCGGGCTTCTATTGAAGCCTATGGAAGCCGTCCGGATCCGCGGGAGACCTAAAATAGGAATTAAAAGCATTTACTCACCCGCAGCGGGCCGCGAAGCTTTTCTCTTCCTCACGGCCGCATCTCCCTTGCTTCGGCTCGGCGGATGTGCCCGGCGCATGCGCGCGGCACGTCGACGACGACGTGCCGCCGGCGTCAGGAATTCATCCGCCGGCCGAAAAAGATCCGGCCGTGAGGAAGAGCAGAGCTTCGCCGCCCGCTACGGATAGGTAAATTCTTATTTATTCGTATTTTCGGCGCTCATGTCCGCGGGGCAGGAGGGACCCGCTGCAGATTCTCCATGTAGAATCCGTAGCGGGCCCGATTTTCCCCGTGGACATGAGGCCTAAGGCCACACTCACGCGGACCGTTTTTTTGTTGTTTTTTTTACAGCATTTAGCGCAACGTTTCAGCTAAACGCTGTAAAAACGCCTCCACCGATTTCAATGGGGTTTCTTAGACCAGCGACCTTCAAACTCTCTGCTCCATTTTATTGATTCAGTGATTTTTAATGCACCTCAGCCCCCATTGCAATGATGGGATGCATTAAAAACGCTGTGGAACGCGTTTGTAAACGTAAGACACCACATTTAAGACGTGGCGTTTTTACAGATGCCTGTGTGAGAGCAGCTTAAGACACAACATTTACCCAATGTATCTCAAGACATACATATGCCTAAGAAGTAATCCATGTCATCTACAAGCACACTTCTGGTTTAATTTACACAATATTCTGGTTTAACCCCTTAGTGACCAAGATTATGGAACTCCATGCCTGAGGACGTGGTAATAGTAAATTTGCTAAAAGAGTTAAAGGGGGGCCTGGACGCCTTTCTTGAGTGAAACAATACTATACATTTTAATCATGAAATACCTTCAGAAGGGTCGCTAATCCAGGGATTGTTCTAATTGCCAGGTTGGAGGCAGGAAGCAGTTTATTTTTCCCTTAAATGGCGAAAATTGACTTCTAGCTCATTGGGGGTTTTTTTGGCCTTCCTCTGAATCAACATTGGGAGGGTAATGGGCTGAACTGGATGGATATGCGTCTTTTCTTCACTTTACATACTGTTACTAACTTTCCAACAAATAACTGATATGATAATTAGCAAAAAAAAAAGACCAAATCCCTTTAAGTGACCAAAAGTAACAGTGCAGAAAAATCCTGCTAAAGTGCTGGCTACTAGGCATTCCCTTTTTTATTTGCTGTCCACTGCCTGCTGACATGTGAAGACCGCTCGCTGCTGTCTCATGCTGCCTAAAGAAGTCTATGGAGACTGGAGGAGGAGCGAGATAGGCAGGGAGACTCACGCAGACTCTGCTACATCCAATGGTGTAAGACTTCTTACATATACACTGCTCAGTACTGCTGTACAAGGTTGTCCCATACACTGAGTGCAGTGTATGGGAGACATCGTAGCAGTAGTCTACACCCACCAGTTCAAGGTAGACTAAAAGTTAGAGATAGAGCCTGCAGAAGGGAAAACTGGTGAAAGATACAGGAAACAAACCACATAATGTCCGGAAATAGTGTTACTCCTCAGGAACACACGGCAGCTTATTCTGAAAAGTTATATATGCTTTAAAAAGGGGAAGTTTATTACGACCAGCATTTTAAAATGCCATCCCCAATATGGTTCCTGCAGGTGCAAGACGAGGCACACAACTCTTCGTACATCTCAGGAACAGCCTGCATGACATATGTCCTGAGAACACTCTGCCCACATAACCCACTTAGTATAGCGGCATGCTGCACGGCAATCAGAGTACTTCCCCTTTTTAAAAATCAATCCCTCTTAATTCTGTATCATGACAGGCTAAAGGCTTTACGCCATCACTTAGTTCTAGCTGCATCATCAAACACAGGGGGAAAATAAAGTTGGCCACTTAACCTCTGCAAGACTCTACCCAGTTCCAGCGAAATTGCGAAATTGCTCTACTGGCACGTCGCTACATAACTAGGCAGGCAGGACTTCCAGGAGGCCGCGAAGCATCTAGAGATATTGTTAAGAACTTAAAGGGCCACGCCGATTGAATAATTTTTTTAAAAATCATTCATGATGTAGCTGTCCCCCCAGTATATACAAGTGAGCTAGTGTTACCTTGTTAGTTATAACTGTCTGAACCTCCTGGATTCTTCTAGGGATAGTCATGTGATCTCAGTTCTGACCAGCTCAGATCTACTTGGGGCTATGTGTTCATTTTCTAGTCAAATTCTCAGTTTGTGCGATGCCATTACATGATCCTTACCAGTGAAACTGCCTCCTCAGAGGACACAGAAACTCCTGTCAGTTACTGATGATCACATAGCTCCTGTCACACAGTTATAATAGGGGAGATTACCGCTCATCCTCCTGGCTGTATACTCATGGTCTATAGTTTATTTAGGTCCAAGCGCTGTCCGATGTAAGTTGTTGCGCCCAAGATTTTCAGGCACCTTTAAATTGTCTATATGCATGTACCCTTAAAGGGGTTTTGTAAAAAAAAAAAAAATCTATAGTCCCCTATTCCTCCACAAGCAGACTCCTTACCACATCTTCTGCTCGCTGATTTTAACCAGTCCCCCGTATCAGCTAACAGCAAGCCTCTGCTTCCTGTTCTAAAGCGGGCATTCCTCGCATTCTTCTTCTGGCAGGTCAGGTCCCTATGCTGTAGCGTTCATTGACGGGAAGGAAGGAATGCTGATCTATTGCAGACACAGGACGCATGCGCAGTCTCTGCAATAACTCGGCACTACCTCCTAGGCTGTGAACTGTGATGCAGTCTACATTGCTGGGCAGGAAGGAGACTACCTGTGAATGTATGTAACCTCATAGGAAGCAGAAGAAGCTCAGCAGGGAGAAGATGAGGTAAGTAGACTGACAGGGGAGGAATAGGGGAGTATAGAATTTTAGGCTGGGGTCACACGGGACGTAATCCCGCCGGAAATCTCACGGTTTGGCCGCAACAAAAACCGCGAGATTTCCGACGGGAGAACCGCCGCGGAAAAACCTGCGGCGGCTTTGAAGCGGCCCGGCCGCTCGCTCTTCCTCTGCGGCTGGCGCTCCCATAGAGGAGAGCGCGGCCGCGGAGGCCAAAAAAAAATAAAATAGACATGCTGCATATTCTGAAACCGCAGCCGCGGTTCCAGCCTGACTTACCGCAGCGGACTGGCCGTCCCAGGTGGACGACATTTCTGAGAAATCTCATCCACATGGCTGGCTAATCACGAGATTAGCGGCCGCAGGCGGATTTGCCGCGGCGAAATTCCGCGGCAAATCCGCCCTGTGTGAACCCAGCCTTAGTTTGTTTAATAACAGAACCCCTTTAAATTAAAAAATCTCACTCTCAGCGCGGCTTCAGACGTCTGTATATCGGACGGGTTTTCACACCCAGCCGATATATGCTATCCCTCTCTTCAGGGGAGGAGGCGGAGCAGTGCAATTAGCTCCCACCCCCTCTCCAGCCCTCTGCAAAGGGAGGGGCAGGACAGGGTGGAGCTAAGTTCCGTCCCCGTCCCCCACACTCTCCCAGGGCAAATAGTGGTGAGGGGCAGGAGCTAATTGCATTGCTCCCAGCCCGTCCCACCTCCTCCCCCTGCAGAGAGGGACAGCGTATATCAGCCGCACGTGAAAACCCAGCTGATATACGCACGTCAGAATAAGCCCTCAAGGTCATGGCTGATAAATATCAGACAAGGAGGATGCTCTGAATGAAAGTGCCTGGAATACACAGGAGACATCCAGAGTGTGACAAACATGAAACAAAAATGTGTTTTTTGCAGGCGTGGTCCTTTAATAGAAAAATTACAAATCCAGGCTTATAGTTACTATGTTTTAAGTATTTCTGAGGGCAAAATGTTTAAAGAGTTTGTCTAATTGTAAACTATTGATGGCCTATCCTGCAGGCAGAGAGCAGATCAGCAGGTATCTACCCTCCTGGGATCCCTGCTAATTAACAGTTCATCGGGCCAGTGTGCATGTAAAGTTAACCACTGCAGTGAATGGGAACTTTGCCTGTAATACGAAGCCTGGCCACTGTAATTAGAACAGAGCTGTCTGTATCCTACAGAAATCAGTTCAGAGCATGAGCACAACTGCCAGGTAGACAGCTGATCTGTGGGGATCTACTATTGATGGCCCAACTTAGTCTTAAGTTAAAGGGGTTTTCTCACTATGATAAAAAAAAAACAACTTTCTAACAGCTGGACCTGGCATAAAATAAAAAAAGACATAATACTCACCTCTCTTTAGTCCCCGGGACACAGCTGCGCAGCTCCCACACCGGATACCAGGATGTATGTCCAGCAGAGGACAGGTGACCACTTCAGCTAATCAGAGGCCATAGCGCCACCGTCCAGAATTCCTGGCATCATGGCACCCAAGATGTGAGCGCTGGACATACATACCAGGAGCTGGTGCCAGGGCAGGGAACTGCTCAGCTGTGTCCTGGGGGCCTGAAGAGAGGCAAATATAGTATGTCAGGTCCAGCTGTCAGATGTATTTCTTTTAATAGTGAGATAACCCCATTAATTAGCTGGTCTCAGGGATTCAGCTGGGGGATCATACATTTCAGCAGTGAAAATATGATATTACTCAGCCACCACTTGTTTGATATGTTATGTAGCAATATTAGAACACAGGGTCTCTAGACTTCTCTCTGCCTCACCCTACTAGTGACCCTAATCCATCACCCCTCTTCCAGTCTCCTGCCCAGCGGTCACCTCACCTCCAACTTTAATGCATCACATCCCCAAACTCCTGAACACTTGTTCTAATCTCACCTGATCATAGTTACTATATCTGGCCATTCTATGACCCGTATTCTGCATGCTTCTCAGTAGTGTTCCACTTTGCAGGCCGTATCTCTAAATTCTTAGGCTTCCTTAACGAGTGGGTGGAGACTGGCGATGATACAGAGAGAAGCAGGAACTCTTCTCCCCATGAAACATTCTAGATTTTGGTGGATACCAGCCCGTGAGCTGCTGCAGCAGGATGAGCTACAGCGTATGGCGGAAAGTTTGTCCTGTGCATGACCACGTACTCGTGCATACCATCATGCGCGGTGCACCTGGGGTTTTCTGTCTGGATATCCCCCCCTCTCCCCCCCCCCCCATCGCCAAGTAACAGCGCGTATACACGCGCGATATAATTGCGCATATATACGCTAATAGGGAACAATGGGCTCTCACATACGTATGCAACAAAATAGAACATGCCGTGTTTAGCATACAGAGCCCGTGTGATACGCGGTACAGATATGGTGAGGTGATCCGGCCTACACAGGAGGACTGGCTCAGCTGCAATGCATCTGCTAGTTTAGTTTCCTGCTCCACCACCATATAAGCCGGTCAGACGAGTGTCATGTTATTGCATCTTATGCGGTGGAGTCCATAAACATACACTGATCCCTTCACATTACCGTATATACACTATATATACTACTACACATGTAAGGCGGCGGCAGGTTCTGTTTTACCACCTATTACACACAATAGAGCCCTATTGTTCTCTATGGGCACGTATGAAAATGTTGTGCATGCACAATTACAACACGTATGTGCGCCATTTTATACACGTTGCGGGGGATCGCAGGTAAGACGCTGTTTTATACAACATTTTAGCACACGTGTGAGCCGGCCTCACACAGCACAGATCACATAGTACAAGTGTAGCATGTCTCACAAGCGTCTACCTGGACAGGTTTCCTACTAAATTCATTGCTTCAGGCCAAACAAAAAAAAGCAGTGTGCAGCACCCCGCCTGATGACATCACCAGTCAGGCGCCAATTACGGAACAAGGGCCTGTCTGCAGCCAGCAAGTCAGGGTGTCGTCACAGGGGTGGGGGGTTTTGTTCATTTGAAGCCGAAATGGGAGCAGATTAAAAAAAAATAAAATAAAAATAGCAGTTCTTGTCCTTTCTACCGTCTCTGCTTTTATGATCCACCCCCAATTTTGGCTTTAAACCCCGGAGGTATGACCGCGCCCGACTAGTCCTGCAGCTTCATGACTGTTCCTGCCATCCTGTAAAGTGGTGGCATATTACCAAGTCTATGCCCACAACTGTGACGGATCTGCTAAAGAATGGGCAGGACCCACTGTAAGTCCATGGGGCCACCGGTGGTGTTTGTGACCATTGTGTAGCGGGTCAGACATTACATTGTGGTCTCCAGTTACTGCAGGAAGCATGAAGATGAGGTTCTCAAGACTTCTGTTATCCCACCAAGATCCTCTCCATAGGTGACCAATAGCGATCCAACTGCGGGGACCATACATTTATCACCAATCCGGTGGCTAAGGGATAAATTATTTGGGTGGTATGAGTCCTTGAAGCCAACAGGAGGAAATGCTGTGATGGTAGAATGTACGGCACGAAGCCAATGCTGCAGGAAAATAAGCAAAACATGGCTACAACCACCAAGGTGTAAAGGGGGTATGCCAGGCATGTACTATTGATGACCTATCCTTGGGATAGGTCATCCACAGTTGATGAGCCAGGGTCTGCTGATCGGGATCCCTGCCAATCAGCTGATCTTCCGGCCTATTGTCAGCTCAGTGGGGTCAGGGATGCCTTCAAATGGGAGGGATGCCTTCTATTACACTTCCACCGATGCAGGTGTCCGGCCCCGCTGCACTGACAGAAGACTGGAGGGAGGGGAGGGTTGGGAGAAATCAGCTGATCGGTGGGAATCATGAAGGCAGATGCCCGCCGATCAACTACTGATGACCTATCCTGAGGGTACATCATTAAATGACCAGAATGCACCTTTTATTTTTTCATCCTGTTTTAGGCTTCTGATTGGTGGTTGTCTGACTGCCAGACCCCTGAGAACAGACCCCCTGCAGTGTCAGACATAGGGCTTCTGACAAGGTCATTCTCAGGTTATGTCGCCTCCAGGAGGTACAGGCAGCTTCTATTAGTGTACAATGTGGGGACCGCAAGAAGGAAAGCTTTTCTCAGTTAGGCCAGCTGCACACAGGCGTTTGCACCCACGCCTCAGCGCGGCTGCCATGCACCACGCACGAGGCTTTAGCCTGGGTCACACAGGGCGGTTTTGCCGCGGTTTGCTGTTGCATATCCGCACTGCGGCAAAACGGCTGCGTTTGCAGTACAAATGTGTTTGGGCAAAAAGCTGTTCTCACAGGGCGGATTTTTTCCGCACTGCCGCAGTGCGGAAATGCAGCTGCGATGCGGTTTTTCAAGACGCAGCATGTCCATTTTTTGTCTTTTCCGCAGCATTTTTTTGCCCATAGACCTCTATGGACGCAGCAAAATCCGCTGCAAAAGTAACAAAGCGCTGCGGAAAATCTGCAAGAAAATACGCAAGACAAAAACATTTGAAGCAGTTCTGCGGCAAAACCGCAACAAATGCGCCCTGTGTGAACCCAGCCTTACTGTGCCGCATCCATGTATTTTGCTGTACTTGCTGCCCCCACATGTTCATTCGCACGCAAACGAATGCGCCGATTGAAATGGCCAATTAGTTCTGGAGGTGTTCTTTTTCTAGAAGAATTACACCACGTTTTTCACTCCCCTCCTTTTGTATTCCACGTGCGTTTGCACACCTCCCCCCTATTGACTCCTATGGAGACCTTTGGTGTGCAGAAAGACAGTGCATTTTTTTTTTGCACGGAGCCAAAAGTGTGCAAAACGCGCGGGTGTGAGCGCCCCCACGGATCTCAGGACGCTCTATTTACTGCGGATTGTGCGCACAATTTTTTCTTGCACGCGTAAATACACCAGTGTGACACAGCGCCTATTACCATAACGGCACAGCACCCCTGCGTGCGTCGTGTAGCTCGCTGCTGGCCGCCTGATCACATCCACATCACCCTCAGAACCTCCTTGTCTGATCTGGGTGTTTAAGGACTGTTTGGTTTCTTTTACTCCCCCCCCCCCCTCACCTTCCCCATTTTCCACCCCTCGAGGGTCACCCGTACGAGGGCTCCTTCACACGAACGCGTTGGAATAGCGTATCGCACACACAGAACACGCCGTACCATTCTGCCATAGGCTGCGGTCATACATTACTGCACGCAGATTTTGCGCAATAAAGATGGCGGCACATTCTATCTATCATGCGCGCACACACACACCCCAACAGCGCATGGCAGTCAGTACGCAACGCAATTTCTTCGTGCTGCGCGACTGTCACACGCGGGCGGCATGCAGCTGGTTACGCTCGTGTAGGACACCATAGTTTGGTTCGGTCTATTGTAAGTGATACGGTACCAGCACCGGTGGCAGTACTCGGCTGTAGCACACCACTGCCTGTGGGGTCAGCTCCGAGGGCTCCAGCACTAATCAGCCCCTTCAGACATGTGAGGACACCGCTCACCACCACATCAGCTCCGCAGTAACATCAGGATGACGCCCCCGGCGGCCACTGACCGCACTGATAACTCACTCGGCATTCCGGACGTCGGGCTCCTCAGCAGACATGTCCGCAGGTCCGTCCCCATGAAGCATGTCATCGGTGGCGGCCCGCTCCTCTGCACGCTCGGCCTCCCGGAGGGTAGCGGCGCTTCCTACCCTCTACTAGGACCTTGATGACGTCATGACCACATGACCGTGATGTCAGCGCACCACGTGACCGCTCCTTGTAGAACGCTCGGCTGGTGGGCTGCCGCTGAGATCACGTGACGTCACTGCGCAGTGTGGGGCGTGAGGCGCACCTCTGTGCCGTGTGGGGGAGGGGCGCCTCAGGGCGGGAGAATGCGCGGGAACTGCCTTGTCACGTGACATATACGCTATATACGGCTGTACAGGGTTGTCTGAAGTAACTGGGGGGAGATCAAGAAGTATTCTTATATATATTATATGACGCATATACTTCTATGTAACGTGGTTATTAGGTACTTATAAGCCGTCGAGGCTTCAACTCTCAGCACCCCCACAATGAGTTGAGGGGCATAATGTCCCTTCCCCTCCCCCTCTGTACAAAGCTCTGTACAGTTAGTATTATTGGCATTTCCTGGTACTACAGCCCTGTTACAGGGCAAGCAGTGACAGATCAAGCAGTGATAACTACTGAAGCCCCTTACAGGGCATGCAGTGACAGACCGAGCAGTGATAACTACTGAAGCCCCTTACAGGGCATGCAGTGACAGACCGGAGCAGTGATAACTACTAAAGCTCCTTACAGGGCAAGCAGTGACAGACCAAGTAGTGATAACTATTAAAGCCCCTTACAGGACAAGCAGTGACAGACCGAGCCATGATAACTACTAAAGCCCCTTACAGGGCAAGCAGTGACAGACCGAGCGGTGATAACTACTGAAGCCGCTTACAGGGCAAGCAGTGACAGACCGGAGCAGTGATAACTACTAAAGCCCCTAAAAGGGCATGCAGTGACTGATCGAGCAGTGATAACTACTGAAGCCCCTTACAGGGCATGCAGTGACAGACCAAGTAGTGATAACTATTAAAGCCTCTTACAGGACAAGCAGTGACAGACCGAGCCATGATAACTACTAAAGCCCCTTACAGGGCACGCAGTGACAGACCGAGCAGTGATAACTACTAAAGCCCCTTACAGGGCATGCAGTGACAGACCGAGCAGTGATAACTACTAAAGCCCCTTACAGGGCATGCAGTGACAGACCGAGCAGTGATAACTCACTGATCGCATCTTTCATGCAGACCATCAAATTGTTGTTGTGCCGCCTCGTTCTGTTTAAACATGCCAGTGGTCATCTGCCAACAACGGCATGTTCACTGTGAATGGAGGTGGGTGGGCTGCTCTCCCGCGCCGCCCCCATTACTGAGCGGTGATCCTGTGTAGAAGAACAGGGGGGGATTACCGCTGGGAGGTCTGGAGGGCTCTTTAACACACGACAGTCATTCTGTGGAAAAGAGGATTAAAATACTGATGACCTACTGGTGGGTATGGTGGCAAAAAAGTCTTGTATGGTATCATGCGGCATATCGCTCTACATTTGCTGTAACTGAGCCTCTAGATCGTGCAAACTCGTAGGCTGTCACAGTTGGCGTCTCAGATGGTCCCATACATGCTCTATTGATGACAAACCTGGTGACCGGACAGCCATGGACAATGTTGTGAAGACATTCCTGTGACACTATTGTGTTTCCAGCCGAGCATTATCCTGCTGGAAGCCGCCATGAGAAGAACACATGTGGCTGCAGAATGTCCTGAACATATCGCTGAGCTGTCATTGTCCCTCGTACCACTACTAGGGGTGACCGACTGTTGTATGTGATGGCCCCCCAGACCATCACACCAGCAGTGTGCAGCTCCACAGCACAGGCAGGAGGTCTCACCGCAAGGTCTCCAGACACGAACATGGCCGTCATTGCTGAAGGCAACTCAGTTCCACTCCGTAACAGTTTTGTTGTTTACTACACCACTGCAAATGATGGGTGCCAAATTCAGTACACGTACTGGGCGACCAAATGTCCTTCGGTCAAGCGACTGGAAATGGTTCCGATAGATACAGGGGCCTATAACAATGGTGCCACTTGCCTCTGGATGGTGGACAATAAAACAGTTGGAGCTGCTCGTGCTTGTCGGGCGATCAGACATTCCTCTCTACTTGTGGTCTGTCCAGGGCGTCCTGAGCCCGGTCACCTTGTGTGCATACCCTCATGCATCCACTGGTCCCTATACCTGGAAACAGTCTGGTCAGAACGGCCGAGGTGGTGGACAATTAGTCAACACAACTATCCAGCTTCTTGCATTCCAATAATGCGCCCCCTTGTGATAGCTGGGATTTGGATAAGAAGGAGTTTAAATTAGATGGTGGGTGTTGTAAAAAGGAGGATGGAAGTATGCCTATTTTAGGACAGGAGATGAGACAGCAATTGTAGGTTTGAAGAGTATACTACACCTGTACTGCTGTAGTACTAATACTGTACTGAAATGCAACCAATCAGTTTATTTTTAGATAAGGAAGGAATGTCTTTGTGTGAATTGTATAAGAGAGTATGTACCCTTTTGTTGTTGGTTCAGTCTTTTGGGAGCGATTCTACTGAACACATATGTACTGATACAATAAAGTGTCTATGCTTTCTGAAGAAACAGCTTGGGTAACATTGGACCCTACAATACCCTCTCAACCTCTGGTAACTGGGCAAAATCTTGTGTTGTAGTGGTATCTAATGGTCAACAAGCTCTATACTAGCGGAAAAAGTGGTCACTACACACAAGTAGCCTCTGAAAGCCTTTTTATAGGCCAAGGGGGGAACTAATTATTTGCATATTGTTGCATCCTCCGGAAATGCAACCTGTAAAACACAAACAAAAGGCACAACTGTGCAAAAGGAAACAAAAACTAAAGGGGAATGCTCTCCCTATTGTCCCCTAACCCGGGAGGGGCCCTGCCTACTCGGCGGACCGACCGCTCTGACAAGTGCGAGCCTGCACGCGTGCCTGGGCCACTGACAAGTCCCTATAGGGGAGCCCTAGCACAACAGAAAGTCAAAACCGAAAACCAAACAAAGCATAAGAGAACTTAGCTAGGAGCTTCAGCCAAGGTGTGTTCCTCCATCGCTGTCCACAGATAACTGAAGGATTGACCAGCACAGGAGATTATGCTGGCACTGTTTAAGTAGGAGCCAAGCTACTCAGCACCAGGTGCTGACTGACGTTACTCCTGCAACTATCACGCCCCTCAGCTCCAGGAGAAGCAAGGGCACACCCAAAACCTGGTCTGGCCTGCAAGCCCGGTGCAGGCCTCAGAACGGCTGCAACACATATCTGCCTTAGATGTAACGACATGCTGAGTTTTTCAGCAAAGTGACAACTCCTTCTAGGTGCTTAATTTTTTTGGCGAGTGTACATTTGGCTGTGTCTCTTTGTTGAAGATGAGTCGTCTTACAAAGAGGAGAGGTGATTGTAAGTATCAGACTGGCATCATTGACAGGTCTACTGCTATGAAAAGGAAAACAAGGTATAAATATTTCCAGTATACATCTGATAAGCAATTTAACAATAACCGTGATGCAACTTCATGCTGTTAACAGTGTTTGAACTAATATATGTAATTCCTGAAAAATCATCTTGCACTATGCCTGTCCCAGTTTTTATGGTTCGACTATAAATCACCATCAAATGCAGGTGCTTTGTACCATTATTCGTCTGTGTGCCTGTTGTGGGAAGCCCAACTTCATACCAGCGGTCTGGCCAAACAAAATCTCAAAGGATTAAGTGACGTCTTCCATTGGGTGTGTTCCTGAGTATAAAGTAATGAGTGGACATTATCCATGGTTTTTGTTTCTCCTCTTTGGCTTCACTAATCTTAGGTTTGAGGCTCCCACAGAGTCTATCTTCTTTGCCACTACTTTGTGAACTGTGAAGTTGAATAATGATTAAAAGATTATGAATCCTCTCAAGAACTCCATTAACAACATGTGGTCCCTACCACCCTCTATTACCCCAGGGGACTCTATATTGATATACTACCTTAGGGTTCCTTCACATGAGGGTGTGCGTTTTTACGTTCACTCGGACACGTCGTGAATTCGCATCAATGGACGATTTTCCACCATCAAGTCCTGAGCTTAATTATCGTTTTCTCGTCCATTCACACAGCTATGTGCGATGCTTTGGCGAAAAAATACGTGGCAGCCTGGAAATCCCTTGCTCGGCATAAATCCTTAAAATGCCTAAATAGAGGCACCTGTAAGCTTTTCACAGCATTGTACACTGCTAAACTGTCTGCACCTCCCTTCTTTATCCAGCTCCCGTAGGAGTCTATGGGATTCACAAGCACATATTGGTCAAAAGACGGAACCAGAACTATCTTTTTACCCAGCGTATAATAGTAGGTGCGGATTTTGGTCGCATAAGTTTTATTTTTTACAGTGCAATTCTTTTACGCGCTGCATATTGGCCCATGTGAACGAATGCATTGGAAACCAATGTCTCAGATGGTCGGCTTTGAAAACGCGCCTACATAGCCGCGTATATAGGCTCGTGTGAATAGAGCCTCAGACTGAAGCTTCTTAGCCATATTCTTTTCTGTAGCTGTGGTCACAACCTAAAAAGAGATCCAAACATACAAAGATACTCTCATATCGTCCCGCCTCTGGCAGTTGGATGAGAACCACTTGCAGTCTCTGAAAAGAGTAAGATGGTCACACAGTGTGTTGGGCAGGTACCTTTACCATTTCACCCGGGCTATGACAGGCACACACAGTACCAGCCTGTATAAACCTTGTTACAACACTGTTGACACTATGCCACACATTGCCTACTCCGACTGATGTATCAGTCCATGGATTAGATGCATCATCATGGGGTATAACACTTATGGGAGGCAGGTCAGTTTACCTCTGTGTCAAATACCATTATCTCCTTGTTCAGCTCCTTTTGCTTTCCACTCCTCCACCTCACTCTGTGGTGCTTGTGCCTGCAAGACAAGGAAAGCCCATCCCCTTTTCAGGGTGTGTTAGAGCAGACACCATCACCTCAATTAGAGGCAATAGAGCTGCAGCCTTAGCAGCTTCATACGCCCTTCTGTTTCCTCTTGACTCTGGAGTGGTCTCTTTGGTATGAGCCTAGACTTAGATAATTGCAACATGTTTGGGTAGTGCTGACAACAAGTCTGATGCATTTTTGATTGGCTTGTCCGCTGACCAGAGGTGTAACTTGAAGCTTCTGGGCCCCCATGCAAAACCTGTAACAAGCCCCCCCAACCAGAATGATTTATTCATAGTACTGGGCTCCCTATATGGAGAAGAGAGGCTTTATGGGCCCCCTAAGGCTCCTGGGCCCAGGTGCAACTGCATCCCCTGCATCCTCTATAGTTACGCCCCTGCCGCTGACCCCCACAAAGCTTCTACTACGTCAATGGGCCCATAATTGTGGGCAATTCTCAAAGAGTACCTGGACCTTGTCTGTAGCTTACAGCCTTACCTCCAGTCATTTTACATGTGTCAGTGAGTGCCTTCAGCTCCACCACCTAGGCCGACATCCTAGCTGGGAGTGGTTGTCATGGTAGTACTTCACTTTACATGGCCAGTGCATATCCTGTCTTTGTAATATCTAAAGCCATCTACAAAAAAACTTAGAAATTACATTACAGATAGTCCCCTACTTGCGAACAGGTTCCGTTCCAGGAACCTGTTCGCAAGTCGATTTGTTCGCAAGTCCGAACAAATGGTAGTATAGAGCGGGATCGCGGGTGGATCCCGCTCCATACAACGTTGGGTGCCGGCTGTTCTTACAGGGGGCACCCGGCGGCAGCAGTTCCGACGAGCTTGTCAGAACTGTTAACACTTTAAATACCGCTCTGACAGCGGTATTTAGAGTGTTAACAGTTCTGACGAGCGGCGCGGCTCGTCGGAACTGCTACCGCCGGGTGCCCACTGTAAGAAACAGCCTGCACCCGACGTTCAGGGGGCCCGTGCAGCGTCCCACGCTGAGATCGCGGGACGCTGTGCGGTTGCTAGGCGGCCTGGGACCTCCTGAAAGGCCCCAGGGCTGCCTATGCAGAGTGCCCATTAAGCGCACGGCTTGCTAGGCGCTCTGCATAGACAGCCCTAGGGCCTTTCAGAAGGCCCCGGCTGCCTAGCAACCGCGATCTCACCGGACAGGCTTCTATCAGGCTTGATAGAAGCTTGTCCGGTCCCTGCACAGTATGATGTAATGCCATAGCATTCCATCATACTGTGCAGGACAGATAGTTCATATCTAGCGAAATTCGTAAGTCGAATGTTCGCAAGTCGGGGACTATCTGTACAATGGAATTCTCTTTAACATATCTTAATTTTCTGATTTCATGAATTAAAGGCAGTTGTAGTCTTTACCGTCTTTCTGCTTCCTCTCGTATTTTCTCCTCCCCCTTTAGACCCATATAGGTAGGTTCAATAGAGAACATCTCCTAATGGTGAGATTAAATGGGGTTAGGAGAGCACCCTTGTATTTAGTGAGCCTAGCAGCAGAAAGATACTTAGTTTGTGTCTGATGAATTTCCTGAACTCCATTAAGAGCAAATAGAATTAAATCATATTCCAGGATTATATCTGTGACTTGAGAGATGCACAAAAGCTATGGCACTAATACATGAGAAAGGCCATTGTCTAGATGTACAATAGTAAACCACCTATCTAAGGCTTGAAACATGACCGCTTGAAAATAAAGATACATATTACAGTTAGAACATATTACTTTGGCAATCGAGTGTATACATCATACTTGAAAAGTATGACAAGTCTTTATTTATTGTCAGACATTCAATCCAAGTAAGCAGTGTTAGTTACTTGCACCTAATGAGATGAGCAGTACATAAAAATAACCGTATTCATTCCATGTATTCAGTATGAACTTTGTAATACACTTTAACCCCTTAGTGACGAAGCCTGTTTGCGCCTTAGTGACAGAGCCAAATTTTGGAAATCACTTTGACATAGAATACTCCCTAAAGGTTTTGCATATCCAAGTGATTCTGACATTGTTTTTTCACCACGTATTGTACTTCATTTAGGTCATAAACATAGACCAATAGGATTTCATGCAAATTTATAAAAAGCGCCAAAACTGGGAACATTTTGAAAAAATTATCATTTTGGGGGGCGTGGCCTGGACCATGAGAAGCTAAGTCGCAGGTAGCAGGAGCTCCGTCCTCCCCACGCCATAAAAACAAATAAAAAAGACATCCAGACCTCCTAAAAGTCAGCCCAAAAGCAGGAATGGGCAAGAAGAAGAGAGGGGACAGTGCAGCAAAAAGCAAAGCAGAAGACAAGGGACCGCTGGATCGCTTCATGACGGCCGCCGGTGAGCGCTGCAAGCAGCAGGAGGGTAGAGGCGGGAAGCGACCCCCGGCGGAACAGATGGAGGAGAGAAGGGGGAGAAAACGCCGGCCAGCAGACCAAGAAGACTCCGGTCGGAGCGACAATTCCCCGATCCAGACGCCAAGGGGAACACCGCAAGCAAGCCCGCCATCACCCACAGCCCAGCCGATCGGAACGGCGCCGGAAGAAAGCGCGCGAACGCGCGGACACCCCGAATTGCCGGAGAACACCAGCGGCGAGCTGCCGGAAAGCCCCAGCTGCCCCCCGACACCAGACAGAGGGCACTCACCACCTCCGGCGGCTGCAGGACGACCAAGACCGGAGCTACATCGCGGAGAGGCCCTACCGGAAGTGCGTGCCCGGCCGCCATCTTCTCCAACCCCGAGACCGGAAGTGGAGAGAGACGGGGACGCGGCCGCAAAAACATCAGCGGGGAGAAGCGCTGACACCCGGGGGATGGCAGGAGACCGCTCAGGTACAGGGGGGAGAGCCATATTAGCCCCCCAACCCCCAGTAAGAAAGAACTGGCGGGCTCAGGGGGCGGGGGCACCGCGGGACATAAGGGGTATGCAGAGGCCCTGAAAGGGACACACCAGCCCCTGGAACCCCCCCATGACAGTGAGGAGGAGGGGGCAGCCCCCCCAAGACCACCACCAAGGCCCCAAGGAAACAAGGGGAAGGAACCCCCCAAAGACCCCAGAGACCCCGAATGGTGGGCCCCCCCACTGAAAGATCATGAAGGGGGAGCACACATGAGACAAGGGGCAAGGAAAAAAGAGCTGCCACACACACCTATGCCCCAGATGAGTGGCAATAACAAGTACACCGAACGACATACCCCCGCAACTGCAATCCCAGCCCAGCAAGACACGCCGAGGTCAGAAAAACGCAGCATGGGCACAAAATTGCACCAACTCCAGGGGGACGCCAACAACCAGATACAATCGTCCGAATCAGACTCGGACGATTGGAATTGGAAGGAGCATCTCCGATCCATCCCCACCAAGAGGGACTTAGACAACCTCTTTGCCCAGTTTGCCTCATCCCAAAAATCCGCGCTACAGTCCCTACAAAAAGAAATCCACCAGATGGGACAACGTCTCATGGAAACAGAAGAGACACAAGAACAAGTGTTCCACCGAATAGACGAGCATCATGACATCTTATGTGAACACGCGAGCCAAATCGCCGAGTTAGCAACCCAATTAGATGACATAGAAAATCGCCATAGGCGAAACAACTTGAGAATACGGGGACTAAGTGAGGAAGTCGAGAACAAACACCTAGAGGCCTGGGCACAGAAATGCTTCGGCAATCTCCTGAACAGAACCCCGAACAACTCAATCGAGATAGACAGGATCCACAGGGCGCTGGGCCCCAGATCAATAGATCCTGAAAGACCGAGAGATGTGGTGTGTAGGATCCACTTCTATAAAGAAAAAGAGGAGATCCTACGTCTGATCAGATCCAAAGGTCCGATAAAATTCCGCGACAGGAATTTACTTATACTACCAGACCTATCCAAAAGAACACTCCAGCAACGGCGAGCATTGAGACCCCTATTGACAATCCTCAAAGAAAAAGAAATTCTGTACAGATGGGGATACCCATTCCAGCTGATAGCAGGTGCCGGAAAAGAGACAGTTATATTTAGAACACTGGGAGACTTACCTAAGTTCCTCACAACATTGAAACTTCCGATGGTCTCACTACCAGAATGGCAGAGAACAAGCGCCCCGACTCCACAACCCCCCCGGGACCAGTGGCAAGTAGCTATCTCCAGACGCAAACAGCCACAAAAGGACGATAGGGGCCGTCCACCAAGAGAACACCCTAAATGAGTCTGGCCTAGTTTTGCATCTGCACGAGGTTCCACCGAATCTCGAACGATACCACCGGAAGAGAGGACCGGACGAACCCACCGCACGCAAGCATCGCCCTTAACGACAAGTCCGGAAAACAAAGCATAAGCCGTGGCCTAGAATACAAGGATCACGGAAAGAACTATCAAACTTACCATATAGAGACCGACTAGTCGCATCTCTGGAAAGGACATAATATTACATCGGACCTCCAATCAAGAACACAGACATCCAACTGCTTTCCACACGCTGAATTTTTCCGCTATAATCTGTCTGCTCTTCTCTCATCTCAACAATGCGCCCCTCTTAGGCGCAACGGAAAAGGGGACCTCCCTGTTCCTTCCCAAATAACAACAAACTCCTCTCATCTGCTCTAACACTAACACGTGTATTAAACCACCTCTCCCTACTTACTATACCTATCTGTCCCTCACACTCTTATCTCGTAAAAGGTCTGGATGCCCACCATAATGTTTCACAGCAGACGTGGGGTGGGGAGGCGCGGCTCGTGGACTTGACTCACCCAGCCTCCCTCCCACTAGGGACCGCAGCATCACGTTGTTGCATAGACGTCAGTCGTCTATTAGTTCTAGAAGGTTCACCACATTGGACAATAATAGTAATAATCGTTTCTTTATCGATGTCCACATGTGGCTTTAAGTTTCCCTTCCTTTCCGCCCCGATCCACCCTTATGTTCGTCCCTCATCCCCCTCCAGCTCCAGGCGACACCCTTGGGTAAGACAAAGGGCCAAGACGCCCAAACACTATGGCCAACTGACAGCACATCCCAATGACTGACCTAACAACATGCTCCTTCAATGCAAAGGGCCTTAATTGTCCCAACAAGCGCAACCAGGTGCTGTACAGGCTCCACAGGAAAAGGGTGATGATAGTAATGCTCCAAGAAACACATTTCCCGCGAACCGGTGCACCGGACTGCAATAGAAACAAATATTATAACAAATGGTTTCACTCCACTCACCCAGAAAACAAAACCTGTGGGGTCTCTATAGCCCTGCACAAGTCATTGGCCCCAGAGGTGCTGGCACAGAAGTCAGATGAAGAAGGACGGTACATATTTATAAAGATACTTATTGCTAACAAAATTCTCACAATTGCCAATATGTATTTTCCCAACCAAGGACAGGTGGGGTTCGCTTCCAGGGCTCTCCGGGGACTCTCAGACTTCGCAGAGGGGACTCCGATCGTGTTAGGAGGCGACTTCAACATGTGTATGGAGCCCCGGCTGGATTCCTCCACGGGACGCTCAGCACTAGCCAAGGCAGCCATCCGCAAAGTACAAAAGATACTCGTGAGTATGGATCTGATCGACCTATGGCGCATCCTCCACCCGGGTAAGCGAGATTACAGCTTTCACTCCACAGCGCACAATTCGTATAGTAGAATCGACTATATATTCATTTCACATGGTTTGCTCGATGGGGCTCCTAAGTGCTCTATGGACATATTCCTATGGTCCGACCACTCCCCGATATACGCATCCTTGGGCTCGGGGGACACCATGGGGGGGACACATACATGGCGTCTCAATGAAAACTTACTTAAAGACACCGCATGCTTGCACGACATCAAGAAGACCATAGAAAACTTCAAAAAAGATCACAAGTCAGACCCCACGAGCGCCCCAATAAAATGGGAAACCCTTAAGTGTGTGTTGAGAGGGGTTTTCATCTCACATAGTGCAAGGATCAAAAGGGACCACACCGCGCGCCTCACCCAATTAATACAAGAACTTAACTCAAAAGAAACCTCCAACAAAGCAGCCTCCTCCACTATCCTCCAAGCGGAGATATCAGAACTCCGGCATAAAATACTAGATATCCTGGATCAAAAAGCTCTCTGCAGAAGGGACAAACTGAAAGCCGGCTACTACGAGTACGGCGATAAGAGTGGCAGATGGCTCGCCAGAGCGTTACACCCGAGGGCAGCTCACCCGCACATACACTCCATCAATTCCTCAGGGGGCGGGCGGGTTCACTCCCCACAGGAAATATTAGAGGAATTTAGATTATTTTACTCCAAATTATACAACATACGCGAGACTGGGACCGAGACAGAAACCCAACACGCACAAAAAATATCGGAATATCTGGACCTCTACGCCCCCGGGTCCCTCCCACCGGAGGAATCCGAGGGACTAGAAAGAGATTTCGAACCAGAGGAATTCAGACAGGTACTCTCAGAAATTAAAGCGGGGAAGAGCCCGGGCCCGGACGGGTTCTCCCCGAGATTTTATAAAATATGCGGAGACTTGATTATAGACATGATGCTCCAAGCATTTAATGAGGTCTCCGGAGGCTGCCCCTTCCCACCCCAGGCCCTTCAGGCACATATAGTTCTAATACCCAAACCAGGAAAAGACCCCCTGTCGTGTGGCAGTTACCGACCAATCTCACTCATCAACTGCGATCTCAAAATTTTCTCCAAAATGATAGCGAATAGATTGAATCCCGCGGTCCCCCGGATCATTCACGGAGACCAGGTGGGCTTCGTCTTGGGGAGAGAAGCAAGAGATAACTCTATAAAGACCCTGGTCCTGATCGATCGGGCTAGAAAGGAAGGGACCCCACTATGTCTGTTATCTGTCGACGCTGAAAAAGCGTTCGACAGAGTCAGCTGGAAATTCCTAGAAGCAACCCTCCGGAAGGTGGGAATGGGCCCCAGAGCAATAGCATGGATACAGGCCCTTTACCACCGCCCCTCGGCACAGGTCAGGGTCAATGGTAAGCTGTCGGCCCCATTTGAGGTGAGGAATGGCACACGACAGGGGTGTCCCCTATCCCCCACGTTATATATCCTGGTTATGGAGGCACTCGCAAACGCCATCAGGAATAATCCATCAATACGCGGAATACGGAGCGGAAAAGAGGAACATAAACTATCACTTTATGCAGACGACCTCCTGCTATATGTCACCGAACCCCGCATAGGCTTCCCCAACATCATGCAAGAGTTTGCAACCTTTGGTAAGCTTAGCAACTATAGAGTAAATGTCCAAAAGTCAGTAGTGCTGAATATCACGATCCCACAACAAGAAGCCAGGAACATAGCCACAGCCCTCCCATTCCAATGGGGAAGCGACTCAATTAAATACTTAGGGATCCAGATCCCACCCGACCCAACCCAACTATATGAATTAAACTATAAACCCCTGTTGTCAACTTTGAAAAAAGATCTGGAGGGATGGGCGGGAGGGTCACTATCATGGTTCGGTAGAATGAATGCAGTTAAAATGGATGTCCTTCCACGGCTCCTATATATCTTTCAAACCGCACCATGCAATCCCCCGAAAATCTTTTTTGACAGACTGAGAAGTCACATACTCCGCTTCATATGGAGGGGAGGAGCTAAAAGGCTTAGTTACAAAAGCCTAACCAAGCCAAAATCCAAAGGGGGGGTAGGCCTCCCCGACATATATCTTTACCATAAAGCCACAATCGGAACCCTGATATTAGATCTATACCACCACAGGTCAGATAAATTGTGGGTGCAAATAGAAGAAGAGAGCAACACCTTCTCACCAAAAGGGGCATTCTGGATCCCGAAGGGGGTCAGGGGGGTTAAAGGAGAGAGGGTGGAGATCTCGGCCCTGATGGTCACGCTCC
Organism: Eleutherodactylus coqui; assembly: GCF_035609145.1. Classification (NCBI taxonomy): domain Eukaryota; kingdom Metazoa; phylum Chordata; class Amphibia; order Anura; family Eleutherodactylidae; genus Eleutherodactylus; species Eleutherodactylus coqui. The sequence continues at coordinate 217,470,727 of NC_089838.1, read as the reverse complement.
TGGGGGCATGGAAGGGGGGATGCCGGACATCCATCCCGGGTCCCCTCACCCCATTAGCAGGAAACCCACAGATCCCGGCAACGCTGGACACTCGTAGTCTGGGATTTTTGCCCTCTGGGACTGAAGCAAGGGTGGGGGAGGTGCTGGACGCGCAGGGCATCCGTGACATGGCGAGTTTACAGGGGAATGGGGGGACTCCCCCGGGCTCATGGATGCAATATCTGCAGGTCCGCAGCTACCTGAGTAAGATAAGACCCGAACGAGGGTGGAACTTAACGCTCACACCATTCGAGAAACTATGTGACATGGAAGAGGCACCTAGACATACTGTGTCATTATTATATGGTCAACTACTAGAAGAGCGATTAGGGGACCACACCCCCAGGTGGATTGCCGCGTGGGAGGAGGCGCTGGGTCGACCCATCCCCGGAGAGCTCTGGAACAAGGCATTCCAGCACACCCACAAGATGTCGGTGTCCAGTAGGTTACAAGAACTGAATTTTAAAATCTTGTCAAGGTGGTACATGACACCGGAAAGACTCCATTCTCTCTTTCCAGCGACGCCAGACACCTGCTGGCGGTGCCATGGGGAAGTGGGCTCGATGCTACACATATGGTGGGAGTGTCCCATGATTACACCCATATGGAAAGATACAGAGAAGCTATACGAGAAGGTGAGCGGGCAGCCGCTGTCTCTGACACCTGAGGTGGCACTCTTGTCTATCCCGCCACCCGGCACCCACTCATTTAAAAAAGGCCTACTGAAATTTTTCATTATGGCCACAAGACAAGTAATTCCCAGATTCTGGAAGCAGGATACTGAAATTTCCAGAGGTGCGTGGGTGGGGGCGATGGACGAGATTGAACGACTAGAGAAACTGAGGACACAGGACGACATAACCAGACAAGAGAGCTTTTACCACACCTGGGCGGTCTGGATAGACGCACGTAACTCACATTCATTCACTAGGTGGCTGCAGAATGGCAATTATGACTGACCCAACGACGCCACAAGTGGTAAAACTAGACAAGGGGGCCAACCTGGAGCACCCCCCCCCCCTGACACCCCCCTCCTCCATCCCAACCTCTACTTTCCACCCTCCCCTTTGCCTCTGTCTGTCAAGTAATTGAATGTAACAATTATATCTTGTTGGTTTTCATAAGTTCTCTTTTAATTGTTACAATAAGACGATGGAGAAGCGAAACCACGACTCTATCGCTTTTGACAAGATAAAGTTATATATATATATATATATTGTAAAATCAATAAAATATATTGAAAGAAAAAATTATCATTTTTTCACGTTGCAATATCTCAAGTATGTGCAAACATACTGTACAAATTTTTGATAAGATATATATTTCCATCTGTTTATTTTGGATGCACATTTGAAAAACTTTCGTTTTTTTAACCATTTAGGAGACGTACAAACTTAACATTGATTAGCAACATTTTGTGGAACATTTTGTTTTCCTGCACCAAGCCAACTTGCAACGGCTCGTAGGTGTCTGAATGATAGATACCCCCACAAATGACCCTATTTTAAAAACTACACCCCTTAATGTGTTCGCTGAGAGGTGTCATGAGTATTTTTAGCTCACTTTTTTTTCAGGAATTAATGCAATTTAGAGAAGAAAAAATAAAATTTCATATTTTTGCAAATACATAATTTTAAAGGCAGTTTTTTTTCTATAGTGCACATGAAAATGAGAGTTTATACCCCAAAATGGATGTCCCTGTTTGTCCTGTGTTCAGAAACTTATCCAATGTGGCCCTAATCCTATGTATGGGGTCCAAAATGAAAGGAGCAGCCTGTGGCTTTCAGAAATTTTGCATGAAGGCATTTAAGGCCTCATAGCCCACTGATGACCCCATTTTCAAAACTAGACCCCTTAAAGGGGTTGTCCCGCAAAACAAAGTTGGGGTATACACTTCTGTATGGCCATATTAATGCACTTTGTAATATACATTGTGCATTAATTATGAGCCATACAGAAGTTATTCACTTACCTGTTCCGTTGCTAGCGTCCCCGTCTCCATGGTGCCGTCTAATTTTCAGCGTCTAATCGCCCGATTAGACGCGCTTGCGCAGTCCGGTCTTCTCCGTGTTGAATGGGGCTGCTCGTGCTGGAGAGCTGCTCCTCGTAGCTCCGCCCCGTCACGTGTGCCGATTCCAGCCAATCAGGAGGCTGGAATCGGCAATGGACCGCACAGAAGCCCTGCGGTCCACCGAGGGTGAAGATCCCGGCGGCCAACTTCGCAAGGTAAGTAAGAAGTCACCGGAGCGCGGGGATTCGGGTAAGTACTATCCGTTTTTTTTTTTCAACACATGCATCGGGTTTGTCTCGCGCCGAACGGGGGGGCTATTGAAAAAAAAAAAAACCCGTTTCAGCGCGGGACAACCCCTTTAAAGAATTAATGTAGGGGTGTACTGCGTATTTTGACCCCACAGTTTTTGAATGAATCTAAGCAAAACAGAAAGAAAAAAATTACGATTTTCATTTTTTGGCAATTGTGTCAATATAAAAACTGTTTTTTTTTGTACAGTACACACATATAAATGAAGATATGCACCCCAAAATGGATACCCTGTTTGTCTTGTGTTCAGAAACATACCCATTGTGGCCCTAATCTACTTACAGGACACATGGCTAGGCCTATAATCAAGGGCACACCCGTTGGATTTCAGGGCACAACTGAATTACCGTAATTCCAGGCCCCATTGCTCACTTGTGCAGAAAAAAAATTGACTTACTAAAAATAATCCCTTCCACTCCACGCCTAAATCTCCCTAAATCTTAGATAAAAGTAATATTGTAAACTGTGTGGTGTGTCTGAAGATGGGTAATTACGGGGGTTTGGTTGGGATGGGCACATGGGGCAATAAAACTGGGTATCCCACCTCCTCCCATGCTTTTTTGGGGGTGTTTCTTGCCCCCAGTGGCAGGGATAGGGTGTGAAAAGTGCGGCTTCGTAAGCTTGCTGAGGTGTGGTGGTCTCAGACAGAAGGCACTCAGCTGGCTGCTCCTGGAACTGCAGGAAGGCGAGCGTTCCCGGGGCTTCAGGAGGCTCGAAGCAGATCCCGGCTGTGAGCTCGGCTGTGGCCCTGTGTACAGCCACGTAATGTACTGCGCATAACTGCGTACTCAGACTGGCGGTCATGCGCAGTACACCATTTTTTGTTTGTATTTCCCACATCGTTGCTTAGTGATCACACGGGTACCCGCAGCCCGTACACGATGTAGTTTCGTATGGGCTGCGGGTATATCTGCGACCATGGGCTCTATGTTGTGGATATCCGGGGTAAAATAGAACCTGCTGCGTTCAGTTTTCTGCAAGTGGATAACGAAATTCAAACCCGCTAATGTGAGCGAAATTGTGTAATCCAGTGCGTTTGATTAATCTGCTTATAACCGTAGATCAGACGCATGCGGAATCTGTAATGCCTATCTGGTCGTATAAGACCGGCTAAGGTAGATCGCTACCTTTTTATCATGTGACCGGGGACCGCTCAACGAGGCCACTGGTGACTGCTCCAGGCTCTCGGGGACCTTTGGTAGCCGGGAGCAAGGAGATTTTTAATTTCCCAGGCCCTCCCCGATTCCTGCGCATGTTTATGGCATTTTGCTGATGGGGGAATGCGCAGAATCCAGGTAATGTCCGTGGAGGAGGATTGCGTGGGGTTTAAATACATAGGTCTCCTGTAAAAAGTTTAATCTCTCACTGATTGCTTTTTTTACTTTTACGTGATTTCCATTATCTATTGGATAACGACGATCACATGACCAGAAACTATTTACCGCAGCCCCCCGTGACATCTCCAGGCTCTTGTCTACCATTGGTAGCCAAGAGCAGGGAGATTTTAAATTTCCTGGGCAATTTTGGAGCTGTCATTTTGTTGACGGGTGCATGCACAGAATCCCTGGTAAGATCTGCGAATAAAGATCCAATGGTGAGAGAAATCCGGGGACCTTAGTTATGTAATTTCATCAACTCTCACGGACACGATCCTTAAGGGGAGATGAAACTAACTTTTGAAACTTTTTATTTCAACTTTTTTTAACTTTACATGATCACTGTTGTCCGGTGGATAACAGTGATCATATGACTGGGAACCGCATACAGCAGTCCCTGGTCACATCTTCCTGCACTCAGCTATCTTTGACAGCCAGGTGCAGGCAGATTTAAAATTTTCTGGGCTCTCCGGCCTTCTGCGCATGTGCAGAAGCCTGCTACAGGTCCCAATCGCCGTGGGACATCACGGAGGACGGGGGTGGATATTTTTAGCTGCCCCCATGGATCCGATCCATAAGGGCAGCTGAAACTTTAACTTTTTTAGACTTTTTTTTCACTTTTCTATGATCGCCGATATCCATTGGATACTGGCCATCATGGGCCCAGGGTCTGGTCAGCGCGGTCCCCGATGACATCTGCCTCCCGGCTACCTTCAGGAGCCGTGAGCCAGGAGATTTAAAATTTGCTGGGGCTCCAAGCCTTCTGTGCGTGCGAGTGACATAATACATCTGGCACGCATGCGCAGAAGAGCGGCGTCAGGTCCCGGAGGACCAGATCACCGCGGGACATCATGAAGGACAGGGGTGAGTACTCTCAGTTGCCCTGTTGGATCTGATGCATCAGGACAGCTGAATCTTTAACTTTTTATTGACTTCATTGTGATCGGTGCTATCCAGGGGTTTTACTAATTTGAATACTATTGAATTATGATGCTAAACAGTAATGAGACAATTGTGTACTTGACAAGTCTGGTAAGTATATTGCAAACAGAATTAAATTAATAACAAGGATTTATTTAACCCTCTTAGTGATTGCCCCATTGCCTTTTTATGTTCTGCCTAACGGGCCTTAATCCTCAGGGACATAAAAACATGCATCCCCTGAAGGTTAAAGCCACGTGTGCTGTGGACATGACAGCTACATGCTGTCGGTTACCAGAGGAGCTGTCATGGGGTGCCACTTGGGGAGCTTCAAGCGGCACCCCATGACAGCTAATCAACACCGTTCTGCTGCATACAAATACCAGCCTCTCCTACTATATGTTGCTGGTTATCTATTCATCTTTTATTTCATCTTTTGGTATTATGCATGTTAGTCTGAAGTGTTTCTCCCCCCTTGACTGAGGATGATCTGGACACCTGTATTCCCCATCTGCATGTTTTGTGGACCCCCCTCTCCCTTCACCAAATATATTGAATATATCATGTACTTGTGTTGTGCACGCATCAAGAATATATATGTATATATGCACATATATTCCATCCATTGGAGATATGTGTCCCCTCTGCTAAACTGTCCCGTCAGAGAAATCCTACCTATATCTCCTCCAGTCCCTTATATCACTTAGCTCCATCTCTTGCGTGTCTTTCCTAGTCTATGCCTAGCTGTCCAATGGTACACATGAATCATAGAACAGATAACAAACAAGATGCATATATGGCCCCTCCACACACACAAAAATTCATAAAAATAAATCCTTATTATTAACGGTCAAATAACAAGATCAGATTTAACAAAAATTATATCCTACCTTTTGTGCAATAATATCATAGGCTACTAAATCACACATATTTTCAACATGCAGTTATTACGAGAATGCAACTTCTAAAATTACCCTCTGCTGTCTGGCTAGAGTGCACTGGAATGTACCTTATCTTTTGAAGACATTTTGAGAAAAAGTTACTCTTTCAAGGCAAGTAACAGAATTTTATAACATATTTAACTATTTTCTTTCTCATTTATACATGCTCTGACCATAATCTGACATCTTTCCAAGTGGGGACTTCTATACATAGCACTTCATTCCGAATCCATGATCATTTACAATCGCTTGCAAATGTTCTCTATCTATCCACATCTAAACATCCAGTCTTTGGCATATTCAAATCTTTTTGCAGTCTTGGATTGACAGAATAATTAAGCATGACCTCCAGTGGGTCACCTCCTTGTCTCTGGGACATTTATTTTTTTTTCTTCAAATCACTTTTTATTCAAGTTTTTTGTCAAACAAGTCATACAGGATATCAAAAGCAAGTAAGATTTTCACTAAATGCAAGAAACAGACTTTCATTTGGTTCGTATTACAAGCTTAGGTTTAAAGTATAGCTATTTGCTTACAGTTACAGTAAGTAAACATTTTACATCTCATTCATCCCGGTTCTCCGTGCCACCTAACACCAGTCCTGAGACCAGGGCGGTGAGATAAAACAGAAAATTCTCAATATACAACTATGCAAGGAAGGGGAGGGGGATAATTGGAGGGGAGGGAGGTAGGAGAAAGGGAGGGGGGAAGAGGGGGGGTTCATGTGCGGGTAGTAGGAGGGGTACCGCCGTGGACAAAGATGTCCAAGAGCTTCAAACTACGCCATGGAGTCCAGATTTTGGTAAATCTGTCGTGTGTGCCATTATTCCAACTCGATAGCTCCTCGAGATTAAAGAGTCTATCTACTCTTTCTTTCTATTGTTTCAGCGAGGGGGGTGCTTCGCATTGCCAGTGCAGTGGTATTAATGCTTTTGCTGAGTCTATCAGGAAGGCCATCAGTTTGTCCTTTCTGGGGTGGAATGTTGAGGAAGGCTTCCAAAGGAACAATATCTCTGGTGAGAGCGCAAAATTTGGTTTCATTTTCTTCAGGATCTCCTCAACTCCCCTCCAATAGGGTTTTAGGGGGGTACAGTTCCACCATAGGTGAAGGTATTACCCTACCTCTCTACCGCACCTCCAACATTTATCTTGGGAAGCTAATTTATAAGCATGAAGCCACTGCGGCATCTCATACCACCTTACAAGTAGTTTGTAATACGCTTCCTGAGCCGTGATACAGGGAGAGATACCAATGATGTTGCTAATATTGAATTGATGTCCCCTTGGGATAGGGAGACGCCGAGCTCCTTCTCCTAGGAGCTAATGAAGGCTGGTTTAGTTATACTCTGAGGAATTATGTAGCGTTTACGCAACGGGGCAATTTTCCTTGATTTCGGGTTTTTATTGTTCAGAGTAGTCTCAAAGGAGAGCATAGGTCTCGCCACTTTAAACCTTTTAATGAATTCTCCTATTACCCTGGTCACCATTGCTTGGTGTAGGAAGGACAGCTTGTGCGAAGGCAAGAGGGTTTGGAGAATCTCCGGAGGGGATAGATGAGCTATGGAGAACAAGTCTCCAATCTTATGGGTTCTGAATTTATTCCAGATCGACTCAATGACTGAGTCTGACCTGAGGTCCAGTAATTTGTGTATTGTGTTCAGCGGGAGGATTGGTGAGGGTGACGGAGCCAGTCTTTCTCTCACCCCATCCCATACTTCACACGGGCCTCTCAGTAAGGGATTAAAGTTCTTTGCTCTATAGCAGTTTTTTTCCGGTAGCCATATATCGCCCTCCAAGGCCTCCCTGTTATATTGCAGGGCCATTGCTGATAGTAACTTGTCTCCTATCGGGTTCACTAGATTCATCCAGTAGCTTAATTGCAAAGCCCTATAGTAATCACTTATGTTAGGTAGATCGATGCCTCCCTCGGGCCCCCTCCTTATCATTAGGCTGTAGGCCAGTCTCGGCCTCCGGTGCCTCCATACAAAACCAGAAAAGATGGTGCGCAGGGTCTTAAAAAAGCTTGTAGGAAGGTGAATAGGAAGCATCCTTTTTCTATATAGCACTATGGGGGGAATATAGGACTTCAGGATGTTCTTTCTGCCGAACCACGATATAACTGGTATATCATATGTTCTCAGGTTTTTAATTTTATTTACTAGTGGTATGAAGTTAGCCTTGAACAGGTCTTCCGCTTTTTTTGTTATTATCACTCCTAAATAGTCCAGTGAGACCTCTGACCACGTAAAGGGGGAGGATGACGAGAGGGTATTAGAAAGGGCGCGGGGGATAGAGATATTTAGTACGGTGGATTTATGGAAGTTGATTTTGAAATTTGAAATTTCTCCGAAGAGGTTCAGCAGTCCCACTAGTCCGGGGAGGCCCTCAATAGGGTTGGTGACCAAAAAAACAATATCATCAGCGAATGCCACAGTGGACAATACCTTATCCCCTATAGATAGGCCTTTAATATTCGGGTCTTGCCTCACCTCGACCAGAAGAGGTTCCAAAGCCAGAACGAATAGTGTGGGGGAGAGAGGGCACCCCTGTCGTGTACCATTATTTATTTCAAATGGAGACGACATAGTATCATTTACTCTTAGTCTCGCATGGGGTTTGGCGTAGAGTGTAAATATAGCAGATACAAAATCGGGAGGTAGATTGTAGTTAAGCAGTACTCTTTTCAGATATGTCCAATTCACCCTACCAAATGCCTTTTCTGCGTCTGTGCCTACAAAGGCTAGGGGAATTTGGTGGTTTTGGGCATAACAAGCTGCATGTAGTAATCTATGACAGTTATCCCTCCCCCCTCACGAAACCCGCCTGCTCCTCGTCGATCAAGGAAGGGACAAGGGCCTCGAGCCTTTTCGCCAGAAGCTTCGCCCATAGCTTTACGTCCAAATTAATAAGCAAAATAGGCCTATAATTTCCGCAAAGTGTAGGATCCTTATTATCTTTAGGAATAAGGGTAATATGGGCCTCCTGTGCCTGTCTAGGGAGTTTATTACCCCCCAGTAAGACGTTAAAGAGGTCCGTTAGCCTTGGTACCAACACTGTTTGCAG